>NC_136057.1:606704216-607323502 GCF_964261635.1 Lissotriton helveticus
GTCTTCATCCTTTATGTAGGCTTTTCTCAGTGTCCCTTTTTGACCTCGACTAGTGATCCGTTATTGCGGGTGGGGTGGTGTTCTGTATTTCGATCGCTGGCTCCCCTCCTCTCTTCTCTCCTCTCCTTCTCTCCCTCTTTTTCCTCTCCTTTTATCCCTTTCTCTTTTTTCCCTTCGTTATTATTCCCTTTCTCTCTCTTCTATATTTCGGGTGACTCTGGGCGACAGGCACGCTGTTTAGTGGGATAGGCCATAGCCATTACAGTGATGTAGGGTGGGGGGGGGTGTTTGTTATTTTAGTTTGTTTTCTTCTATGGTCCCCTTTTTTGCTTTCTTTCTAGGGGGTGGGCTATGTCCCTTTGTTCTTTCTCCTTCGTTTCGTAAGTGTCTGCACTTTCTCCTTTTTCGGGGCGGGAGGGCGGTCTATGCGGTGACCCATTTACTTGTTTGCTACGATTTGTCCTTTATTTTTGAACCTTTGATGGGCATTGGATGTATCTGGGCTTTGCTCTACTGTGGTTATTTGATTGCGTAGGGGGCTGCATCCCTCTCGTCCCCCCCCTCTTTTTCTGAGTATGTTGCGTGACACATGGGTAGATATGGCTTCTGCCTCCTCTATACATCATAAATTGAAACCTTTCTTATCCTGGCGCTTACTGTGTGACGATTTCGTTACTCGTCTATCCTGTATTCATCCTACCGTACACATTGATGTTGTTCTCTTTTGACTCTCCTGATTTTGCGGCCGGCCCTTGTGGTTGTAGGCCTGCGCTTGTACTTATACCTGTTTCTCAATAAAGGTTTTTAAAAAAAAAAAAGAAAAAAAAAAAAAGAAAACCATTCTGCTTCACAAGGAATTTTATATGATATTACAGCTGGATTTGGTACTATTGGACACCAGAGTATTACAATCTTATTAAGTTTTCTTAAATCTTGCACTATTCAGTATTTACAGTTAGGTTTGCGAATTCCGATAATTGGAAAATGACATGGGCTGCCTAGAATCTCTTTTAAAATACCTTGCTCAATCAACATTTCAATCATAGGTGTTACTCTTGCAATTGTTTCAGGACTTATTTTGTAAGCTGGTGTTCTTGGAAATTCTGCATCTGGTTTTACCGTATTCGGAATTGGAGCTACACCTTTCATCAAACCATTATCTTTGCCTGAAAAATCAAACACATCAGACAACACTGTATCTCTCAACTCAACAGGCAAATCATTCAGTGTAAATAAGAGGTATAAATAATTCACTTCTGTTCTCTGTCGTGTCACCTTAAATGCTATGTCTTCATCCTTTGTATGAAACTCCTACAACTTGGATACTTTCTCCCGAGAGGAGTAAGTTGGGAATTTCCCCAGTTCTCACGGTGGAACAGGTAGCACCAGTATCTACGAGGAACGTAACTGAGTTTCTGTCAACTTCGCTATCCACATAGGGACCACACAGATCTACCTCTTAGGATGTGCCAAGCACGCACTCCTCCTCCCCTCTCAGGCCCCGTCATTGAGATGTATCTGAATCACTTTCATCCAACTGCATCAAATATTCGAAGACACCTGCACATTTTAACTTAATTGATCGTTTGTATGGAAACCAACATTCCCATTGTATATTTGTACCTGACCAATCATATTTTGCATAGGGGCTTGAGGTATTTGCTGACCTTGTCCTCTGGCAACCGACATTTGCTGATTCTGATTCTGTTGATTTATTTGCATATGAGTCATACCATTTACTCCTGTATCTGCAAACTGTGTATAACCTGTATTTACTTATATACTTTTACAATCGCACTTCCAATGTCCCAAATTACCGCACGCATGACAAGGACATTTGTTTTACCTCTCCTCTATATTACGACCTCAACCTCTCCCATGTGGAAATGGTATCATTTGCGTTACAGTATTTCCATTTGACACTGCACCTCTCACACGAGTAGTAATCCTCCTTTCTTTGCTGCTTTCATCTGAGCCAACATCAATTTCTCTTTTAACTTTTTATGTTGCAACTCAATATCATCACCACAATATTTTGAATAACGAAGAATGTCGTCAATCAATTTGCTTTGCCAACAAATTAAATGCTGTAGGATCATGGCACTTATTTCTGGTCTCAATCCATTCACAAACCGATATACAAAATGTCCCATATACTTTTCAGAGATATTCTCAATACCACTGTACTTTAAAAAATTGTAAAAGCCTCTCAAAGTATGCATGCACTGACTCTTTCAATTCCTGAGTAGTTCTGTATATTCTTACCCAATCTGTTTCTTTCAGTGAAATATTCCTTTTCAAATATGTAATGACCTGATTATGCTTTTTTGTGACTTCTTCAGATGGTGCTCCTGTCTTTGTATCTCTTGGATATTCTTCTTTAGGCCAATCTACAGCAATTTTACACTCGACCTATAAATGGGTCAGAACTACAATATCAAACAAGCCATCCAAATCCTTCCACAAAACTTTTGAAACCTTGACAAACCTCTCCACTTGTTTATACCATTCCACAGGTTTCTCTGTCAACCTAGGAAAATCATTTGCAAATGATAATATATCCTGCCTTGACTAAGGGATGTGAACAAGCCCACCTCCTGGTACTTCTCTCATAGGATATGCCATCACATCAGCTGATTCAGTTCCTGTTTCCCTCACCGGGTGCAGTGGTATAGCCACTGAAGTCACTATTGTATCCACCTTCTTTTTTGCCCATCTGCCTTCCTGTCGAACTAATTTACCCTAATGCTTTAGAGTGTTAATTAACTCTTTGATCTGTAACCGCTTTCCTGAAACATTCAAATTCTCAAAATCTTTGTCACTAAAATCTAATCAATATGTCTTTTGTAGAGCCTTGGACTTTTCTATATCAATTCCATATGTTTGTGCAACCTCAGCAAACTTCTCATGTAAATTTCTCGCTCTCCGTGTAATATTCTCACACATAAAAAAGCAATTCTTCCTTTCGATATATGCCTAATCTCTCTGGACTAATTGTCTCCAAAATAATTTCTTCCAAATCCTCTTTTGACTTGCTCACATCTATGCTTGAGCTATTATTCTGTAAGCTACAACCACAAGCTAGTTCTTTTAGCTACTCAACTAGTTCTTCCAGAGAAGGACTAAATGATCTCTGAATACCTTTATTAGTTTAATGTGACATTGACCCTCCTGATGTAGGTGTCAGTCTTTTCTCAATCTGCAATGTACTCCTTGAATCTACATACACACCTCTTTTTTGGAGTTTCATCTGATTTCTCTGAAATACAAAATAATGGCTCTAACTCATCTCCTGTAACCACACTCCCATTTGCTCCACTATTCTCAATTGATCCTTGGTTTTCCACATTCATTTTTTCTTAAAACAGTATGAGCTACACTCATATTTCTATCTGGTATGGTTAATGCATGTACTCGAGAAACTCCCTATCCATCAGGACCAATAGGACCAATAGGACCAATAGTCACTGGAACTAACAAAGCATCTGAGTTCATCAGTGGTAATATTTTTGACAACTCTTCTCTAACTGGAATCTGATTCTGTCTTAAAGGCATTTTTCCCAGTGTCATTTCCGAATGCACTGTCGGAGCACTTGGAAAATAATTTGTCTCCACTGGATTTTGTTCCTCATGATAAGGTGGAGGTCTATTCATCAATATTTCATTTAAAAAATCACCATCTATGTTGTCAGCTCCCTCAACAAATTTAGAATCCTTAGTACTTATTTCCTCAACATTCCTCTTTTTCTCCTAACATTTCTCTCCCTCATGAATCTCAGCTACCATAACTGGAAATATTATTGTTCCTTCAGCTATATCTCTTCTCCACATTTTCTTCTGAGTATCCCACTTTGCTTCTGAATATCTACTCACTGTATTCTTGTATCTAGTCTGATACCTTTCTCTTTCTGTTTTGTGTGCCTCATGTTCCCATTCTTCAAGAGCTTCATATTTGCATAGGTCTAGGATTAGGTCTCAAGTTATTCATTTGATTCCTTAAACATTCTAAAATATTAAGATTAAAAGTCCCATTCTCTGGAAATGCTAGATTACCATTTCGCTCAGTATATTTCATCCAATATTCTAACCATGTACACGTATGATAACCCATTTCTAATGTCATAAATGAAGCAGGGGTCCCTTCAGGAGCCACAGGAATTGCTTCTCTAATTGGCATTAGCCGATTCTTACTAAACAAGGACTTTAACAATTTAAAAAACAAATCTCCAACAAATCGTTTCTGTGTTATGATTCTCTGCTACCAATCAAAACTATTCACGCTGTCCAATCCCAGCATGACTCATACCAACCAACCTATACCAGTGAAGCACCTAGTGCCAATTTCTCAGCAACCGACCAATACCAGCACAGCACCTAGTGACATCAGTTTAACTCCTGTGACTGACTCTCCCTTTACAAACTCAGTGTCAGTGTCTTTATGAAGTCTTTGACAAGACAAACAACATGAAACAACTCGTCTGCTCAACTAAAAGTAAAACATTAGAACCACTAACTCTGAGAATTTCATTTACTTCCAGCAAAATCTGGACGAGTGCAATTTTACCTTTACTTGAGTGAAGAACTCTCAAGACCCCTCCAGATGCGCTTTCTGAATAAACCTTAAAAATCCTCACTTATCACACTTCAAGATTCCCTGTGCAAGTTCCGACAAGACCATTACTCAGTATTGCATCGACAGCAGAAAACACACTAGTGTATGCCACACTAAGACTGCCCTTAGGCTTTATTCCGGGATCTTAGGCCAACAACGGACCCATTACTTCCATTAAGGTTAATGACGGACCACACATAGAACATAAAGGTATGTATTTATAGTCAGTCAATGTCTCTTAATCCTATCTCTTCATTACGTAGTATATTTAGTCAAATAAACCATCCGGTAATGCTACCAGAAAACTGGTCCAGCGGAAGCGATGTCAAATTCATAATCATTCACAAAATATTAAAAATACCATGAACCAAACTATATATTTTTTACAAATCTAAGAGTTTTGGCCCATAGAAACTCTACAACCACTTATAAATCATGAGGTCCTCCAATAGATCTTTGTAAGAGCTGAAAGGGACTCAGATAATTAGAGGTGGATGCTATTTCCTTCATGAGGACCTGTAATGAAGAACATGCCTAACTAACAACAATAGTCAACAAATCATATTATGTCAATTAATTTTCACCAATAAAGACAAACTCAGAATATTTATCAGGATACATTTATTTAAATTTCAAAATGAAAGGTCAATGCACAAAACACATTGGAAAATATCAGTTCTTTGGCTAATTCAAATGTAGTACAGCTAACATCACAACAAAACACAGTTCAAAGCAAAAATACATCATAAATCAATAACTGGAATGAGGGGAGACAGAGAGAGGAAGAAAACACATTGCAAATTCAGTATGCAATTCGAGGTTTCATACAGACCTAAGATCGATGAACTAATGCACAGAGTGCAATAGTCTGAACAGCCATCCCTTCAGCCGAAAAGGTATAGCTTGTGCAACATCACCAGACGATGAAGTGCAAAGGAAATACAAGAAAGTTCAGTTCAGGGAAGGCCAGAGTTCGAACTGGCTGCATGTCACGCCCAAGAGTTGCAAAGGAAAATTTAAAGGCATCATTTCAATTAAATTTATAAACATAATCTGATTACGATTTTGTAAAAATAAAAGCAATCACTGTTTTTCTATTGTAGGTTTTCATGCTCAGAAAAAAAACATAAGCAGGAATAATTTCTACTTTTAAGCATTTTAAGAATCATATTTCTATATTACTATTTGAAATTTGCTTTTATACATATTTCTTAGTACATTTAGTAAGTTTCTTTCTCATGACATAAATTACTTCTCATTACTCCAGTTTGTAAGCCTTCTGCATGTTTTTACGATGCAGTTTAAAAATTCTCCTGTGTTTTAAAAAGACCACACTATTAGTCATAACTTATTAAAAAAAAAACTCACACTTGATGAGCAGACTTGATCAAGCAAAATTATTCTCAAATATTCATGCTCCATCAGTATAAACAAGCTTTTGCAATGCAATAGGTCTCGCATTTATGAGAGTTTGTAAATGACAATGCCAATAGCTTAAACTCCTGCAAATGCAAGATCTATTGCATTGCAAATAAAATTTCTGGAAAAGCGCCCCATGTCACGCTTTCACATTAAAGTCGGCCACTCCCCCTACTTTAGACGAGCCACATGTAAAAAAGGGTGTGGTCAACATTAAAGTGAAAGCACCATATGGGGTTACCCCCCAAATATTTGTAATGCAATAGGCCTCGCATTTCGAGAGTTTATGCTATTGTCATTTATGATGGCAATAGCTCAAACTCTCGTAAATGCAAGACCTATTTAATTTCAAAGCAGCGGCCGCAATTGTCCTGGGCTGCTTTGAAAGTGAAAGCTTGCATGGCACGCTGCATGTAGTGCTTGCAGGTCCAGTAACCCATTAAATAAAATAGCGCTTACAGACTAAAATGAACATACCGTGTAACAACAGAAGTAAAAGGGCCAGTCCTCATGGGAGGTTGCAAATGAAGACAAGGCGGTACTAAGCAGGGACTGACAAGCCTATTAACGAATCAGAGGGCAGCATACACGAAGGACAATGACACAAGCAAATTTAAAATATGGGCGGAGAGTGGGCGGGGCTCTATTTCCATACTCTAATACAGCATGCCTTGCAGAGCTGTGCATGCGCTGCCAAGGCTCAACTTAAAAAGAACTGTGTGACACCACTATGACAATCTCCCAAAGAATATCAATGGGTAACAGTGGAATATGATCATATATTGCCATCAATACATTCTGATGCCATCATAATCCAAGAGGCCGAGGGCCAAGTGGGTGTTAATGTTACAATAAAATATATGGCAATGTAGGACCATATAACCACATTACCCATTATGTATTTTTTTAGTACCTATCTATTTTGGGATAGCCAGCTTCAAAAGGGTCTTTTTTTCAAAAAGTGAAATGTTTATTGAAAGTAGTAAGAGAGGTGCAGCTCTATACTGATTAATTGTCTTCAGTAAAAGGAAGAGAACAATGCTTTTGTGAATACATTGCTGATAGAACTGTGGAATATTACTGTTTTTATGCTGTGTAAATACTTTACACAGTCGTCTAAGTTAAGCCTGACTGCTTTTAGGCAAGGCTACCAGAGGGTTAGGCACAGGTTAATTTAGTGACTTTTGTGGTTCACCCTGACAAGGACTGTCGTTGTTGCCTGAGTAGGATTTTTACCTCCCTCAATCAATAACCCAATTTCTTAGCAGTGATCCACTAGAGTTTATGCCCTCGGGAGACATGGCCTCTCCTCACACTCAAGACTGACAATAAATATGGTATTACACTCAGCGCCTATACAATTATACTATATATGAGTGTACATAACATATTCCGGTGCTATTATCGCGTAAAATGCAGTGGTAAAAAAAACATATTTGTGACTACAACGCTGATTCGAGATGCCGCATCCGTTGTGAGCTCTGGTTTGTGAAGGAGCCAGTCGGGCATTTCCCTGGCCCCCTCCCCGAGCCGGAATTCCCCCGCTGTGAGAGGGTGCGAGGCAGACAAGTCTGGGAACATCATGATACACAGGAGAACTGTAGAGACCAGCTCCTGAACTCGAATGACACTCCTACTACCTGCACCCAAGATGGCATCTCCAGCTCGCGTCCGTGGCTGCAGCTGACAGAAGCCCTACCATTTGAAACGTAGGCCTTGATGAGACCAGAGCACTATATCCGGTGCGCATCTGACTCCACCACCCTGCTGCAAAGGATTGATGAAGAGGGGCAGTGAGGGACAGCTCAGGTCCCGGTGATGAGCTAGCAAGGAGAGAGTCCCGGAACCGTTGGCTCCAACATCACCGGATTGCGGTGATACTCAGAGAGCCTCCCAGAAAGATGGGGACCCCAACAGGAATAGCAAAGATGAACTTTCCCCATGAGGGACGCTCTTCACAGTCTAGGACTGCACCCCAAAGAGGCATTACGCGCTCGACGCTGACACCCAGAATCCTTGGCCACATAGGGAGGGGCGCCGGAACACTCACACGGTGGGGTCCAGACAGGAGCAGACCAGGAGGACCGGGCTGTAGGCGACCACCTGGGTACTAATGAGAGACGTCTTTGGCCCCATACTCCTGATGACATGTGAGGTGGGGAGGGACCAGGGGAGGCCTGTTGCCAATGTCTGGGGCCCACCTTTTGGCAACACAGTATTCTTTGAGGGGGGTAGTCCCACCATTAGGCCCTGCCCCGTTCAAACCAACCGGATGGAAGACGATGCAACGTGATCATTTAGATCGTGGTACATTACATCGCTGTTTTTACAACGCAAGTCGTTACAACGACTTGCGCTGAAGGGGCTGGACTTAGGAATAGTGTGACTTACTATTCCAACTCCAGTCTACGTACAGTAGGGAAGGTGTTGGAATAGTAAATCACACTATGGGTTAGTCTAGAGCGCCCTCCAGGGCAAGTAGTTGTAACGACTTGCGTTGTAAAAACAGCAATGTAAATGTATTGCGGTGTTTTGACCGCATTGTAAAGGTAGTTTTCCAAACCAACCGGTGCACCCTCTCAGGGGCTCTCTCACATTTGAGACACTAGAATGGGAGTGCCATGACCTAGCTCAATGCAACAGGGGAGAACAGTGTGAATAACCATGGGAGTGACGTGAATCCTCTACCCCCACACATACATTATGAGAGGCGATATGGGTCGCAAGAAGGGGCAGAAGTGCACGCAAGTCAATAGAATGGACCATTATACGGTCAAAACCCTGCCACCCTAGGGAACTGATACCCGCCACAGATCAATGAAAAAGAGCCAAAGTGCAGACAGGATCCCTCAATCAGAGAAGTGCTGGTTTTGATTAAGGACTCCAGAGAGACATCAACTAGTAAAATAGACACAATAGCATTAGACATTACTTTACTCAGGGTGAATATGTAAAAAATTCTTCACTAGGCTACAGGCTGTGGAGAAAACCTTACAGGTAGAGGTGCACCAACTCAGAGACACAACACCCAGACTACATCTCTGAGCTGAAGGTGCCAAGTGGAGACTACAGCAACACAATATTTGTCTGGTAGGATTTCCAGAAAGGACAGCAGTGAGAAATGTGAAAAGATTTGTTGAAAACGTTATCCTGCTCACGGTGAGGACCAGCAACCTCTCTGCGCAATTAATGGTGTAACAGGTACACCGCACGTCAGGGGCGCCTCCAAAACCGGGTGGTAGGCTCCTCCCAATCATAGTGCAAATTCTCAATTTTAGAGACAAAAAGGGCATCCTTAGCATGGCACAACAACAAGGCCCTCTGCGCTATGAAAACCATAACATAATGGATTTCACCCAAGGGGTGCCGCTCTTTCTACAAGGTGAAGAGGGAATTAGGTAAACAAGAATTGCAATACACCTTGCTCTTCCTGACCATATTATGGATTTTAGCAGAGGGCAGATTGTGTTTCTTCACCAGCCTGAGCAAGGAATGGGACTGGCTAAAGGGCTGCAGAGTCCTGCGAGCACAACGGGAGCAATACCTCTGGAGCCGCCTTCGAACAAGTTGTCAGGGAGACACACCATCCGTAGAGGAGTTGGGGAAGTCGGAGAACGCACCAACAAGAGGGTCAGAGGAAGATGGTGGAACACCACATCCAACTCAAGGGCCCAGCTGGATTTCAAGGCCTGGGGCAGACCTGCACCGGAACATGGACAATACCTCCAAACAACGTTTGATGGCTGATGACATCTAGCATAGACAAGTAGTGGCACTATACAAGGTGGACTGGGATTGGGAGAGTGACAGACACCTCAGAATTTGAGGAAGAAAGCTGTTCTGTGCTCGCCAGTTGAGGATGTGCGGAGGGGCAGGGACTGGGAAACACAGTCATGCGTCACCGACCAAACCAGACTCGATGACCATTCCAAGTACAGTACAGGCACACAGGGATCCCTGGGAGGGTAAAGACCTTGAAACAATATGGGAGACAATGACACACAGAAACAGGGTATTTCCTTTCTGTCATGGAACATGAATGGTCTGGGGCACAACATGAAACGGTCGAGGTGAGCACATTTTTAACCCAACAGAACCCAGAAATAATTGAGCTAAAAGAGAAACACAAAGTTGGCAATGAATGTATGTTTCTGGGTAGGGGAAAATATAAACTCTCAGACCATTCTGACTTCAAAACTGGGTCTAGGGGAGTGGGAAATCTGGCTTGGTAAATGTTCTCCTTAATAGCTATCAAGAAAAAGACAGTTGGGAGGGGATGTGGAGCAGCTATAACGAGTGATTGGAGCAGACGGCTACTATTAGTGGCATTGTGGTATTTCTCGACAGGTCTCCAAGCCACTGTGATGTCTGACATGGAGGAGGGAATGCGGAGTCTCAAAATGCCTTGATGGTGATTGGAGGGGATCTCAACCTACCAGTGGATGTCTCACTGGACCAGATTGCAGGGGTATGGGGGCTACAAGGAATGACCACCGTCTTGCCAATTTCATTCACACACTGGGACTCCTGGACTTGTGGAGAGAAAAACACTCCATAACTAGACAATGCTTGTATGCAGTCCCAACCAGACAGGCCATGTCCCACCAAGATTATCTCCTAGTCCTAGCTCCAGAGTGTGGGTCATTACAAAAACACACAATATCTAGCACAAGGTATCTCAGACATTCCCCTATGGAGAAGAGGCAGAAGAGTCCACAGTCCCGGAGACTGGGGTCTGGAAGCTAGACCCATGGAAATTAAATGAAATCAAAAATATATTTATAAAGCGCACTCATGCCGGAAGGCCTCTACATGCTAAGACCAGTTAAAGAAGGTGGGCAAAGAAGAGGGAGAGAAAAACATACTCATAGGAGAAGAGAGGAAATCTTGATCTGAAATAAACAGTAGATGCCTATTGGCTAAACAGCCATGTTTTAAGTGCTTTCCTAAATGGTAGCAGGCCTGTGGAGATTTTTTTAGATGATGGGTAAGAGTGTTCCAGAGATTGGAGGTGCAGGGCACGAAGCGTCTCCTACCCAAATTTGAATCTTGGAACTACTATAAGGTTAGCCAAGAATGATCTTAAAGATCTGGGGGGAGCACACCAGCAGAACTTGTGTTTAAGGTAACTGTCACAATGATAAAAGGGGGGTGAGATATTTAACCTCTGTCTCTGTAGTCCTTGTGGGCCAAAATATATATATATATTCTTAAAGTCACGATCCCGCGAGAACCCCGTAGGGTCCTGACAAAATGCCCACCAGCATTTTCTTGAAACATTGTATTATATAAGGGGAGATGGGCATGGGTGGGACCCAAAGACCCCATCCCACAAGGCTGTATATATATATATATATATATATATATATATATATATATATATATATATATATATATATATATATATATATATATAAGCGGGGGAATGCGGTTCCCCTTCACGAGCCACCTTTGGGCCCCGGGTGACCCTATTCCCAGGACCAAAACTAATTATAAAGGGTTGGGGCAGTCAACCGGCCTGTCTGGGCCTCTACTGGGCCTTGGGGACCTCTTTCCCTGAGATCAAATAATAAAGAAATGGAGAGGGGTTCCCCAGGGCCTGGAAAGGCTCAGGGATGTGGGCTCTATACCCCTTCTCCTTATGCAAAATAATATATGGGTGTCCCAGGTGGGCACAGGGACACCAATAGTAAACTATTTTAATACAAAGTGAATAACAAATAAGCAGCAGGAGTATTTCATTTATTATTCACTGCTCCTTTGAAAGCACCCCAAATGCCCTTCAAGGGCTATAGTTTGTATATATTTTTTATGCTTGGCGGTGCCCCTAGAATAGGGAGGGACATCTTCAAGCCTGTTTTATGTTGTTAGGGGCTGCAGGGAGTCCAGTAGCCCCCAAACACCATTTAAAAAAACAGTAAGTCTCCCAGGGTCATTAAATCAATGACCATAGGAGAACTTACCATATTTTCTTAAGCTCTCCAAGCTGGAGGTCTATGCTCTTCAACTGGAATGTCAGGCCCTCTTGTGGTAGTTTTTATGATTACATTTTCTGGGCCCAAAAATGATAAATCCAAAAATATATGTCTCTAACGATTTTCACTTTCTGTGTTTACTGTCTATGCCTGTGGTTGTTACAGTTAAAAATTGTAGTTTTAGCCTGCCTGTAATTGCATATTTTATCACGTGTTGTGTTTTAAATTTGTGGTTTTCCCTGCCCATGATTGCCTCCATTTAGTGTGTTGAATTGTGGGATTTGCAGTCAAACCTCTGTAGTTTGTCCCTCTCATCCCTTGGTGACAATTCTGTTTTCCCTCCAAATTTCTCCTTTGCTCTGTGCTAAGACCTGTATGTTAAAACAGTGCACTCCCAGCCACCATTTTGTGTTCACAAGCCAGTGAAACCAGCCCCCCTATCCCCCCCCAGCAATAGGGATATTTTCTACATCAGAGGGTGCTTCTGTGAGCTGTTTAAACTGTGTTTTACTAGTGCCTGTGCACTTCGTTTTTTGGCCAGCTGGGGGAGTAAAGTTTTATTCAAACAGTATTGTTAGATTTCAAGATAGTGAGGCCCTTACCAGATGAAGTCCAAAGTGTGGATTGAGCCTGTCTGTCTCCTAGGAGATTCTGAACAGGAGAAGCAGCTGCCCAGCCCCCACCCCCAGGCCAGCAGACCATTGGCTATTCAGCTACCAGGCACGTCTGAGCCCTTCTCTCACACCTGCCTAGGCCCCTTAAGGCCTTGCTGGGTGCACCCCAAATCATTCTCCTCCATCTTGTGAGTTGCAGCCTACCTGTGCCCCAGATTGCAGTGAGCAGAGTCCAGGAAGTGGTAAGGAGACAGACTAGTGCTGTCTCTTCCCATGACAAAAAGTTGTTTAAAAAACGATTTTCACTTTCTGTGTTTACTGTCTATGCCTGTGGATGTTACAGTTAAAAATTGTAGTTTTAGCCTGCCTGTAATTGCATATTTTATCACCTGTGTTGTGTTTTAAATGTGTGGTTTTCCCTGCCCATGATTGCCTCCATTTAGTGTGTTGAATTGTGGGGTTTGCAGTCCAACCTCTGTTGTTTGTCCCTCTCATTTCTTGGTGACAATTCTGTTTTCCCTCCAAATTTCTCCATTACTCTGTGCTAAGACCTGAATGTTAAAACAGTGCCCTCCCAGCCACCATTTTGTGTTCACAAGCCAGTGAAACCAGTCCCCCTGCCTCCCCCCCAGCAACAGGGATTTTTTCTTCATCAGAGGGTGCTTCTGTGAGCTGTTTAAACTGTGTTTAACTAGGGCCTGTGCACTTCGTTTTTTGGCCAGCAGGGGGAGTAAAGTTTTATTCAAGTTAGTGAGGCCCTTACCTGCTGAAGTCCAAAGTGTGGATTGAGCCTGTCTGTCTCCTAGGAGATTCTGAACAGGAGAAGCAGCTTCCAACTCCCTGGTCAGCAAACCTTGTCTGAGGTCGCTGGGCCCTTATATGGTCTGCTAGTGGTTGGTACATGTCTACACTGATTGGTGGTTGTATCTGGTGTTTCTACTGGATTAGTGTTAATGTCCTCATTGGTTGGGTATTTGAGGGTTCTGATTGGTTTCTGGGTCTGTGATTCAATCATTGTAGGGTTGGGACTAGGGCTAGGATTAGGATTTCTATTGGAAGTAGGGACTAGGGCGTCCTATGTTATTGGTTTTTGGGAGTAGGGTGGGACTAGGGCTAGGGTTAGACCTTTAATTGGAAGTAACAATTAGGGCTTCTGGTGTGATTGGTTGCTGGACTTGGTGTGGGACTTAGAGTAGGGTTAGGCCTTCTATTGGAAGTAGGGACTAGGGCTACCTGTGCCATTGGTTGCATGGACCTGTTTTGGGACTACTGGTAGGGCTAGGGCCTTTATTTGACGTAGAGATTAGGGTTTTCAAACTGATTGGGTGCTTGGACTAGAGCTAAGATTGGCTGTAAGGTCCTGGTCTCCTATTGGTTCCTAGATTTTAGGGCTAGTGTTGTGATTGGATAGTGTTAGGGCTAGGGTTCCCATTGGCTGAATGGGTCACCTGATTACTAGGGCTATAAAAAAGACCAGGCTTAGGGCGTCTCAGCCCGGGCGTCGAGGCTAAGGGCAGAGAGGACAAGGGCAGTTGCCTGTTTGAGCCTGTTAAGGGCAGAGAGGACAAGGGCAGTTGCCTGTTTGAGCATGTTAAGGGCATAGAGGACAAGGGCAGTTGCCTGTTTGAGCCTGTTAAGGGCAGAGAGGACAAGGGCAGTTGCCTGTTTGATCCTGTTCGAGACTGGTCGGGACTAGGGCCAGAAATGCTGCCCTTTTTCTCATTTAGCAATACCCAGCCCAAACCATCCACATCCACAAACAGAGCAACACACCCACACCAAATGTACACCACGCACAACCCTATGCACAGATTAATGTACCAGCCTACACTACAAACCCAACCAAACCACATCTACACACCCTACTATCCCAACTACCACACATATCCACCATCACCTACAAACAGTACACAACTCTATCCTATACCACTAACCAATACACTCATCACTAATACAACATCGATCAACACCATACATAACTACATTCCATTCAGACACAGTCTCCCTGCTGTAATTACACCTAACAGACCTTCCATCAGTTGTCCAACAAACACCCTCCTCTCCCTTCTACCATAATAACACTAACGCACAACACACACTGCACACCACCACACTTTGTAACTCTTGCAACACATATACTTTCAATGTAATTATGGATCTACATATTTATCACTTTCTTCTAATTGAGCATTTCCAAAGCACTACCTTATTTCTCAGCCTACACTTCACTCAATATATCTTCTAGCCCAACCTTCTCACTCATCTCAAACTTCTTCTACTACTCCTTCCAATGCACTACCCTATCTCTCATCCAATACATCTATCAATATATCCTCTACATCCACTCTCTCATTTATCCCAAACCCCATACCACTACTATGATTGCCAAAATAACCCTTTCTAGACTCTCTCCTACTCTACCCCTCCTTGTATCATCTGACACCTCTTTTACTATACCAATCCCCTAAAACAAACCTTTCTAAACTTTTTCCTCTGAGTCCTCCCCTCCAAAACTCATTTTTACTCATCCAAAAGCCTCCTCCTATTGCTAAGACCTAAAAATAAATAAATAAATAAATACAAACATACATAAATAAATCTTTCACACTTTTATCCCTCCACTATCCTTTTCAATCGAAATTATCAGACTAACATGTTCACTTCTCAAATTACTTATTAAACTATACTAATATACTACCCAAATAACTGAATAACATATCCAGTACTCAAATTACTTCATTTTTTTTACTATACTAATTTTCAACAGTAATCCTTTATGGGTTCCGGATTGGCGTGCTACTTACCAGAAAAGCGCTTCAACACCCATCAGGGGTAACAAGTGCTGTATGAATGCAAATTTTTCTTCCCCTTTTATCCCTCCGCTATCCTTCTCACTCCAAGTAACTGACTAATATCCACCACTGAAATTACTTCATATTTCACCATATTAATTCACCACTAATCCTTTGTAGGCTTCCTGAATAGCGTGTGTCAACAAGCGCTATATAAATACAAACCTTTGTCCTCCTCTATCCTTCTGCTATCATTCCAAATCCAAATAACTGACTAACCTATCCACCACTTAAAATGTACTTGCATGTTTCACTATACTAATTCAACACTAATCCTCTATGGGTCCCGGAGTAGCGTGCTACTTGCCGAAAAAGCGCTTCGACGCCTCGTCAGGGGGAGTAAGCGCTATATAAATGCAATTAAAATACAATACAATACAATATAGATAATAATCAATATTGATAAACATTGTATTGTGTGAATTATTGAAATATACATTTGATTAAAAATATATTTGATTTTTGAATAAACATGATATATTTGCTTTATATATATTGGATATGCTCACCCGTTGATAAAGCCAACAGGGTCACTTTTTATATTTTGGCACTGCAGAACGCTGTGCATGAGATAGAGTTGTCTGCTCGCAAGCCAGGTCCTGTGGCCAACCCTATTCCATGCTCAGAGGGTTTGCTGCCTGTGGGGGGACTGGCTGTGGCCAGTCCCTTTGGCCAATGTTCGCGGTGCATGTGAGCGGCGGGGTGGCTGCTGCCCTCGTGGGGTTGGCAGCAGGGCCTAGCCTCTGGCCAACCACCAGGCAGTGAACAGCTGGGGGTTGACTGCCTAAGGGGGTTAGGGCCCAGGGCCAGTCCTTGCTGCCAACATCCCCATTGGACAAGGCCTCTGGCTGTGTGCTGTTGGATGTTGGACTTACATACGGTAATAAATTATCACTTTACGGTAAAAAACATGGCAATTTACTGAAAAACACAAAGGTTAAAGTGATGTTATAATTAGATCAAAATGTCAGTGACAACGTAATGCTTTAAATTAAAAACTGAAATTTACTAGTTATAGTTACCTCTAGTACCTATAACTCGTGCCCCAAGGTAACTGTAACTCACACGCTCACCAAACAAAGCTAATTACACCACATATTACACATCACTCATGACAGGTTCTATAATTTCATTGAAAACATCACTACAATATTTGAAATTGACGAGAAGACCATGTATGGCGGGGCACTAGTTATAGTTACCTTAGGGCACAAGTTATTGTTACTAGAGATAAATGACTATAGTATCATTTTAACCTTTGTCTTTTCTATTCCAGTGAATATCGGCAAGTGTCAGCAGACCGGAGTAGCGTTTGAAACTCTGACGGAGGTAGGAGTTTGCTAATTAGTCCGGTGGAGAAGTGTGTTTGAGTATAACACAGGCACTGGCCGGTTCGTTATATTCATAAAATAACATTTGCCCTAACGAAACAGCACCATGACCGCAGACGCGCTGAAAAGCAGCGAGGCAGCGCCTAATGACATGTTTGACAATACCCCAAGTGGGGAAAGCAATAACAACCTGCAAGTAAGCAGCTCATTTGATTGAAGCCCCAATGCCAGGGAATTATTTAAAAAGCTCGAAAAGTTGATGAAGGCGGAGCAGGCTAAATGGTGGGAGCATCGGTCCCTCACCCGGTATTTAGAGGTTGGAAGGATTCCGCGAGGGTTGCGGATAATGATAGCTCCTAGCTACGAAAATCCTGACCCTCGCATGTTGGCAGAATGCGCCGATACCAACTTGGAATCATCTCGGAGATTAGTTCAATTCCTCGTCAAGTATGCGGAGAGCGCTGGGAGTCCAATTGCTTGCAGTACCTGGGAGTTAAAATATACCATGGTGCGGCAGATCTGCTGGACGGGAATGTGGGAAGGGCTATGAGGGCGTAAAAAGCATCAATGGACTTCTGGGGAACACTTACGCTATCTGTAGCTGGAAGGGTAGCGGTTCTGAAAATGGTGACACTACCACGCTTACTATATTACTTTGGGACGCTGCAGGTGTGGATTCCGCAAGCAATGTTCAAGGAGCAAGACTCAAAAATTACATCATTTACCTGGGGTGCAGGCAGGCAGAGGGTGGCACTGACAATGTTGAGGCGCCCCACGGCTGAGGGCGGATTGGTGGTGCCACACCTCGAGTCCTATTATCTGGCAGCACAACTATACTGGCTAATACAATGGCTAGCGGCGGAACAGAACCCGGAACACTGGCGAGAATCCTCCTATGGGTGCGTCACCCCTCGGCTAGGGGCACTACAGAGACCAGGGTGATAGCGTGCTGCTGGACCAGATATCTGAGGAAAGTGGGCGCTGCGACTCCCTACTCCCCTGACATACCACTTGCGATGCTGCGCTACCTTCCAAAGGGGGAACACTGGGCAGAACTAGAGGATTGGGTGGAGGCAGGACTGCTGGAGATGGGTGACTTATACCGTGACTCTGAGCTCCTTCCCTTTGCAGACTTGCAAACCACATATGACTTGCCATCTTGAAGCACAGGGCTCTAACGCGCAGGATTAGGACACACTGGAAGACCGGGGACGCTGAGCCAAGAGCGCAGGCGGGATGCAGATATGTCGCACTCTCGGCAGGAAGGATCAAGATGGTGTCCTGTCGCTATAGAGCAATACGGCGGGATCTGCAACAACCGCTTGAGCGCTTGCGAACACAGTGGGAGGAGGACATCGGTAAACCAATTCCTGAGAAAGACTGGGACAAAATCCTAGAACGCACCCCGAAAGCATCTTGGAACACGCGCTTCAAATTAATTAACCACTATGTGCTGCATAGGGCATACTTAACCCCGGTTCGTATTCGAAGGTATTTTGGCGCGGACTCTGCAGCCTGCCCCAGGTGCGGAGAAAGAGAGGCGCATATACTTCATATGTTCTGGAGCTGCCCCATATTGCAAACATTCTGGGGGGAAATCAGACATATAATAAGTGACCTGATCGACAAAGAACTCCCACAGACCCCAGAACACTTACTCTTAGGGTGGTTCCCTCACACAGCTAGAAACAGGGTGACAGGGAAGTTTCAAGACATTGCCTATATTTTAGCTAAACAGAACATAGCTAGGAGCTGGAATCCGCTGAGCTGGCCGAGACTCACCACTTAGAGGAGGGAGCTCAAAAGATGGGCGGGAGTGAAAGGGAGACTGTTGCTCTGAGAGGCCAGCAAAGGAATAGGCAAAATAGAGAAGGCCAGAGCCTGGGAGGATCTTGTGGGGGAACTAGTGGCAGCTGACGCAGATGCTAGCAGCGATGGGTACACCCCAAGTGTGGCGACACCGGACCCAGATGACGGGCAAGAGGAGAAACCCGCCCCGCACACCCGAAGGACACAGCAAGACAGTAACCGTTTTCTAGGGCCCTGAGCCTGACCATCTCTTTGCACACACATTCCAGAGTTCACCTAATAGCAAGCAACTCATGGTGGGAGGGGGGATAGTTTGTTACGAAACGGTTATGGATGAAAGTATGCCAAAGACTGAACCAGTATACATACAATTGTATGTAATGTTATAGCACAAATGCCAATAAAATATGGTTAAAAAAAAACAAGTATGCGGAGAGCGATTGGTGGGCCCTTCAAGTACAGATCGACGAGGCCAATGAGGAGATGGGCAAACTGGAGGACTCAGTGACCATAAGAAAATACCGAGATGACATGGTAATACGTCTGCAGCGTGAAGAAGAGGTGATAAAAAAGCGCAAGGCGTTCAAATTCCAGCGGGACAAGCTGGACTATGAACATGGCCAGGTGTTCAAAAATTTGATCAAGTTAGCATCCAGGAAAGTGGCACCACTCTCTTCAGCAACATCAATTGCCAGTACCAGCAGACTCACAGCCTCAGCCTCTTATCTTAGCTCTGTCCTTGACAGTGAATCGGACAATGAGCAAATAAGAACACAGAGGTTGGGGTTTACCAAATTCTCTCTGGCACAGGAAGTCGACTGCCTGCGCCAGGACAGGAGACAAACCCTGCGCTCTCGTACACAAAATGCACAAAGCAACAAGATTGGAACAGAAAACAGGGCAAGAAACGATGATGCAGCAAGTGGCGCAAGACAAAATACCAAAAAACGCACAAAGACATGGAATCGCAAGTAACATTACATGATAATGGAAGTGATGCATTAACAGTAATCAACTTGACCACATTGAAACTCACCAACAAAGAATTAAAGATCTTGCTTCTTAGCTTGTCGTATAGTCCCAAAAGTGACTTTAATTACTCACAAACACGGAATGATCTCTTCCGATTTATACGCAATCTTAAATTACGAAAATATCACCTGATGCAGGGCGTATCAAAACAAAAACAAAGTGAGATACCAACTGGTGATATACTCAGTCGACCCCTATTAACAGCAGGTGATGTAGGACTGCTACATCTTCTAATTTGTCTCCAGCAGGATACTGATGGCTTAAATCTTGAAACCAGACAAGAACAGTCAATAGAGGACTCCTTTTAAACCCAAGTCCAAGTTCTGCACTATCATGCTAAGAGACATTGACGTGTTCAACGACAAGGTAACACAAGAACTAAAAACTCTCTACAAAAGACACACGAAAGTAACCAGGCACCATACTAAGCAGGACAATGTGTATTATCAACTGATGAAAAAATTACAGGCCAATGATGACATAATCATCCGACAGTTGGATAAAGGAGGGAACGTGGTGCTGTGACCACGCAATCTCTACATGGAAGAGGTGTTGGAACAACTTTTTTTGTTTTTGATTCTCAAAACCATTATGGAAAAATTAAAAACAGACAGATTACAGTTTACCTCAGTTCAGATCGACATACACAGTAGATTCAGAGTAAAAAATCATAAATGTAAAGACATTCCCCAACTGCAAAAAACAAATTCCATGTGATACTGTTATGACAGCAAAATTACCCTGTTTGTCCCTCCCCAAGAGGAGGTGTGGGTGCAACTACAGCGATGGTGGCTGGTGCAGCGGACTAGGGAGGTAAACGGATAGAGGGAGGCAGTTACTGACTAGCACCGGCGGCCACCGCGGGTGGGGTGCCAGCGGGGAGCGCGGGAGAGGCAGCAGAGCTCGAAGGAGTTCGGGAGTGAAGATATGTCACCTAGGGTCCCCATATGTTAATAGGATGAGACCTCATGGGTAGTAAGTCACAAAATTCCAATAACAAAGTCTGACACCTCGAGGCGTCTTCCAGCCAGTGATCGAATTTAGGCGCCGGTCTGCGACCCCAGTACATGGCCACACTGCGCCTGGCCAGGACAAGCAGCATTGCAATCAAGCGGCGAGAGGCATCTGGGCAGAATTTTACAAAGCTTAGCAGACACAGCGGAGGATCAGACAGCACCGTCACAGAGGTAATCTCGGAAATAGCTACTCATACTGCCTGCCAAGGCGTTGAAACAACTTAACGACCGGGATTGCTACAGGCGCAGCACCATGATGATTGTCAGGTCGTCATGGAATTCTCTTTACACCAATCTTGCAGTGTGGAAAAGTGCTGGACTCTTGACCGCTGATGAGTTCAAATTCTTAAAGAATGACCACGTGTTTGAAACATAATTATTTTCTTTTTCAGAACCAGGTGTTCAAACAAGTGAGAGGCGCAGCTATGGGGGCATGTTTTTCCCCTAGCTACACCTGCCTGCAAATGGGGTTCTGGGCAGAACAGGTCCTTGGTGTGATGTTCGCTGATACTGTGTCTAATCATGTTGTGCACTGGTACCGGTACATTGACAATCTGCTCATAATTTGGAAGGGCACTGATGAAAGTGCCCTTCACTTTATAGAGCAGATCAACGTCAATAGCCTGAATTTGCAATTTACCGGCCACATCAGCAGGGATTCCATTTTCTTTTTGGATGTAGAAATAATGGTTGTCGGCAATAATCTGGAAACCAGATTGTTTAGGAAACCAACAGCCAGCAACACGTTGTTACATGCCACAAGTCACCATCCCGCACATTTGGTCCGCAGCATGCCTTATCGTGAGATGCTGCGAATTCGCAGAATTTGCAGCACTGACTCTGAATGTGAGAAAGCCCAACAAGATAGCAGTAGGAGATTTTTGGCGACAGACCCCCCAGGATATAGCGGCATGGATTAGCAAATTTAGCGGCACAAATATGGAAATTTAGCGACACAAATATGGAAATTTAGCTGCAGCACTTTATTTTACTCATAATCATTCATTTTCAGCCTGAAATCGCGTAATCCTTGAGGGTCTGTATAGGAAAGTAAGACAATGACTATTGACAGTGGCACTCGTACTTGATGCTGGATCTCGGGATCAGCACTGCGCATCTAGCTGACCAAGTTACTGTTCAAGCTAAATATAATTTATTTTATGTAGGTTAAAAAGTGAATCCCAGGAGGAGCCAAGCGCGCGAGCGTAATGGTCGCCTTTTAGCTCGGCTCCCGCAGCCCTCCGGCCTGATCGTGTATCCTGTCTAATATCCTGTCTGGAGACGACACATTATCGGGGAATTGGAAAAGGAACACCTTGTTTGTACTTACCACTTGGCCCGGAGATTTCAACGTGTAGCGGCTCCGAGGTTGTGCCCTCCGAAAGATCGGGGCCTCCGTGGAACCTCGACCGGGACCTAGCCTGTGGGATACGACGGCTCTCGGCCCCGGCCGAGAGCGTGAACCAATGATGAGAGCCGTTGTGCGAAACTCCCGGCGATCCTGATCCGGGCCTGCCCTGGTGACCGCGCGGCTGATGTAGGTGAGATGCACCGGGGACTGATTCTGTGAAGGGGTCCTCCCCCCGCCACTGCTTTGTCCGGCGGCCCTGGTCCTCTGCGCCCGGACTCTGCTTGTTGGGGGCGCCGGTGCTGGTGTAGGCGGGGACCCGTATTGGGCGGACATCCTTTCGGCACCAAGGCTGCCATTGCTGGGACCCCCGGAGCTCTGTAAAGTCCTACATTTTTTAACTGTTTTTTCGGGGGTCGTGGAGGGCGGCGACTGGGCTGACTTCACGAAATGGCGGCCGACCCTCTGCAACAAGAATCGCCCTGTGGCGGCGGGCTTGGGTTGCCTAATTGCGCGGGGGTCTGGTCTGGTGAGCGTGAGCTTACGGTCAGAGATATCCTGGAAGCTCTGAGATCCCTGCGCGCATCCCTGGCCCCCGATGTCCCTGTGGGTCCGCCACGATCTGCCGCCATTTTAGGCAGCCGTTTCTTCTTGCCGCCCTCTTGTTTCAGTGACTCCATTGCCTCGCCCCCCTCGATTGCTGCAAGTGTTACTGCCGCTGATCGAAGACCGTTTTGTGTGCCGGTGACTTTGGAGCTCCCTGTTTTTCGAGGTTCTGACCCTGGGGACTTGGACATTGTGCCGCGGCCATGTCCGGCACGGATGCCTGGAACTATTGGTGGACTGCCGCCTGCACCTGCTCCGATGGATTTGCCTTTGTCTATCACAGAGACCCCCTTGCCTTCCCCAGCGGCGAAACAGAACTCCTGTTTTTCATCATCCGTGCTGCGATTGCTGATGCATTTAAACTCTCTGTTTGGACTTCTGCTCCCTTGCGGACCGATTTACCCCCCATGTTGTTATGGTAGTCACCATTTTTTTCGATTGTATGCTGGTCTTGTATTTAGTATCTCATTTTACACTGTCATGTGGTGGGTGGGATTTGTGGTTCGGAAGGGATGGGGGTGATATACACGACTCTTGGTTGATTCTTGGTATACGACTTAGTGGCGCAGTTGTTTGTACACATGGAGCGGTGGGAGGTCCCCTCCTCTGTACGTTTTATGGCGCTTGATGGGGTGTCGTCCTGGTCTGTTTTTGTTGCGATTGTCTGGTTGGGCGGAGGGCGGCGGCCGACCATATTGATTTCTGTTCTTATGCTCCTCCCTCCTGTTTTCTTCTTATTTCCGTTTCTGTTTCTTTTTGTCTCGTTCTTCTCTCCTTCCTTCTCGCTATATTTCGGGTTCTGGTTTAGGGCGACAGGCACGCTGTCTGAAGGGTAGGCCATAGCCTTCTACAGGGGTGCAGGGTGGGATGGGTGGGTTGGGTTCTATTTGTTGTTTGTTTTATGGTTCTATGGCCCTTTTGTATCTCTTTTTCGTAATGCCGCGTCTGTCCCTGCCTCCCGTGGTGTGTTCGGGGTGGGGCGTGTGGCGTCGTTAACCCTCCTTTTATGGTTCGGTTGCTTTTCTTCTCGATCGCTGTACCCTCACTGGTGCTGATACTCCTGTTGTCTCCTGTATTTCCGCCACGGGACGCCTGTGTCGACGTGTCTTCTTTCTTTCGTTTTTATATTTTATTTCTTTTTTCATTGTTCCACCTTGTCCTCCTCCCCTCCCCCTCCTTCCCCCCCTCTTCCCCCCCTCTTCCCCCCCTCTTCCCCCTCCCTTTTTCGTTCCCGCCCCCCTCCCTCCTTTTTCCTAGAGGTCACTCTGATGGGCTAGTTTTGATGTGATGTTTCTCCGATCCCTCTGTTCTGGCTTAGCTGTGGTTTGGGTGGTGGGCATGTGACGATGATAATGCTCCGGTGTTGATTATGTCTCAATTATCCTGATCTTCCTGTGTGCATTGTGTTGTCACTCCTGTACTGCGGCCCCTTACCCCCTTATTGACGTTGAGGCTGGTTCTGGGATCTCGTACGTCTCTATATTGAAAGTGAGCCTGTCGTACGCCTTATCCCCATATTATAAAATTAACCTTTTTTGCTCCTGTGTCTTGGCCCTCTGGTTCCTAAGTCTCTTCCCCCCTTTTTACGATTGTACTGCCTATGCTTCTTGCTGATTGATTTTGTAATGTTTGCCTTGGAACCTCTGATTGCTTTACACATTGCGACCGGCCGATTTGGTTGTAGGCCTAGACTTGTATATCCTTTTGATGCAAATAAAGGTTTTAAAAAATTTTTTTTAAAAAAAAGTGAATCCCACAATTAAAACGTATGTAAGTGTACAATTCTACAGACGTTTTAACAAGTGTTAAAATAACTACAACCAGGCAAGTAACTTTATTAAATTATTGTCTATGTTGCACACTCATAACAAA
The DNA here is from genome assembly GCF_964261635.1 of Lissotriton helveticus. Classification (NCBI taxonomy): domain Eukaryota; kingdom Metazoa; phylum Chordata; class Amphibia; order Caudata; family Salamandridae; genus Lissotriton; species Lissotriton helveticus. The sequence goes on from NC_136057.1 coordinate 606,728,703, forward strand.
CTACGAAAGGCGCTAGTCGCCAGCATGGAAGGTAAAACAGATTTTTATTTTAAATAGTGACATGGATAACTTAAATAAATGAATTCGGTACTTTTCTCACATATTAAATATCCTGGTTTTTTGGGCATACTGTGGGTTAAACCATATAGCCTGAGCATTTACAGCACTATGAGCTATTTTATTCTGTATAGTTAGGCGATTGCTGCTAGCCGCTCCAAAACGATTTCAGAAAAATAAAGTTTATTATTATTGCCTTTATCAAGGAACGCAAGCGCTTCTGAAAACTGACACCGTCCTGGACCCTAAATCCTAGATCCCAGTACCAAATGATGGTTGGTAATGGTGGGTCCAGTGGGTGGCCTCGTCCCTGTCACTGGCCCGTTCTGAGACCCTGGCTCCTGAGCCAGTACCCGCAGAGAATGTTGGACTCTGACTGATTCCCCATCCCATTAACTGTTCTAGATGTTCCGGAGTCCCTGAATGTCAAATTATTTCTAACCCTATTACATTTGGCCACCAAAACATTTGAGAATTTGCCATTGGCACCTGGTATATTTTGGCCCTGTGTAAAGTCCTCTTTCAGTGTGTGAATCTCAGCCACACAGGCACACTGTTCTGTCGTGTACCAAAGGCTTCCAACAAACGAGGCAGAGGGAAGGTTTGTCATAAAGTTGGTATTTTCTTTCTGGCACCTTTGCATCACTGACCTACTGGAAACGCAGATACCACACAGGTTTTACCCATTGAGATGGCATTGGCTCTTGGCCAAATGTTGTAAAAAAAACAATGGCACCTGTTAGTAAATGTCAATATGGGTAGGCCTCGTAATTAAGTCTCCAAAAGGCGCTACTATCTTCTGATTTTCTGTGTAAATCTTCATTGTGAGAGACATATTTTATCTAGCTCTTAGTAAGTAGGAGTTGGAAGATGGAGCTAGAAAGATGCATTTATGTCAGGATTTTAGACATACAGTAAGCCGCTGTGCCACTTCTTACAAACTATGCAAGTTTCCGTGGCTTCTGGCGGGTCAGCGTCTTCCTCTTACCAATCTTTGGCAAAACTGTCCCTGTAATGGATAAAATACCCTCTGATCTTGTGAAATTGTAACCCAACTCCAACTCCTGAAATGGCCACTGTCCTAAATCCGAATAACTGCAGAGATTGCACAATTGGTTCTAAGGTTGAATACGTTAAGTAGATAAGATTAAAACCCTTTGATACTTCACGTCCATTAGATCAATTTTCCAAAGTTGCGAGGGCTATAAGAAGCATCTGAGTAAACTAGTACACAGCTGCTGGGGGAGTCACACAGTTAATCACATACATTGTCTGTGCCCTAACAATAGCACACAGATACTTCCAGAGCGATGCATTTACGAACACGGACACGCACACGCATATTCATGGGCGACCACAGTCGAGTCCTGTGGCAATCCGAGAGAAGCAGCATAGACAGGCATAGTTCAGTCATACATAGACAGATGCACGATCAATGACAGACCAGAACACAAAAACCTCAAGAGGCCAAGAGGGCTTTGAAAGTGTTTTGCACAATATTCAGTGTATAGGGCTTTGAGCTGCCTCTGGGGGAGACTGAGCCTTCACTTAGGCAGTGGCTGCAGACGTTAGGTGGCCTGTTTCCTCAGCAGCTAAATCTAAGGATACCACACCGAAGAAGTCTTTCAGATAGCCAGACCGTGGAATGAGGGCTCTTACACCGTAACAGAGGAAGCAGATATCTCCATGATCATAACTGGTCTGTGACCACAGTCTTCAAAATTTAAGAAGTCTTGATGCTGTGCGGGACTAGAAGTGATGCATTAAAGGCTCAGGGTTCATACAAGGGGGGCTAGGAGTTCAACCCAGCTAGTGGCCCAAAAACTGGAAGTTGAGGGTTTTGACACCATGCAGACTCTGGGATGGAATGCTGACACTGGGAGCTGAGGGCTCTGATGAGCTTTGGACATAGAAACTGATCTGAGGGCTTTAACGGCGCACTAGAGCTGAAGTCTCGGACCCCACACAGATCTTGGAACATCACTGTTGGGGTCTATAGAAGCAGTAACTGCCAAAATTACGTCTAATGGCAGTTACTGGTCACTATCACACAACTATGAGTTTGACCTTTGGTATAAGGAATAATTGGAAATTAGTGTGTTGTGCATACATTTCCTCATGTTTACCTATCCTTCTTCCCAAATAAATTCCACCTGCTTTTCACTGGTGAAATATGTCAGAGGAAAATGACAGAAGTGTGGGTTTTCTGCACAACACATAATTCTCGTTAGTTGAGCACACAGCACAAATCATTGCACCAGAAGCACATATGTAAAAATCACTGCTTTTTTTACAAAAGTGCCAATTTTGCGGGCTTTTTTGCAAAAATCGCTGCATTTTTACAAAAATGCCGATTTTGTGGGCACTCTGCATTTTTACAAAAGTGGCGATTTCGCGGCAAACTTCGAAATCGCGAAAATCTGGAGAATCTGGCTAGGGGCTACTCTATAGGCAAAATTAATCAAGCCATTGAGAAAACTAGAAAGATGGAAACATCACAGGTTCTGGTGTGCAAAGCTCAAAAAAGTACAGAGCAACCCCCCATTAGCTGAACAACCACCAAGGCTTATTTTGACCTACAGGAACCAGCATAAGGCTATCCACAAGACAGTAAATAAAAACTAGATACTGGTAAAAAACGATCCTGTACTTGGTGTTAATCTGACCAAGTCACCCAATATTACATTCAGGAAGGCATGGTTCATGAGCAATTCTCTAGTTAAGAGCAGTCCAGAGTTAAGATCTAGCAGTACCTGGTTGGATGCCAGCAGGGGTTTCCGTAAATGTGCAACTTGCAAGGCCTGTAAATACAGGATTAACAAAACAGAATACAAAACACCATTTAAGGATGAGCCCATATGCACTGACAAAAAACTAACATGCAAAACTGAGTTTGCTGTTTATGTGCTGGAGTGTCCCTGTGGTCTGCGCTATGTGGGTAGTACTAGGCTGCAGGTCCACAAGAGGATACTCCAGCACATAAGGGCAATCATTAATGGTGACCAGGCTTATCCCGTTGCCAGGCATTTTGGGGAATTTCATGAGAAGGATGTCAGTGTCCTCAAATATTTTGTAGTGGACCCAGTCCCCTCATTGAGACAAGGGGGTGACCGTGAAGCTCTGTATAGTGGGGGTTGAGAATAAGGAGGGGCATTTTCCCCGTGTTAATTCTCTTAGGGTTTTTGAAGAGGTCTACAGCCCGAACGGCTGAAAGGAGTTACACCAAATTTGACATGAAGCTAGATCTTGTTCTAGGGCAGTGCCTTTAGGTAGTTTGGCATAAATACGTTCAGTAGTTTTAGAGATATTAACCTAAATTCAAATTTTTATAGTGAGGGTAGCAGACCCTCCGAGGATCCACTCGGGGTGGATCCGTAGGTTCACGCGACACAGCAAGGCCCTGATCGGCTGGCTGCACCTTCACATAAAAGTTGTGGCTGACATTTTGTTGTTGGGAAATAGTCCCTGGGGTGGACAATGTCTATGCAAAGTGAATAAAGACATCAGAGGCACCACATCCTTTGTCTACTACTCTGCAAACGCATCTCTGGGCACACTATTTGTTGAGGAATGAAGTCCCCTTGGATACTGAGGGTCGCTGGGGCCAAGAACCCCTCCTGTTACCTTGAGTAAGTCCCACACAGCGGGATTGCTCAGACCTCGTTAAAGGGCCCACCAGCTTTCTCAACCACTCTGCAAATGCACATCCTGTGCACTACTGATTGGTTGATGAATTCCCCTTGGCTTCTGAAAGTCGTTGGGGGCCAAGAACCTTTATTGTTGCCACCAGTTAGTCCGACCCAGCAGGATTACTGAGACCTCCTAGTCGGAGACCCCGCTCCGTTTCTCAACCACTTTGCAAACACGCCTCCTGACACACTACTGGCTGGGGGATGAACTTCCCTAGGCTGCTCAGGGTCTTGGGGCCAAGAAACCGTATTGTTGCCACAAGTAAGTCTGTGGATGATGTCATCAGTAATGTCATTTGAGATGTCACTGTCCATGTCATAAGTGATGTAATATGTGAGGGCATAAGCAGTGCATTGCGGGGGCGTAAGTTATAGTTAACTCAGGTAATTAAAACTAAATTTCACTGGTTTTGTACGAGTAAAATCTGAGCCTAACCATAACGTCCCTTTGTTTTTTAAGTGAATATATATATTGTTGGCACGCTGCTTCATTGATAGAATTGATAGAATATACTCCACCTAGAGTACAGTCTTTCTTACTTCCATTTTTTCCATCTGGGATCTTGAGATTTAGGCATACAGGTTGCTAATTGATAAAGCACTAGCACTTTATGTACGATCTTAAACTGAGTCTGTGATCAAAAATTTGCACTACATTCATTTAAATTGACTCAGAGGAACAGTATATCGCGAGTGTCAAGCTGTAAGTTGAGAATGCACTAGCACTTTATATAAGAATTATGCATATAGCAGTGAGTTAGTTTAAATTGCATCTGCACTTTATCTAGCCCTTGACTTTGGAAGTACGCTACTGCACATTTGTGCTGTTTATGGCATTTCTAAAGAGTAGGTGAAGATGTTGAGTTTTGTGAAGGATGCTCAGTACAAATGTTGATAATATGATGACGAGTGGTTTTGCTCTAATGTGTATCTATACATAGCCTTGGAACGTTGCTTTGTTAAATTGCACAATGATTTAAAATGCTGGCACTGATAATTGCATTTAGCACTTTATTGTATAGCATGTTTTGCACAGTCATTTTATATCTCTTTTTAATAATAGCGGATGCAATGTTGGCATTACAAAACATAATCCGTTCATGCACTATGTTTTTTTTTTGATGCATTATGTATTAATCCTCTAGAGCAATGATCTGTCAGAAGTATTTTGTACATAGCATTCGTCTCCGACTTCTAATATGCGTGCCATAGTCTGTTGTCGAGCTTTAGTAGTCTTTTAGCCTTATTTTTAAGGTTATTCATGCACTTTATTCACTGCATTCACTTTAAATAACGTCATAGAAAAGGGACGCATCACGTGACCAAGCTCCCACGAGGAGCAAAACGTGTCATGGAGGGCACTAGTCCCAGCGATTTTATGGCGAAATAAATTCTTCACTGCTTTGCCACCACTACTTGTGTGGATGTCATTGATTGTGCCGAGGAGCTATCACGAGGTCCGTGCCTGTGTGTTGCCGTTCCAGGGATTTATTTATTTCTTTCTTTATTTTAAGGTTTTATAGAGCGCGAACTTGACCCGTGAGGGTATCAGAGCGCTTTACATATTCATAGAGTAATACAGAAGGAGAAGACCTGTACATCGGCGATGGGTCATGGGGAAGGCAGGATATCACATAAGTACAGTACAATAGGGATAGGGGAAAACTATACATCAGGGCATTTTACAGAAAACAGGGTCATACAATAGGCAGGATAATACATGAGTCCTGTACAGGGACGCAGGATGAAGCATTAGTCTCTCAGGTAGCTGTTGAACATGTTTATCCAAGGAATTTACCCATGAGGAAGGATTTAGCCTCTTTTTTTAAGCGTACCAGGGAAGAGATTCTTCTGATATCAGGGGGGAGGGAGTTCCATATTCTTGGCGCAGTCCCGGTGAAAGCCCGATTGTAGGTTTTTATTTTCCTAAAGCGTGCAGGCCGGAGGAGGAGGGCATTGGTCGATCGTAGGTTTCTGCTTCCACCGGATATCACCAGCTTCTGTGCAAGATACGCCGGGGAGTTAGAGTGTAAGGCCTTGTGCATGATGCATGCTAGTTTGAGGTGGATCCTAGCCTCGAAGGGAAGCAATTTCAAAGCTTTCAGGTGAGGAGTGATATGATCAAATTTTGTGGAGCCTGTAAGAAGTCTGGCGGCTGCGTTGAGGCAGGCTTTTATGGGAGCCAGCGAGATCTTGGGTAAGCCGGAGAGGGTGGAGCAACCATATTCCAGTCGAGAGATAACTAGTGATTGGACTGCTAGTTTTAGGTCAGGAGGGTCAAGAAAAGGTTTCAGTTTCCATAGGTAGCTCAGATGGAATCTGGCCGATTTGACCATTGCGTTGATGTGGTCTCGCATGTTTAGGTTGTAGTCCAAGGTAATTCCCAACGATTTAGCCGAGTCCACAATGGTTGGGGAACAGTTTAAGGCTGTGATGGCTTTAATCCATGACTGGATCTCAGGGTTGCTCTTGGGCGGGGAGATTAAAAGGAACTCAGTTTTCTTGGCATTGAGTTTGAGTTGGTTGGAGGAGAGCCATCTGACGGTCAGCTTCAGGGCCTCATTCAAGGTGAGGATCTCCGCAAGAGAAGAGATTTTTATATAGATCTGAGTGTCATCAGCGTACATATGGAAGGAGATATTTGCAGTGCGAAGGACTTCGGCAAGGGGTTCTAAATAGAGATTGAAGAGGGTGGGGGACAATGTTGATCCTTGAGGGACTCCCACCGTGACCACGGAAGGAGCAGACAGATCGCCATTGATTAGGAATCTCTGGGAACGGTTTTGGAGGTAGGAACTAAACCAGTCAAGGACTGCGCCATCTAATCCCATCCTCAATTTGAGGCGTTCGAGTAGATTGGGGCGAACAGGACCTTTTTGTTATATATATCTATATATATATATATATATATATGTATCAGCAGCAGCTCGCAACCTTTCACCCACTTTACAGCGCGGAATCACGGGCGCAGACCAACTTTAGTGCAAGCATTATTTTATTTCCCTTACAACGTCAAGACGCGTTTCGGCTGTTTAAGCAGCCTTAATCTCCTCTATGTATATATATTTTGCTGGCTTCGTCTCCATGACATCCAGATTTCTCTTCCAGAAAAAGACGAACACAGAACCAAGGTTTCTGGTGATATATATATATATATATATATTACCTACTGGCGGTCGCCAGTAGGTATATATAGTTAGGATTTTTTCTCTATGGGATTTTTGAAAATTCTATGTCTAATAACTTTGGCGTTTGTGGACGGAATTGGCTGAAATTTTCAGGAAAATGGAACATTTTGTTTCTGAGCAGCCACTGAAAATTTCGGGGGGGTTCGTCAAGGGGGGGCCGAGAAAAAAGGGGGGTCCCAAAACGCATTTTTCCCATGTTAATTTCCATAGGGCGGTTGGCCTCACTTTTAGCCCGAACGGCTGAAAGGATTTGCACGAAACTTGGCAAAATTGTAGGGACTGTTAGCCCGATGTGCCTTTGCTAGGTCTCAATATATGTGCTCCAGTGGATTTTGAGAAATTAACGTTCAAAAAAAGATATATATCTGTAACAGCGCTCCGGGTAGCGCTCCGGTTCGCGTACTTGACGCGTAACGGAACTTCGCGAAGCGAAGCTGATTGGCTCTCCGGTGTCTGTCAACATTCTAAACAGCCCGGAGCGGCCGCCATCTTGTCTCTCGGTAGGATCGAGAGACAAGAGGAGGCCAAAACAAAGGGGGAAATGACCATAAGGGGGCATAGTAGATCCTCCCTGACCCCCTAGGTTTGATGTGGAGGCTTTAAAAAATCGTTTTTTTTCGTGGGGTGCGCCCGGTACGCGTAACGGAAAGCGGACTGGGGAGCGTACTACAAGGAAACAAGAATGATTGACTTTTAACTTATTGTATGTTTATAGACTTTTTTTTTTTCTACGGAAAGCGGACTGGGGAGCGTACTACAAGGAAACAAGAATGATTGACTTTTAACTTATTGTATGTTTATAGACTTTTTTTTTTTTTCTGCTGAGTGACGTCTCGGCCTATCTCCACGGGATGCAGTCCCTACCATCTCGGCGTTTAAGCCCAGGGGGACCGGTAGTGTGGGAGAGATAACGTCTGTTAACGTTCGATTCGAAGGAAATCAGGAAGTGTTGAAAAACATTGTCTGCGCCATCTTGCCTTTTTTCAAATGCCACACTTTTGTCGTGCACAGCAGCCATTTTAGATGCCTTGACCAGACCCACTCTCTGCACGCTGTCGATCCTTAGCATGGCTCCCCACCCTCGCAAGCATCTCCCCCAGGCACTGGTCACCCCCGCTCTCTGTCTTATGCATGGGCAATAAACCTCCCCCCATCTGCGCTGCTCTTCCTTGAGAATCACACCCTGTGCCCGCCCGACACCTCCCTTTCGCCCTATTCACTACCGCACCCTCTGACACTCCTCTTCCTCTGTGTCCGATTGTCCAGGCCGGTCCCAGGCTATCACCTAGCCTTGCAGATGTAGTTTATGGCCCCAGCTGTAAAGAATCACCCCTCTTCAAAGGAGTTACAGTAGATCAAGGCCCCCACCCGATGAGATCCGTCACACCACACGCGTTCCTACTATCTGAAAACCATCCTGTATTGTGATTGGGGAGGGGACCGAGCCTGAAGCGGAAGATTCCAGGGATGCCTCTTTGTACATCAAAGTTTTTACAATTATGTGTCACATTAAAAATATATAGCACTCCAACAAAGTAGTAGGATTAGAAAACTTTAATAACTTATAAATATATACAACGTAACAAAAACAGTAAATACATTTAAAAAAAATTTTGAAAAAAGAAGCAACAATGGTCAGTAGCTGTGTTTTGTGCGAATAGTCCCAAGGCAGCACAACGTGCTGAGTTCTGGACGGCACCCAGGTGATGTTACCTGGGTGCCGCACTGGTTTTTGGTATCCTACAATGCAGCTCCGAAAAACGGCGTGGGGCGTCCCGGGGGGGGCGGGGGGAGGCCTCGTCAGTAGCGGTCTGTTGTGCGAATAGTCCCAAGGCAGCAGAACGAGCTGAGATGTGGATGGCACCCAGGTGATGTCCAGTAAGTTGCCGCACTGGTTTTGGTATCCTACAATGCTGCTCCGAATAACGGCGTGGGGCGCCCCGGGGGGGGGGGGTGAGGCGGCGTGAACGGGCCTCCCCAGGTGGAGGCTCGTCTGCTGTAGTGGGGCGCCCCTTTACCGTTTCAGTTGCCATTCCGCCCGCTTTTGGTACACTGTGCCAAAATCCGCCATTCAGCTGAGTTGCGCCCACTCTTGCGGTGCAGCGATAGGCGGCTGCCACAGTACTCTCAAAATGGCGGCAGGCTCTTTCCTTTTTGGGCCTGGTCCACTGAAATGGCCCTGGGACACCTTGGAACTTGGACGCTTGTCTGCTAGGTCTTGGACCCCATTCTCGAAAGCGTCCCCTCAGCCTTGAAGATTCTACAAAAGTCTTGGGGGCCCCCGACTCCTGCAGGCTTCCGGTGGGGAGCGGCTGCCATGATTGCTCGTGGAATGACCACGACGGAGCCACGAGATGGTGGTGCTTTCATGCTGACGCCAGCTTCAGTCTGAAACATCCAGAAACAAGGTGGGGCTTTCATCGTTTGGGAAAAAAAAATGTTTTAATCCAATGAAAAGTGTTATTTTTAGGTCATATGATCAAGCCTTCCATCATTAGGAAACCAAAAGTAAAATGAACCAATGAAAAGTTTTATAAACAAGTCACATGACCTGTTATGCGGCATAGGGCTATAAAAAGCGTAGAAAATCCGTTGGCACGTGAGGCGGCGTCAGTAGCGGACCGATGTGCGAATAGGCCGAAGGCAGCACAACGCGCCAAGATCCGGATGGCACCGAGGTGGTGTCCAGCAAGTTGCTGCACTGGTGTGGCCATCCTACAATGCTGCGCCGAAAGTCGGCGTGGGGCGCCCCGTTGGCCTGTGAGTTCGCGTCAGTCAGTGGGGGCTGTTTGAGGATCTGACTGCATTGGAAAGCAATGTGATGCTGTGCGTCGCCCCCAAGATGGAGGTTCCTCGGCTGCAGTGGGGCGCCCCTTGGTGTTTCACTCGCTATGCAGCTGAGTTGCGTGCGCACTTGCGGCGAATAGGCCGAAGGCAGCACAACGCGCCGAGATCTGGATGGCACCGAGGTGGTGTCCAGCAAGTTGCCGCACTGGTGTGGCCATCCTACAATGCTGCGCCAAAAGTCGGCGTGGGGTGCCCCGTTGGCCTGTGAGGTGGCGTCAGTAGCGGACCGATGTGTGAATAGGCCGGAACCAGCACAAGGCGCCAAGATCCGATGGCACCGAGGTGGTGTCATAGTTGAGAGTTCTCAGCAGCGCTTGTAACACTGTCTGAAGCTTATTTGCACCTGCTGCAGCTTCACTATTGCCCTGATGTGGCCTAAGATCGCCCATGACATAGGCGGCCGCCTCCCGGGGTCCGGCGGAACTTTTTTCCTTTTCCTTTGTGCATCTTGTCCCACAATCCGTTTGACCTGAAGACACGACCAGGTCCCTGAATGTGTGCAGGGGTACGCTATTGATTGAATCAAAATGGCGGCTTCACACAAAGCTGACTCAAGCGTTGCTGCTGATGCTATACAGACAAAAACTGGTTTTCAGTTTGTACATTCTTCAGGATTTTTCCATCCAAGGCTGGTTGAGAGTTTGTAGAACAATGGCTTCAGATTTTCAACATACTACTCTTCAACATTCTTCCTAAATGTAACAATGTGAGACTCACTAGGAGAACGGTGTAGTGAGGGCCACAAACGGCTGTTTATCTTTCCTTTCAAAATGCTGCCAACAATATTTTCGGAATGGAAGACACCACAAGGCGCTGAGATTCGGTTGGCACCGAGGTGGTGTCCAGCAAGTTGCCTCACTGGTGTGGCCATCCTACAATGCTGCGCCGAAATTCGGCGTGGGGTGCCCGAAGGGGGGGGGGGGAGGCGGCGCAAACGAGCCTCTCCCGCTTCTCCATGTGGAGGCACTTCATCTGCAGTGGGGCGCCGAGATCCGGATGGCACCGAGGTGGTGTCTAGCAGGTTGCCGCACTGGTGTGGCCATCCTACAATGCTGCGCCGAAAGACGGCGTGGGGACCTGAAGACACGACCAGGTCCCTGAATGTGTGCAGGGGTACGCTATTGATTGAATCAAAATGGCGGCTTCACACAAAGCTGACTCAAGCGTTGCTGCTGATGCTATACAGACAAAAACTGGTTTTCAGTTTGTACATTCTTCAGGATTTTTCCATCCAAGGCTGGTTGAGAGTTTGTAGAACAATGGCTTCAGATTTTCAACATACTACTCTTCAACATTCTTCCTAAATGTAACAATGTGAGACTCACTAGGAGAACGGTGTAGTGAGGGCCACAAACGGCTGTTTATCTTTCCTTTCAAAATGCTGCCAACAATATTTTCGGAATGGAAGACACCACAAGGCGCTGAGATTCGGTTGGCACCGAGGTGGTGTCCAGCAAGTTGCCTCACTGGTGTGGCCATCCTACAATGCTGCGCCGAAATTCGGCGTGGGGTGCCCGAAGGGGGGGGGGGGAGGCGGCGCAAACGAGCCTCTCCCGCTTCTCCATGTGGAGGCACTTCATCTGCAGTGGGGCGCCGAGATCCGGATGGCACCGAGGTGGTGTCTAGCAGGTTGCCGCACTGGTGTGGCCATCCTACAATGCTGCGCCGAAAGACGGCGTGGGGACCTGAAGACACGACCAGGTCCCTGAATGTGTGCAGGGGGACGCTATTGATTGAATCAAAATGGCGGCTTCACACAAAGCTGACTCAAGCGTTGCTGCTGATGCTATACAGACAAAAACTGGTTTTCAGTTTGTACATTCTTCAGGATTTTTCCATCCAAGGCTGGTTGAGAGTTTGTAGAACAATGGCTTCAGATTTTCAACATACTACTCTTCAACATTCTTCCTAAATGTAACAATGTGAGACTCACTAGGAGAACGGTGTAGTGAGGGCCACAAACGGCTGTTTATCTTTCCTTTCAAAATGCTGCCAACAATATTTTCGGAATGGAAGACACCACAAGGCGCTGAGATTCGGTTGGCACCGAGGTGGTGTCCAGCAAGTTGCCGCACTGGTGTAGCCATCCTACAATGCTGCGCCGAAAGTCGGCGTGGGGTGCCCGAAGGGGGGGGGGGGAGGCGGCGCAAACGAGCCTCTCCCGCTTCTCCATGTGGAGGCACTTCATCTGCAGTGGGGCGCCGAGATCCGGATGGCACCGAGGTGGTGTCTAGCAAGTTGCCGCACTGGTGTGGCCATCCTACAATGCTGCGCCGAAAGACGGCGTGGGGTGCCCGAAGGGGGGTGGGGGGGAGGCGGCGCAAACTAGCCTCTCCCGCCTCTCCAGGATGAGGCACTTCATCTGCAGTGGAGCGCCGTCTAGCTGAGTTTCGCCCGCTCTTGCTGCTACAGCGACAGGCGGCTGCAACAGGACTCTCAAAATGGCGGCCTGTTCTTTGGATTTGGGCCTGGTCCACTAAAATGGACCTGGGACACCTTAGAACTCGGACGCTCGAATTTTTTTTCCTTTCCTCTACATGCAAAAAAGGTAAATGCCCGGTACGTTACCTGCCTCATCTGCCACGATGTACTCTCCAGAAGAACCGAAAAAAAATATAGTTATGGTAATTATACCATGCATCGTCATATGGAGAGGTGGCACCGATTAATTATAGTGCTGCACAAAAGAGAGATTTGGAGGACAACCCCCGACCTGCCAGTACATTCACCAAAGAAGTGGCACTGACAGCATCAGAGGCAAGGGAAACGGTCCCAAATATTCAGAAGAACTTTGGAAAGATTAAAATGACATGTTTAGATTGTGGCAAATTAATTTCATGTGGACAGATGAGTGTTACTCTAATAAATACAGCATATGAACATCATCATAGTCGATGGTTGGTGGAGACATTTTGACTATATCCTGGACCTGCCCGTCCTCGCCCAAAATGGCGCCGGAATAAATGGGACTCGTAACTCCTTGTTGTGTACTGGTTGCACAACCTTGATATCACGAGATACGTATGCAGTTTTGAAGCACATGGCGGGCGGGGACGAGAATTGATTGAATATTTCGACATCCCTATTGATATTAAGTTCTGATGTGTTATTGATTACTGTACTATTGAAATTTCGAATTAACGTCACCCATGGTACTTGCCCGCAAATGTATATCTAGATAATTTTATTGTAACTGGCCCTGTCGTATTTTAATTATAAAATGTACGTCCACCGATTCCGCAACTGTTAGACACCTTAGTTCTTGCAACCTAATGGCCCGCCCGTTACGTTCCTCTACAGTGTAAATGTCTCCTCATCATATACCGAAAAGGCCATGAACCACCAACTCTCAGAATTCATTGAGAGTCATAACCTGCTGGATGACACACAGTTCGGTTTCCGTAAATACCACGGAACGGAAACCGCTCTCATTAAGGCAGCGGATGACATAAGAGTCATCCGTGATCAGGGAGGAACAGCACTGCTCGTCCTTCTTGATCTCTCAGCGGCCTTCGACACGGTCGACCACAAGATCTTGGTCGACCGTGTCGAAAGGATGGGTATTCAGCTCACAGCCAAGGATCTCCTGGCCTCTTTTCTGGCCAACAGAACCCAGGCTGTCACCATGGGTCCTTTTCAATCAGCGGATCTGTCGTTGCCGTGTGGGGTTCCCCAAGGCTCATCCCTCAGTCCGACACTATTTAATATCTATGTGTCGGACCTTGCTAGTGTCATCAAAGCACACGGGATGGGCCTCACCTCATACGCTGACGACACCCAGCTGGTCTTGGCCATAAAGGGTAATGGACAGGAGGTGGCAGAAAGACTCCAAAGGGGGATGTTTGCTATCGGTGAGTGGATGGCAAGAAATTGCCTGAAGCTCAATTCCGATAAAACCGAGGTGGTGATCTTTGGCAACCTTTTGCCAGCCTGGTCGGCAGCTTGGTGGCCATCGGCTCTTGGTGCCCCTCCTACCCCCACCGCTAAGGTCAGAAACCTGGGAGTCACATTTGATGACAAGCTCAGTTTCATGGCCCATGCAAATAAGGTGGCAGCTAATGCCCATTTTAAGCTCAAAATAATAAAAAAGATGATCCCTTATTTACCAGATTCAGCAGCCAAGACGTTAGTCACCTCCCTGGTCCTGACATCGTTGGATTACTGCAACGGTCTATTGCTCAATGCACAAAGCAGAGTCACGAAAAAACTTCAGACTGTGCAGAATGCAGCGGCACGCATGCTATCCAAGAAACCCAAGTTTGCCCCCATCTCGGACACCTTGAAAGAGTACCACTGGCTATCCATCCAAAATAGGGCTAAATTCAAAGCGCTATGCATAGTCTATAAGACCCTGCAGGATCAAGGACCGTGCTTCCTCAAGAAGCTACTAATTCCCTACAACCCGTCCAGAACACTTCGCTCCTCCTCGCTTAACCAACTGGTGGTTCAACGAAGCAGAACAGTTTCATGGGGTGATCGCCGCTTTTCTATCGCAGCCCCCAAAATCTGGAACGCCTTACCGAACCACATTAAAATAAGCCCCACACTTCTTCAGTTCAGAAGGAAACTGAAGACGTGGTTATTCAACCAGTAAACCCAGCTACCAACCTCCTGATCAGGGACAGACAGCATTGCTTATTAGCGCCGAGACGCCTACGGGTATTTGCATGCGCTCTACAAATGCTATTAAATAAATAAATAAATAAATAAATAAATATACGATTACAGTTTGCTCCGTGGCCGGCCCACGTGGTTATAGGCCCGTATTTGTATACTGACATTTTCACAATAAAGGTTTTTAAAAGAAAACATGGTAGTAGTATTTACATTGGTAAAGTTTTTAATAATAGTCACTGTTTTCGAATCAGTAAAAGGAAAGTGAAATAAAGCAGTCCAATTACATGAAGGGTAAAAGGTATAATACGCAGGAACGCAGTAAAGATAAATGGTCAAGGGCTGTTGTGTTTTCTACTCCTGCAACATAAAGTGATCGATAAGAATCTGATATTCAGGCGTATCGGCGACTAAGACAGCAGGCCCAGCCTTTTTTGCTCAACGGCTCCGTCATGGGACGAAGAAACGCCCTTTTTCTCGAAAAAGGAATATATTTTACTTGCAGGACAGTTGTAAATTTTCCGGGAAAGTACATTAGCTTGGAACATTATAACATATATGTTTAAGAAAAAATAATGTTCGAAAGTAATAAAAAGTGTAATTTTTAGGTCATATGACCAAGCCTTTCATCATTAGAATAAGAAAAGTAAAATGAACCAATGAAAAGTTTTATTAACAAGTCACATGACCTGTTATGCTTACGTTACGCGCTGCGCGCCGCGCCCCGGATCGCTTCCGGGAAGCTGCGCTTCGCGCATCGGAGCACTTCCGGATGCGCTAACGCGGCGCGTCATATGACGCATTACGCGACAACGCAGGTCCAGAATATAGTCAAAATGTCTCCACCAACCAGCGGTCGGAACACAACCCCTTTCAGCAGGCTAAATAGTTCGGTTAAATGACAACAGAAGGGACAGGCAACAAGAACCATCAGTCAAAGAGGGGAGGGCAAGTTCTTCTCTACCGGGTCACGTTGGGGCGCTACCGGAACTGATCGAATTGGTAGTCTACAGTGTTTCTGGATGTTTCAGACTGAAGCTGGCGTCAGCATGAGAGCACCACCATCTCGTAGCTCCGTCGTGGCCATTCCACGAGCAATCATGGCAGCCGCTCCCCACCAGAAGCCTCCGGGAGTCGGGGGCCCCCAAGACTTTTGTAGAATCTTCAAGGCTGAGGGGACGCTTTCGAGAATGGAGCCCAAGCCCTAGCAGACAAGCGTCCGAGTTCCAAGGTGTCGCAGGGCCATTTTAGTGGACCATGCCCAAATCTGAAGAGCCGGCCGCCATTTTGAGAGTCCTGTGGCAGCCGCCTATCGCTGCACCGTAAGAGCGGGAGCAACTCAACTACATGGTGAGCGAGACGCTGTAGTCGCAAGAGCGGGCGGTAAACAGCTGAATAGCGGAAGAGGCACAGTGTAGCAAAAGCGGGCGGAATGGCAAGTGAAACGGTAAAGGGGCGCCCCACTACAGCGTGTCTTTAGGTCAAACGGATTGTGGGACAAGGTCAAGAATGGAAGAGTCACCAAAAGGCAAAAAGTTCCGCTTGACCCCGGGAGCCGGCCACCTATGTCGGGGGCGATCTCAGGCCACACCAGGGCAACACGACTTCGGGAGGGGGCCGGAGCCAAGCGCCCCTTCCGAGTCCGCGCCATCACACCGTCCCTCGGGGGCCTCCGTCAAGCGGTTCAGGGAGGCACCGCATCACATCGTTTTCAAATGCAGTCACGTCCTCAAACAGCCCCCACTTACATTGAGAATAGTGAAGCTGTAGCAGGTGCAAATAAGCTTCAGACAGTCTAACAAGCACTCCTCAAAACTTTGAACTATCAGAGTGCATGAGTTTCATGCTCGATCGATTGAGCTAGCCGGATCGGGCAACAAAAAGTATAAAATAGTTATGTAAATAGTTGTTTAATAAAATGTTTTACCCTGTTACTTTGCTGGTGTGTTGTATATATTTGTAATATTTGCATAGAGTTTATCGTTATTTTGGGCGGGGTGGGTGGCGGAGCCGAGCTGTCTTGCAGCCATCATGGTGTGGAGCTCAGTTCATCTCACTAGTTTCGTATTTCTCATGAGGGGTTGTTCCTAATGTTTCTATTTTAGCGAGGTCAAAAAGAGATCCCATTAGTGGCCTACTGATTTTGCTTGATTCCTTTTGTTTTTTTACACGATTTTTCACTATCTGCAAAGACTAAACAGAGTATTGCGACTCTGTGCTTGTTTGTTAATAGAGAATGAACCAAAGAGAACCAATTCTAAAACAGTAAATGCTTGGATAACAATCAATCAAATGGAGAGAGAAGCAGGCACGACGGATTACAACGGGGGCAAAGGGCTGCGTTAACTACCCTTCACTATCTGCAAAGAGAGAGTACTCCTAATAGAAATGAGGGGGGGGGGCAGCATTCAAAGCAGATCAGTGTGCATAAACACGAAAATATTTTTACTTACCACGTACTTGACATTCGACAGCTTTTGATATTTGCTATTAAAAAACCATTGAAATTCACTGAAAAAACCATAGGTTAGAGACCATATATAGTTAGGAATTAGCATTTACAAAACCTTGAAAATTCACTGAAAAAACCATGGGTTATAGACCATATATAGTTAGGGATTAGCATTTACAAAACCTTATTTTACTCGCACAAAACCATTGAAATTCGCATATATAGTTAGTTACGCTAACTATATATCGCGCACCCGCAATCCACTGCTGATGATGTCACATATTATATCATTCATGACATGGTCAGTGACATCACTGATGACATCACTGATGACATCTCAAATGACATCACTGATGACATCACTGATGACATCACTGATGACATCACTGGTGACATCATCCAGTGACTGTGTGTTTCTGTAAAGTTTAAATATGTTTGATATATTGAAGAATGAGTGGATGTATAAGTGTCTGGATGAAGGATTTAGTAGGTGCGTGACTGACTGTATGAGTGAGTGAATAAATGTGTCGTACTAAATGCATGGGTTAGTGACTAAACTGTCTGAATGTGTGCATCAGTATGTCTGTTGTGATGTAAACTGCTGCATGTGTTGATCATTAGCTATACGAGAGGCTATATGTGTTATTGATTGGTTGCCCATGTATTTGTATGGGAGATTGAGTTTGTGTGGGGGTGGCTGGGAGGTGTGTGACTCTGTGCATAGATGTGTGAGCAGTTGATTCACTAGGTGTATGAGTTCAAGAGTGCATGTGGAAACAGCTACATGGGCGGTTGACTGTGTGCATGAGTGTATTGATGAGTGAATGGATATCTCAATGCTACATGTCATAGTAAGTACATATGTAAAACACAGTACATGTGAGAGTTGGCATATATAAATAACTGTGCATGAGAGCCACTGAATGTGTGAGTGGCTATATGGATCATTGTGAACTTGTATCAGGGATTGTATAAGAGAGTAAATATGTGTTAGTATATGTTTGAATAAGTAAGGTGTGTATAACTGTATAGTTGAGGAAATGGAGGTGAGATTGTTTCTTTGCATGACTGACTAGGTGTGTGAGTAACTCCATGGATGAGTGACAGTGTGTGAGTGTCTGTATACACTGAGTGTATCTAAGGTTATATTAGAGTCTGAAGAGGTTCATCGTATTCGCACAAGAATGATGTCAAATGAGATGTCATCAGTGATGTCATCAGTGGTGTCATTTGAGATGTCATCAGTGATGTCATCAGTGATGTCACTGACCATGTCATGAATGATGTAATATGTGACATCATCAGCAGTGGATTGCGGGTGCGCGATATATAGTTAGCGTAACTAACTATATATGCGAATTTCAATGGTTTTGTGCGAGTAAAATAAGGTTTTGTAAATGCTAATCCCTAACAAGGGGGCCGATTAGGATGGCGGTTTTTCCGCATCCTCCGGGCCGGCGGAAGTGTCCGCCGGCCTGGAGGATGCGGAAAAACCGCGGCGGAGACTCCAAAGACCCACTGCCAAATTAGGATGGCTGGTGGGTCTGGAATTCCGTCCGCCGCTTTTCCGCTGCGGTCGGCTTCCGACCGCGGCGGAAAAGCTATAACATGGCAGGCGGTGTCTATGAGACACCGTCCGCCATATTATGATGTTGGTGTAAATATGCTTTTCCACGGCGGCTTTTCCGCCATGGAAAAGCATACGGACATTCACTTTGGGGGCCCGTTGCGGGCCCCCTGGGTGAATGGGGGGTGGGGGGTGCACCTGGGGGGTACCTATGGTACCCCCCTGCATTTGCGTACACAAAGCAGCAGGCACCGTGCGGTGCCTGCCGCTTTGTGCATGTAAATGCAACACATGCATTTTTAACATTGCGGCGGGTGCAGCTTGAAGCTGCACCCGCCGCAATGTTAAAAATAGAGGATGTGACCGCCACCCTGGCGGTCACATCCTAATTGCCATGGAGGGACCGCCGCTGCCCATGCGGACGGTCCCTCCTACTCAGGGGTGGCGGACGGACGCAAGTCCGTCCGCCATCCTAATCGGCCCCTATATATGGTCTATAACCTATGGTTTTTTCAGTGAATTTTCAAGGTTTTGTAAATGCTAATTCCTAACTATATATGGTCTCTAACCTATGGTTTTTTTCAGTGAATATATATATATATATATATATATACATATATATATATATATATATATATATATATATATATATATATTACCTACTGGCGGTCGCCAGTAGGTAGTTATAGTTAGGACCTAGCTACCATAGGAAATCCGCAACATTCTATTGGTAATAACTTTGGTGCCGGTGGAGGAATGTGCGTGTAATTTTCCAAAATTTAGGCCAGCTCTGCTGCGCTCCTTCCCTGAAAGTTTCGGGGGGATTCGTGAAGTGGGGGCCGAGAAAAAAGGGGGTCCCAAAACGTGTTTTCCCCATGTTAATTTCTATAGGACGAATTGACAAGGCTACAGCCCGAACCGCTGAACGGAATTTCACCAAACTTTGCAAAATTGTAGGGACTGGTACGCAGAAGTGCCTTTTGTATATTTGGTGAAAATTGCTCCAGTGGTTAACTTAAAAAAATATATATATATCTATATGCGCGCTTCCAGCGCTTACCGGTACGCGTACCGGGGAGCGCACCCGGCACGCCACGGAAGCGCGCGAGCGGAAAGCTGATTGGCTCTCAGGTGTCTGTCAACATTCTAAACAGTCCGGAGAGTCCGCCATCTTGTGTCTCGGTAGAATCGAGACACAAGAGGTGTTAAAAAAAGGGGGAAATGTTTAAAAGGGGGCAGGGTAGACATCCCCTGACTCCCTAGGTTTTCTGAGGGGGGCCTAGAAGGACCCTGAAGGGCAAAAATATTTTTAAAAAATATTGAAATTTTCGCGGGGTAAGCGCTGGGTGCGTTCCCATGTACGCTTCCCGGTACGCGTACCCTAAGCGCACCACGGGGAAAAACAGAGTACAAAATTAGAGCAAAATAAGAATTTAGAGTGCTTAGAGGTAGGGTAGCTCTGAAAAGAGCTGTTGTGTTATGTGGGTGTTTTTTGTACCTACAAGTAGATATCGATGCAGAGTCTCAAATTCAAGAGGAAGACTCTATTCCCCTCATCTGTAAAATGTACACCATCTCTCCTATAGATGCCTTGCATGTTGTAACGCAAGTTGTTGTGGTATATGGAACCCATACCATAGTCTCTGAGGAAAGCAGAAACAGATTTATTCACATGTTTCCTTGCTTTCTCAATCTGCGGACAATATTGGTTGGACCAGTTCCATTTTTGCCTTTGGCATATATTAGAAAATACCAAGGCAGTTTTTGGGAAAAGTGACATCAATTGCCCAAAGATGTCCTTTAAAAGCATTTCCAGACCTACCCCAGTCAAAGTGCCCAGGTCATTGCCACCACAGTGCACAATTATGAGGTCAGGGTGTGAGATGCATAAAGGATTTTACCAATGGTATCAATTGGTGACTTCTCAATCCTCTCTGTCCAATCCACTCAATGTCCACATTTGGTAAATCAAGGTTGGAAATACCTCTGTTACTTGCATATTTTTCACTCCAGTGAACAAAGCTATGACCCCCAAACCAGACTTTTGGCATTTTGAAGGTAGATGTGCATGTATTCAGATGAATTGTGGAAATTAAATGACAGTTTGAAAGTAGGATTCATGAAAAAAAAGTGGTTGAGCTGCAGTGCACTTGAAAAACAAGAAACGATTGGTGGTTTTTTAAAATTCACCACTGAAAATTAGGGTGCATGCTTTTGTTTTTTGAAACAAATAATTTTAATGGTTGAGAAAACGTCATTGAAAGAAACATTGCACATGATTAGCTACTACATTGAGAGGTCAAACACCCTTGCTGGATTCTTTTGCAACATAGTATGATGAACTTTTCAACTGTGTGCTGGGTTAGGTGGGAGTTACCATGGTAACAGGGTGAATGAGCACTGGAGGGACGGGTGAATATTATGTGAGTTTCAAGTGTTGAAATGTAGAACCAATTAAAATGTTAGTTTGGTTTTGAAATAGTGTGGGAAGAATTTTAATTGGTTGAGTTCAGGGATATGTCTGAAGAATTACAGGGAATCAGGGCCATTTGTGGTTGCAGTGTTTCAGGAGCATTTCAGAGATTCTGCTTAAGAAAATCTGGTGTGTGTGACTGACACTGTTCTAAATCTTCCAAAGCATTTTTAAAGGTGAGTAATGATTCTTTTAATAAAGATAGACTGCTGTATGCACTATGGGGAGGATTAAGACGCATATTGTGCTTCTTTATTCTTGCATTGTGTATCATGTTTTTTTGTAATGCTGTTTAAAAATTGAATGGTGCATATTGGAAATGTATTTTGGAAATGAGTTAGGTTTCTGCCTTGTTTTGTTCTGGTCATTTAAATGGGCTGTGCTCTGTGTTAAAAACGATTTACTATGGAAAATGTTTTCTGGTAAAATGTCTGGCTTTTAAATTTTGGTCAAGGATTACACTGGGTGTTTGTGTGAAATAAGGAACTATATTTTCACATTTTTCAATGATGTCACCTGTGTCTGCTGACCGTTTGCCTCTCTTAGCTTAAAGGGTACTCTGTGCCTGTGTCTCATGTCGCTTTGCACGTGCATAATCTCTCTTTTTCTGTGTGTCATTTCTCTCTTTGTGTGTGTGTCATGACATGTGTCTCATGTGCCTAAGATCACACTGTGAGTCAAGCTTGATTTTAAATGGATCTGGTTGAATAATTTGCTTAGTTGATGTGTTTAAAAATATGGAAATACATGTATTCTTACCTGATCGAGGGAATAAAAGATGGCGGATTGAAGACGCCGCCCGGTGCAGCTTGGACCCGTAGCTCCCCTCACCTTAACAAAATTTGAGTGAGAGATGGCTGTTCTGCCCTAATGCTAACTCGGAGTAAAACGAATTGCAATTCTGACTCCTCATAAGATTTAAAACAATTTTTCTAGCGCTGATTTACCTTCAGGCAAGCCACCGCTGATCTGTGCGGGGAGACGGATGCGGCTCCTGCTCGCGGGAGGACACGTCAGCAGGGACCTGTGGTCGGAGGCAGGCTGGGCTCGCTGGACGCTGCTATCTTGGCTCGGCTCTTCGGGTCAGGGTCGGGTTTTTTTTCTCCGCACCTGGAAAGTGGCGAGCACTTCCGGCTCCGACGCTTGTGGAGATTACTTCCAAACAGAAAATAATACGGCGTGCATAATGGCTCCGAAGAATCCGCCGCAGAGCACAAGGACTGTGAAAGGGGCGGTAACTGCGGCAGAAAACGGCTGCCAGGGTTCCACAGCGGCTGCTGCTGCAAACAATGCTACGGTCGAGAAACGTCCGGTGGTTGAAAAGCAAAAGACTCCTGCAAAGTCCCTTGGGAAAGAAGGAGCCGGAACGAGCTTACAGATCCCACATACTACTGGGAAACAAGACAAGGCTGCAGTAACAGCGGGTAAGCAGCTGATCATATGACCTCCTATGTTTACTGTTGCAGATAAAAACACAATTATAAAAACGAAAGACACTAATGTAACCGTTGATTCTGCTCCTTCTATAAATAATGGCGCAATAGTGCTAATGGATAACGATAATTCTAAAGATACGGACAGAGGTGAATGCGCTGTTAATGCTGAAGAGGCATTAGCATTATTAGTGGCTGATAAGGCTGATAACGATGTAGAACAGTCGCTGTCACAGTTACATGCGCCGGACTTAGAGGGCTTGGCGATAACGGATGTAGAGCCAGAATCAAGTGGCGTTGAATTAAATAACGCACCTCCTAACACGAACTATGTGACTTTGGAAACTAATGCCGAGACTAATGCCGAGACTCAGGTGGTGGAGACACATAATACTATTGAGGGCCTCGAAGCAGCCGGGCCCCCCGGTGATTCTGTAATGGGGAACAACGAGAAACAAGATGGGTCTAACGATGAATATGAGGAACTGATGGATGATGAAGACAATGCTGGGGTGGATTCTTCTCAGGATCTGTTGAAATCACTGGCTCGGAAAAAAGGGAGAGGGAAGGCTAAAAATAAATTAAAGAATAAGAAGAATACTAATCCCTCCACTCTCTCTACGGCTATAACATATGCAAATAC
Source organism: Lissotriton helveticus (assembly GCF_964261635.1). Taxonomy (NCBI): domain Eukaryota; kingdom Metazoa; phylum Chordata; class Amphibia; order Caudata; family Salamandridae; genus Lissotriton; species Lissotriton helveticus. Next base: position 606,751,666 of record NC_136057.1, read on the forward strand.
TAGAGGCAAACCTATAATAGATGAGAGCCCATTGCGGATATAGATTCAAGCCAAAGGAGGGGTAAAAACAATGGCTTTACGATTATCAGGAAACTGCTCCACGGGATTGCCCATTCCCCCACAAGATGAGAGGGACAGTGTAAATTCCTTAAATCAACTAATATTGGACAAATCTAGTGGGGAGATGAGTTCTCATGAAGCAAGTGGTGGCAGGGAAGAGAATAATGAAAATGAAGATGTTGTATACCCTACCCTCTCTACTAGAGAAGACATGATTGATGGGACTGGTCACTGTGAAAAGGAGGCACAAATGTCCTTAAGTTTATCCCCGAAAACAACTTCCCAGGGGGCCACTTTATCTGATTTAATCCTGAATTGGCTGACCGAACAACGATCTGAAGCACAACAATACTTCTTGCAATTGAAAGAGGATAATACAAAGATACAAAATTACCTACTTGAAGTTAATAGTAAAATGAGTACTATAACCCAAGAAGTAGAAGAATTACAACAGAGGGTGGTGCAAATTGAAGAACTATCGGCAAATAATGAACAAAAAGGTACTCGTCATGATGAAGAGATCCGGGCTCTACAGTACAAAATCGAGGACATGGAAAATAGACAAGGAAGACAGATTCTTAGACTTTTCGGGATTCCAGAAGGATCGGAAGGATCAGATCCTCGCGCTTATATTGTTAAACTTTTTCAGCATGCTTTCCCAGATTTGGCGGACTGGGATTGGGACTCTCAGTTACAAAGAGTTCACAGACTACCGTTAGTTAATAGAAATAAAGGAAACAAATTTCCTCGTCCGTTCCTGATTTTCTGTAGAAATTTTTTATTGAGGCAGGCGGTTTCTCTAAAAGCAAAACCTAAGGTCAGATCTCTGCAAGACGACTATGGAGAGACGATGGAACTTACGTCAGTTAATTGATTCTTTTAAAGCAACAGGGGCTCAAATTTTTCTTCAGGAACCTGCTTGTTTAAAAGTTATAAAAGCTGGTCATACATATTTTCTTAATCAGGTTAAAGAAGCGGAGCTGGTCTTAGCAAAAATTACTAATGCATAATGTATAAGACTTATGAGACTTGACCTTGCTTGAATCCTATTAACGGTTATAAGATGCTGACAAAAAATGACAAATTGATATCGTCTTAGGGGGAGTCTAGGGGCATACGGATAGCTGCACCCTCAAGAGGCTGCCCAACCAACGGCAGCAGGTGCAAAAGGGGGGATTTTCCTTATGGTACGGGGGGAGAAAGACAGAGTAGGGAGGGGGAGGGAATGGGAGATGAGCCACGAATTTTTGATTGGTTGAATGTAGAATTATTATTGTGGGAGGGCGAACTTATTTTGATGGGGGATTTTAATTGTGTATTAAACTATGAACAAGATGTGACGAAAAGAGGGATACTCCCACGCATGCGTAAAACAAGAGCAGCAATAATGGAGCTAGCAAGGATACATAACTTGAAAGACATCTGGCGTAGCCTTCACCCAGGTATACCAGGGTATACTTACTATTCATCCCCCCACAAATTATGCTCTCGAATAGATTTGGCTTGGGCATCAGATGCCTTAATGGATTCAGGACACATGGAGATCATGCCAAAAATCTCTTCGGACCATAACCCTATTATTTTTACATTTGGTTTAGCCCAAAGGTTAAAAGAAATACGCCCTTTTACTTTCCCAAGATATTTACTTTTGGATGAGGTTTTTGTAACAACCCTGAAGGAACATATAAAGGAATTTATTACAAACAATATTGACACTGCCAATGTTCTATCAGTATGGGATGCCTGCAATGCCTCTATCAGGGGGATAGCACAACAATATCTATTTAAACAAAATGCAATAAGAAGGAATGAGACTAAGATAGCGATGGGCAATATCTTACAGATTGAGAAACAATTAGCAGACAATCTTAGAGCGGAAGTACTGAGCAGGTCAAACATTGTTCAACTGAAAAATAAACTTTTGACTTTGCGTTCAACCATTAAAAGTTCACTTTGGGAAAAAAACAGCTGTAAGTTACTTAAATATAAACTTTCTCAATACGAATGTGGAGACAGAGTAGGGAAGCTTTTGGCTTACAAAGTTGCTGACGATCGAGCATCAACGCTAATTAAATCTATAAAAGGCCCTAATGATATTTTATATTTGCAGCCCATACAAATTTTGGAACAATTTGTTTCCTATTACGAAAAGCTATACACCCCAGAGAGTGGGAATGCAGAAGATCAGATTCAATCCTACATAAATGATAAACTCCCAGCAAAACAATATGTAGATCAGGAAAACCTGGATAAGTTGGAAGAGAATTACACTCTAGAAGAATTACGCTCAGCAGTGTTTTCTCTTCCATCTAACAAGGCAGCGGGAGAAGATACACTTCCAATTGAACTTTATAAAATCTGTGCAGACGAAATCTTACCCCTCTTTTGTTTAGTAGCCAATTCTATTAATGTTACAGGCAAGGCTCCGGAATCTTGGAAAACTGCTAAAATTATGTTTTTAAAAAAAAAAAAAAAAAAACACCCACAGAATGCGGGTCGTACAGGCCTATTTCTTTAATAAATAGGATGCTAAGGCTTACTCAAAGTTGCTATCAAAACGATTGGCACCTCTTATGCCATATTTAGTAAATGACCAACAACACGGTTTTGTAGCAGGGAGGGATACTACAACCCATGCTAATATGGCTATTATGGCATTTGATGTGGCATCAACTAATCGCACCCCACTCGGTATGATACTTCTAGATGCAGAAAAAGCGTTTGCCCGAGTGGGGTGGGATTACTTGTGGAAGGTTCTGAAACAGTTCGGTATTAAAGAACGGTTTCTTAGAAGCATACAGGCTTTATATAGAGATCCCAATGCTAAAATAGGCAGGGGTGTCCGCTTTCACCCCTGCTTTTTGCATATGCGGATGATTTAGCTATTTATACTACAGATGTGACAAATGCATTAATTGGAATTACAGAAGAAGCTAAAAACTTTGGAGCTATTTCCGGATATAAATTAAACCTTAATAAAACACAAATTATTATGAATTATCAAGTTAACTATGTAGTACCAGGACTCTGTAAATCGGCAGTGTATTTGGGGGTTAAAATTTCTTCTAAGATCAATGAAATAAATAGGTTAAACTATGACCTCTTACTAAAGGAAGTGACTATATTGCTCAAAAAATGGCATAAGATTGCACTTAATTTACTGGGTCGAATTAATTTGATTAAAATGAATATTTTGCCCAAATATTTACACTTTTTTCGTTCTATTCCATTACGAGTTAACAATTTATTTTTTAGAAAATTAGACGGAGTTTGTAGCAGTTTTATTTGGAGCTATAAAAAGGCTAGAAGGTCTATGGCTATACTAAAATTACCACCTGAAAGAGGGGGTTTGGACTTCCCGGACTTTAAAGCTTACTTTTTTGCATCATATTTAGGCCGGCTTAGGAGTTTGTTAGATAATAATCAACATTTCTTTTTTTATCAGTTTATGCTTGGCACCCATTCAAATCAATTTTTAGCTAGAGTGCAAGATCCTAACTATTTCAAGCGGGTAAAATTCAAGACCGCAAGAGATGCGGTACGTATGTGGCACCTGATTTTGACCTACTGTGACACCTCTTTTTTTCATATTGAACTACCACTTTGGGACAATCCTGGGCTTCCCGAAATTTTTAGTGATAAGACTGGGAGGGACTGGGCTAACTACGGTATTAAGACGCTAGGAGATCTGTATGGTTCAGAGAGTTTCTTACAGTTTTCAACGTTACAAATTTTGTATAACCTGCCTGAAGTTATGACATACAAATATATGCAAATCAAGGACTATTTGATACGGAAAATGAAATTGAAAAAAATAAATAGCTCGGACATCTGGAGCTGTTTATATAGTAAGAAAAAGAAGTCTCTAATTAGCACGGGTTATAGTTGTCTTAGTCAATACAAAGCGGATGACTGCCCAAGATTGTCACTAAAATGGACTGCTGACTTAGGAATTAATGTGACCTCACAGAATATTTCAAATGCTTTTGTCAATATTAATAATTTAGTCAACTCCTCTAGCTTGAAGCTACAACTATATAGGACGGTTAGTCAAATATACCATACTCCATTAAAAATATCGAAATGGACACAAAATATTTTAAGCAGCGATCGCACAAAATGCCCTAAATGTGATCTGGTGGCAGAAGATCTCACACATATGATCTATTCATGTCCCATGTTTACTAAATTTTGGCAAGAAATTGAAAATGTATTACTTCAAAAACAACTGATTAATATTCCAATTACTGCATCTATGGTACTATTATCTTTACATCCAATGGGCATTAATAATAGGAGTTGGCTAAACATAGCCTTGTCCTGTGCGAGATTGGTTGTAGCCAGAGCTTGGATATCGCAGAATCCCCCTCATACGATCGAGTGGTGGAATTTGTTACATGAAATATATACTATGGAAAAGGCTCTTGCAAAGGGTAGAAGCCTAAGAGCGGTAGCCAAGTTTGAAAAGATTTGGGTTAATTTTGTTTAAACTTTAAAGGAACTGTGCTGTATTTTTTGTCTTATATTACATTATAGATTTATCTGGCTTTTTTTCCTAGGATATTTTGGAGAATGGCATGTCTTTGAATTTTGATGTATATGCTGCAAAATGATCTGTCCCTGTAATGAACTGCAAAAATAATTTATTTTTTATTTTTTTACTTGTATGTTTAAGAATACTGATTGCATATTTGGACTTGCCTGTCAAAAAAAAAAAAAAAAAAAAAAGGAAATACATGTATTCTTAAAGTCAGTTAGGCTTTAGCATATGTACTAGTAGGGAATCTTAGGCAGCATGTCTGTTAGGTCTCTTACTTCACAAATCGGCTCTAAGCTGTGCAATCAAAATCAAGATCCAGGGTGTGCCGTTGAAATGAAAAAGGAATGTCATGACTTGCTTATATATCTGTGGTCTGTTTTTTGCCAGTAGACACAGTGAAATAGTATGAGCAGAGACACACATATTGCATGCAGAGACAGACATGGTAGATTACATGTAATATCCTGGTTCATGTGCCTAAGATCACACTGTGAGTCAAGCTTGATTTTAAATGGATCTGGGTGAATAATTTGCTTAGTTGATGTGTTTAAAAATATGGAAATACATGTATTCTTAAAGTCAGTTAGGCTTTAGCATATGTAGTAATAGGGAATCTTAGGCAGCATGTCTGTTAGGCCCCTTACTTCACAAATAGGCTCAAGCTGTGCAATCAAGATCCAGGGTGTGCCGTTGAAATGAAAAAGGAATGTTATGTCTTGCTTATATAAATGTGGTCTGTTTTTTGCCAGTAGAGACAGTGAAATAGAATGAGCAGAGACACACATATTGCATGCAGAGACAGACATGGTAGATTACATGTAACATCCTGGTCATGTGCCTAAGATCACACTGTGAGTCAAGCTTGATTTTAAATGGATCTGGGTGAATAAATTGCTTAGTTGATGTGTTTAAAAATATGGAAATACATGTATTTTTAAAGTCAGTTAGGCTTTAGCATATGTACTAGTAGGGAATCTTAGGCAGCATGTCTATTAGGCCTCTTACTTCACAAATAGGCTCTAAGCTGTGCAATCAAGATCCAGGGTGTGCCGTTGAAATGGAAAAGGAATGTTATGTCTTGCTTATATATATGTGGTCTGTTTTTTGCCAGTAGACACAGTAGAATAGTATTAGCAGAGACACACATATTGCATGCAGAGACAGACATGGTAGGTTACATGTAACATCCTAGTCATGTGCCTAAGATCACACTGTGAGTCAAGCTTGATTTTAAATGGATCTGGGTGAATAATTTGATGAGAGTTAGAGAGATGGAAACTGTGAGCAGACACAGGTGACATTATTGAAAAATGTGAAAATATAATTCCTTATTTCATACAGACACTCAGTGTGATCCTTGTCAAAAATGTTAAAGCCATACTTTTTACCATGATACATTTACCAGAGTGAGATGAGACACACACAAACAGACAAATGACACATAAAAAAGAGAGAGAGATGGGGCAGGCACAGAGTGAGATGACACACAGGAACAGAGTGAGGTGAGACACAGGCACAGAGTACCCTTTAAGCTTAGAGATGCAAACTGTGAGCAGACACAGGTGACATTATTGACAAATGTGAAAATATAATTCTTTATTTCATGCAGACACTCAGTGTGATCCTTGTGAAAAATGTTAAAGCCATGCTTTTTACCATAAAACATTCACCAGAATGAGATGAGACAGACGCAAACAGACAAATGACACACACAAAGAGAGAGAGATGGGGCAGGCACAGAGTGAGATGACACACAGGCACAGAGTGAGGTCAGACACAGGCACAAAGTACCCTTTAACCTTAGAAATGGAAACTGTGAGCAGACACAGGTGACATTATTGACAAATGTGAAAATATAATTCCTTATTTCATACAGACACTCAGTGTGATCGTTGTCAAAAATGTTAAAGCTATGCTTTTTACCATAAAACATTTACCAGAATGAGATGAGACAGCCGCAAACGGACAAATGACACACAAAGAGAGAGAGATGGGGCAGGCACAGAGTGAGATGATACACAGGCACAGAGTTAGGTGAGACACAGGCTCAGAGTAAGATGAGACACAGGCACAGAGTGAGATGAGGTACAGGCATAGAGTTAGATGAGACACGCAAAGAGAGAAATGACACACACAAAGAGAGATATGGGGCAGGCACAGACTGAGATGAAACACAGGCACAGAGTGAGATGAGACACAGGCACAGAGTGAGATGAGACACAGGCACAGAGTGACATACGACACAGGCACAGAGTGAGATGGTGCAGGCAGAGAGTAAGTTTAATAATGAAACTGTACTGCACTGTTACTGTGACACAGTTGCTGTGGTATAGAGTAACTTATATTGTAAACTAGTGTTTATATGGTTTACTTATTGTAATTGCTGCGTAGTATGTTTGTAGTGGTCTATAATATGTTATTTTTTCTTTACCACAGATTGTAATCATCTATAGAAAGATAAAAGAATATGCCGTCAAAGGAAAGACGTCAAAAGAAATATAAACAGGATTTATGGACCCAGAAAACAGAAATACAAGACTCATCCAAAACACAATCTTCAGTGAAAAAACATTAATGCTCCTGGTAAGCAAACTAAGGACTTTTTAAGGAAGTTATTGAAATGTCAAAAAAAAGATGTTGTTTCAAAGAAGAATAACCCATCTCTAAATAGAAAGAAAAAAGTGTGCCCCTCAAAAAATGTTAGACCTGTAGAAGGAGATGATATTGTGTATAGCAATAGAAAGAGAAATCAATTTATTGAAATTCGTAGATGAATGTTTTATAACAGAATAGTTTCAAATTTATTAAAAAATGTAAAGATGTATCAAAAAAAGACTGCTTTTTACAAGAAAAAAAAGCATAGTGAAGATTGTGGATGAAGCATTTAAAGTGAAAAATAAATTATATTGTTTAGTAATCAATAGAATTCGTACACTAGATAAGGTAATCAATGTGTTCAAATCAAAATGTAAGTGGAAAAGAGTAATTATTCGGACTAATTTTTGTGATGTTTTTTCTGGAGAATGGAAGCATAGTTCAAGTTGTGAGCCATTTTGTATTGAAGAAAGTTACTTTCAGGATAATGATTTGGTGCATGCAGTTGACACCAGTGGTCGAGCATATGAGGTGAAGGACGGTTGTCTGGTTGAACAAGAAAAAATTGTGCCTAGAAATACAGAAGAGGTGTTAGCTGATGAAGTTTTAGGGAGCTGTCCTAGGACTCCAGTGTATACTTGGAATTGTAGTAGTATTTGTAGTGTGCGACAGGATTCAATTGATTTGTTTCTCAGTTTCTTACGGACATATACTAAGAAAAGTCTAAAACAAAAAATGAAAATTTTGCAAGAGTTGGATCCTTGCAGTGTGAGAGAAAAAACAGGTTTGCATGGGCATTCACTGGCTTGTCTTTCAGGAAAAGTATGTCAGAGTGTTTTTCACCATTTTATGATGTTAACAGTGCATCATAATAAAGTCAGGAAATTAGTGAGAAGGTTGTATTATGCAAAAAGTCCAGCACTTAAGCTAAAACAGTTAAACAGTGCTCTTTTGCATGGAACTGAATTAGATGTGAAGAACATTTGTGAAGAACTTGAGGTTTGTTACTTTGGTGAAAAAGAGGACAGTGAAGAAACTGATACGGTAATAGAAGGTAATGTGGAAGAGAATGTATAGATTTCAAGTACAGAAAAATTTGACCATGAAATTACAAAGTTTAAGGTCAATTCAAGTGAAAGGCCTAATTTTACTTGTGTGTGTTGTCGACGAACTCATTATAAGAATCAGACTAGATTAGTTGATTTATATGTAAAAAGTGAAATGGAAAATAATAATGAGTGGAAGGATTTTGCAACTTATTTGTTGGTAGAAAATTGTTTTGATTTGGGTTCTGATCAACGTATTTGTAAATATTGTTATAATAAATTAAATGAAATCAGAATGCCTGCTAGAGCTGTTCATAACAATCTGGAGTTGGTAGACATTCCTTCTGAATTGATGGATTTAAATACCTATGAGTCTGTTCTGATTCAATGTGTGCATCCTTTTCAGGCTATTGTTCGCATGGAGCCTAAGACAGGGAAATTGCCTCCTTCAGATTTACAGAGAGGATTAAAGGGAAGAGTTGTTTATTTGCCTCTAGATTTTAAGACAAATATTGATACAATTGGTGTAGAAAAAGTAGAAGAAGAACCTCTGGTTATTCTAGTTAATGGTGTTCCGAAAAAGAGTAAGAAAATCTGGCAAGAATTAGTGGATGTTAGGAAAGTCAAAAAGGCAACGTTGTATTTGGTAAAAAATAATCACTACTACAAAAATGTATATGTAGGAGAAGAGGAAACAACTGTAGAAGAGGACAGTGATTTCTCAGCTGGACAAATTGAAAAAGTTGATGTCTCTAGAAGTGAAGAAATTTATGAACATTATAGTGTTCATCCATTGTATTCCAAAGAAGTAATGGGGAATGGTATTGACTTGTTTCAAATGAAAGAAGCAAAAGGAAGTCCCATTAGTGTATGGGAAGAAAGTTTGGAAGCTCGTTGTTTTCCACAGTTATTTCCAACAGGTCAAGGTGGACGATTAAGACTTTAAGATTATATGCAGAAGATCCAAGGTTTCGTCAATGCATTCCATATTTGTTCCATCTACTGTTTGAGAGTGACTTGTCTGGACTTTCTTATGCAGTGAACCATATACTGAAAAGTGGAGTACATCTACAAAATGTTTCGGCAAGGGACTTTATGGATAAAGTGAAACTGCAAGACAGTGTTTTGGAATCTCAGCTAATTAATCTCATGGCATGTCAGTGTGGTACTAACGAGTATTGGTACCGTCGTCATGGGGAATTGAAATGTATGCTAAGAAACTTAGGAACTCCTACATGGTTCCTCACTCTAAGCTGTGCTGAGTATGCTTGGGAAGACGTACTTGAATTTCTACGAGAGGCAAATAAAAACATTGAAAATATTGGATACAAGACACCTGGAGAACTGTGCTCTTTGGATCCAGTTAATGTATGCAGGTATTTCAATCATAGGTTTGAAGCTATGATGTCTTTTATTACAAACAAAAAAAAGTCTCCGCTTGGAGAGGTTTTGGATTTCTTTTGGAGAAAGGAGTATCAAGCAAGAGGTGCTCCTCACATACATATGTTGCTATGGATTAAAGATGCGCCAACATTTGGAACAGATTCAGATGAGAGAGTGATGAGTTTCATTGAGCAGTATTCTACATGTGCTGTTCAATCAATCAATCAATCAGTAATTTGTATAGCGCACTACTCACCCAGTAGGGTCTCAAGGCGCTGGGGGGGTCCGTTACTGCTCGAAAAGCCAGGTCTTGAGTAGCTTCCTGAAGGATAGGTGGTCCTGGGTCAGCCGTAGGTGGATGAGGAGGGAGTTCCATGTCTTGGCCACCAGGTAGGAGAAGGATCTTCCTCCAGCAGTGGCTCTGCGAATGCGTGGTACGGCGGCGAGGGCGAGGCTGGCCAATCGTAGCTGGCGGGTGGGTGTGTAGAAGGTGAGGCGGCTGTTGAGGTACTTCGGGCCCATGTTGTGGAGAGCCTTGTGTGCGTGGGTGAGGAGTCTGAACGCGATCCTCTTGTTGAACGTGATCCTCAGTGCAGGTCTCTCAGGTGGGTCGAGATGTGGCTGTGGCGAGGGATGTCCCGGATGAGTCGTGCGGAGGCGTTCTGTATGCTCTGGAGTCTTTTCTGTAGTTTGGCAGTGGTTCCTGCATAGAGGGTGTTCCCGTAGTCCAGTCGGCTGGTGACGAGTGCCTGGGTGACCGTCTTCCTGGTTTCGGTGGGGATCCATCAGAAGATCTTACGGAGCATGCGCAGGGTGTTGAAGCACGATGATGATACGGTGTTGACTTGTCTGGTCATCGAGAGGGAGGAGTCCAGGATGAAGCCCAGGTTTCGTGCGTGGTCCGTTGGCTTGGGGGTGGTGCCCAGGGCAGGGGGCCACCAGGAGTCGTCCCAGGCGGCGGGCGATGATCCCAGAATGAGGACTTCCATCTTGTCTGAGTTCAGTTTCAGGCGGCTGTTCTTCATCCACTATGCGACGTCTTTCATCCCTTCATGAAGGCTGGCTCTGGCGGTGGCGGGGTCGTTGGTGAGGGAGAGGATCAGCTGGGTGTCGTCGGCGTAGGAGATGATGTTGAGGTTGTGTTGGCGTGCGATGGCTGTGAGGGGCCTCATGTAGACGTTGAAGAGGGTGGGGCTGAGTGAGGATCCTTGTGGTACGCCGCAGATGACTTCGGTGGCCTCGGATCTGAACGGGGGGAGGCGGACTCTCTGGGTTCTTCCGGCGAGGAACGAGATGATCCAATCCAGAGCCTTCCCTTGGATTCCGATGTTGCTGAGGCGCTGTACTAGGGTGCGGTGGCAGACAGTGTCGAACGCCGCAGATAGGTCCAGGAGGATGAGGGCCGTTGTTTCGAAAATTACAGAAGAAAACAATTTAAGACATCAAGTTTTACGCTTTCAAACCCATCGTTGTGGAAAATACTGTCGTCGAAAATACAAATCCAAGGACAAGTTCTACACAAAATGTCGTTTTGCATTTCCACGTCCAGTAACATCGAAAGGAAGAGTGAACAAATTTATGTCTTCTTTGCGACATACTGTGACAAGAAAATCACCTAAAAATACATACAACCTAAGAAGAAATGAGGAGTCCAAATACATAAATGACTACAACCCAGTCATTTTGTCCATGTGGAATGCTAACATGGATATTCAATATGTTGCTGACAACTCTATTGCTGTGGCTCGATATGTGACGTCTTACATCACAAAATCAGAAAAAAAGGAACTGAAGGAAATGTGGGAGGAAATTTCACATGAAAAGAGTCTAAGCAAGAAATTATACAGTTACAGTCTGAAGATGTTGTCGCATCGTGAAATTGGAGCATATGAATGTTCTGATCGGTTATCATCAGCAAGTCTATATGCCAAATCTATCATTTGGGTGAGTCTAGGTCTTGCTGCAACACGAAACCGAGTTTTGAAATCGGTACAAGAAATAGAGTATTTGGCGGAGAAAGAACCAAACAGGACATATATTTTGAAGACAAACATGTTGGATACTTACTATCCAAATAGAAGTAGTCATCTTGAGAACGTTTGTCTCTATGAAGTTCTGCAAACCTATACTTTTAAGAGGAACGTCACAGAAGATATCAATAAAGGTGTATATGCTGTAATTGGATGTGAAGGCTGTCTGGTGAAACAAAGAAAAGGCCATTTGATTAATCATCGAAAATTGAGTTGTGAATCTTCAGACAAAAGGGAATTTTACTATTTAGCTCTTTTGCAACTCTTTAAGCCATGGCGTACAGAAGAGGAACTCCTTGGAGATTTTCTCAGTTATGAAGATTCGTTCAATGCAACCAAGGATACCATAGAATGTCCTGTTTTTTCAAATTATCTGCAAATGTTGAACGAGGAAATACAGCAAGAAGCTACAATTGCAGAAGAGATTGCTAGAGACAGTTCTCAAGACAGTCAGAGTTCTGCTTTATTGAATCAGGATCCACTAGGAGGGCCAATTATACAAAATGAAGCTGCCACTGCCATGAATGAAGTGGAAAGAGCCATGGAACAAGCTCAGGAGGATGTAGTTAACTTAGAAGATTTGGAAAAAGAACTAAACGTTGAGCAGAGACAAATATATGCCCAAGTCACAGAACAGATTGAGCATGGTTTATGTCATGAGAAAAAAGAGTGCTCATGTACATCATTTATACCTGTCCGACTGTACGTGAGTGGAGAAGCAGGAACTGGAAAAAGTTTTCTGATTAAAGCAATTGCAACTTATCTGCAGAAAAGAACGGAGTCATCGCTGTCTTGTGTTGTTACCGCTCCAACTGGGTTGGCAGCACATAACATTAAAGGGATTACTTTACATCGCTTATTGATGCTGCCAGTAGAGCATGATAATAAATTACAATACCACACGCTATCTGGAGAAGCTTGTTGTGAAGTTTCAAGAGTCCTAAAGAAAATTAAACTTCTTATCATTGATGAGGTAAGCATGGTATCAAATGTAATGCTTGCTTTTGTGCATTTAAGAATGCAAGAAATTCTTAAAACAGAGTATGATGTGTTATTTGGAGGCAAACACATCATTGTTTTTGGAGATCTACTGCAGCTAACTCCAGTGAAAGGACAACCAGTGTTTAAAATGCTTACACATGAAGATACCAGGAAGTGCCTAGGAAGCATTGGAAATGTTAATATATGGTTAAATTTCAAATATGCAGAACTGCTTCAAAATATGCGACAGGCAAAGAATGAAGATTATAAAAATATTCTACAAGATGTAAGAATTGGAAAACTAACTGAGCATGGCAAAGAAGCTTTACATGGACGATTAATTTCAAATTTGTTTCCAAATGAAAATATTCTCCCAGAGAATATTTTTAAGAAAATTCCTGAAAACAAATCTGTTATATGCTTGATGCCAACTCTGCAAGAATGTTCAATCTTCAACAACAAAATGTTACAGTTAGAAAATCAACAGATTGTCAAACTCGAAGCTATTGATAAAATAGAGCATGAAGGTTTGGAAAAGACTCTGTATGTATCTTTAAATTGTCGTATAATTTTACGACGGAATTTACATGTGGAAAGAGGTTTAGTAAATGGATCAATGGGTCTTGTTGTTGATTTTGTGAATTACCGAAATAGAGATGGAATTGAATTTCTAAAAATTAAATTTGATGGTATTGAAGAAGTACAACAAATCAGTCGTTGTTCTGCTCGATTTTTGCTTGTGAAAGATTTATATGTCCGCCGAAAACAGTTTCCTGTTTCTTTGGCATATGCAGTGACTATTCATAAATTTCAAGGTTTACGTGTAGATAGTGCTTTGGTGAATATTGAAAGTTCTGTGTTCAAGGAGGGTATGGCATATGTTGCTTTATCTCGAGTCAGAACTTTATCTGGATTGTACTTGATTGATTTTGATGAGACAAAGATTAGTGCTGATCTAAATTGTGTAAAAGAATATAATAGGTTAAGAAGAGGGTATGCTCCAAATTTACCTCAATATCCTCTATTTGAAAAGCGTGTAGTAGGCCAAAAAAGAAGAAATGAGAAAAATTGTAGTGAAGTTGTAGCAAAAAGAAAAAAAGTAGATCAACCAGTAATTGTAAGCAGAAAGGAAAATGATTCAGTTAAAGATGTTGTTGGATTTCAGTTTGAAAACAGTTCTGGTGTCAACTGCTATGCTAATGTAGTGGTTAATGTTGTTTTTTTCTCCAAACTGTACAAGAACAGATTGTTGAAAATCGGGATCACAGATTTTGAACTTTGTTGAATTCTGTGTTTGAGAAATGTAGCAGTGATAGAACAAAAATACAAACTGTTTCTGAAATTCTAAATGTTTTAGACATATGTTCTGGTCTAAATCAATTTACACAGAATATTCAGCAAGATTGTCAGGAATTTCTAATGTATATGCTTGTTGTATTGCAAGATGAAGGTGTAGATGTAGAAAATCTTTTTGGCCTTTCTTATAAATGGCAGCATAACTGCGACAATTGCTCGTTTTCAAGTAGTACTACAATAGACACTGAAAGATTTATATATTTGACTTTACCAGACTGCAAATCAGTGTCTTTTAATAATCTAGAGAAGCAAATCAAAACATGGTCTGTACTCAATGTAAATCTGCAATGCTATCAACATTATTTATACAAAGATATGGACAGTATGTAATTTTAATGTTCAAACGATGCAGACCTGATGGAACTAAATTGACAACTTTAATTAAAAATGTTGTGGCTTCTCAATTATCGATTTCAGGAAGAACCTTTGCAACTGCAGCAATTATTTTTCATGATGGTCCTTCGACAACATCAGGACATTACACAGCTTATTTAAAATGTCAAAAAGGCTGGACTAATTGTAATGATACTCAATTGGCTTTCACACAACGTTTGCCTTATCAGTAACCAAATTCTTACCTAGTATTCTTACAACCGAAATTTTAGGAAAGGTAATTGGCCTATGAAGATTGGAGCAGTTAATAAAACTTAGTCTGCAGTTCAAAATTACTTTGTGAGTGAGATTGATTAAGATATTAAAAAACTTGTAGTTGTCAAAGAGGTAGTGTAAGTGTATCACATAGTAAGTGATATGACTATTATAGGAAATTTTAATCATGAGTAAGCCAGAGGTGAAAAGATAACTATTGTTTCATGATGTAAAAGATGTTGGAGGTTTTCTTTCAGAAACTCGGGTTAATGGAAGTTTAAGAATACGATTGAGTAATTTCCAAAGAAAAGGACTTTCCATAAACTATTTGGCCTCGTGGAAAAGTACGTGGATCAAAAGGAGTTAAGATATGTTTTTTCAAAATTTTACATTATTTTTTGAAACGTATGGGTTTTTTAAACACAATCTTTTTGATTGTGTTTTTTTTTGCCCGCTGTCATATGATGAGTAGTATTGAAGTCACTGTTTTAAGTGAAATTCAATATATTCTGAGAACAGCAAAAAGAAACCAAATAACATGTTGTACACATAATTTTGTATTTTGTATTATTAAATATATATTATTCTCCCCTTGTCTCACACTCACTCACCTATTACCACCCTCTATCACTCCTCTTAAGTCACCCTCACTGCCCTTCTCTCACCCTCCCTCACCTCCCTTTCCTTATTCCACTTCCCTCACTTATCCTCATTCCCCATTCCTTTACTGCCCTTTCCCTCTCTCCCATCCACCACTTTCCAGCTATCAGTCACTCTACTCCCCTTCCCCTTCTTTCCTTTCTTTGCTCCCTCAATAATTCCCCTTCTCTCACTCACCTTACTCCACTTCACTCACTACTTCTCTCACTCACTCTGTCCTCTCACATCCTCACTCCCCTTCCCTCACTTCCTCTCTCTTAGCTTCACTCTCTCGATCCTCTCACTCTCTCTCTCCTCTTCCATCACGCTCACTCCCTATAACTCACCCACACTCCCTAACTTACCTTTCTTTGCTCCCTTACTCAGTCCTTTTCTCTCACTCTTTCCTTCACTACCTCTATGTCCTCACTCCTTCAGTCCCCTTGTCTTACAATCACTCGCCTTTATCCACCCTCTATCACTACTCTTTCCTCAACCTCACTGCCCTTCTCTCAGTCTACTTCACCCCTGTTCCCTTACTCCACTTCCCTCAGTTATTTTCATTCCCAATGTTTACTGCCCTTTCCCTAACTTCCCTCCCACACTCAACTTCTTTCAGTCTCCCTTCTTCACTTCCCTTCCCCTCTCTTTCTTTCCTTCCTTCGCTCCCTCACTCATTCTTCTTCCTTTGCTCACCTTACTCAAATTCGCTCACTCCTTAAGTCACTCCCTCTGTCCTCTCACTTCCTCAGTCCCCTTCCCTCAGTCCCTCTCTCTTAGCCTTACTTTCTCCGTCCCTTCAGTCTCTCGCTTCTCTTCTGTCTCGCTCACTCCCTATAACTCACCCACACTTCCTCACTTACCTTTCTTTGCTCTCTCACTCAGTCCCTTTCTGTCACTCTTTCCTTCACTACCTCTATGTCCTCACTCCTTCACTCCCCTTGTCTCATGCTCACTTGCCTTTATCCTCCCTCTATCTTCCCTCTTTCCTTTCGGGGCAGCCAAACGTCTATGGACTCCCGACTGGTGGCCTCAAGATCTAGGTCCAGTCCCTGAGCCCAAATTGGTGGTGAAAGATCTGGGAGTAAAACTGGATCAGGAGCTCGCCCTCAAACAACACGCTAATCAAGTGGTCGGCTCCTGTTTCCATGTTATTGGGCTTCTTCGGAAGGTATTCCCCCTGTTACCTGATAACACCAGAAGAACATTGGTGCAGTCGCTCGTGCTGAGTAGACTGGATTATTGTAATGGTTTACTGCTAGCCGCCAACGAGGGGATTATTGCAAGACTGCAGGTTGTGCAAAACACTGCTGCACGCCTTGTTCTTAACGTACCGGCTCGTACTCTATGGAAACCCTTGTTAACCAAACTTCACTGGCTCTCAGTGAAACAGAGGGTGATGTTTAAAACATGTTGCATCATCCATAAATGCCTCACAGGGAAAGGACCAGACTACTTGACAAAAAAATTCAACTTATATGTTCCCTCCAGATCTCTGAGATCAGGAGATCAAGAACTGTTATGTGTCCCAAGGTTCAAGAAGACAAGACAAGGAGGAAGGGCCTTATCAGTGGCCGGCCCGCAGCTGTGGAATGATCTCCCTATGGAAATCAGATTATGCAGAGAACATCTTCCTTTCAGAAAAAAATTCAAAACTTTCCTTTTTCGCGACTAAGCTAACCATCTAGGGAGGAAGGATAAATGACTGGGCCCTTTTTGCTCTCAGATGATGCCAAAGGCGCGGAGATACTCCTCTGGGAGTCGATTCCTAGCGCGATACAAGCTTGCAAATAAATAAACCTCACTGCCCTTCACTCACCCTCCCTCACCTTTGTTCCCTTACTCCAGTTCCCTCAGTTATCCTCATTAATCATCCTTAACTCCCCTTCCTCTTTCTCTCCTCACGCACTCACCTTTTCCCAGTCCCTTTGCTTCACTTCTCTTCCCCTTTTTTCCTTTCTTTGCTCCCTCAGTCATTCCCCTTTCCTCACTCACCTTACTCCCCTTTACTCACTCTTTCTCTCACTCCCTCTGTTCTCTCATATTCTCACTTGTCTTCCCTCACTCCCTCTCTGTTACCCTCACTCCCATTGTCCCCTCACTGTCTTACGTCCCTACATTCACCCTCACTCACCTTCCATCCCTCATTGTCATGAATCCACCGTCACTCACTCCTGCTTCCCTGTCACTCACTCCCCTTTCTTTACTCCCCTTTGTTCCTTTAGTTTTTCTAATGCACATTCCTCTAGTATCTTACTCACCTTCATTTCATTTCTCTCTCCTTCTCTTCTTCTCTGTCACTGAATGTATCCATCTCATTATCCTCTTAGTAATTTACTTTCCCTCTATTTCCTTTTCACTCTCTCTGACCTTCACCATTCCTCTGTTTTCCTTTCTGAGTCCTTCACTCCTACTTTATCTCTTACTACCCTTTTATGACTTTTAATCTCCTGCTTTGTCTCTTGTATTGTGAAATACATATTATAAATATTATAACTTACTTTTTTTTCTCTTTCACAGATATTAAATTTACTGAAAATATGTAATTAAGTTTACATTACTTATAAGGTAAGTTTGACATACAAAATTTACTTTATCAACACTCTTTTCCTTAACCTCACTACTCTTCTCTCACACTCCCTCATTTATCTTTCTTTGCTCCCTCACTCAGTCCCTTTCTGTCACTCTTTCCTTCAGTACCTCTATCCCCTCACTTCCTCACTCCCTTTTTCTTACCCTCACTCACTTTTATCCACCCTCTTTCATCCCTCTTTACTCATGCTCTCTGCCGTTCTTTCACTCCCGTTCTCTCAGTCTGGTTCCCTCACTACCCCTCATTCCCTATCTTTCTCTCCCTTTCCCTTTACTTTCATCCCCCACTCACTTTCTCTCAGTACCTATGCTTCAGTCCTTTTCCGCTCTATTCCCTTCCTTCGCTCACTCACTCATTCCCCTTACCTCACTCACCTTACTCCACTTCACTCACTCTTTCTCTCACTACCTCTGTCCTGTCACATCCTCATTCTCCTTCCCTCACTCCCTCTCTCTTAGCTTCACTACCTCCGTCCCCTCACTCTCTCACTCCTCTTGCGTCACGCTTACTCCCTATAACTCACCTACATTCCCTCACTTATCTTTCTATGCTCCCTCACTCAGTCCTCTTCTCTCACTCTTTCCTTCACTCCCTCTGTCTCCTCACTCCCTCACTCCCCTTGTCTTACGCTCACTTGCCTTTATCCACCCTCTATCACCACTCTTTCTTCAACCTCACTGCTCTTCTCTTACCCTTCCTCACCCCCGTTCCCTTACTCCGCTTTCCTCACTTATTCTCATTCCCCATGTTCACTCCCCTTCCCCTCACTAACCTCCCACACTCACCTTCTTTCAGTCCCCCACTTCACTTCCCTTCCCCTCTCGTCCCTTCCTTTGCTCCCTCACTCATTTTCCTTTCCTCTGTCACTGTACTCTACTTGACTCACTCCTTTAGAATATATAAAGAATATAGCTCTTTTTGGAGAATTGGAGGTAGTTCTAAAAAGAACTGGGTTTTTTCTTCTTTTTTACTTTTTTTCTTTTTTTTTTACTTTTTCCAAACGTTTTTAAATTGTTTTTGGTATTTTTTTCAGAACAAAAGCAAAACTAGGAAATGCCAAACTGCTCAACAGGAGCAAAAAAAAAGGGGAAAAATTAGGGCTGAGGGGCGCAGCGGTGTTCTTCCCTTTTTCGAACAATTAGTAGAATACTCTGCTCCCCATAACAAAGCAGTTCGTCACACTGCTTACAATGAATTGTTATGTCAGAAAAAACAGGCTGAATATTAGATATCACGTCTACTGGTCTTCTTCTCACCGATGATGTTGGTCCTCTGGTGGAAGTCGAGGGGCCATCTCTCGGTGCATTCCGTGCCAGGTCCCTGACACTCTCCCGGGCACAGTTCTGGGGGTGCCTTCTTTGCACATGTCTATTCATGGTGGAGTTCCCAAAACTGTATTTTTTTCTGGGGTCACCACGTGAAAGAATTGTGTGGCATATCTTGCATTCCACCTTTGGAGCATTTACTTTCTTCTAACCTTCTGGAATGCTGAAAAACTTCCAGATGAAGTGCTCCTTAATTTTTGGCTGAGGAGGGTCCTCATGGAGAAACTCATCAGAGTCACTGCTGCTTGGTGCTCTTGCAGCCATTCTTTCCAAAGAATTGAAGAGGAGAAAAAGGGAACAGGTCTTGCTCTCTCCAAAGTGAAAGAGGTAGTGAAGGAAATGGGTGGGGTTTTCATTAGTTGTAAAAAAAACTGTTAACAACCAATGAAAAGTGTTATTTTAAGGTCATATGACTTGGCGCGCTTACGCTACGCGCTCCGGAGCGTTTCCGGGGGCGCTTACGCGGCACGTACGTAGGCGCTTCCGAGGGCACTTACCGGAGCGCCTGAATGACGTTTTGTTAGATTTTAGGAAATGCGTTTAATACTACTTTTATAAGTATGCCACTGAATGTCTTGCATTATTATTTACTTTAAATACATACTTATATTTTTTTTCGCACGCGGGAATAGCGCTCTCGCTACGTTTACGGGTGCGCGTACCCTGAGCGCTCCGAGGTAAAATGATTTAAAAAAACACAATGAAAAATTAATTTTAGAAAAAAATAATAATAATAATAATTTTATAAAAAATATAATAATTAATAGTTATAAAAACAGCTATTAAAAAAACGTAATAATTTACTTTAAAAATCGTAGGTTACAAACTCATTATAGTAAGGAATTAGCTTTTAAAAAACCTTTGAAATTCACTGAAAAAACCATAGGTTTGACACTCGTTATAGTTAGGAATTAGCATTTAAAAAACCTTTGAAATTCACTGAAAAAACCATAGGTTTCACACCAGTTATAGTTAGCTGAACATTTTACTCATACAAAACCATTGAAATTCCCACGTTATAGTTGGTTGGACTCACTATAACTCGCGCACCAGCAGTCCACTGCTGATGACGTCACATATTACATCATTCATAACATGGTCAGTGACATCACTGATGACATCACTGATGACATCTCAAATGACATCACTGATGACATCTCAAATGACATCACTGATGACATCATCCATGTGATAATACGAGGCACCTCCTCACACTCTAATCTAACCTTTGATACACCCAGTGTTAAATACAAACTACCATTGCTGAAACCATTGACACACCAATACCAGTAACTACATACGCACTCACTGATTCCTAGGTCTACACACACATCCACTCGTTCACCCATAAAATCACTCATACATACAGACACTCATCAATACAACACTATCATATGCACTCATACACCTATACAGACACTCACACATTGCCACTCATCCATGGAGTTACTCACACACCTAGTCAGTCATGCAAAGAATCAATCACACTCCCATTTCCTCATCTATACAGTTATACAGACAACACCTCAAATATAAAAACATACACTAACACATACTTACTCTCTTATACAATCACTGATACAAGTACACATTGATCCATACAGCCACTCACACAATCACTGGCTCTTATGTGTCATTTATATATTTATATATGCCAACTCTCACATGCACTGTGTTTTACATATGTACTTACTTGGACATGTAGCACTGAGATATCCATTCACTCACCAACACAGCCATGCACACAGTCAACCGCCCATACAACTGTTTCCACATGCACTCTTGAACCCATACACCTAGTGAATCAACTGGTCACACATGTATGCACAGAGTCACACACCTCACAGCCACCCACACACACACTCAGACTCACATACAAATACTTTCACAACCAATCAATAAACCATATAGCCACTTATATAGCTATTGATCAACACATGCAGCAGCTTACACAACAACAGACATACTGATGCACACATTCAGACAGTTTAGTCACTAACCCATGCATTCAGTAAGACACATTTAATCACTCACTCATACAGTCAGTCACGCACCTACTAAATCCTTCATCGAGATACTTATACATCCACTCATTCTTCAATATGTAAAACATATTTAAACTTTACAGAAACACACAGACACTGGATGATGTCATCAGTGATGTCATTTGAGATGTCATCAGTGATGTCATTTGAGATGTCATCAGTGATGTCATCAGTGATGTCACTGACCATGTCATGAATGATGTAATATGTGACATCATCAGCAGTGGATTGCGGGCACGCGAGTTATAGTGAGTCCAACTAACTATAACGTGGGAATTTCAATGGTTTTGTATGAGTAAAATGTTCAGCTAACTATAACTGGTGTGAAACCTATGGTTTTTTCAGTGAATATATATATATATATATATATATATATATATATATATATATATATATATATATATATATACACACATAGATATATTCACCTGACTAACTATAACCTGCACCGCCCCATGCACTGCTTATGACATCACACATTACATAACTCATGACATGGTCTATAACATTCACACATGACATGTTCTATGACATTATTTATGATATCACTGATGATATCTCAAATTACATCATTGATAACATCATTCAATGAGTTTGTTAGTTTGTTTTTTAGTTTACATAATGAGGGGAATCTATCATATTACTTTTCTACATAATTTTGTAAAGCCTGTGCCCAGCTAATGGGCATAAGTGTTTACAAAATGCATATGGTCCTAATGGATCGTAGATGTGTAGAGGTTTCGAAGACATTATAAATCTTTGTATTGAAGAGTAACTATGTGTGCAGATGACAGTTTATGACTTGTGTCCAGTATGTTTCCCACACATTTGTTTGGTTAGGCAGAAATAGTTTTCAACAGGGCAAATATATAAATAGTACTTACTAAGTATTGTAAGCAGCCTTAAGTAATTAGACAGATGTGTCTCAGCATAATTTATACTGTGATGTATTCCTATAGGTTCTGTATCGATCCCCCTATTCCTGACCCTATTCTGGTTAACAAACTAACAAGTTAACTAGCAGCCATCCCATGAGGCAGAAAACCCCCATGATGCAGGAACCGTTATCTGATAAAGCCACACTACGGCACAGGAACGTGTTATCTGATTAGGTCATAACGCTTGCCATCTAATTAGACAAGCGATATTCCTCCAGCCCCTGATAAGGCATACGGAGTTCTCAAAACAAATCAAACCTATGACACCTTGGGAAAAACCCTGCGGCCATTGTTTTGATTTCACCGAGAACTTCAGCAAAAGAATGTGCTAACGACCAGCTCGTATGACATCCTTATTGACGTATCTATGTCCATCCTTACGTCAATCTCGGCACCTTAAAGGTATAAATATTACCGATATTGCCCTATGCAAACACACGCGGTGGTGACGAGATCGGAGCAGCCAGACTTGCCGAAGCCCAGAGCAGAGCAGACCCCGCTGGCGCAGCCCCGCCTTCTTGACGCGCTGAGAACGAGACGCTGCTTTCTCCTGCCGAGAAATCCAGCTCCGGCGCTTCCGGGTAGCCCTCGCAGGCAGCCTGGAATATCGAGACCAGAGACGAGAGATACCATCCCTCATCCATCCTAGACTCCAGGTACAGAACTGAATAACCCCTCGCAGAGAATTCTTTAGTCAGTCACTTGGCAAAAACAAACTTAACTTAAACTGTAACTTTCTATTCCCGCCCACGTATTAGGCTTAGGTCAGGTACACGGGGTAGGCGTAGTTAGAAACACCAGTTGAGTACGATTAGTCAAATGTATATGTGTATGTAATATATTTTATTCATTTTAAACCTTCATATGGCTTAGAAACCATATCAATGTTTTTACAGTATTATTTTATACTTCTGCTTTTAATGTATGCACTTTACTTAACCATAAGTATTGCAATAATATCGATCCATTTCTCTTGTATGAGAAAAGAGACTGATCAATAAATAACATCTTTTATTGAACACGCCTGTCTCTTCCTTTTCTCTACAATCTGATGAGACTAAGAATGCACGTACTGACTGAGTAAAATAAATTGCCTTTTGTTCACACGACTCTCGAGATACACTCTAGATTAGGGGAGAGCAAAGTTGTCATGTTCTATGGTTGTCAGAAACTAAATCCCTTCTTGTCTATCCAGGGAGGTTCAATTCCTCCTTGCCTATTCGAGAAAGTGTCTAGTGAACTCTGAGCTAGCTGGCAAACCCAAAACTTTAAGTCTAATATCGACAGTAGTAGACCTAGTTAACGTCTGGTCTAGGCCTATACTATTGAAGGTATTATTCCAATGCGCAGAGCCTATTGGGATAATAGGAACTACACTACATGGCGCCCAACGCGTTTGGAAGGGCGATAAAACTAACGTAAGACATTTAGAGTAACTCAGTCGTGCTTTCTCACTCAGACCCCTTTTTTCCCATAATACTCCAAAGACGTCTGGAGTGGGTGAAAGGTAATATCCGCCAAACCTCGCAGGAGGAAACTCCTATGTATGGTACTTGGTTTAGTCAACGTTGAAGGATAAACCGTTCCAAAATATTGTGCATCTAATCTTTGTTTCCATAAGAAACCTGATCTGCAAACAAACAAAATAAGCTTCCTGTCGGTAAAATGGTAGACAGTGATGATGAAAGAGAGGCAGTTAGATTAGCAACTGAACTCGCAGCAGCTGATACTGCACTGCAAGAAGCAGACCAGGATATAATACTCATCCCGGTCATCAAAAGGAAATCTATAACCTTAAAACTTATAGAAAATGGACTGACACCTAGAGGTGGCACAGTCATATTCGTATTTGAGGCACACGAATATCGGCAGACAGAGGTATACTATTCATGGATACATTTTCCAGCAGCAAATGCTGTAACAAAGTACTTCCACTATTACAAAACAGAGGACCCTCCTAATGAGTACACTCCTTTCGAGGAGGTGGAAGTACCACTTAAATTTCAAGAGCACCTGCTCTTATTTAATGGCGCCCTAAAACACAATAATCACATCACCAGGCTCGGTCCCTTAGGTAGACCAGGAGCAACGTGGCCGGTTCTAGCCGGATACACACCACATCCAGACATCGATGGGATGTCTGCAGCAAACCTTTCAACACAGCTAAAACAATTAATAAAATTACATAGACAATTAGTCCAATATGTGATGCGGACTTCAACAATTCAACCAGCAATTAAAATTCCACAGCTGACCCCTCACCAGGGGAACACAAATAAAATTACACCTCAGAACATACAATCCTGCCTAGGTAAAGTACCAGCTAAACGGGAACAAATACCATTCTGGTTAGCACAAAAAATCACCCAAATAGAGGCGGTGTTTCCAGACACCACCCCGTTAGAAAAACACAGGATTCTGACTATCTGTCTTCCAATGGGAATCGCACCACACATTGAGGACTGTGACACTTGGGGTACAGTCTTTGCTTCCATCTACACAAAAATGCACGGTGTTCCATCCATTTCGGTAATACCAGATGTGCTAAAACAAATTCAAGACGAATACGGTCCAGAACCCGCTTTAACTCTTGGTATGAAATTACTGAAAGACTTCAAGCAGGTCTCGGCTATATTATTAGCCAACATAAAGGGAGAAGCAGCAAACGTGGCGATCCGCCAGAGGTTAAAAGAGACAGATATAGCAGACCAACCAGCTGAAATTGCCAGAATCATAGAAAAATCCTATGAGGAACTAGGTAGAGATAGTTTAGGTGGAATACCAGTAAAACCACAACTGATTGAAAGTCCTGAAAAAATATTTTTTAACAATAATTCTACATCACAGAAAAAGAGCTGGGATGGAAACAAACAATCCAATCCTAAAGAAAAGAAATTCCAGTCCAGAGGAAGGTCTCTTAGGCGAAGAGAAAAATCTCCGAACCAAAGACACAGGTCACCCCAGAGTGACCCCTCTGGGAAAAGATATAACCTTAGAAATAGGGATAATATAAAGAAGCCTGATAGATATCAAGACATTGATGCACGTCCCTCTCAATCTTTTCAGACTTCCTTGCAGAAATCGGAAAGAAGAGGACGATCAGAACAAAGAGAAGAGCACGCCAAGTCCAAAGACAAGGAACCTGCTCATCTAAAAAAGAAACTACAATTCCCAAAAAAGAAGGTAGCCAGTATCAAGGTAGTTAACAATGCCGAGAATACTGAGGACACAGCTGAAAAACGGAGAGTGGGCTCAGACAATGCTAGACAGCGCAGCAGAAGTGAGCATAGCTCGCAAAGTCCTTATGAATCATCTGGAGACAGTGGACACGAATGAATATCTTCAAGTGGAAACTGCAGACACCAGAGTTAGCAAACCTCACAAAATATATGAAATAACATTACGTATAGAGGGGGATAAGACTAGAAAAATAAGGGGACTATTTTGGGATAATCTCTCCAAGGGCTATGACATCCTTCTAGCTGAAAAAGACTGGCCACCAGAGTTTGTCAGGGAGTGCCCTCATGGCGAAGAAATAATTATGCCTGCCTTCTCAAATCATATCCCAATTCATAAAAAATACACACTTGCTAGAAAGTGGGCAGTAGCTCTAGCTCCTGCTTTATATAAAAATCATGTAGGATGGGATGAGGACTCTCCTCCTCACAAAATCCTGTTAAAATCACAACCTACTGCACAAAGGCAGTACCCAATTAAGCAAGAAGCTAAAAAACAGGTAAAAGAAATCCTAGATCAACTAGAATACCAGGGCGTGATTGAAACTTGCACCTCACAAATGAACAACCCTTTGTTTCCGGTCTCCAAACCAGACAATTCATATCGTCTAGTTTTGGATTACCGACACCTTAATTCATGTTGCAAAACTTTTGCAGTGCAAAACTCGCATAGTGCTGCACTAATGAATAACATAGTGCGCAAAAAATACAAAACAACATTAGACATCTCTAATGGATTCTTTTGTCAAAATATAGCACCAGAGAGCAGATATTCGTCTGCGTTCTCAATAAATGGCACTCCAAAACAATTCTGTCGGTTAGCCCAGGGGTACAAAAACAGCCCAGGAGTATTCTCAGCGAGAGTAACAGAATTACTACAAACATATGACGACGAAGCATTATCTTATGTCGACGACATATACTTAACAGATGATGACTTGGAGACTCACTTGAAGAGAGTGAACACCATAATACTTGGGTTCGCAGCAGAAGGTTACAAATTCAACTTTTAAAAATCCAGAATTGCCCATCTGACAGTCCTGTTCTTAGGATATGAATTATCAAGTGAAGGCAAAAGCCTGGTAGACAATTTCCTGGAGAAATGTGCCATACTCCAAGCACCTAGAACACTAAAAAACCTACAGTCAATTCTAGGCTTCCTAAATTTCGGAAGAACATACATTGCAAATTACGCAGAAAGGGTCAAACCCCTTTATGATCTAATAAAACCAGATTTTAAAAGAACCAATTGGACTCAAATACACACGGAAATTCTGAGATCCTTACAAACAGACATGCTAATTAAAACAAAATTAGAAACACGTGATAACACACGCAATCTTGTGATTCGAGTCATCCCAGGAAGATGCGGATTCACATACCTGACCTCTAACGAGGGAGAAAAGGTACCAATTGCATTCAAATCACACTTGTACACAGAAGCTGAACAGAAATTCAGCATTAAAGAAAAAATTGTTCATGCAGTTCAAACCGCAATAGCTAGAGAAAAAGATCAAGCTGACGGTAGACGTATCACAGTCAGAACAGCAGAATCAGCCTTTGAGGCATTAACAACACCGTGTAATTTACCAACAACAACATTGAATCCGGAATGGATACAATGGGTGAATTCCATTACAACGGACAAAGTATACTACTACTTTGATCCAGAACTAGAGGAATTAAAAAATCTAGAATATGAAAGAACATTCCCTCTGCCAATCGACATTCTGCCCTTACGACAATACGCTTGTGTAATCTATACAGACGGACATGCTCAACCCTCTGTTTGGGGAGAACAAGCATACAACCCCACATGTGAGATTACAAAAGAAGTGTGGCGCGGAGGTAAACTAAAACCTCTATTAACAAAAACACACTCAGTAGAAACTAATTCAGAAAAACAGACTGAAAAAATAGCATTGAAAATGGCGCTAGATAATGCGGATGGCGAATTCCCGACACTTATAGTGTCCGATTCATATTACTGCGTCAAATCATATAATAACGATTTGCATACATGGATTCAAAACGGTTACAAAGATGACACAGATGCAACAATAAAGCAGAAACTGCTCTGGGAACAAATAGCTCTTTTACAAAAAGAACTACCAAGGACTCACGTGACACACTCACTGAGTCATCAGCGTGATGGCGTTCACGTTGCAGGGAATTCATTGGCTGAGACAGCCACAGCGGTAGCAACTAAATCGGCTTCCGTAGTTCGAAAAAAGCGTACAGTGAAGTATATTGACGGTGAAACAGTGCTGGCGGTGAAAACGTCATTAAAAGGCGACTGCTCAGCGCTACCGATCAACTATCCACTCAATTATACATACATAATCGATGCAAACTCCGTCCCTTTTGCTCGAATCCCTGGAGTGGGGGATAGAGTGATTCCAAACATGGACAGGAGAAACTTGTTAATCGCAGACGCACATATGGGCGAGGGTCTCAGACACCTCAAACTAAAAGATTCTCTGGAAGAATTACAATCAAGGTACTGGTGGCCAGGCATGAGTCTGCATCACACCATGTTTGTAAAAAACTGCCCAAACTGCAACAGAAATCGCAGTGGTGAGAGAAACGGTGTAATACCGTGTCGTTTCACTCCAGGAAAAATCAACAGTAAAAAGCAAGGCTTGCGATTAACATATACAGGCTAGTTTCCACTTATAATGTAGATCACCAGCACTCGGCTGACGTCTGGACTGTTATACAAAGATTTGCGAGTCTAAATGGCATATACGCTAAGAGCATGCTCGTTTGACCATTGTTGTCACTCTAGCCCTCCAGCCTGAGGGGAAACAAGGCCAAATGAGCATAGCACAGCGGGAATCTTCTCACTTCCTTCCTGAGGGATACGGGATGGTGTAAAGAAAAAACCAAGGCATAAAGCAATCTATAACGGAAAGGATATTAGGTTCGGGAGCTGGGTGGGTCAAACATCTAATAAGTGTCCAACGTAGTCTAAATAACTTGCCAAGAAATTCTCTGAAGGGATTCAGTCCGTACGAATTATTATTTGGAACTAGGATGTTAATCTCTGACCTTGACAGTCAAACTTCAGTGGTGAAGGAAAAAAGCTTTGATATCAAAGACCGTTTGGCTATTTTACAGGACTTAAACGAAACAAGAAAAGACCTGAGCAACATAAAGTTGAAACAGCAGCCAACAACCACTGAAGAACCACCACCTGTCCCAGCAAGACCTGTCTGGATTCCAAAAGTCGGGGATCTAGTCAGAGAAAAGATCGCGGTAAAGAAGGAATTTGGGCCTTCTTACAGAAAAGCAGTTCCTGTCTTGTCTGTCAACGGGACAAGATCAGTTGTACTACCACCGCTTGCTGGTAAAAAGGAGAACCGAGTTGTATCCATCGACCTGGTAAAACCACAACATGTGGCCGATAACAAACAGTAGGCCAAGTGGACTCCCGAGAAGTAGTAGAACACCAAGATTTGCTACTAACACAGAGGTTCAATCTAAGAGGCTAATCACATTCGAAACGCCTACAGAACTACAACAAGGACTATGCAACAATGCAATGGAACTTAGACCTCTGAAAACCCAAATAAAAACATTTAGCAGAGACACACCAATCTATCATGAAGTAACAAACGACTTTGCAAGAAACAGTAATCCTGAAGCTATTGGAACAATTGACAGAACTGCATCCGGCTACTTCATAAACTTCGATGATTCCTCTGAAGGCTTCACTGAATCAAAAACACAGCCATCAACAAAAACCTTTAAAGATAAAGTTAAAGTACTTTTGAAACAACTGAAAGAAACATATCTAATTTCTCCATGGATTGAATTTTGGGTGGGTTTTGGTGCATTTATCCTCATACTTTGGCTCATCATGATACTAACATTGGGACGCTTCATTGAGGGAAAATATGCTAAAATGGACACAGCAAGTCAGAAAATCAACTTGATCCTCAAACCACACACATCTTCACACGTCGAGAAAAGAGAACTTTCTTCAGTCAACTTCACAGCCAATCCTATACCGGGTGGGGTAGCATGGGACAACACTGACTACGAAATCTATGGTCCGGTTGAAATCCTGAAATATCCACACCAAATTAAGATCTCATTGAGTGACTTTGTAAAACCAAGCTCATTTGCTGATGATTGGGACTTTGAAAGTATAAATAATATGATGTCTGACTTAGTAATGTCTGCTAAATTTACCAAACATGATTATTTGCAGGGTTCGACAAATTATGATAGTATGTACTGTTATAACCACTATGGTAACCATTTTTTACATAGATCTGCACAACCTAGAAATGTTTTAAATTATAATCAATGGGAACATTGTGCAACCCCTCCAAAAGGAAGCTCAAGAACCGTTTACGACAAATATTCATACTTTTCAGGTTTTAACATAAGTAATGCTGAAACATTTTATTTCAAATTGTCAAATAAGACAGGGACAAAGACCATGATAACAAACACAAAATTGATATATTCAGACTCATTCTTTGAACAAATGAATACTTTTGGTTTTGATTATTGGGACAAAAATGTTGAATTGAAAAGTGTTTGGGGCACAAAAGAATGGCAAGTACAGGGTATAGAATCTTTGTTTAGAGCCTGCATGATCCCAGAACAAATTATATTTTTAAATGACACTGTTCAACAAACTACCTGTCTTGGCCTAGCCAAAATCAAAGACTTAAATAAACCGTCTATTCCAAAACCAACAATGAACGGCAATAGCTCTACAGATGAAGAGATAGACGTAAATTATGTATTAAACCAAAACAGAACACATCCTGATTGGAAACAGTGGTTGATCTGGCCCACAGATACTAATAACTGTCAAAACAGATTCCTGAACAAAACACAGGGGTTCAAAATGACCAGGCCAGACCCTAGATATCCCCAAAGACATCACCCAGGGATAATAACCACCTACAGTGTGGGCAAATTATGCCTTCAATGGCTGCAAACTTCCACACTGGCAGAAATTAAGCAACACCTAACTTTACTTACTGATGGTGCTGACTTGCGTGATTTCATTATGGGACCGCGCAAACGGCGTCAAAAGCGTTTCATAGCAGCCTCTGTATACGCAGCATACAACGAGGCCTGGAAGGTTACTCAAATTGAGACAGCAGAAAGAATACGGGAAATTGACCGTATTAATTTGGAAAAATCACTTTCTGTAGTGGACAATGGGTTAATGACTCTGTCCTCCAGAATTTTTTCTTTGGACAGCATTGTGTCTTCAGCAATCGACATATTATCGCAAGACTTACTGTTATTACAACACGGTCAGTCCCAATTGCGTTCTATTGTACAGCTTGGCTGGACGTTACAAAATCTGCGTTCAGGCTATGTGCCTTGGCGTTTAATCAACACGACGTCACTTTTCAATATCTTTAACCTTACTGATAGACAAATCAGTATGGCCCAGAAGGGTGCTGATTATACAATCCTGAGCATTGAGAAACTCGAAAGATTACCAGTGACAATGTCAGAACGACCTGTCAGTGAATGGATAATTCATGGGATAATTAATATTCCAATATCAACCTTCAGGTTTCATTACTGCCAAAAATATATACAGGCTGGCATGTACGAGAAATTGGGAAAAGGGTACATTAAAACAACATGGAACTTGCCCTATTCACATGCATGTGTCAGTAATAAAGGACAGAAAGTGTTTCTTAGTGGCAATAATTGTGCAATGTCACTAAGCGGTACACTTCTATGTAACGGAATTAGTTTGCATGGAGCCTGTGAAGGGAACTCAAATAACCTTTCATGTCACCAGCTAGGCGCACCTGCAACAGAGATAGAACCATTCTTTCAAAGACTCTATAATGGGAGTTACATTCTAATTGTGGACCGCAGATGCTGTAGTCTTATGCCCGGGACTCCTTATCTCGTAACTACGACTGCGAAGGTCAAGTGCTGTGGACACTCATTCTTCCCCAGCGCCTTTCCAGACAGGGAGGCAAGGGCATGGCCCAACTTGAAAATTACTTCTATTCGAATAGATACTTTAAGCAGAATGAAAACAGTGCTTCTTCAGACGCCGACAAGGCTCACGTCATCAAAAGAAACGTATGATCTCCAAGTCGCAAGGACGACTGCAGAGATACATTCATTGTTATCAACTAATTCCCCCATACATTTCGCAGAAATCCTGAATGAAATCTTAAATATTTCTGATACCAGTGGAGTCTCAAAAGTATTTAAGACAGTATTTTCGATGGCATTAACACCATTCAAAGCCATACTGGGTATTTTTCCAGATTTCGTCCATTCGATTTTTGGCGGACTTCCCCTCATTTTGGGACTAATTGCAGGAATCCTATTCCTAGTCCTTATATTTCGTTATGGCAAACCATGTCACAGACAAAACACCTGCGACAAGGGAAGAAACAATCCTAGCCATTGGATACCGGGACCGGATATCAAAAATCCTGGGACTATCCCGGCTTAGAGACCTGAACATGACTTGGTTTCTATCATTTCGACCAATGTGGCAACGATGTGTTTTACCTGTATTAAGGTGCCTGCTATGCGGAGAAGAATGCGTGTTAGACACCTGTCTGACGCTACAATCGGATGCGCAAATGGATGCAGAAACATTGTTGAGTCCAACAAAGGCTCATGCTTTGTGCTGCCCTCAACGGCTACCAATCCTGATGACGGCATTCGTGGAAGCTTCACCACTACGATTAAGGGGTAGTGAAGTTCAAGATGAAAGCAGCATCGATCAGGTACGACCTTCTGTCAGCAATCCAAATCAAAATGTCAATGGAGACAATCATGCGCACGAATGCATGGTTACACCTATTTCCGAGTTAGTGGAACTCTCCCAGGAAGCTGTTGACAACTTTTTCGAGAGTCTAAATGATATGATGTTCTCACCAGAGCAGAAATAGAGACTTTTGAGCAAGCTCGTACACGGCGTTCCCTGAATTTGACCTTCAACTAGAATAGCAAAATACCATGAACAATTTTCCCTCCAGTTCACGGACAGCAATTTTTCAGCAGCCCCAAAATATTTTTTCATATTTTTCGGGACACTATCTTCTGCTTAAAGTAAGAACTATTCTTAGAGAACTAAAAATTTCTAATTTTTTTTTTTTTTAAACTTTATTTCTTGGCGGCGAGTAAAATAAAGAGGCACAAATCATACAAGCAACAAGGCAGTTAACACATACGGACCAGGAAGGTCAGATCCAAAAGGAGGTACACAGCCAGATACGGCCCACATCCCGGAGGCAGGGCGGCAACTCGTGAAACCTGCGAAACAATGAAAGGGATTTGCTCTTGTGCTCCCAGAATCCCCTGGGCAATATCAATTTCTTCGCCAATTTTCGTAGATAATGCTCTACCAGTCCAAACAAAAACAGAACAAGAACAAGAACCCCATGAACGGCATTTGTGGCATTGATGCAATCACATAAGGAGATATAGGCAAGGGCCCATTTCAGAGCGAACCTCACAATAGAACGTGGTCGATGGTAATCACAATGACAAACAAGTGTACGCAACAAGGAATATCGGCATGACTTAGGGTACTGCTACATCACCTCAAGACACTACACCCCAGAACCCTCCCCAGCAACATCAGACTCCGAGGAAGCGGAGGAAAACAGCTCCGCGCTGGTAGCGTCAGAGTCAACCTCCTCCATCCCCTCGATACACATGGCCCTCCAAGCGAGTAAGTCATCCTGGAGCTTCCCATCCCTTCGTGAGCTCTGCATATGTGACTCCTCCGCTAAGGCCCATTCCCTAGCGTCCCGTAACCAACTGGAGATTTCAGGCGCCCTCTGTCCCATCCAAGTAATGGCCACCCGCCTTCTCGCCAGAACCAACAGGAGTTGCAGTAATTTGTAGGACAGACCCCTCTTCCTGGGTTTTGGCACTAGCGCCAGCAAACAGTGAATCGGTTCCAGATGGATCGCAAGGTGCGTAATCCGGGTAATGTGCGCCACCACCTCGACCCAAAAGTCATGTACTAAGGGGCATTCCCAGGCCAGGTGAAGGAAACCCGCCCGTTCAGCATTACACCTCGGGCAAGTATGGCTCCTGTCCGAGGAGATACGGTGGAGGGAGGCAGGTGTCATATATGTGCGATGGAGAAAGTTAAAATGTATCAATTTGAAACGCGCATTACAAGAGACCTTACGAGTCAACATCCCTATCCGCTTCCTCTGGGCCGGATCCAACTCAATCCCCAGGTCCGCCTCCCAAGCCCTCCAAGCAGGCATCAATGGGGGAGTCGAGTCCCTGCGCATCGCTGAGTAAAGAAGGGAAATCAGTCTCCTACCTCTGCCACAGGACAAGATGATGTCCAGGGTAGTAGTGAGCTCGGGCGCCTCTGGGAATTGGGGCCACGTCGTCCTGGCTACATCCCGGAGACATCCATAATGCAGGTATTGGCCCTCACGCAGTCCAAATGAGTCCGCTGCTCTCTCAAATGACACAAACGAGTCGTCCGGATAGAGATCCGCAAGTGTCTCGCAACCGCCCACGCGCCACTCTCGGAAAGACATATTCGCCTCCATCTTGAGTATTGGGGCCAGGATCCAAAGGGAGAGATCCCTATGGAATGGCGCACGGCGCAAAACGCGTTCAACGAAGTGCTGCCAAATGCGGGCCGTATGCCTGACGACATAGGGCAGCGCACCGTCGGCGCCCCGACCCTGCATGAGAACTTGCTGTAGCACCCTGTCCGAAGCCACTCCCGCCAACAAGGCCAACTCCCAGTTCTCAGTGTCAGCAAACCATCTGGCCGCTGGGAGAAGTTGTGCAGCATAGTAGTATAAGTCAAATCTCGGGGCCTCAAGGCCTCCCGCATCCCAACACTGCGTCACCGTGCGCAACGCAACTCTGCTGCGACCACCCGCCCAGAGAAGAGATGTAAGGAGCGAATTTAGTGTGCGAAACACCCGGGGGGGCAACGGGCAGAGGGTATTCTGCAGCACATACAGAACTCTAGGGAGCATCACCATCTTAGCAACTGCTAGACGGCCCATAAGGGAGAGAGGGAGCGTGTTCCAGAATACAACGGACTTGCGGAGGGCCACAAGAATCCTGTCCATGTTATGGGTCAAGAGAGCCTCATCAGAAGCGGCCACCTGTATACCCAGGTACCGGAACGCCAAACGTTCACACCGGAGGCCCGCACAGTGAGAATCCGTCATCGGGACGAGATCATCAGGAGTCAGTGGGAACACCAGGGACTTAGTAACATTTATGCGCAGGCCCGAGGCCGCACCAAAGCGGTCCAGGAGGCGCAACAGAGTGGGGAGGGCCTCCACCGGAGAGGTCAGGTAGAAAAGCGCATCATCGGCGTAAAGGGAGATGACATTAGTAGTATCTCCCACCACTATACCCCATTCATGTAACTCCTTACGGGCTGATATGGCCAGGGGCTCAATTGCGAGGGCAAATAGAAGGGGGGACAATGGGCAGCCCTGTCGGGTACCCCTCCCCAACGTCCACTCATCAGAGCGGGCCGAACCCAGACGCACCTTGGCCCGGGGAGTTCTATATAATATCTGTATCCATTCTCGAAAGCCGGGTCCAAATCCCATCTTGAGAAGGACATGCATGAGGTAACCCCAATGCACTGTATCAAAGGCCTTAGCCAGGTCAACGGAGACCAGCACATGGGGAGTGTCTCGCCCCCGGACTTCGTGCAATACGTGGTTCAGGCGGCGTAGGTTCATTGCCGTATTACGACCAGGGACAAAGCCACATTGGTCTGGATGGACGAGCTGAGCCACATGTGGGGCAAGGCGATTAGCCAACAGCTTGGTCAGTATTTTCGCGTCCGAGTTAATCAAAGTGATAGGACGATACGAAGCGGGGTCTGTGCTGTCACCCCCCGGCTTCAGTATCATACAAACTTCACCCTGATTCAAGGTGGGCGGGAGGTCACCCGTGCGTAAGGCTTCATTGTAAACCTGCAAAAGGAGGGGGGCCAGGATGGGCCCGAATGTATGATAAAACTCTGCAGGGAATCCATCCCCGCCAGGGGTTTTGGCTCGTGGGAGGGCGGCAATCGCCGCAGAGATTTCACCGAGCGTCAGTTTGACATCAAGGTCTTTTGCCGCCGCTTTTGGGAGGGTCGGCAATCCAATGTCCTCGAGGTAGGGGTGGTAGACCTCCTCAGATATAGTTGGGTCGGGCTCATACACAGCCCGCAGGTGGTCCCGCAGAACTGTGAGTACAGCAGCCTCCGAGTGGACCATATCGCCATTGGGCGCCCGCAGGGCTACTATACGCTCAGCTGTGAACTCCCGGCGAAGTATCCAGGCCAACAAGCGGCCAAAAAATTTCTAATTTTAAATAGCTTATAGACATTAGCTGCCCGCTGGTATGTTCATAATTATTTTATTCTGTGATGGAATGGTCTCGAACCTTTTTTCTGTATTAAGAGCCATTTCATGTGTAAATTCTCGTATACGAATTAGTGATAATGTATAGATATGCGTGATTACTTTAGCATTATTCTACAGCTTGAGTGCATATATTACATATGACTGTTTTTTCCGTATCTTTGATAATTTCAAAATGCATTTATGTATTTTGGGGTGGTAAGGTATACACGATACTCTACAGTATGTTTTACTATGCATAGATTAGTAAATATGTCCATAGTTAGCGTGGAGTGGGTGTGATGTATTCCTATAGGTTCTGTATCGATCCCCCTATTCCTGACCCTATTCTGGTTAACAAACTAACAAGTTAACTAGCAGCCATCCCATGAGGCAGAAAACCCCCATGATGCAGGAACCGTTATCTGATAAAGCCACACTACGGCACAGGAACGTGTTATCTGATTAGGTCATAACGCTTGCCATCTAATTAGACAAGCGATATTCCTCCAGCCCCTGATAAGGCATACGGAGTTCTCAAAACAAATCAAACCTATGACACCTTGAGAAAAACCCTGCGGCCATTGTTTTGATTTCACCGAGAACTTCAGCAAAAGAATGTGCTAACGACCAGCTCGTATGACATCCTTATTGACGTATCTATGTCCATCCTTACGTCAATCTCGGCACCTTAAAGGTATAAATATTACCCATATTGCCCTATGCAAACACACGCGGTGGTGACGAGATCGAAGCAGCCAGACTTGCCGAAGCCCAGAGCAGAGCAGACCCCGCTGACGCAGCCCCGCCTTCTTGACACGCTGAGAACGAGACGCTGCTTTCTCCTGCCGAGAAATCCAGCTCCGGCGCTTCCGGGTAGCCCTCGCAGGCAGCCTGGAATATCGAGACCAGAGACGAGAGATACCATCCCTCATCCATCCTAGACTCCAGGTACAGAACTGAATAACCCCTCGCAGAGAATTCTTTAGTCAGTCACTTGGCAAAAACAAACTTAACTTAAACTGTAACTTTCTATTCCCGCCCACGTATTAGGCTTAGGTCAGGTACACGGGGTAGGCGTAGTTAGAAACACCAGTTGAGTACGATTAGTCAAATGTATATGTGTATGTAATATATTTTATTCATTTTAAACCTTCATATGGCTTAGAAACCATATCAATGTTTTTACAGTATTATTTTATACTTCTGCTTTTAATGTATGCACTTTACTTAACCATAAGTATTGCAATAATATCGATCCATTTCTCTTGTATGAGAAAAGAGACTGATCAATAAATAACATCTTTTATTGAACACGCCCGTCTCTTCCTTTTCTCTACAATCTGATGAGACTAAGAATGCACGTACTGACTGAGTAAAATAAATTGCCTTTTGTTCACACGACTCTCGAGATACACTCTTGATTAGGGGAGAGCAAAGTTGTCATGTTCTATGGTTGTCAGAAACTAAATCCCTTCTTGTCTATCCAGGGAGGTTCAATTCCTCCTTGCCTATTCGAGAAAGTTTCTAGTGAACTCTGAGCTAGCTGGCAAACCCAAAACTTTAAGTCTAATATCGACAGTAGTAGACCTAGTCAACGTCTGGTCTAGGCCTATACTATTGAAGGTATTATTCCAATGCGCAGAGCCTATTGGGATAATAGGAACTACACTACAATACATAGCAGAAAAGACTGCACCCACAAGGTATTTACCTATGTACATGTGCTTTTTTTTGCTTGAGAAGATAGCCTAGCTGTAAATTTTCACTACACTATGAAGGCTGCAGGTAAGATGATCTTTAGCACCTCCAGACTTTGGGTATTTAAAGTGAATAATGTATTTTTTGAAAAGTGTCCACTGTGGTGTTTTTATCATGAGAGTTTCACTGTCTACAAACAGTGTAGTACAGAGTAAACTCCTGCCATATGGTAAACAATGTTTGCAGTATCCACTTTTCTACTCATATCAATTTAATTTCTCCTTGTAGGTTGAGTGACTATGAAGTGTTTGATACAGATAAAAGCTTTCCATAGTAGGACACTAATTTTAGAGCAGATGTTGATTACTTTGAGGAACATGGCTTTCTCTGAACAGATGTATGCATATTGAATAGCTGTTGCTGATTGTTAAAGTGAACTAGGCTTCCCGTGAAGTGTATGGTATGGGTCAATATTGCACATAATACATGCTTGCTACACTTAAAAGAGTTGTAGCTATGATGGCATTAATGATGCTTCATATTATGCTGAGCTATTTTGCACTTACTTCAGGCCATACTAGTTTATAGAATAATGTGTGTAAAAGAAGCTTGTATGATATCATCAGTGAGTCATAACTGATGTCATAGAACATGACATGAATATGTGAGGTCATAAGCAGAGCTGGTTAATTTCAGTTTTTTTTGTTCAAAACGTTAATATTGTGACTGACATATTCACCTAACAATAGCGTTACTTTAACCTTTTTTTCAGTACATTTTAAGGGTTTTATTTACACAAAAACAAATCTTTTGTTATCACATCTAACTATAATGTTAATTTAACGTTCGTTTTTGTCAGTGAGTTTCTAAGTTTTTCAAAAAGCAAAACAGATCTTTTTCTCATGCCTAAATAAAATGTTCCTTTAACCTTTGCTTTTTTATTGAATTTCTAGTTTTTTTTTTTTTAGTAAAGCAATATTTTATTACCATATAAAACGCCACCCTGTGCACAGCCAAAAGGGGTTGGCCACCAGGCCCTCCAGCAAACCCCCTCACAGGCAGCCAACCACACGCTTTGCATGGCCTTTGGTCATGCGTGGCATGTGCTTAGACGCATACAGAAAAAAAGGGTGAGGGACTGTGTGGCCTGCTTCTCCAAGCCTTCTTACCTTCTTAGACTGTGGGGACCCCATTCCTGGGCCCAATATCTTGATTAAGGGGAGGGTCCGCGTTCCCATTTTTTAAAAGTATATGTATAGGGGGCCGAAATACAGCCCCATCCACTTGCTCATTTTGGGCCCGGGGACCCCACTCCCGGGGACCAGTAATATAAATTTTAAGGGGAGGGGGTGCGGCCCCTCGCCGCAAGCCATTTTTGGCCCCGGTGACTCCATCCCCCGGGGCTCAATCTATTTAATAAGGGGAATGGCCGCAGAAACTCACAAGAAACTAGGAAAGACCAGCAAGCATCAAAATGTAGAGGGTCGACAACCTCCGAAAGAAGACGAAACACAACACGCACCGGAGGCAGAAACGACCAGGAACCAAGGGGATGTGCGGGTATTGCGGGCGAGAAGAACACACGGTGAGCGTATGTCCTGCCCAAGACCGGACCTGCGCCAACTGAAGCATTCCCAACCACTTTGCAGTGGTGTGCCAGAAGAAAACTAGAAGAAGAGACAATAGAGGGCAAAGGCCACTGTCCAGAGCGGTACGTCAGTTGTCCATCATGAGCATATTGCAATAGAAGAGCAAACAGGGGCCAGCTTGGTAAGCCGAGAGCAAGAGGACCCATCAGAGGAGGATGACGTAGAAACGTGTCTCATATTGTTTGTGCAAGAGCTCAAGCGCCGCCGCAAGCCCCAACCCACATGCGTGGTCAGGATCGCAGAATCCGAAGTTAAGGCAATCATCGACACCAGGGCATCGGTCAACGTGATGGGTGTCCAACAATACCACCATCTCGAGCCCATACTCACACCGAAGAAGAGAATATTCACCTACAGAAGCCAAGCCCCGTTACCCTTAAGAGGGAAGATGTTAGTGCCAGTAATATCAGAGGACCAAGAGGTAATGATGACGATCCACGTCATAGACCGCGAAGCGGACTCCCTGATCAGCAGCCACACCGCTGAGGATCTGGGGTTGGTGTCCTTCGCGAGGAGTGTTCGTACACACCAGGTTGAAGACATTCTAGACCAGTTCCCCGAACTATTTCAAGTACCAGGCCTCCTCAAGTGCCCGCCCATCAAGCTGCATATCGAAGAGACTGTTCTGCAGTGGTGCTGAGACACTGATGATTCCCATTCCACTGTCGCCCGCTAGTAGAGAAGGAGCTGGAGAAACTTGAGGAACAGGGCTTGATCGAAAGAGTGTCCGGTCCAACACCGTGGGTGTCGCCAATGGTAATCGCCAAAAAACCCAAGCAGCCAGGCACCATACAACTGTGCATTGACATGAGACTCCCAAATCGGGCAATCAAACGAGAACGACACATCACCCCAATGATGGATGACATAATTGCTGATGTAAACAGATCTTGTTGGATCTCCAAGTAGGACCTCAACGAGGGGTATCACCAATTGCCCTTGGCAGAAGAGAGCAGATATATAATAACGTTTAGCACTCACCTGGGTCTGCGGCGCTACTTATGACTGAACTTCGGAATATCATCGGCAGCCGACGTGTTTCTGGACACTATCCGTCATATGCTGTTAGAGCTACCTGGGGGGTGCTAAACGTCAGTGACGATATACTGATCCACTCAGCGACAGCGGCAGAGCACCACAAACACCTGAAAGAAACCTTACGGAGCTGAAGGAAGTAGCCCACTAGGGTTACCCGGGTCACTCTCGACCTTCTCTTGCCTTCCGAGGATGAAGAGTCGATGACGCAGTAGAGAATGCAAGCAAACTAGTTTATTCACAAAATACATTGCAGTTTTGTCCAGTCTGACCAG
This sequence comes from Lissotriton helveticus, assembly GCF_964261635.1. Lineage (NCBI taxonomy): Eukaryota > Metazoa > Chordata > Amphibia > Caudata > Salamandridae > Lissotriton > Lissotriton helveticus. The sequence goes on from NC_136057.1 coordinate 606,792,039, forward strand.
CCTCCTATGATGGCTGACAAGAGGCTGACTCTAACAAGCATAAAGTTACATTATGTAGGTAGCAGAGCCCACAAAAGACCTGCCTATTATGGAAAAGTACTGGTAGCTGTCGTAATACAATGGGGGCACAAAACACAAGTTTGGATTCCTCAGCCTGGTACAAATTATCTACTATCCAAGGTCGTCTAGCCTATCCTCCCTTCTAGATAGGCGGGAGAAGGCCTCTATGTAACAGAAAAGGCATGCGTTAATGAGCAGGTTTCAGCTTTGAAGAAACAAAACTTACCAAGGACCATTTCTCATAAATGAGCAAGTAACAGTTTCGATTATAATAGAAATGGCGTCTTCGAGAACTAAAATGGTGGCACAGATGTCAACCTAACTAATGCAACATCTGTATTTACTGATCGCGTCTACACACAATATGCAGATATAATTTATTAGCCATATAAATGCTAACATGATTTTGGATAAAACACGAATAAGATGACAATGTTACATTTCGATTCTCTCAGTGCCTCAGTGAACCTGGTGTGACGTTACACGGGAAAAAGGTTCATTCATCCAGCCCTCCCTGGAGTTCTTTGGCTATGTATTCAACCAAGAGTGTATTCAGATGGACCCCAGCAAATCACAGGCCATCCGTGATGCGCCGGTTCTTAGAACCCCATCAGAAGTGAGGAGTTTCCTCTGCATGGCCACCTACTGCGGGCGGTTCATCCCAGACCCCGCAACCATGGCTGAATCACTGCGAGCCCTCACCAAGGCTGAAACCAAATGGACCTGAGGCGCCCAGGAAGACAATGCATTCCAGAGCATCAAAGATGCCCTCTTCAGTCGACACTAGGTCACCCAGCTCACACACAGGGGATATCAGGGCACCACCAAGACGAAGTCCCGAATGCGTGAGACGGTGTGGTTCCCAGACCTTGAGACAACGGTAGAGGAACTGGTGCGTAAGTGCCAGGCCTGTCAGCTGACCACTCTTCCGGAGCACCCAGCTCCAGCGGTGATGGAAGAGCTCTGCACCGCCCCGTGATCTAAGCTGAGCATAGACTTTGGGAGCTTCCCGGAGGGAAAACCACACTTGTCCTGGTAGATGCATACTCCAAGTTTCCGATTGTGGAGATAATCCCGTCTACAGCATTCGTACACATGGCGCCCATCCTGGAGAAGATATTTGCGACCTTCAGCCTCCCCGCCGAGATCAGGAGCGACAATGGGCCTCCATTTCATTGAGAAGAGTTTACCCAGCAAGGAATTCACCACCACCTGATTACCCCGCAGTGGCCCTAGACGAACGGTGAAGTTGAACGGTTCATGCGCACGTTGAACAAGACACTGCGCATTGCCCTTGTCGAGCAGGCTGAACCAGAGCAATAACTAAATCTGTTCCTCCGGGAGTACAGGAGCACTCCCCACTGCACACCGTTACAATCCCCCTGGGTGATGTTGTTCAACGGCGCCTGGAGAAACCTCCTGCCCACCTGTCCAGGCTGGAAACCTCTACCTCATGATGCCCGGGACGCACAAGAATGGAGGAAGCAAAGGAATGACCACCAGCAAGCGCCGTACAACGATCGCTCCAGCCTGGTGCGATGGTTCTCATCAAGAAACGGCGCCCTGGAGGCAAGTTTAAAACCGCTCATGAACCAAAGACCTGGACGGTCATGGCTAAGAGGGTCACCATGGTAACGGCCCATTGAGGGGTGGAAGAATTCTCCCGTAACATCTCCTGGTTCAAGAAAGTTCCGTCACCCCGTCTGAACCCATCTCGGCAAAACCCTCCAGAGTCTGCATGGAACTCTGACCACCATCTAACCAGAGCAAAGGAAGAAGACACAAGCCCTGCAGAGTTCGGAGAACCGTCATCAGACACACCACTGGGCACTACCTCACAAGGTGACCCACCTATCCGGAATTGCCCGCATCAGTACAGTTTCAGAGCAAACCCTCAGCCTAACTCCCGGCTTCAGGACTTTGTACCCTAGTTGATGAAGACTTTGTTCAAGGACTAACTTGGGAAGGGATGTAACAGGTCAGCAGTCCTGTTGTCTGGTGACACAACTAGATGCTGCTGTAGCACCACAGCCGTGAGCCAGGCGTGGCTCACAGGGTTGAATAAAAGGGGAGGAACCGCACATGGTTCTACTCATTTGCGGAGATCAACTGTGTGGTGTGTTGGTGTCCCAGCCATTTATATGTAATGTACAGTGTTAGCCCCCACATCACACATGCAACCATAGTTTTGATCAATTTTGCTTCATGACTCAAATGATTTAATGTTAGATATTCATCCAACTTTGAGTAGGCTAAACTCTCAAGTGATTCTGGTGCACCATTGTGCACGTACCGTCAGGCCAGAGGAGCGTGTTTCCTCACTTCCGTATTCCTCAACACTTAGAACATGTCCGACGTTCATTCAATGAGCATGGGTGAATCATTCACAAGAAGGAGGGGGAGTCCCTCAACTCCATAAACGTCTGCATTGTGTGTACAGGCCCTTTGTATACGAGCGTTCGTTGTATTCATTATCACAATTGCAGCAAAACAGGAAGAAGGTTCAGCTGGCAGGTAACTCTACATGCCACAAACTGAAAATCTCAGGGTTATCATCCAGAATGCTTACACAGTCTTAGGGTTGGAGTTGGGTTAATCACACACTGTGGATTGTGTTGACCATGTTAAATTGTGCTCAAGACAATTCCTTTGAAAGATGTGCTAAAGAAACAGTTACTATAGTTAATATAATATGGGGGTGCTCATGCTTAGAGGTGCATTCGTCAGGCACTCGTGGTTTTTGTTTGGGTCACGTGGCTCAGATTTCAATCCTGTTCCTTCACTGTGAAGACCACCAATTCCACTTAGTGAGAAAAATACTGATAAGAGAGAACACATCAGGACTCTCTAGTCTGCCTCTTTCTGCAAGAAACTGCCTCAGCATGGCAGAGCAGATATGCTCATGGAAGGATGTAAGATGAGCAAATAATCAGAGGTCTTTACGAACTCTTCAATGAAGGACTGCATTAACTTGTCCCGGCTACAAGAGAACAGCCCATCAAAAGGTATAATGTGAGGATATAACAGGTCACCAAGAAGGAGCATGGAGAGCTTCAAGGATGCAGACATACAGCTGGGAAGCCCAATGAAGAATTACCTAAATATAAGGGACGTGAATCAGAGTAAAATAACAAAGGTGCAGGGAAGCAAATGGCACAAACTGTTAAGAATGTGTAGCCTTCCAACGGCTTTTGCCAAGTGTGGTCTACTGAGAAAAGTCCTGTCTTATAATGCAACCACTGTGAAAACTTGTCTTTCATTGGTTACTTTATTCGGAACTGTTTTTCTTGGTAAGGCTTAGTCCTGCCCTGACTCACTGACCCAACATCCATAGCCTGTCTGCCAGAACTACCAATTATGCTGCTTTGCAAGGTGACCCTTGACATTGCTAAGGCCAGGTCGCTCCTCTGCCGCCGCACAGCTCCACCAGTGAGTCGCTGCCTCCCCTCGCTGCTGCCGCAGTTCGTGAGTTCCATTCCGCTGTGCCCCTGAACTGTGTGACTGTCATTTCAGTATTTTGTTGTTACTGCTAGCACTTTGTTTCTTTGGTGCTTGTACCTTCCCATGGCGCTTCCCCACCTCCCCCCGTTTTCTCTTCTGTACCCCAGCCTGCCTCTTCTTTCCCGCCGCTGCCCCCCCCCGTGGCCCCGCCCCCTCACCGCCCCCTCCCGCCTCCCAGCTGCTCCTCCTCCCTCCCTCCCAACCTTAAATGGCGGCTGCTGCGCCAGAGGCAAGCCCATCTGTGCCCGTCCGCACCTGGACCACACCTTGTGCCAGGAACCCTGGACCCCACGCACTCCACAACGACACACTCCGGTATGACGCCAACACCCTCCACGCTCTCAACAACGGACAAGACCACCGCTGCTTCCTGGCTGACCCAAAATGCACCCACTGACCCTTCTCCTGCCACACCTGCAACTTTACCTGCGACAGAACCACCAAGCCTCCAAGGACCGGACCCAACCACCTCCGCTGCATACTCCTCAACACCCGCTCCGCACGCAAACACGCCGTCGGGCTCTGGGACCTACTCGACACCTCCGCCCCAGACGTTGCCTTCCTGACTGAGACCTGGTGGAACGACTCCTCCGCACCGGACATCGCCATAGCCATCCCGGACGGCTAAAAGATCACCCGCAGAGATCGCGCCAACGGAATCGGAGGAGGAATAGCCATCATCCACAAGTCCATCCTCCAGGTCCACACCCTCGCAGACGACCCACTCCACTCTGCCGAACACCTGCACTTCCGGATCCACACCGACCCCAATACCACCCTCAGAGGAACACTCATCTACAGACCCCCCGGACCACGAGCCCAGTTCAGCGACTCCATCGCCTACCTCGCCAGCACCCACGCACTCGCCTCCACGGACTACATCATCCTCGGGGACTTGAACTTCCACCTCGAGAACAACAATGACACCAACTCCTCTACCCTGATCAACAACCTCACCAACCTCGGCCTCAGACAGCTCGTCACCGAACCCACCCACGCCGCCGGCCACACGCTCGACCCCATCTTCTCCACAAGCATCCTCGTCGCCTTCAACCACACCACCGACCTCGACTGGACAGACCACCGCTGCATCCACTTCACCTTCAAGAAACCAACCACATACCACCGCACCCAACAGCTACCCCGCCGCTGTCGGAGCAAAATCACCAAGGACCAACTGACCTCCACCCTCGCCCAGAACCCACCCACCGACCCAGACGCCGCCGCCCGTAACCTCAGACAGTGGATCGACGACTGCGCCAACACTCTCGCCCCGCTCAAGAAACCCTCCATCAATCGCAAGAAAACCGCCTGGTTCACCGAAGAACTCCAGATCTCCAAACGGACATGCCGGAAGCTGGAGAAGAAGTGGCTCCACGACCGCACACCAGACAGCCACACAGCCCAAAAGGACTCCATCCGCAGACATCACCACCTCATCAGAACAGCCAAGAGATCCTCCTTCAAAACCCGCCTGGATAACAACGCTCATGACAGCAAAGAGCTCTTCAACATAGTGAAGGAACTATCCAACCCCAGCGTCAACACCAATAACATCCCCGCCCTCACAAGACCTGTGCGACTCACTGGCCGCCTTCTTCCACCGCAAGATTGCTGACATCCACGACAGTCTCAACACCCCGTCCGACCTGGCCACGACAGACCCCACCCCGAACGCCACCTGCGCCAACCAGCTAACCTCCTGGGCCAACGTCAATGACGACGAGACACGCAAGGTCATGAACTCCATCCACTCAGGATCCCTGTCCGACCCCTGCCCCCACCATGTCTTCAACAAAGCAGACGCAACCATCGCTCCCCAACTACGGAAGATCATCAACCTCTTCTTCGATACTGCAACCGTCCCGGAAAGCTGGAAGCACGCCAAAATCAACACCCTGCTCAAGAAACCCAAGGTGGACCCCAAGGACCTCAAGAACTTCCGGCCCATCTCCCTGTTCCCCTTCCCGGCAAAGGTCATCGAGAAAATCATACAGCTGACCCGCCACCTCGAGGACAACAAATTCTTAGACCCATCCCAGTCCGGATTCAGATGAAACCACAGCACCGAGACAGCCCTCATCGCCGCCACAGACGACATCAGGTGCCAACTCGACAACGGCGAAACTTCAGCCCTCATCCTCCTGGACCTGTAAGCCGCCTTTGACACGGTCTGCCACCGCACACTAAGAACACCCCTCCACAAAGCCGGAATCCAGAAGAAGGCCCTGGACTGGACCACGTCCTTTCTCTCCAGTAGAATCCAGAGAGTCCGCCTCCCACCCTTCCTATGCGAAGCCACGGACAGCATCTGCGGCGTACCCCAGGGCTCATCCCTCAGTCCGACCCTGTTCAACGTCTACATGGCCCCCCTCGCACAAGTGGCCCGCCAACACGACTTGAACATCATGTCCTACGCCGACGACACCCAGCTCATCCTCTCCCTCACGAAGGACCCTCACACCGCCAAAATCAACCTCCATGAGGGAATGAAGGCCGTCGCAGAGTGGATGAGGAGCAGCCGCCTGAAATTGCACTCGGACAAGACGGAAGTCCTCATCCTCGGCCCCACCCCTTCTGCCTGGGACGAGTCCTGGTGGCCGAGCACACTGGGACCAGCACCGACACCCACGGACCACGCATGCAACCTAGGATTCATCCTCGACTCCTCCCTCTCCATGACCAAGCAGGTCACTGCTGTCTCCACCTCATGCTACAACACCCTCCGCATGCTTCGCAGGATCTACAAGTGGATCCCGACCAAACCCAGAAGAACAGTGACCCAAGCCCTCGTCAGCAACAGGCTGGACTACGGCAATGCACTCTACACAGGAATCCCGACCAAACACCTACAACGGCTGCATCGCATCCAGAACGCCTTCACCCGCCTGATCCTCAATATCCCTCGACGCAGCCTCATCACCTCCCACCTGAGAGACCTGCACTGGCTCCCCGTCAACAAGAGGATCACCTTCAGCTCCTCACCCACGCACACAAAGCACTCCACAACACCGGACCAGCCTACCTGAATAACAGACTCACCTTCTACACCCCCGCCCGCCAGGTCCGCTCCGCCAGCCTCGCCAACGCAGCCGACACTCGCATCCAACTAGCAAAATACGGCAGCAGATCCTTCTCCTTTCTCGCCGCAAAGACCTGGAACGCCCTCCCCACCCATCTGCGGCAGACCCAGGACCTGCTCGCCTTCAGGAAGCTCCTCAAGACCTGGCTCTTCGAACAGTAGCAGCACCCCCCTCCCCTCAGCGCCTTGAGACCCTCACGGGTAAGTAGAGCGCTTCACAAATTCCCTGATTGATTGTTTGCAGCGACTCTATGAGATGATGTGCACACAGTATGTAGGCTAATAGTTCTTACAGGTGAATGAGTAGGATCATAACTTCCTACTGGTCTTGTAAGTGTTGCAGAAGTTGTGTGATAAGTTTTTGAGTGATGGGCCTACCTTCATGATTTTTCCCAGTTGCATTTACTTTACTGGATGAAGATGCTTCCTATTTTGGTTTTGTCATAATACAGCGTTTTATATAATGCAACATAAACCTTTTTTAACAATCCATTGTGCTGTTTGGATAGGCCCAAATGGAGAGAATTTCTACGGGGATTGGGTCTTTTGACTTATCCTCAACCAATGTCTGTGTATGCTTACTCTCACTCACCATTTGCCCTCTGTTCCTCTTACTATCAACTTCTAACTATTGGTAAATACCCCAAAACACTTGTTAGGTGCTAGTTTTGTGACATATTGCCAACCCATATGAGTAAGCGCAATGAAGGATTCAAGCTTTCCCTTTCCCTTTGTTTTTTTTATTGGGATGGCAATTTTCTGGTTTCCTTGATAGCACTGGTCAACCCAACCTTGTAATTTACCAAAGTTTTCAAAAGCTTCAGCCCCAAAATTATTGGTCTCCTCGTGCATTCTCATTTGTGTTCTGGTGATTGTATTGTGTTTGTCTCATTTGACTTTTTACACCTCTCTCTGCCCCAGCATTAGTCTGTTTCCTGTCCCTGTGTTGGTGTTCTGTTACTACTCTGCCGAAGAAGCCTACAGGGACAGTTAAGATCTACCTGTTCCCTATCCCTACTCAATACATTTAACTACAGAGCCCTGAACTGGGAAAATACCGTTAGAAGGATTCAAGAAGGCTACTGGATGCAAATACTTCCTTTCTCTAGTAGCAAGACAGGATTTAAGGGGCAACCATTGGCTCTCTCTGCTACCATGACGTCATCACTTCTGCTGCCAGTGCCCTAGGCTTGGATCTCTGCAGCCAGTATGGCAGCTCCATGGAGGCCTCAGTTGTCCATGCTCACTGAGGCTACCATAGCGTGGACTGCAGGTGCATTGAAAGCATGTCAGGGATGTAGTCTGGCAAGAACTCTGATGGTTCCACTTGAATATTTCTGGGGAAAGAGAAGCTGGGAAGACCAACCTGCCAACCACAAGGTCTACAAAACACACACCTTACTTCTTTAGTGACTGAGATTCGTCAGCACCTGAGTTGAAGGCGGTTGTGTCCTGGTTAATGTGGGTACATAAAAATACATGGGTAGAACTTATTCCATGAAATTACCGGGAGAAACAGGCACACAGGCTGTTCTTAAGGGACAAGAAAGAAAGAAAAGATAACAGACTTGGTTGTCAGATGCACTTGAATTAAGGGTGTGTGTATGCTTCTGTGAGTGTAGTTGTGAATGACTGGCAGTGAGTGTGGTAGAGTACATAGAGGCAGGAATGTACGTAAGGTTGAAAGGAGGGAATGGCAGGAAGATGGGTGGGCTTGAAAGGTGGTGCTAGTGTTTGCAGAAAAGGCACTTCTCCGGTAAGGGCGCTTTTCAATACTTGGTGCGTGATTAGGAGTGCACACTTATGTATAGCACCTGCTGACACAGTGAGGGGGCTCCTCAACGCCAGTGTTTGACCGGGGTGTAGAACATGTGATGTACTGCAAGCATGCTCTTTAACCCTTAGTGCTCCAAAAGTGGTGCTCAGTGATCTAGCGCACAGAGAGTTCCCTATGGGGTTCTTTTCAGCAATAGGTGTGTGACTCGGGGAGCTCAAGGTTCCAGAGCACCTGCTACTCTTGTGCAAGTGTGATTCAGTTATCATTGTGACAATGTGTGTTCAGGCACGTGCCTCCCTAGAGATGGTGATTTTCATGGACAGTTTTACAGGACCACTCGAAAGCACAGAGCTTATGTTGCCTTAATAAGAGTGATTCTTAATCCTTGCTCTGTGTCAGGTGTTTAGCGCTCTTACTCTTCAATGTGCGTCAGGTGCTTAGATGTTTAGGGCTCCTTACTCACCAGTGTGCGTCAGGTGCTCAGATGCTTAGTGCTCCTTACTCCTCAGTGTGCGTCAGGTGCTTAGAAGCTTAGTGCTCCTTACTCGCCAGTGTGCGTCAGGTGCTCAGATGCTTAGTGCTCCTTACTCACCAGTGTGCGTCAGGTGCTCTGATGCTTAGTGCTCCTTACTCCTCAGTGTGCGTCAGGTGCTCAGATGCTTACTACTCTTTACTCCTCAGTGTGCGTCAGGTGCTTAGATGCTTTGTGCTCCTTACTCACTAGTGTGCGTCAGGTGCTTTTGTGTTTAGTTCTCCCTACTTCAGAGTGTGCATCAAGTGGTTATGTTTTAGAGCTCATTACTCCTCAGTGTGCATCATGTAGTTAGGTGTTTAGTGCTCCTTACTCCTCAGTGTGCGTCAGGTGCTCGGATGCTTAGTGCTCCTTACTCCTCAGTGTGCGTCAGGTGCTTAGAAGCTTAGTGCTCCTTGCTCACCAGTGTGCGTCAGGTGCTCAGATGCTTAGTGCTCCTTACTCACCAGTGTGCTCCAGGTGCTCAGATGCTTAGTGCTCCTTACTCCTCAGTGTGCGTCAGGTGCTCAGATGCTTACTACTCTTTACTCCTCAGTGTGCGTCAGGTGCTTAGAAGCTTAGTGCTCCTTACTCGCCAGTGTGCGTCAGGTGCTCAGATGCTTAGTGCTCCTTACTCACCAGTGTGCGTCAGGTGCTCTGATGCTTAGTGCTCCTTACTCCTCAGTGTGCGTCAGGTGCTCAGATGCTTACTACTCTTTACTCCTCAGTGTGCGTCAGGTGCTTAGATGCTTTGTGCTCCTTACTCACTAGTGTGCGTCAGGTGCTTTTGTGTTTAGTTCTCCCTACTTCAGAGTGTGCATCAAGTGGTTATGTTTTAGAGCTCATTACTCCTCAGTGTGCATCATGTAGTTAGGTGTTTAGTGCTCCTTACTCCTCAGTGTGCGTCAGGTGCTCGGATGCTTAGTGCTCCTTACTCCTCAGTGTGCGTCAGGTGCTTAGAAGCTTAGTGCTCCTTGCTCACCAGTGTGCGTCAGGTGCTCAGATGCTTAGTGCTCCTTACTCACCAGTGTGCTCCAGGTGCTCAGATGCTTAGTGCTCCTTACTCCTCAGTGTGCGTCAGGTGCTTAGATGCTTACTACTCTTTACTCCTCAGTGTGCGTCAGGTGCTTAGATGCTTTGTGTTCCTTACTCACCAGTGTGCGTCAGGTGCTTTTGTGTTTAGTTCTCCCTACTTCAGCGTGCGCATCATGTGGTTAGGTTTTAGTGCTCATTACTCCTCAGTGTGCATCATGTGGTTAGGTTTTAGTGCTCATTACTCCTCAGTGTGCATTATGTGCTTAGCTGCTTAGTGTTCATTACTCCTCAGTGTGCATCATGTGCTTAGGTGTTTAGTGCTCATTACTCCTCAGTGTGCATCAGGTGCTTAGGCGTTTAGTGCTCATTACTCCTTAGTGTGTGTCAGGTGCTTAGGTATTTAGTGTTCTTTACTCAGTGTACGTCAGGCGCTTAGTGCTCTTTTCTCCTCAGTTTGTCACAGGTAATGCACAGCAAGTGCAGGAGTGCGGGTGTTCTTCGAGCATTAGTTCATGACATGCATTGCACTGGAGTGGTGAATATGTGTTGCAGGAGTACGGGTGTTCTTCAACACTCTGACAGGTAGTAAACAGGAGCAGTGAGTATGTGCTGCAGGAGTGTTGGTGTTCTTCAACACTCTGTGACAGGTAGTAAACAGGAGCAGTGAGTATGTGCTGCAGGAGTGTTGGTGTTCTTCAGTCCTCTGTGACAGGTAGTGCACAGGAGCAGTGAGTATGTGCTGCAGGAGTGTGGGTGTTCTTCAATACTCTGTGACAGGTAGTAAACAGGAGCAGTGAGTATGTGCTGCAGGAGTGTGGGTGTTCTTCAGTCCTCTGTGACAGGTAGTGCACAGGAGCAGTGAGTATGTGCTGCAGGAGTGTGGGTGTTCTTCAATACTCTGTGGCAGGTAGAACACAGGAATGGTGATTATGTGCTGGAAGAATGTGTGGGTGGTCTTCAATCCATAGTCTATGGCCGGTAGTGCACAGAAGGGGTGAATATGTGCTGCAGTAGTGTGGGTGTTCTTCAATGCTCTGTGACAAGAACTTCACAGGGTTTATGAATATGTGCTGCTGGAGTGTTGGTGTTCTTCAGTCCTCCGTGACAGGTAGTGAACAGGAGTGGTGAATATGTGTTAGGAATCAGTCGTCCAGTGTGGCTAGCGGACTACATCTCCCAGCAGGCTTAGAGATAGGTGGGGATTGTGCACTCTCCCATGTTGCTCTGAAGGCAGATCAGCTGATGATGGTGATTTAAGCCAGCTGAGACCGGTCTCAGGTGCTTGGCTTTCTTGTTTGGATTCTGCCCAGCTCCCTTGATCCTTGGATTCTCATTTGAGTCTGCAGAGTTGATTGGATTCCTGTGCCTCTTCTTGGGATTACTGTGCCTCCTTTTTGGATTCCTTTTGGAGTCCTTAGACTACAGAGTCTACCATGAGGGAACTAGCCGCAGCAGTAGTTAACCTCCAAACAGAACTCATACCAAAGACTTCTCACTGAACTTAACGTTTTCAAAACGCAGAAACAATTAGAGGTCAGGGGGTCAGATACCACACCTAAGTATAAGTGTAGCTACATTAAACCTGCACACTTCCAGGTTCCCTCACATCAATCGGTTTCAGCTTCCACAGACGTTACACCTGCTCCAGTCAATGTCACGGTGGTTACTCCCCCTCAAACCCCTATAGCCATGCCTGAAAGGTTTAGTGGAGATAGCAGCAAATATGGGGTGTTTATGAACCAGTGTCCTCTACAGTTATTGTGTAGAGCTGCTTCTTTCCCGGACGATGCAGCAAAGGTGGCGTTCATTATTTCCTATTTAAGTGGCAACGCTGCACTCTGGGCAGTGCCTTTAATTGAGAATGACGATGCTATCCTATACGACTTAGCCGATTTTCAGGAGAGAATGAGGAGTCTTTTTGCGCGCAATTCCTATATGCAAGCCAGTGACAATGAACTCTTAAACCTAAAGCAAGGATCTCGAGATGTGTTAACTTATATAACCACCTTTAATAGGTTGGTCAATGAAACACACTGGCCTGAAGAGAAGCGAACTTCCTCATTTTACAGAGGACTCAAGGACGAACTTAAAGACATCCTCTCTCAAATAGTCAATCCCCCTGAAGACTGCTCGGCGTTTATGGATCTAGTGGTCAAACTGGATCATCGTCTTTCTGAATGGAAGGGAAAAAAGACTAGAGGAGACTATTCTCGCTTGTTCCTTGCAAGAAGCTATAAGAAAGAAGTCAAGGATACTAGTGAACCTATGCAGATAGGTAGTGTAAAAGGGCCTCTATCTGTCAGGAAATGCAGATTGACTAACCTGGTGTGTCCAGATACAGCGGGAGCGATGTGAAGATAGTTTCTCTCCTCTCTGGATGTGTACCCCAGGTGAGTCTTAACGGAACTTCACCTGAGAGGACACTGCCCAGGGAAGGGGAAAAATGGAGAACTAAAACAGAAAAAGGCTGGCAGCCATAAACCATCCACAAGGCTCGACAATAGGAGATACGCCTCGCCTACGTCGGGGGACTGGTTCCTGTTAGGAGACACAAACATACAGAATCACTCTCTGTCTATGTGCAATGCCTCTATAATGTATAACACTGGTTCATTAGTATGCTTACATGGTAAAGCTCCAGCATGCATCTCACTCAGCAGGGCAAAAGGAGAAAAATAAAGTAATAAAAATGTAGGGAACTGCCCATGAACCCAAGACAGGAAACAAAGCAACAAAGTCTTAGCAGACTACCAATAGTCAGTGGAAACGCTACTTATCTGAGGCGTTGTGAGTTCTTCGTGGTCTTGCCTGGTCTAATTCCAAGATAGTAGTTGTGGTATGGCAAAGCAATCCTGTTCAGGCAATACCACAACGCAGGTAACCACACTGTATTCAACTCGGAAGTAGCGAGTAAAAACCATGTACATAGGAGCAGTCCCACGCTAGTCTCAAACTAGCTAGTGTCAATGAAACGCAAATATCCAAAAACGAATGATGCTCAAAGGGGAGCTGGATTAACTTCATCCACTACCCTAGTTCACAAATCTAGTGCGCTCTTCTCAGAGTTCCACAGCGGGACACCGCGTTGATCTCCGCGGCTCCCAACAGAGTGTGCCAAAGCGGGACTTGGCTGGTTTATCTCCGCGGCACACCGTTCTTCTCTCCAGTGTCTCCCCGCACCGAATGCAGGGCGAGAAATCAGCGCGGAGGCAGAAGTAAAGCACAGCGCGGCTGGTGGCTCGGTTCCAGAGCGGGACACAGCGCGTCTGTACTAAACAGAAACACAGTAAAGGTGCAAGTTCTGACGATCACAAAGCAAGATCCAGGGTCAGGAAAGTACTAGCTCAGGTGACAAGCACCGAGGGCTTCAGCTCAGACATAGGTATAGAGGAGGAAACGCAAAAGGAAAGGAAAGTGAAAACAGACTACCACCAGGCATTCTGGGACTTGTAGTTCCCCCCTAACGCTTAGGTTGTGACACTATCCACTGAAGAAAAGGAAAGACGCAGGAAACTAAGCCTCTGTTTATACTGTGGCACTGTACTGTCCAACCTAAGAGCACCATAGAAACAGCTACCACTCGCTCTTCATTGGTGGTGCAGTCAGAAAACTGACTGACTTGGGGAATTTCGAGGTCGCTCCTGCAAGTCTTTTAGGTACTCAAGCCTCTCAGATTATGGCGGACACAGTGATGTCCGTACCAAAATATTTCACTATAAATGTGGTGTTCTTTTACCTTCCCGGCATAGACACACTATGTCTATCCTTCTTGACTCAGGGGCTACTGGTAATTTTTTGGGCATAGCGGTGGCTCGGGCTTTGGGATTAGAGTTCAGGTTAAAGAAACACCCGAAAAAGGTGAGTGCAGTAGATGGCTCGGATTTATCTTCAGGCCTGTTTTCTCTTCAGACACCTAATATAGTCATAATGTGCGACAATGGGCATTCAGAGATCATCTCATTTGATTTAATCAACACTCCCACCTTTGGGGCCATTCTTGGAGTCCCTTGGCGCCAATTACATAATCCGTTGATAGATTGAATTTCTAGAAGGGTGACCTTACGATCTCTCTATTTTATGACTCATTGCTACCGAGACATCACCTAATGGCAAACTCCCTTATGTTGTTCTCTCTCTACCACTGACTCATCCTTACTACCAATGGAATATAAAGAGTTTGCCAATGTTTTTGACGAAGTTAAAGCAGTAGCTCTCCCTCCACACCGTCCATATGACTGCAGAATAGACTTAGTCCCTGGAGCGGTATTGCCTGTGAGCTGGGTTTATGCCCTCACAGAACCCGAGACAAAATATTTGTATGAATATCTGCAGGATATGTTGAGCAAATGCTTTATAAGACATTCTACCTCACCCGTTTCCTCGCCAATTTTTTTTATACCAAAGAGAGAAGGAGGCTTGAGAGCTTGCCTAGACTACCGCGCAGTAAATAAAGTAACTATCAAGAATAAATATCCTCTTCCACTCATCTCCACTTTGTTAGACCAAGTCTGAAAGGCCAAGATTTTTACCAAACTTGATTTGAGAGGCGCGTACCATTTAATCCGAGTCAAAGAGGGAGATGAGTGGAAGACGGCTTTTAGAACCAAGTTTGGCCTTTATGAATACTGTGTTATGCCCTTTGGGCTTTGTAATGCCCCTGCCGCTTTTCAGTTTTTCATTAATGATATTCTTTGTGAATACCTGGATGTCTTTGTCATCGTCTATATAGACGATATTTTGATTTATTCTCAGAATGAGAAAGACCATGTTGAACATGTTACTCTAATCTTGAGTAAGTTACAGCAACATAATCTTTTTGCCAAACTAGATAAATGCCTTTTTCACACCCGCAAGGTAGCCTTTTTAGGGTTTGTCATCTCCCCAGACTGCATACACATGGACCCTGCCAATATCTCTGCTATCATCAACTGGAATACTCCGTCAACAGTTAAAGATGTACAATCCTTTTTGGGATTTGCAAACTTCTACAGGAGGTTCATTAGTCATTTTTCTGACCTAATTGCACCCATCACTAGACTGAAGAAGGGAGTAGCATTTTATTGGGATCAAGCTGCAGAGGTCGCCTTCAGAACATTAACCCCTTCGACGCTCATGACGAGCCCAGCTCGTCATGGAGTTTCCATTGACTTCAATGGAAATTACATTCAAAGCCATAAAACACCTTAGCATCCAAGTGGTTAAAAGATCGTTTTACATCAGCACCCATTGTGCGTCATGCTGATGAAACCCAGCCCTGTTTCATAGAAGCTGACGCCTCCCAGTATGTGATGGGTGGGGTGTTGTCACAACAAGACCCTACCACAGGCATTCTCCACCCAATAGCATATTTTTCCAAGACGTTGTCATCGGCGGAGCAGAATTACACCATTGGGGAAAGAGAACTTCCGGCCATTAATATGGCTTTTCAGGAATGGCGACACTATCTGTTAGGATCCCCACACACTACTACCATTTATTCTGACCATCGGAATCTCCAGTACTTCAGACCCACCAGAGCTTTAACACCAAGACAGATGAGAAGGGTATCCTTCTTCTCTGAATATGACTTTGTCATTTAATTCTGTCCTGGGGTCAGACAGGGCAAGGCTGATGCCTTGTCACATTTAGGAAAGGATTATAAAGACTCAGGAGAGGAACCTATGCCTATCATTCCAGACAACAAACGTATCGCCGTAGGAGAAAGACAGAATACAGAATCAGACTGTTTTCTTTTGCTCCTAGAGCAAGCCTTAGTTTCTCAAGATCGTCAAGAGTGGTTGACGAATCCTAGTCACACAATAAAAGATCATCTTTTCTATCATGAAGACCGTTTGTTCCTCCCCACACCTGAACTCAAAGAAATGGTGTCATACTCTCCCTATGGCAGCTCATCCGGATATTGCCAAGACACTACACCTTTGTCAACGCTGGTTTTGGTGGAAGGGCATGACACAAGACATTACTGACTATGTTAAAGCTTGTCTTACATGTGCCAGACACAAAGCTTTACATTGTGCCCCTGCAGGGTTATTGCAACCATTACATGTACCCAACAGCCCCTTGTCACCCATTAGTATGGATTTTATAACGGATCTGCCTCTCACTCAAGGATACACCACCATATTAGTGGTAGTGAACTTGTTGTCCAAAATGGCCCATTTCATTCCCCTTAAGAAACTACCCACAGCTAAGGAACTTATCGATACCTTTGTCCACGACATGGTAAGGCTTCATGGACTATGTCCATGATAGTGTCCGACCGAGGTCCTCAATTCATTTCGAGATTTTGGCCTCAATTCATTTCGAGATTTTGCCAAGGTATATGTAAACTTCTCCACATTGATCACCGTCTCTCCACAGCCTTCCATCCACAAACCGATGGCCAGACAGAACAAACTAACCAGACGCTAGAACAATTCTTGAGATGTTTAATTGGTACCATCACTAGTGATTGGGTTCAGGCCTTACCTCTAGCTGAGTTCGCCTACAATAATTCTACACACTCAGCGTCCAAGGTAGCACCCTTTTTCTTCAACTTTGGGTATCATCCCAAATTTCTCCCTGTGGAGTTGCCTCTTCCCAACATTAATACCCCCGCCGTGACAGACCATCATAAACTCCTTCTAACTATTTGGGAAAAAGCCAGACAAGAATTAATGCTCCGCCTCACCAAGTAGGAATACAGGTATGGTTAGCTACCCGACAATTGAGATTAACAGGACCCCGTAAACTTCAACCCAGATATCTGGATCCTTTTGTAATCAGCGGAGTCATTAACCCTGTGACGGTGAAACTAGATCTCCCACCAGAAATGCAAATACATCCGGTGTTTCATTCCTCTCTGTTAAAACCATACATTCCTCCCTCTTGCCTTGAACCCCCACCCCCTCCTATTCAGGTAGAAGAGGAGTTAGAATACGAGGTAAAAATAATAGTTGACTCTCGTAGACACTGAGGGAAATTGCAATATTTGATAGATTGGGTAGGATATGCACCAGAGGATAGAACCTGGGAGCCGGCTGAGAATGTACATGCCCCTAGGTTGATAAGGAGATTTCATGCACTACATCCTTGCTATACCCAGAACTGTAAAAAGGCCTTTAGGGGGAGAACTGTTAGGAATCAGTCGCCCAGTGTGGCTAGCGGACTACATCTCCCAGCAGGCTTAGAGATAGGTGGGGATTGTGCACTCTCCCATGCTGCTCTGAAGGCAGGTTAGCTGATGATGGTGATTTAAGCCAGCTGAGACCGGTCTTGTAAAATATAATGATACTATGGAGGCGTGAGCAAGATTTAATAACTTCTTTAATCCCGGAGCGCCGGGAGACAAAATGCGCTATGCAGCGGTCGGCGCCTTTACCAATATGGCCGCCTTCCGCTTCCCGTCCCCTATTTCCTTTTCCGGGGACGGGAGATTAGACCGTCACCACATATCTCCCCCCTTTATGCAACAATAAACAATAAACAATATAGTCCTTACTTCCAGTCCATATCATAGTCCTTGAACTTCTCTGGTACCTTTACTGCTCTTCCAGCTCTGGTTCTTACCACTTCAGTGCTACCTTCTTCCCTCGGTTCTCTTCTGTCTGACCTTCTTCCTTCTTCTTCTCCTTCTCCGTCCCTACCATCTTCGCTGCCTTCTGCCTTGCACCCGCTCCGCATGTCCTCGCTCGGCCCACATTCTCCTTCGCTGTCTTCTACTTCCTGCACTCCTTCTTCTACATTCTCGTTTCCCTTTCTGCTACATTCCCTTCCTCCTTCGTCTTCTACTTGCTGTGTTCCTTCTTCAGTTTCATTTCCCCACTTCAAGATCTTGCTGCATTTGGCCATTCTGTCCTGTGACCATACCTTCCCGTCACTGAGCAGGGCAGACCGGGCGTAGGGCTCCAGCACTTGCAATGGTGGTGAAAATTTGCTTTCCCCTTTCTTCTTGAGGATGGCCAGCTTCACTCTCACCCAATCTCCCTTCTCCAGTTCTACTCCATGAACGTTGCGTCTCTTGTTAAAATGCATCGTGTACACTTCCTGTGCTTTCTCCAGATTCCTTCTGACCACGGCCGGCGACCATCTGCTTTGCACCACTAGCTTCCTCCATGCCGTGTTGTCCTTCGTGAAGGCTTCCCTTCCTCTCAACACCTTGAATGGGCTGTATCCCGTGCTTCCCGGGGTGATTCGATAGGCCCAGATCATCTTCTCCAATTCCTTCTCCCAGTCCATTCCATCGTTTATGGCCGCCTGAATGGTGCCCATGATCACCCGATTGAACCGTTCCACCTGACCGTTTCCGGCCGGATGGTAGATGGGTGTGTGTTTAGTCTCTATGCCGTTCCTGGTCGTGAAGGCAATCCATTTCGCAGATGTGAATTGAGGCCCATTATCACACGTTATAATTTTTGGGATGCCTTCTCTGACTAACGTGGTACGTAGGAAACGCACTACAGCTTCTGTGTCCACGTTCTCCATTATCTCCACTTCTGGCCACTTGCAATATTTGTCTATAAGGACCACAGCATACTTCTGTATTCCTTCTTTGTTGAGAATGGGGCCCATGATGTCCACTGAAACCATTTCCCATGGCCCATCTGGAATTGGGAATTTTCCCAATGGTGGTCGTAACATGCTCTGAGATTTGTCTGCCTTGGCACAAGACTCGCATTTCCGCACATGTCGTTCTATCTGCGCGTCTATGGCTGGCCACCAGTACGCTTGTCTGGCTAAAGCTTTTGTCTTGGTGATCCCCTGGTGTCCTTCGTGCAGTAGATTCATCAGGTGCTCTATTATGCCTTGTGGAGGAATCACCTTGTCGCCTCTGAGCAAAAATATGGGGTTCTCCGCCAATGATAGTTCGTCCCTTACTTCCCAGAACTTCCTCAACTCCTCCTTGAGGTGTCTTTTCTCTGGCCACCCATGGACCACGTATCCCTTGATGGCTTCAAGGTCGACGTCCTCTTGGTATGCTTCTTCCCACTCCTGGGCACTGATCACTCCCTCCGTATCATGAATGGTGGCTACCACATATCCATCCCACCTATGTTTCTCGCTGTCATCTACTGCTTCCATTGCTGCTGCTCTGCTCAGGAAGTCCGCTACTTTGTTCTGCGGCCCAGGAATGTGTTCCACCTCGTACACAAAGTCCAAAAGTCTAAGGGTCATCTTGGCAATCCTCGGTGTTGCGTGGGCATGGCCGCTTGAAGTCAGTACCCGGACTAGGGGCTTGTGGTCCGTTCTGACCAAGAATTTCGCTCCCCACAAGTACTGTCTGAATCTCTCCATCGCCCACACCACCGCCAACATCTCCTTCTCCACTACACTAAACTTCTCCTCGTTGGGTGCCAGCGACCTTGAAGCAAAGCAGACCGTTGATGTTTCTCCGTTGTCAGATTTCTGCATTAGGACTGCCCCTAAACCTCGGTCACTGGCGTCTGTGGTGAGGATGGATTCTGCCTTTGGGTCGAATCCCTTCAGGGGAATGGCGGTACTCATCTCTTGTTTCAGGGTGTCAAACTCTGACTGTTCCTCTTGACCCCATGAGAATTTGTTCTTCTCCTTCAGGAGCTGACGTAGGAGATGCGTTTTTGTGGCGAAATGAGGAATGAATTTACTGTAGTATTCGGCCATTCCAAGAAATGACCGAACATCCTCCTTCTTGGTGGGTGCGGGGGCGTCTTGAATGGATTTCATGTTGGCTCTTTTTGGCAGTATCCCGTGTTCGCTCACTTCATGTCCCAGGTACGTGACTGATTTCACTCCAAACCTGCACTTGGTCCATTCTGCCGTCAGGCCATTGTCCTGTAGCGTCCGTAGCACTTTGTGAAGCTTCTCGTTATGGTCCTGTTTGGATTTCCCCATCACCAGGATGTCGTCTTGGAAAAACTGCACGTTCTCCACGCCCCTCAGTAGCTTGTGCATAAGCTTCTGAAAGACCGCTGCTGCGGATGCTAGTCCAAATGGCACTCTCACAAATTCGTAGCAGCCGAAAGGCGTGATGAACGATGTGAGATGGCTGCATGATGAGTGTAGTCTTACTTGGTGGTAGGCTGACGACAAGTCTATTGTGGAGAACCACTTGATGTCTTTGGTCCTAGCCAGCATCTCATTTATTCGTGGTAGGGGAAATTTGTCGATCACTATGTTTTTGTTCAGTTCTCTCAGGTCGACGCACAGCCGCACCTTACCATTGGGCTTCTGGGCTACTACCAGAGGAGAAAGCCATTCTGCACTCTCTATCGCTCTGATCACTCCCTCTTTTTCCAGCCTGTCTAATTCCGATTGTACAGCGTCCCTACTGCGGAACGGGATGTTCCTCACCTTGTGTACCACTGGTTTCGCTCCCTCTTTAAGCTTTATGAGGTGTGTGTATTTCGCCAGTACACCAATTTGTCCATTGAATACTTTGGGGTATGCTCTCAGCCATGACTCTACGTCGTCTGTCCTTTCCATGTCCATTAATAAGATTTTTTCAATGCCCCCGGGTTGAGTTGTATTCCTAAAGCTCCCTGATCTTTCCAGCTCAAAACTGAGGGGCCTTTCTCGGCAATGTACAGTTTGCATTGTGCGTGGCGGCCACGGAACTCAAATAGAAGGGGACAATATCCTAACATGGGAATTCGTTGTCCAGTATACGTGACCGGTCTCAAATCCATCGGGTGCAGTGTTTCCTTGATCTTGGCGGCGAACTTTTCTTCCCAAACCTGTCGTTGTATGATGGAGATGGGAGCTCCACTGTCCGCGATCATTTCCATTGGTATCCCACCAATGTGCATGTTTAGTCTGGGTTTGTCCGTTCCTTCTCCTTCCATTTCCAGCACCTGGACGTCGATGTATAGGAACTCTTCCTGGTCCTCTGCGTCTTCTTGGTCGTCTGCATCCTCCTTTTGTTCCTGGTCCACATACCTGACCACCGCTCCTTTGGGTTTTCGGCGGCACACCTTCTCATAGTGCCCGAACACACTGCAGTATGAGCATTTTTCTCTGAAGGCAGGGCATGCTTTGTCATTTCCCATGTGCGTGGCACTACCGCACCTGTAGCAGCTCGGCTTACTTCCTTTGTTCGAACTGTTGTCCGCCTGGGCGTAGTTGTTGTTGCGGGGTCGCCTTCCGTCTTGATTCTTTTGCGGGTCTCTTTGCCTGGGTCGCTCATTCCTCGCTGGCGCCATGATCTTGCATTCCGTCTGTGCTCCACCTGCTTCCTTCTTGGCCGCTTGTGCGCAACGCTTTGACATTTCGGCCTTTTTGACCATGGCCCAAATCTCCTTGAGAGGAGCATCTCCATTTACCCAAAGCTTCTCCTGTACGTGTGAGCTAGTAGTGTGCATGATGATTTGGTCTCTAATTAGGTCGTCATGCAACCTGTCAAACTTGCACGTGAGAGCTAACCTTTGCAGGGCCACGACGTACTCGTCCACCGTCTCACCACTCCTTTGCTTCCTCTGAAAGAAGTTGTATCTGTCTATGGCGACGCACACAACGGGCCTGTAGTGTGCGTCCAGATCCTCGATGGCGTGACTGAATACATCCGTGTCCGTGTCTGCCCTCTCGCCTTTAACTATGGTGTCATAGATCCTGATCCCTTCCGGACCTAAGTTGTGTAATAATATCTTTTTCTTCCTTTTGCTCGAGAACGGGGTGTCGCCTTCCTCTTCCAGGGCTTCAAGATAGTTGAGGAAATACCTTTTCCAGTCTTCCCATTTCATCTCCGGTTCTCCGCACTTTGTCAGGAATGGCACCAATTGGGTAAGGGAAGAAGACTGGGCCGCCATCTTGGATGCACCCCTCCGACGGGCTTGAATGGGAAGCGTCCTACTGGGTGGGCTCCCTGGCGTGTGTTGCTCAGTCGTGTCTCCTTCACTTAAATCACTGGCGCTATCTTCACCTCTTCCCCTCTCAGAGGAGCTCGTAGACGCCTGCTGGCTGTTCCCTGTGGCCAGGTTTGTCGTGCTGGGCGCCTTTGTGTCTGACTGCTGCTCCGCCAGGGTGCCTGACGCTGAATCACCAGTTCTATGTGGGTAGCACCCCTGGCTCCAGTGTGCTGCCAAGGCTTGTATCCCAGGTTGAAGCTGCACAGGAGGTGACTGGTTCTGAAATGTCTGTGTAGATATTCCTTTCCTTACTTATTTTCTTTTCTTTAATTTCCCTCTGAGCTCCAATGGTCAGAAAGGTGTCACTTCTCACACCTCTTGCACTGGAACAGTAGCTTACTGAGCGTAGGGGCGCCTCCTCGATTCGCGCCCTTTCTGACGCCCTCTCTGCTCCTCTGCCGCGCTCCGGTTTGCTCACTGCGCCTAAATGGTGCTGCGCGGCGTTTCCGCGATGTTCCACGTGCGCGTGAGGTCTATGCCGCATTCCTCGTCGCCATTGTAAAATATAATGATACTATGGAGGCGTGAGCAAGATTTAATAACTTCTTTAATCCCGGAGCGCCGGGAGACAAAATGCGCTATGCAGCGGTCGGCGCCTTTACCAATATGGCCGCCTTCCGCTTCCCGTCCCCTATTTCCTTTTCCGGGGACGGGAGACTAGACCGTCACCACAGGTCTCAGGTGCTTGGCTTTCTTGTTTGGATTCTGCCCAGCTCCCTTGATCCTTGGATTCCCGTTTGAGTCTGCAGAGTTGATTAGATTCCTGTGCCTCCTCTTGGGATTCCTGTGCCTTCTTTTTGGATTCCTGTGCCCCCTCTTTGGATTCCTATGCCCCCTCTTTGGATTCCTGTGCCCCCTCTTTGGATTCCTGTGGCTGAGTTCTGTAAGAAGCGCTATCCCGCGCTACACTTTTCATTCTCGCTGTGAGACGCGCCAGAGCATTCTGCCGTCTTTTCCTCCCTCCCCTTTAGGCGGTCTCTGCCTTTCCGCCGCCGCTGCTGTGGTTGTTGCCGGCCGTGGAGGCTCCTGGCGTCTTGTGACTTGACTGCCTACTCCCCCGACCTTTTTTGTGTGCGTGGTAGTCCTCCCAAGCAGAGATTTCCTGCATTTGGGGACACACACGTTCGTCATGTTTTTATTTCCGAAACGCGAGTCCGCGTTTGTTTAGACTATCGCACTACTGCTGAGTCTTGCGGGGGAAGCCCCGCCTTCCTTACACGGCTGCTCCGGGTGGTGAGTGGCCCGGCTGTTTTATTTACTTTTTGTTATCCCGGATTTGAAGGGGGACCGGGTTCTTCCAGATAGCGCTACCGCGCTTGGATATTTAGTTTATTTGAGACTATATCTTCCTTAATTTTCCTAACGTGCTGGAGCGCGGTTCTTCATGTTAGAGGAACATTTATTTATTTGTTGTTTTGTTTGGACTGTTCTACTAACTCCCAAAGAGCTCCTGCCTTCGAACTTTTTGAACTTGCCTGAGGCGACTGTGAGCCCTACACGTAAAGAAGACAATCGCTACCTATTAGTCCCAGAGAACAAGTAAGTGGAAGGGTGCACAATACCTGGAGAGGGCGATTCTTGTTTAATTGCTATAGTGTTCTGCATTATTTGTCTTTCTCTCTCCCGTATTCCGGTGGGACCCAACCTTCTCCTAGTTGGCTGCTGATTGGGACTTGTGAATGGTTCTTCTTGGTAAATGTAAATGTAAATTGATACTTGTATAGCGCACTACTCTCCCGCAAGGGTCTCAAGGCGCTTGTACGAATACCGCTGTGGAACCCATCCTGGCTTTCCCTGTGAGGTGTCCACTCCTGGGCACCCCCAAGGTGGAGGCCAGGCATCCTTAGCGTTGTGGGGGCCGTTGTGGAGATTAAGCAAGCTATTGCCCAGAGTTGCAGAGTGGGACTCCATGATTGGAATAGGCACCGAGGCGAGAATTATCAGGTCCGTGGAATTTTGAGCCCAAGACCCGCCGAGGCGGGGAATTGAACCCTGGTCCCGGGCTAGACCTCTGCATCAGGGTCTGCCGCTCTAACCATTGAGCCACACTTCTGGATATATTAGCTCCCTCTTGTACTTGTCATATCAATCAAGGGGTGGTGATATCTCTAGGAAGAGAACAGACAATTTCTTCGCTCCCGGGGAAAAAGGGGATTTAAAATACAAGAACCCCTAATTCCGCAACAATATGTGCTGCAGGAGTGTCAGGGTTCTTCAGTCCTCTGTGGCAGGTAGTGCACAGGAGCAGTGAGTATGTGCTGCAGGAGTGTGAGTGTTCTTCAATACTCTGTGGCAGGAAGAACACATGAGTGGTGAATATGTGTTGGAGGAATGTGTGGGTGTTCTTCATTCCTCAGTCTATGACCGGTATTGCACAGAAGTGGTGAATATGTGCTGCAAGAGTGTGGGTGTTCTTGAAGCCTCTGTTTATGATAGATAGTACACAGGAGTAGTGAATGTGCTGCAGGATTTTTGGGGAGTTCTTCAATACTTCCTGACAGGTAGTGGAATGGAGTGGTGAATACGTGCAGCAAGAGTGTGGATATTCTTGAATCCTCAGACTATGGCTGGTAGTGCACAGGAGCGGTGAATATGTGCTGCAAGAGGGTGGATGTTCTTCAATTCTCAGTCCATGGCCGGTAGTGTACAGGAGTGGTGTATATGTGCTGCAGGAGTGTAGGTGTTCTTCAATACTCTGTGACAAGTAGTGCACAGGAACAGTGAATATGTGCTGAAAGAGTGTGGATATTCTTCAATCCTCAGTCTATGGCCAGTGGTGCAGGGGAGCGGTGAATATGTGCTGCAAGAGTGTGGATATTCTTCAATCCTCAGTCTATGGCCAGTAGTACAGGGGAGCGGTGAATATGTGCTGCAGTAGTGTGGGTGTTCTTCAATCCTCAGTCTATGGCCAGTAGTGCAGGGGAGCGGTGAATATGTCCTGCTAGAGAGTGGATGTTCTTCAATCCTCAGTCTAAGGCCAGTAGTGCAGGGGAGCGGTGAATATGTCCTGCTAGAGAGTGGATGTTCTTCAATCCTCAGTCTAAGGCCAGTAGTGCAGGGGAGCGGTGAATATGTGCTGCAAGAGTGTGGATGTTCTTCAATCCTCAGTCTATGGCCACTAGTGCACATGAGTTATGAATGTGCTGCAGGAGCGTGGGTGTTCTTCAGTCCTCAGTCTATGGCCAGTAGTGCAGGGGAGCGGTGAATATGTCCTGCTAGAGAGTGGATGTTCTTCAATCCTCAGTCTAAGGCCAGTAGTGCAGGGGAGCGGTGAATATGTGCTGCAAGAGTGTGGATGTTCTTCAATCCTCAGTCTATGGCCACTGGTGCACATGAGTTATGAATGTGCTGCAGGAGCGTGGGTGTTCTTCAGTCCTTTGTGGCAGGTAGTGCACAGGAGTGGTGAGTATGTGCTGCAGGAGCGTGGGTGTTCTTCAGTCCTCTGTGACAAGAAGTGCATGGGAGGTACGAATGTGCTGCAGGAGTGGGGGTGTTCTTCAGTCCTCTGTGGCAGGTAGTGCTCAGGAGCGGTGAATATGCTGCTGCAGGAGTGTGGGTGTTCTTCAGTCCTCTGTGACAAGAAGTGCATGGGAGGTGCGAATGTTCTGCAGGAGTGGGGGTGTTCTTCAGTCCTCTGTGGCAGGTAGACCACAGGAGTGGTGAATATGTGCTGCAGGAGTGGGGGTGTTCTTCAGTCCTCTGTGGCAGGTAGACCACAGGAGTGGTGAATATGTGCTGCGGGAGTGTTGGTGTTCTTCAGTCCTTTGTGGCAGGTAGTGCACAGGAGTGGTGAGTATGTGCTGCAGGAGCGTGGGTGTTCTTCAGTCCTCTGTATGCGGTAGGGGTGCTCAGGCATGAGTTTGTGCCGCAGCACTGAGCGAGCTATTCAATCCTCAATGTGTGACGGGTAGTGCTGAAGAGAGTGACTGCAGTAATGACAGTGCTGCCAGTAGTGCTGTGAGTGTGATAGGATTCTAGGCCTGTGTGGCACTGGTGAGGATTCTGTTCAATGTTCACTGTATGATGGGAATGCACACGGGTGGTGCAGAGTATGCTTTGCAGTACGGGGTGGGTCATGCAGTCCTGTGCATGTGACACGTAGTGCTCGGGAATGCAGAGTGTGTGCCGCAGTAATGATGTGCTGCCAATGCTCTAGTATGACAGGGTGCGCAGGGATTCTTCCTCTTGCTGCACTGGTGAGGATTCTCTTTTGTACTCAGTGTGTGATGAGAAGTGTTCAGGGGTGTTGAGTGTGCGCCGCACTAGCAAAAGAGCTCTTTAAAAATCTTAATTCCAAATTATGTTTTTACTTATTGCGATTTCTATCGTTTTTAACATCTCCCTTAATGGTAACTATTTAAATAAATGTGCAAATATTTACATTTAAATGGGGGTGCAAACCATAGTGTCTGGTGCCAGATGCAAGATCACATGTGAACTATTTGCACTACCTTAGAAACCAGTACCATCTCTAACGCAGCCTTCATGCAAAACGTGGTTTAGATGCTTTGCATCAAAGCAAACAGTACAGGGAGTTTGCATTTTATACCGTAAACTAACTCGCAGCTGTGTATAGATATTACTTCTACGCACAGCAGCAAGTCAACTTTAATGCTGGCTTGTGCTAGCCTACATGGAAGCTAATGCAAACATGTCGGCTATCACGGTAGTGCAGCACTTTTATCAGTCACTGTACTTATGTCCTCTTGTGTATTCACACTCTGCATTTCTTTTGTCCTAACGTCCTTTTTGTCTCTCGCACACTGGCTGATGTTGGGCATTTTTCGCCACAGGTATGGATATTTCCTTATTTCCTACCAGGGTAGGATTTTTTCGGATCTAGTGGCCAAAAATATTTGTTGAGCAGAATAGCTCCACAATTAGCTTCCCCCATCCGTGTTTGCAACTAGAAAGCAAGTTTCAATAGCCCCTTTGATAGTGAGAAGTTCCACAAGCCACATTGAAATGCCTTTTCCTATATGCTGTTGCACACGAATATTAACTAGTGAAAGGGATCTGCTCCTAACAAGGACCAGTGAAAGAACAAGGTAAGCTAGATGCTTTGTACACGTAGGAGATATGGGTATTGTGATTGTTCTGTTTTGACTCTATGAGCTATATGTACAAAGACTGGAGTCGGTAACATGAATGTCAAATTACCAAAATGTCAGGAGTAGCAGAAGTAACATCACACGTCCTTTGACCTGAATTTTCACTCACACACATGCTTACACATACAAACATATTCACACTTGCACACACTCTCTCATGTAAACAACACTCACCTGCAAGCATGCACATAATATACCTTTAAAAGCATTTTTATTACTTACCTCAATTGCCGGAGAAGGTCATATTCCAGCTAACTGTACTCCATTTTTTATTACACTAATAGTGAGTAATAAGTACTATTCACTATTACTGTAATAACTAAACTTGAAAGAAGGCAGAGACCCAACCAATGCTGTGTTCCTGGCACCGATTTTGCTAACTCTGAGGTCAGGGGTTGCAAAGGCAGTGGGAGGGATTGCAAGGGGTAAGCCATGGGCTGCAGCTACGACCCCTAAAACTCCTAAACGACGTCCCTGGCTGGTAAAAGTTGTCCCAAATTGTCCCAAGTTGTCTCAAATTGAGACATTTACGAATATAACTGGCTCCATTATTATTGGGTTACGCCTTTACTAACACTCATTACATCGCCCTTTTTGATAATATCAAATGAATTTGGGGCTTGAATAAGGACGGAGTAGGCAGTATTTAGATTAGTGAGGATTATATCTTAGGTTCCTTATACTTTATACGTGATTTGATATCTGATACATGACTTCATTACACAACTTCATCCTCTTATCAACAGGTCTATCAAGAATCTATAACCTGCTAAGCAAGTGTTTCAGTCATCAATATAAGGTAAAATGACGCATTATCGGGGTTTCGATTGGATTATCATAAAATACAAATAAAATTGAGAAATATTAAAACTCTCGCTTTGATAATTCTTTGCAGATTCCACGAGCTAGAAGAATAAATCCATGGGGATGCTCTATGCTCAGTCGCTATCCAGTCGCGACTCGCAATTAGACCAAATTTAAGGTCTCTTGCCAGGCTTTCACTAGGCAAGTGTAAATGGGTTAATGCATTATTTAAATGACAGTAGTAACATCAACATGTAAGCTCATTGAGACTTTCCCTTTGGCTTACCCCCACAGTCCTTATTGTATAAACACGGTGGCTTCCAACGAAGATCTCTCAACCTTGAGTTCTTCACTCATTGGTATGTATTAATTCCTTCGTTAATGTCAAAATCTAAAAAAATAGCTGGCCATTTACCAAATTCAATTTTAAATATTACAGGTATCAACCTTGGGTGATATTTTAATGAAATTCTGAAATCCTATCTTCATTGCATCTTGCCTATACTTATCGAAAGTTAAAACCGATAGTAGCAAAGAGAGGTACGTCAATCATGGTGTGATTTTTAACATTAGGTTTATAAGTGCCTGGTTAGAAGTGAGGACAGTGTTTAATGATTTAAAATAATCCTGTTCAAAGCACTCCTTATTAGAAATTACAGTCTTAATGATTTAAGATAACTCTGTGTAAATCATTCCTTATTAGCTTAAAGTACTGCTCATAATCTCATGCGATGTATGTTGGAAATGGGATCCCCGGCTGGCCAGGGCTTTCGCCAAAGTCAGTCAGAGACCACCACACCCAAGTCAGGGCAAGGGAGTTACACGCCAAGATAACCCCTACTCACCCTCTAGGTAACGTGGCGCGAGCAGCAAGGCTAAACTTGGAGGCGATGTAGGCTAAGTATTTGCGCACGCACCCCAGCAACAACAACCAAAGGCCCACCACAAAGGAAACTCCACACAAGGTTATATAAAAATAGCCTTTGTATTACACCAAAACACATTAGATAAAACACACACTTTACAATGTGCCAGAGGCACGGGCAGAATTTACAAGGGATTATTTACAAGACAGGGCCACCTGGACCACTGTCAGGAATCAGAAAAAGCACTTTCAGAAATAGCACTTAGTACATAGAATATAGCACAAAATAGCACACAACCAGTAATCACTGGTAACCAGGACCTCACTAGCACCACCTGTACTAGGGAGAAAACAACCACCTATGTATTACAATACCTGTAGGGGTGTAAGAGGAAAACACATGATGCAATGCATAACATTCATTCAGAGGTGTAAGGAGGAAAACACATGATGCATCACAATACATTCAGAGGTGTAAGGCACATGACGCATAAAAACACATTCAGAGGTGCAGAAAGTACAATTGCGCCAACTCACGTAAGTCACCACCTGTGACTGGCCCTAGGCCCTCTGGCCTTGTTGGGGCTAGGACGCCCTGTGTCCAGTGTCAGGGTCCTAAACGTAGCAGTTGCCCACAAAGTGCTGGGCAACTGGTGCAGACAATGGGCCAATCGTGGGAGCCTCACAGGCTCTGGAATCAAAATGCCCCTTTGAGCCTCGCTGGGCTCTTAAAACAATTGTGGCGCTTTTGAGCCTCCCTGGGCTCACAAAACGAACGGCACCCTCAGAGCCTCTCTGGGCTCACAACAAGGTGGGGCCTTCTGGGGCCACTCCACCACAGACACCAAATGCCCTTCTTGAGCCTTTCTGGGCTCAAAACACAATTGTGGGGCTCACGAGCCTCTCTGGGCTCTTCAAAACAACTGATGCCCCCGGGGCACCTCGTGGCTCCAAGACAAATGCCCCTGAGCCTCGCAGGCTCCAACAAACAAATGCCGCTGTTATGAGCCTTTCTGGGCTCTTGAAGCAAGACAGAGGCCCCCGTGAGCCTCCTCTGGGCTCAAAGAACAAAGAGCGAGGTCGCGCTGCCGAGGGGGGGGGGCAGGCGGACACCGACAATGTGTCCCGGCGCCCCTCCCGTGTCTGGTGCACTCACCGGCTTCTGCAGGCTGCGGGACTCTTCTCTGGTACCGCGGGCGGGCTTCCTCACTCGCCGCTCCGCTCACCAGACGCTTAGGCGGGCTCTCCCCCTTCTCAGGAGAGCCCTGCTGGAACCAGCGCTGGCGTCTGGGCACTTCTTCTCCCTTCTTGCACCGGAGCACGGGGTGGGCTCCCGTCAGCTTCCGGTTTGCCTCGATGTCCTGTCCCCGGCCCGCCTGACTTCCGGGTCGCGGGGGCGGGCTTTCCGTCCGGGCCGCGCTCGGATTGGCCGGCCGGCCAGCCACTTCCGGGTCGTCGCGGGCAGCGCGGCGGCCCGTTCCAGGCACTCGTAGGCGGGGGATGAGTTTACCGAGGAGTGGGCTCCCTCGAGGTAAACCTAAAATATAGCGGCAAGGTCCCTGGCAGGGTGGGCACCTGCCAGGGGGCAAATTAACCAAAATAAGCGAGGTGGGCACTCGCTAGGCAGGCAAAGCGCTCCTCAGCGCTAAAAGGCAATTTACAGCGCTCCCTGCGCTAAATGCCAAATACAGCGCTCTCAAGCGCTAGAGGACCAAAATAGAGCGCTCCCAGGCGCTATAAGTAAAATAAAGGTCCCAGGTGCCCTCAGCAAGCAGGGCAGAGTCCCAGCAGTCTTTGGGCAGGCAGGGGGGACAAGGCTGGGCCCAGAGCCAGCACACTGGGTCTCCAGGCAGGGAGACACCCCAAGTGGCGGTCCTCTGGCCCAGCAGCAGCAACAGCCCCCTCAGGATCCTGGAAGAGAACAACCTCTGTGGGGACACAGCCCCATTTTTATACAGTGCATTCCTTTGTTCAAGGGTGCAGAGTGGGGGCGGAACCAGTCGCAGCTGGTTCTTGAGTACTCTGTTTACCTCAACCACCCTCTCTATTCACTGGCAGGGCTTGGGTCATTAGACACACCACAGGGGGGCGGAGCCAGCATTGTGTGGGGAAAACCCAGCCCATCCAGGACACAGGTACACTCCTCCCACACATCACTCATGCTAATCTCCCACTCACCACCGGGCAGACCCATCCAGACTTCCTGGAGCCTGGCATGCCAGCCAGCTCCAGCCAATCACACGCCAGCACCCTCACAGCACACGTACAGCCATGTCTAGAAATGGCGCTTCGCTACTAGACACATACATGCTGCATACACCGTTGCGCAGCATTCACTCACACGAGTTCACACATACCAGACTCAAGCCTGTACACCCCACGCATCAGGAACTACCAGGGACACATACATTCCCCATGCATTCCTATGGGCGGGCAGGCCTAGCTCAGCACATGCACTCAGAGTGCGCACGCACTTTCCACTGGGACACAGTGAAAGTGCGCAGAATCCCAAAATCACCATCTCCAGGTCACCATTTCAAGCAAAAAGTCTAGGGGTGAACCTGCCCTAAGGGCCAAAGTCCAACATAACCCCCTTCCAGCCAAAACGCAGGGGAGACCAATCACCACCGTGATGGACTTCCCTGCTTGGGGCGATAGAACACGGACGCGGGCCCGCAACTGCAGGGACACCCTCCTGTTCTATGCCACGGTGAACCCATGGGATTCCTTCTCAACACACTGTCTGGACCAACTGGGCTACCCCACTGGTACTCCCAAGTTGTCCGCGGCCAGGACCAGGCCCTGGGCCACCCAGGTGCCACTGGTCCATGCCAATTCGCAGAGCGGGGGGTAGTAACCCCTGGCACATAGGAGCCATTCTCCACTCTTCCTGTCTGCAAGACAGGACTAGACTGCCACTTGTTCTCCAGCCTAAGGCCTACAACCTCAGGCGGACCAGGAGTCTCAGGGAAGGCTCTCCTCCCCTTACCTCTTCTTCTAGGGTTCCTCCTCCTCCGGCGAGGGGTACACCTAGAACGCCATTCCAACCCAGGACTTATCCACTCAGGTTGCACCGGGGTCAGAGGTGGGCTCTCCCACCCTCTGCACCCCCTTCCAGAGGTCTGCCCTCTCCCACCTGGAGAAGTTCCTCTGGAAGAAGAACCGGTCAGGACACTGGTTACAGTCGTCCTACCCTTCAGGTCAGGCTGATCCTGAACCTGGCCTTCCAACCTCTGGTCTAAAACCTTCGGTGGAACAGTTGCCTGGCACTCCAGGACTTCTGGGGATTCACACGCAATCCCCCTGAGGCTAACAAATGTCACATCTGTTGCGTGACTGTCTGTCTGGCGCAGATCTCCCGCCTTCTGTCCACCTGACAGTGCGTGAAGATCCCCCAGACCAGAAGTGGTGTCACCATGGTCACTACACGGGAACCTAGCCCAACTGGGTAGTCCCTGACCCACTGGTCCTTCCACTGGGGAACTCCCCCAATCACTCCTCACTCTGGACTCCTGTACCCTCCCTACCGGAGCGGTACTGCCAGACTCTAGAACCATAGGAGCTCTGGTTACAGACGCTCCAGGTCCTCTACTCACTAGGAGATCCTCCTCAACTGGGTTAACAGGACAGCCTAGGTCCCCAACCTGGTGTTCCCTCAAGAAACCACCCAGGTTCTGAGACAGGGCTTCGGGCCTCTGGGGGCTCTCAGCCACCCACTGACTCCTGCTCCACTGAGCCAGGCAGTCAGCCCCTACACCCTTCTCACTAACCAGGGACCTAGCTGGGCTACACTGAGCCTCTTCCACCACGCTGGGCTGGAAGATCCCTGACCCACTACTTTTGGAGTCACTCACCAATGACTCTACAGAACCTCTGGTCCCTTCCCAGCGGTCTGCTTCCTCTGCCAGCTCACATGGTTCAGACAATCCACACCCTAACAGGTGTTGGCGCAACCCTGGTGAACAACAACTGAGCAACTGCTCTCTGAGAACCATATCGAACAATAGGTCCCAATCACATTTCGTGGGCTCCCGTACCCAATCACACAGGGCTTCACAACAGTCATCCTCAAAGTCTTCCCAAGACTGATGAGACGGTTTCCTAAGGTTCCTAAACCTCAACCTATTCTCCTCCTCTGGGGAAACAGGAACCATACTCTGGGAACTGGGACTTTCTAGACTGAGATTTAAATAGCTGCCACCACTGGACCCAACCCTCCCTGGGAGATCCAGACACTCAACACTGCGCGCAGGGGATAGTCTACCCTCCAGAGCTACTTCGCCTCTGGTGGAGGCCCTCTCAGCCTCCTCTATCCTGTCCTGCGCTAAGACCCTCTCGGTCTCCAGCTGTTGCTTCTTAACCTCCAGCTGTTGCCTTCTAATGCCCAGCTGTGCCATAGCCTGGGCATGCTCCAACCTGAGCTTTTCTAAAGCCAGCTGGTGCTCCCTTTCTCTCCTCCTATCTTCCAGCTCCTCTGGGGACAGGGAAAGGGATGAGGCGCTGCCTCCTAAACTGGACCCAGCAAGGGACTCCCTATCTATGGGGTCCTCACTATCTGCTGGCGTCCCTGTGCTATCATCTTCCTCCTCCTCAGACTCTTCAGGGCTCCCCTCTGACCCACCACCCTCATGGTGTGAGACCCGGGCCCTCTCCGCACTGTGCTCACGCTCCCAGTCATCCTTCTGCCATTGGATCAGGTTACCCCTAAGTTGGGACTGGGTGTCTGACTCATTCACTGCAATGTCTCTCTCTTCGCAAAACTCTCTCAGTTCATGCAAAAACAGACCCCAGACATTAAAAGCAGACTCCATCTTGGCAAGATGATCACAGACACGTGCAACACAGGGGACTGAACGCTCTGAAGTAAGAGGACACAATTCCAAAACTTCAACAATCTCCTTATCAAAGAGAACTCATACTCATGCGTCCAGGAAAACACACCATTCATCCACACACACCCTCCCCTCGGATCGGTAAGGCAGTTTCTACCACCCCTGACTTCTCAACCTGACCAAAAGCGACACAGGTACCAAACTCTGGAAGCAGGGCGGGGGACAAATGTACTGAACACAATCAAATGACACTCTTCAGGAGAAGAAACAATGGAATTTCAAAAACAATACAATCCCCTAAAATGTGGTCATCTAAATGCAGAGTTTTGTGGTGCAGCCAGCTGCCACTAAGGTACAACGCAAACACAAATCCTTATCCCACCGCTTGCCGCCAATGTTGGAAATGGGATCCCCGGCTGGCCAGGGCTTTCGCCAAAGTCAGTCAGAGACCACCACACCCAAGTCAGGGCAAGGGAGTTACACGCCAAGATAACCCCTACTCACCCTCTAGGTAACGTGGCGCGAGCAGCAAGGCTAAACTTGGAGGCGATGTAGGCTAAGTATTTGCGCACGCACCCCAGCAACAACAACCAAAGGCCCACCACAAAGGAAACTCCACACAAGGTTATATAAAAATAGCCTTTGTATTACACCAAAACACATTAGATAAAACACACACTTTACAATGTGCCAGAGGCACGGGCAGAATTTACAAGGGATTATTTACAAGACAGGGCCACCTGGACCACTGTCAGGAATCAGAAAAAGCACTTTCAGAAATAGCACTTAGTACATAGAATATAGCACAAAATAGCACACAACCAGTAATCACTGGTAACCAGGACCTCACTAGCACCACCTGTACTAGGGAGAAAACAACCACCTATGTATTACAATACCTGTAGGGGTGTAAGAGGAAAACACATGATGCAATGCATAACATTCATTCAGAGGTGTAAGGAGGAAAACACATGATGCATCACAATACATTCAGAGGTGTAAGGCACATGACGCATAAAAACACATTCAGAGGTGCAGAAAGTACAATTGCGCCAACTCACGTAAGTCACCACCTGTGACTGGCCCTAGGCCCTCTGGCCTTGTTGGGGCTAGGACGCCCTGTGTCCAGTGTCAGGGTCCTAAACGTAGCAGTTGCCCACAAAGTGCTGGGCAACTGGTGCAGACAATGGGCCAATCGTGGGAGCCTCACAGGCTCTGGAATCAAAATGCCCCTTTGAGCCTCGCTGGGCTCTTAAAACAATTGTGGCGCTTTTGAGCCTCCCTGGGCTCACAAAACGAACGGCACCCTCAGAGCCTCTCTGGGCTCACAACAAGGTGGGGCCTTCTGGGGCCACTCCACCACAGACACCAAATGCCCTTCTTGAGCCTTTCTGGGCTCAAAACACAATTGTGGGGCTCACGAGCCTCTCTGGGCTCTTCAAAACAACTGATGCCCCCGGGGCACCTCGTGGCTCCAAGACAAATGCCCCTGAGCCTCGCAGGCTCCAACAAACAAATGCCGCTGTTATGAGCCTTTCTGGGCTCTTGAAGCAAGACAGAGGCCCCCGTGAGCCTCCTCTGGGCTCAAAGAACAAAGAGCGAGGTCGCGCTGCCGAGGGGGGGGGGGCAGGCGGACACCGACAATGTGTCCCGGCGCCCCTCCCGTGTCTGGTGCACTCACCGGCTTCTGCAGGCTGCGGGACTCTTCTCTGGTACCGCGGGCGGGCTTCCTCACTCGCCGCTCCGCTCACCAGACGCTTAGGCGGGCTCTCCCCCTTCTCAGGAGAGCCCTGCTGGAACCAGCGCTGGCGTCTGGGCACTTCTTCTCCCTTCTTGCACCGGAGCACGGGGTGGGCTCCCGTCAGCTTCCGGTTTGCCTCGATGTCCTGTCCCCGGCCCGCCTGACTTCCGGGTCGCGGGGGCGGGCTTTCCGTCCGGGCCGCGCTCGGATTGGCCGGCCGGCCAGCCACTTCCGGGTCGTCGCGGGCAGCGCGGCGGCCCGTTCCAGGCACTCGTAGGCGGGGGATGAGTTTACCGAGGAGTGGGCTCCCTCGAGGTAAACCTAAAATATAGCGGCAAGGTCCCTGGCAGGGTGGGCACCTGCCAGGGGGCAAATTAACCAAAATAAGCGAGGTGGGCACTCGCTAGGCAGGCAAAGCGCTCCTCAGCGCTAAAAGGCAATTTACAGCGCTCCCTGCGCTAAATGCCAGATACAGCGCTCTCAAGCGCTAGAGGACCAAAATAGAGCGCTCCCAGGCGCTATAAGTAAAATAAAGGTCCCAGGTGCCCTCAGCAAGCAGGGCAGAGTCCCAGCAGTCTTTGGGCAGGCAGGGGGGACAAGGCTGGGCCCAGAGCCAGCACACTGGGTCTCCAGGCAGGGAGACACCCCAAGTGGCGGTCCTCTGGCCCAGCAGCAGCAACAGCCCCCTCAGGATCCTGGAAGAGAACAACCTCTGTGGGGACACAGCCCCATTTTTATACAGTGCATTCCTTTGTTCAAGGGTGCAGAGTGGGGGCGGAACCAGTCGCAGCTGGTTCTTGAGTACTCTGTTTACCTCAACCACCCTCTCTATTCACTGGCAGGGCTTGGGTCATTAGACACACCACAGGGGGGCGGAGCCAGCATTGTGTGGGGAAAACCCAGCCCATCCAGGACACAGGTACACTCCTCCCACACATCACTCATGCTAATCTCCCACTCACCACCGGGCAGACCCATCCAGACTTCCTGGAGCCTGGCATGCCAGCCAGCTCCAGCCAATCACACGCCAGCACCCTCACAGCACACGTACAGCCATGTCTAGAAATGGCGCTTCGCTACTAGACACATACATGCTGCATACACCGTTGCGCAGCATTCACTCACACGAGTTCACACATACCAGACTCAAGCCTGTACACCCCACGCATCAGGAACTACCAGGGACACATACATTCCCCATGCATTCCTATGGGCGGGCAGGCCTAGCTCAGCACATGCACTCAGAGTGCGCACGCACTTTCCACTGGGACACAGTGAAAGTGCGCAGAATCCCAAAATCACCATCTCCAGGTCACCATTTCAAGCAAAAAGTCTAGGGGTGAACCTGCCCTAAGGGCCAAAGTCCAACAATGTATATGTATGTTCCTCTATGACATGGTATGTTAATAATATCGGGGACTAATGATGATATGAATGTGTAAGTACCTGATAGTGGGTACAGGGCAAGATAATGCATTGTGCAGGAAATAGAGGGTGTCCGTCAACAACATTTATTAGTAATAACATTATAAATTGTTTCTTACCGTTTAGAAAACTGTCCTGAAGAAGGTGAACATCTTTGTGAATAACCGAAACGCAGCGTCAACTTTGTTTTCATAAACCATGAATTATTGATTTTGATGTTTTAAATGTAATCATGAAATGTTTTAATGTATGAATTGTTTTTAAGCTTTGTGTAATAAATTGTTTTTTATACATTGTATTTTTTGAAATTTTTTTTCTGATTACCCAGTGCTTGTTGTTGTTTTGACCCTCTCTGCATATATAACTGTACATTGTTTATGTAACATTTTGTCTTGCCGGTAACACACGCACATTTGATACAAGCTAGTTGGGACGTCTTCGTTTTGCCAAATTGAGTACCGACTTTTACCGAGTGAATTCTGTTTTTGCAAACTGATTTATGTATTACTAGGTCAGTTTGCAAAAAACGGTTCGTAGCGGGTTGTAATGCGACCCAGCTCATGAATATCAATAAGACAATCTAATTATGACTCATTATGTATCACTGGTATCACAGGATGGTGGTCTGTTGTGGTCGGCGGACCGGTGTCGGGTACCAATAGGTTGCTACTTTAACCGCTGTTTCACTGCGCGCAGTATTCCTAGCGGTGTGGTTGGCCCTGTAGTATATGGCCTGCCACTCCTGGTCAGAGAGAACTCTGCCGGGTTCTCCCTCCCAGCTTTTCTGACCGGCTGAGTGTATTTTAGGGGTCGACAGATAGATCATCCGATAGAACTCAGAGATCAGTTTCCGATCCGTTTATTTAGTGACCAGCCAATTTTCATAAGCCGTCATTTTTAGGTCTCGCGACCCATCGATGCGCGCATGCGCATCGAGCGGAGCGAGAATTCAAGTGGCGAAAACATCATGAAACCACCAGCTTTTTGCTGGCGTTTTCATGAAGTTCATGTGAACCACGTGTTCAAACATGAACGCGCATCAGCCTCCCTCCATTTGCCGCACAGCACATCAAAGATCTTCGCCCAGCGTGCGCTCTGCGGCTTCTCGGCTTCTCCTACCCTAATTACAGCCTTCCTTGCATTTCTCCTCCCCCTCCCCAGCCAGCTTCCCCAGGCCGTGTTCCCTCAGATATGCTATTGCATATCGTTTGCTACCTCTTGTATTTTGTTTGCTCTTGATACTTGCACAACTGTCACTATTGCCTCATGTAACGTAACGTTTGCTTTTGTAACATGCTCACTTGTAATTTTTGCTTCATGTATCACTACTGTTGTCCGCACTATATAATAAAAAACGCCTCCCTCGCTCTTCTGCTGCCGCCATTGCCTGGGGCTCTCGCGCTCCTTTCTCCCTCTCTCCCGCTGCCTAGTCCTCCCACCCCCTCCCTCTCCAGTGCGCGCTCCACTCGCATCTGCCTGCTGCTCCCCCGCCCACCCCCCCGACCCCCCCACCCAGCAATGCCGAGAAGCTTGTTTCCTCTAAGAACATATCGTTTGCTACCTCTTGTATTTTGTTTGCTCTTGATACTTGCACAACTGTCACTATTGTCTCATGTAACGTAACGTTTGCTTTTGTAACATGCTCACTTGCAATTTTTGCTTCATGTATCACTACTGTTGTCTGCACTATATAACAAGCATTGGCATAGCCAATAGGTCTCGCTTGTGGGACCTTATAAGTATTTAGTTTTGCAGCACAATATCCTTGTTGCATAATCGGATATTGTGCTGCAAAACTAAATACTTATAAGGTCCCACAAGCGAGACCTATTGGCAATGCTAATGCTTGTTCTACCTACAAGGGCGCGTATCTCCGGGTGCATCAGCCAATGTCGGAGTTGGAAGTATTGGTATCTGCTCGGATTGGGGAGATCATAGAACTGCGTGAGGTCTGAGAGTTGAAGAAAACCGTCGAGATCGAATAAGTGACCTGCGGATTTGCACGCCGAGTCGTGCCATTGTGAGAAAGCTAGTCTGTCCATCCCGGGTTCAAATTCCGGGTTGTCGAGCAGAGGTATCTGCGGGGAGGTAAGTCCCCTCTTACACGCGATTGCGTTCCAAACTCTCATAGTCGCGCTAGTTTTGGGGGATCTATTAAGATATTTTGGCCTATCCGTTCGCCTCATAAAGGGTATCCTCCAGAGAGCAGCCTGTGCCATAGCTCAGTCCTGAAAAAGCCATCTCTTTTCCAATTCAGGCCGGCGCCATTCCACTAAGTACCGGAGTTGGGCTGCCTGGTAATATTGTAGGAGATTAGGGATCCCCAGCCCCCCCTCGTCTGGAGGCCTATGAGACAAGTCCCTACGCATCCGCGGCCTCTTCCCCGCCCATATGAAATGTTGGATGGTGTCCTGTAGCCTTCGGAGTGTTCCTAGGGGTGGTCCAACAGGAATGGTTTGGAAGACATATAGAATTTTAGGTAATATGGACATCTTTACTGCCGCAATGCGGCCCAGAAGTGATAACAGATGCTGTTGCCATTGTCACAGATCCCCCTGGATTTGACAAGTGAGTGCCGTGTAATTCAAGGAAACCCTAAATGTTTCTGCTATCTGGTCGTCGGCCACCCCTGTCTCTCGCCCCGGGTATCTCTGATAGCAGTGACCTTGGCTTGCTGGGTACGAGCTCTGAGTTTGCTCGCGAGGAGGTTCCCTGTTTTGTTTCCTCCTACATAATAGGTGTGTTTGAGCTAAAGGGCCGCATATTCAGCTCGGTCCAGATCTAAGCCAGTGAGTTGGGCCCTGGCCGCCTTCAATTAACGCCATATCCTGGGGACTCCCATGCGACCATGCACTTTTTCAAGTGCCGTGACTTTGGCCAGGAGTAGTTCCGAGAGCGCAATCAATTCCCCTCTCACAACCGCTTTTAGAGCCCCCCCAGAGCGCAGGGAGAGGTGTATCGGGCTGATTGTTAGTTGAGAGATAATAATCGGCAATACATTTGTTGAGCTGCTGGGTCACCCCTTTCTTGTGTAGTAGGGATTCCGTTAGCCTCCACTTTCCTTTAGACTTGGAGATGCAGAGGACTGTGATAGAGATTGACACGGCATTGTGATCGGAAAGTGCGGCAGGGACTATGTCCGCTTCGACTACTAGTGTGTAAAGTTCTGAGGAGCTAATGAAATGATCTAACCTGGCGTAAGTGTGATGAACGTGTGAGTAAAATGAGCAGTGTGTGCTCTTGGGATGGGTCTCCCGCCAGACATCTAGAAGCCCTCTCTGACTCAACCAGACCCTCCCCTCGGGTGAGATCGCCCCTGTCGAGCCGTAGCGGTGGCCCGATCTATCCTGTTCTAGGTTCATAATAAGGTTGAGGTCCCCACCAATAAGAACATATTTATCTTGAGTTTGTAACACTTCAGACAGTGCACTCTTAAGAAAGGATTCATGACCTTTATTAGGAACATAGAGAGACCCCACAACCAGAGTCATGCCTCCCACCGTGACCGCGTGTGCCAGTAGTCTGGCCTTAATCTCCGCCACCTTGTCCCCCACTGTACCCTGGAAGTGTTTAGCCACCAGTATGGTGAACCCCGCCCTCTTGTCTGTAGTGGAGGAGTAATATTGATGAGGAAAGGCACGGGATTGCATCCTGTGCCAATCACTAGACAGCAAGTGTGTTTCCTGTATGAGACATATGGAGGCTCCGGAGTTCTCTAGGTAGGACAGGATGGCTCTACGCTTGATGGGATTTTTGAGCCCCTTGACATTGAGGGTAACAACTTTCAAGGTAGGACTCGTCATAGTGTCAGGGTGGGGTGGAATAGCCTTGCTCTGGGTTTTCTGCCGCTACGAGGTGCCCTTCTGGGGGCCCCCCTGATGACACACCGGTTCCCCGCCCATGATTGCTTTTAAAGGAACCCATTATTGTTTTTAAATGGAGACCATTTTGTTTTCAGACCATTTTCCTTATAGGAGAACAGTATGCATTAACAAAAAAAGTTTACAATTGTATAAAGGGTAGTGCCATTAAAAAATATTTTTTTCAACATTCACAAAGGAGGAGTCCCTTTGGGACCCCTTCAAATTGGCAAATGCCTTACCACTACCTTTCAGTAGCCTGTAGAACATTAATGTTTTTCAATCGGAATTTGGTCACAAAACAATAATACATCCTCTGTAATTCAGTATTTGGAAGGGATGTACTAAACACGTCCCTTCCATATACAGATTCAGTATGTAGATGCAAACCCAA
This sequence comes from Lissotriton helveticus, assembly GCF_964261635.1. Lineage (NCBI taxonomy): Eukaryota > Metazoa > Chordata > Amphibia > Caudata > Salamandridae > Lissotriton > Lissotriton helveticus. The sequence goes on from NC_136057.1 coordinate 606,832,895, forward strand.
ACACATTACCTGCTGAATCACAATTTTGCCTTTTTGCAGTTGCAAACAGCCTAATTCTGAAAATCCAACTGTTGGCAACAAAGCCTGGTACATATGACCCTATTCTTTAGTTTCTCGTCAGTATCAAGAAAGACAGTTAAAAAAATAAACAAAATTCCAGGTGCTTACCTAAAACAATAGTTTGGTGTGCTGTGGTACACTGGTTACCAGTGCAGGCTAGAGCAGTACCTGGGGAATTAGCTGCATGATGGTTAAGTGTACAGTTAAGTGGGCCTTGTGCAGAGGGGAGGACACTGCTTTCTCTGTGCTGAGTCATTGTGAGCGGTGCACAGGAAGCTGCAGGAGGTGTGTCTTTCGATGGCAACCCATCCATCGCATCACTGCCTTAGTATGCAGCTATGTAGTGCAATGCAGTGAAGGTTGGCGCAAGTGCATAAGGAGACGGTCATTGAAACTGTGGTAGTGCTGCTAAAGGAGGTAGTGTGGTGACCGTCGGGCCACAATTGGTCTTCTGTGGACCTGGGCCACACAACAAGTTCTAAGAGGGTGGTGTCTGTGAGCTACTCACGACTGTCTTCATGTGCAAGATTCCCTCAGAAGGGTGAGGAGCAGGGGGGCCTCACTGCTCCCAGTGGCGCCCCTGTGAACCAATAACAACAAACAAAGAGGCAGGCTGGTCCCAACGACTATGTTCTCATGAAGATAGAAGTAAAGGGGCTAAGAGCTAAAGGGGACTAGCACTCAAAAAGACAGTCTCTTTAGCAGCGAGGGAGAACAGCATGTTGGGCCCCATGCACAGTGAGGCAGGGCCCCCAAGAAGAGGACAGGCAGGAAGTAATGTAATCACAAAGGGTAAAAGCAAGCAAGGCTGGAGACATGCCTACAAGTGCTAATAGTGATGTAAGACCAGGAGACCCAGGAAGAAGTGCAGCTGGGAGAGAGAGAAGAGATAGAACGATTACAGGTTAACTGGGGATGCCTGACAGAGTAGACTCCTTGAGAGGAGAAACACCCAAAGGACATTCAGAATACTAATGTTGAAGGGTAGAATTACCAGACGAAAAGGAGTGAAGGGGACATCAAGCTGCAGAGGCTCAGGAAGTGTAATAGAGGGCGCAAGTAACAAAGGGAGCCCCTAGAATGAAGACGAGACACAGAAAAGGACTTCAGCAATGACAGTGAGGGAAACATTGAAGCCTTTAGAGTGCTGGGCATAGACAATGGAAAGTACGGAGCAGAGCTACATGTAGTGGAAGAGATACCTGGGACATGGGGCTGTCATGTGGCTCAATTAGGCCCAGGGAGAAATGCTGCCAATTTTACATGCACACATTTTCCTAAATTGCCTTCTCCTTCACACAATTTATTTATTTATTTTATTTATTTTAAAGGTTTTATAAAGCGCTGGCTAGACCCGGAGGTATCAGAGCGCTTTACATGAGTATCAGATCATAGTTACAGGTTACATCGTTACAAAGGTTACACAGTTATTAGAGCATGGCAGCATAGTTACTTGTAAGGTCAAGATAAACAATAAGCACAAGTACGAAAGGGGAAAAGCAAGCAAGGGGAAAGATTCAAGGGAGGGGGCAGGAGCTGGGGAAGTAGACAGGTAATGAAGGCGGGAAAGAGGAGGGGGGGTGAAAGACATCGCATGGAAAGAGGAGGGGGAAGGGCGACGGGGGCACAAACCGGTAGACGAGTCAAGCAACGTCCAAAATCCAGTAAGCTGTGATCCCTGGGGAAGTGGTATCACTTCCCTAACTCTGTTGCGGGAGGCTCCCTTTACGCAGTGGACTCTCTCAGAGAGGTCTCTGAGACTCCAAGGCCTACATACTGGATCCTTCCCCAAAAAGGGGAGAGGGAGTGCTTTGGCAAGGGGTGCCACACCATACCTCAGCTGTGAGTGGCTCCCTTGGCGCAGTGGACTCTCTCAGCGAATACGCTGAGACTCCAGAGTATAAATATTGGATCTTTCCCCAACAAGGGGAGGAGTGCCTAGTCAAAGGGCACAAAGGACAGGGGGCTAGGCAGATTAGCAGGTAAGGGGAGAGATTCAGGGGCGAGTGGATAGGAGCTAGGAGCTAGGGAGGTAGACAAAGGGAGAGAGAGTACTAAATGGGAACAAATTAAATTAATGAGTTATTATATAGCGCTGGCTAGACCCAATGGAATCAGAGCGCTTTATATGAAGGACAATAATGTTGCAAATTACATCAGTTAAGTTACATAAGTATCAAGAAAAGCATTTGAAGAACATAGGGGACAAGGTGAATGGAGCCGGAAGGGTAAGGGGATAGTGTAAAGGGGTAGGAGGAAGACAGGACGTAGAGATGAGGGGAAAATAGTTACAAAAGATACCAGAAAAAAACTTTTTGGGAGCATAGAAGAAAAGGAAAATGGGGTGAGGAAAGGAAAGGTGGGGGAGGGCAAAAGGGGTAGTGTCTAGATACAGCGAGAGACGAAGGGAAAGTTTGTCCAAGGTCCGGCTGGGTAGATGACGGCAGAGGGGGAATCCGCTGCCCATCTCCTCTTCAGCTATCAGGTAGCTCCACCGGGCATCGGTCAAATGGCTAGGTCTCAACAGAAAAACATTAAAGGGGAAGAGGGCGAGAAGAAGGGAGCGTAGAGGGGGAATGAGGTGGGGTGAAAGGGTAGGATGACGAAACGACCGAGAGACGAAGGAAAGTTTGCCCAAAATCCGGCTGGGTAGGTGACGGCCGAGGTGGAATCCATAACCCATCTCCTCTTCAGCTAACAAGTAGCTCCACCGGACATCGGTCTAATAGCAGGGTTTCTATGATCGAGGGAAGGTTCATAGTACATGTCCAGGAGGGAGAGCAGGATCAAGGTCAGGTGTAACGTTCAAGGTGTGAATTCTGCCTGCATTGTAAACGGATTGCGATTAGCCCGTGGAGGGTCGGGCAGAGGGGTCATTATTCTTCGAGCGCTATGCTTTTTCAGCACCCGACAATCTTGCCGTTAATTGTTGAGGTTTGTGTGCCGGCTTCTCCCTTGCTTGAATTAGTACCATACCATTTTTATGGATTGTTATATTCAGAGCAGCTCCTAGTCTCTGCGAGGGAGCGATCAGAAGCTTAACACCGTATGGTATATTTTTTTATATCCTATGTGATCAATAGTTCGGTTATGGTCAAGCGCCATTTTGCCGGTTTTCTTCTGAAGAATATAAGGTCATTGACCAATATGCCCTTTTTTATGTTGAAGTAAGGGACTGAGCTCAGTGTCTCTGTGTTTTTTTTCATTAGGTTGTGCTTAAAAGTCTTCGCTGCATTCACGGAGATATTGGGAGGGAAAATAATGTTGTAAGAGTTCTTTCCTGCTTCTTTTAAGTGTCCTGCCTTTTTTTCCCCCTCTTCTAGTTCTTATTCTTTTTCTTCTTTTCTCTCCTCTAATTATCTCTTGATCTCCTACCTTCTGGTTTTTTTCTTATTCTGTTTCTTCCTCTCTCATTAACATGTATTGGTCAATACCTGTGGCATGATTCTGTAGGCTTGGTGTTCAGATCTTTTGCCCGTTCCAATATGGCTGCCGAATTGCTAACTCAGTATAGCCTGTTGTGGGTAGTCCTATTTTAGTTTCTGTGACCTTAGTATTAGGTCCTCTTTTTATAGTTCGTTGGCCATTTTGTGCATTGTTTTTCCTCGATGGTGTGGCTTGTCCTTATTGTGTCCAGGTTTGACCATTATCCCTTCCCGTCGACCCTTTATGTTATGTTGTGTAATACATGTTATACACCTTTAACTGTGTTCATTCCACATTCCACTATACAGAGTTCTTACACTGCGTTCTTACCTATGTGTTCCAATGTAATTCAGTTGATGCTGACTGCTAACCTGTCTGGCTGTGTACCTGCTCTTCTCTACATTAAACTTAATTCAATCTACTTGGAGTATTTTCTTCAATCTAACAACTGGCGACGATCGGGATATTTTTTTAATATACCTTGAAACCGCGTTAATTTTTATTTTGTTCTAACTGATCTGACGGATGTATGAGCAGAGACGACGTTAGTAGTGCTTTGACGGCGCATTGGGTACTACGTGTGTCGACGAGCAGCTAATTCCGGTGAGCAATGCATATTTCTAAAAGAAATGGTGGATTTTTAACAATTTACACCGAGATTTCATCGTCCAAAGTATTAGCGCTCGAGCTGTGTGGATCTTACCGTTGCATCCTTTGAATTGGACGCTGAATGCGTGATGATCCTCGCGTCACTCTTCTTGTGACATTTTCAATACTCACAAGTTCCTCCCCGAAGGCTCGCTGCTTTGCTACCTACGTCAGACGTTCGTTGTGAACGTGGCGCATCACATGATGCGCGGCAGCCATTTTGAATTGAGCAGGCCTACTCGTATTTGCTAAAACAACACGAAGGATTTTACAATACCGATTTTGACACCCACAGATCGGTTTTGAATAGCGGTTGAAGGTACTGTTCATAAACGCTTTGAGCTGTTATACTGGAATTATATTATTAACATTTTTGAGGATTTTTGGCATTTTTCTGGAATTGGGTGGTGAAGATTGGACAGTGTAAAAAAGCTGATTTTTTTTTGTTATTTATTTTGTATTGTTCACTCTAATTGTTACACTGAACAATTCCACCACAAGCATCTTTACGGGCAGCATTATTTTGTTTTATTTCGACAAGCATCATTATTGACTGTACTGTTTTTTTTTATTATCTTTCAACATGAGTCAACAAACATTTTCCTTAAGTAACCCTCAAGATTTCTGGTCTAAAGGTTCAGAACCAGATTTGAAATGTTTGGAGTGGAAAGATTACTTTTTAAATTATATCGAGACTGTAGACTCTGATGGTAAAATGTCAGCTGAACAAAAGAAGCATATTCTTTTACACTCTTTAGGTCCGCAAGGTCTTAAATGTTATAACCAGATGAATAAACCCATTGTTGGGGGTGGGGACAGTAATGTTTTCACCGTTGATCTATCTAATTTAGATAAGTATTTTTCCCCAAAGGTATGTATCGGCATTACGCGATACAAATTCTTCCAAAGGAAGCAGTCTAAAAGTGAATCTGTTGACGACTACGTTGGTGAATTAAAAAAAATGGGGAATGATTGCGCTTTTGGTGGGTTACTAGAAGATTTAGTTTGTGATCAAGTCGTAATGCATGCTAACAACCCTGCCATTCAAGAACGTCTCTGGATGAATGGCGATGCTTGTCTGGATGACATTTTAGCCTTGGTTCGTAAAGCTGAAATGTCCAGCAAGTGTGCCAGTGCCTTGAAATCTGACAATATTAACAAAGATGTAGTAGCTAAAATTAATTTCAGTTCGAAAAAGAATAGCAGCTTTAAACAAAAGAATGAAACATGGGCAAAGCCAAGGTATAGCGGTGAATCTCCCAAATGTTATAGGTGTGGGAGTTCTGAACATCTGGCTTTTGCTAAGTCGTGTCCTGCTAAGAAGAGTAAATGTGGTGCTTATGGACTGTATGGTCATTATACTAAAGCATGCAGAAGAAGGACAAAGACAGTTAAATGTATTCAAGAGGAGGTTGTCTCTGATGACAACGCTTCTAGTGGTGATGACCAAGCTTCTGAGTGTGCAGTGGTCTTAAAGAAGAAACTTCTTCTCAACATTCGTGATGGATGTTTACTAGTTGACAACAAGCCTGAATGCTGGATGCACATTGGTGGTGTGCGTGTTAGGGTATATGCTGATTCTGGTTCGCCCTATACAATTGTCAACGAAGATGTTTGGCTTAATACTTTTGTTGACAGGGTTGGTCCAAAATTATCTTCTCCAGATATTGACCCGGAGGGTTATAATGGTGGGAAGATTGATATTATTGGTTTTCGTTGGCTGAAATTTGAATTTAAAAATCGCAAATCTTATGGCAAGTTGTATGTTTCTAAAAAAGGTCCATCGGTGTTGGGATGGAAAGATCAAGGGGAATTGCATATAATTCTTGATCCCAATTCGGTGGAAAAGGTGTTAGTGATGGATGAAGGCACTAAGACTGGTGGAGAACTTTTAAAAAAAAATCCTTCAGTGTTTCAGAAAAAGATTGGCAAACTAAAGGATTTTGAGCATAAGATCATTTTAAAAGATTCTACAGTGCCAAAAATCCATAAAGTCAGAAGTGTGCCAATCGCTTTAAGAAAGGATGTTGCATCTGAACTTGATAGATTGGTCTCCTCCGACATAATTGAGCCAATTGAGGCATCTGCTTGGGTTTCTCCCTTAGCTGTTGTGAAACGTACAAATGGAAAATTGAGATTATGTGTGGATTTACGCCATTTAAATGATAATATTGTAGTGGATCAATTCCCCCTGCCAAAAATTAATGAGATGTTAGCTTTACTTGATGGTGCTAAGTGGTTCACCACAATTGATTTATCTGCCGCATACCACCAGATTCCCTTGTTTAAAGACAGCAAGCAGTACACTGCCTTTATAACCCCTCAAGGATGTTTTCAATTTAAGAGAATGCCTTTCGGCCTGGCTTCGGCTGCGGCTGTTTTCCAGCGCTTAATGCACAGGTTGTTTTCCACTGTAAAAAACACAAAGTTTTTCCAAGATGATATTCTCATTTTTGGTAAGGAAAAGGCGGAACATGACAATACTTTGGAAAAAGTTTTAAGTATACTAGATGCAAAAGGTTTGACTGTTGAATATACTAAGCGTACATTTGCTAGCGATCATGTCACTTATTTAGGCCATGTCATTGATTGTGAAGGTATCAGACCAAAACCTAATTTAATTGATGCGATTAAGTGCACTCCTTCTCCTAAAGGAAAAGATGATGTTCGATCTTTTATTGGTCTAGCAGAATTTTGTTCTAAATATATTCCAAATTTTGCAACCAGGACGTATAATATTAGACAACTGTTAAAAAACAAAACAAAGTTTGTTTGGTCCATTCAATGTGAACAAGATTTTGAGGACATAAAAAGCTGCATCACTAACATCGCTTCTTTAAAAAGTTTTAATCCTGAAGCGCAAACTATCATCACTACAGATGCCAGCATTAAACGTTTAGGTTCTGTTTTATCTCAGATTGGTTTGAATGGCAAAGAACAAATTGTGGCATATGCTTCGCCTACTGAGGAAAAATGTTCTACCATTGAAAAAGAAACTTTAGCATGTGTGTGGGCGGTAAATCACTTCAGAGCTTTTGTGTGGGGTACAAAGTTTATTTTACGCTGTGATCACAAGCCATTACTCAGGGTTCTAACCACTGAAAGAACTATCAATACTTCTGCAAGAGTTGCCAGACTTGCTATCAAGTTACAGGATTTTTGTTATAAAATGGAATATATACCAGGGAAAGAAAATTGTATAGCTGATTTCCTCTCTAGGATGCCAAAACAACTTGAGGAATGTGAAGATGAATTGTGGAATTCTTTTCAGGTGGCTTATGTTCAGGATTTGGAAGGTGCAGGCATTTTGAAGGAGAAGTGGGATGATGAATATCTCAATGATGAGGAGTTAACTTTAGTAAAATCTCATCTAGCTGAGTCCTGGCCAAAGAAAGTGGATAGCAAACATCCTTTAAAGTCTTTTTGGGAGGTTAGCTTTGATTTAAGTGTCAGAGATGGTAATATCTGGTTTGGTGAAAGTCATACCTCCAAAGACTTTGCGTTTGTCCATCATGGATTTATGTCATGAGGGACATTTTGGCATTGTCCGTTCTAAACGCACAGTTAAAACTTCATTTTGGTGGCCTGGTATGGATGTAGATATTGATAGATTTGTGAGGAATTGTAAATCATGTCAAGCTGCTGATAAATCTTTGGTTATGTGTAAGCCTTCTATGGGTAATATGATTGCACCTAATTCTCCCTGGGAGCACACAGCTATTGACATTATGGGTCCTATTGGTAGTGAGCAGAAATATATTTTGGTGTTAATGGATTTGTTCTCAAGGTGGCCTTTTGTAAAAATTGTGAATAAGGCTGATACGGATACTGTTTTGCAATTTTTAGATAAATCTTTCACTTTGGAAGGCATTCCTTCAATTTTGTTAAGTGACAATGGTGTTCAGTTTATGTCAATTAAGGCCAAAGAGTACTTTAATAGATTGGGGATCAAGCATAAAACCACGGCTCTATATAACCCAAACAGCAATGGTATGGTTGAGCGTTTTAACCGAGTTATCAAAAACACCATCAAAATGTCAGGAAGTAATAAGGATTGGGAAACTCAAGTTTTGAAAATGGTTTGGTCTTACAGGACTTCAATTTGTGAAGCTACTGGTTATCCCCCTTTTGTACTTATGCGTGGTAGAAATCCACGAACAAAATTTACACCTGGATGAATTTGAATTGAATTTAAAGTATTTATATAGCGCGACGTACACTGTGCGGTTTCTTGGCGCTTATAAGTACAGGCATAGATGGAAACCAAAATAAAAAAGGACCGCTAAGCTGAAATGGGAGAGGGGTTACAGATGAAAAGCTTGAGAAAAGAGGAAGGTTTTAAGTAACTTACGAAAAGAAAGATACTGGGTGGAGGATCTGAAGTGAATGGGAAGGGAGTTCAAGTCCAATGTGGTCAATTGGTCTGAAACTTTTGTGAAGGAAAAAAGTCAAGCTTCACATCTCAAGAGCAAAATTTGGTATGATTCCAAGCATAATGTGAAGGATATTGATTTGGTCGTTGGTCAGTGGGTAAGAGTTAAGAAACCTGGTAACTCTCCTAAGGAGGAAAGTCGTTTTTATGAACCTATGCAGGTTGTGGAAATTTTAAATAATTCTGTTCGCCTCACTGACGGACGGGTATGGAACCTCAAGAGGGTTGCTAAGTGTCTCCTCCTCAAGTTTCTTCCAAGAAATCCTCGGATTTGTTTGATTTGGAGGATTTGTTGTGTGCAAACTCTTCGTTGCCACCTCATATTATTAATCAGGATGTAGTTTCTAATACCTCCAGTTTTCCTGTACCTGATGTTTCAGGTTTGCATGAGTGTGGTGAGCTTTCTGATTTGGTTGCTCCTAGTTCTTCAAGTCTGGTCAGTCAAGATGTGTCAAATGTTTTTAGGAACTCTAGACGTGAAAAAAGGCCTCCTGTATGGTTGGCTGATTATATTTCTGAAAGTTTTCCCTTATAGGAATCCTTGTTTCTATCTCTCATTTATCTGAATTTGTATTCACTTGTTTTTTTTCCTCTTTTTATATGGTGGGGGGTGATGTGGGTTACAAGTTATTGTTTTTTTTAATTATGTTCCAAGGGGGATGTGTTATGTTGTGTAATACATGTTATACACCTTTAACTGTGTTCATTCCACATTCCACTATACAGAGTTCTTACACTGTGTTCTTACTTATGTGTTCCAATGTAATTTAGTTGATGCTGACTGCTAACCTGTCTGGCTGTGTACCTGCTCTTCTCTACAGTAAACTTAATTCAATCTACTTGGAGTATTTTCTTCAATCTAACACTTTACTCCTTCGTTTCCGGTTGTGCAAAACCCCACCATTTTATTTGTATGTTTAGTGTCCTTGATTGAAACGCAGCTTTATTAGTGTTTTACATTTCCTTTATTATTGCCCTTTGTTATGGCTTTTCCATGTTTGTGCCTTTCTTTATTATCCTGTCGAGTGCCTTCTCTAGCCATCGGAGTGTTGGGCGGGTGAAGACATGCACTCCTATGATTGTATTGTGCTGCCTCTAGATTTAGAATAACCTGGAGCCTCAAAGGCATTGCAGGGGTTAGCCGAGTCAGCCTGCCGTGCCGCCCCCTCCTTTCGCCGCTAGGACCCTCTGGCCTCACGGGCGCTGCGGGGGTTTGCGGATTCAGTTGGATATTTCCTCTGCTTTCTTGCCGTGACCCTCCCTCCTTTCGCTGCTAGGACCCTCGGGGACTGGACCGCTTTTCCTCCCTGCGTGGAGGAGATCCTGCAAGATTTCCGGGCGCTGCTGGGGTCTGGAGGCAATCTGAGCAACCCTCTATGCTCCTTCCATGCCACTCACCTCCTCTCATGCTCCGTGTCTCCTCTCGTCCTTTGGAGCGATGCACGGTTGCCGCTGGGAGCCTCGGGGACTGGATCACTGAAACTGAGCCACTTTCATCCTGCTACTCTTCCGATGGTTGATCTCCTGTCCTCTGTCGTTACAGTTAGCAATAGATCAAAAACAATGGCAGCCTAACATAAGTCTTGGCTTCGGAGCTAGGAAGTTTTTTGTTATGAATAAATAAACATTTCTGGTTTGGGGCAGAGGAGCACTTGCTGTCATTGAGCAAGGATTTTTTTGTTATAAATAAACAAATATGAGAGATTGGGTCTTATTTAATGCATCGCCTGGGTAATTCTCTTGTGCATTCTCAGAGACCCCTACCTACCTCCTAATCTGAGAAATCCATGGTGGTAGGGACTATCCTCCTCAGCTTAGTAGGTAAATCCTATGTATCGGCTGTAGGGTGTTCAAGCTTGAACTCTCCAAAGGATCTATTCCCATTGTGTTACCTACTCTGTAATTTATTTTCAATAATATCTGGAGACGAATGGGACTCCAGCACTTAACATTGCTGAGAACTGCAGACATGTGGTTACTCAGAAACTATTACAACTTGGTCTCACACTTACGGGTGGAGATGTGACCTTCATTGTTGAGGTTCATGAAGCATAAAGGACAGAGGTAATATATTCCTGGGTTACATTCCTGGCAGCAGATAATACAACGGGGTGTTTTCACACATGAAGTTCCTCATGCATACACACCATATGAAGCAATAGAAATGCCTTTTACATATGAAGAACACAGAAATTGGTTTGATGGCGCCCTTCCACACACAACAGAAAACGTTAGACGAGGTCCCCTTAGCAATGAGGGAGCTACATGGCCAGTCTTAGTCAAATACACATCGCATCCTGATGTTGATAATTTAGCAGCAGTAGACTTATGGACACTATATAAACACTTAGTGACACTATACAGATGTTTGACACAGTTCGTTATGTGAACATTAACACTTAACCCTGTGTGGACTACTCAAGCTGCACAACCACAATTGGCAACACCAGGCATCATCCCACAAACACTGAATGCAGTCATGGGTAAGGTTCCCATCAAATGGGCGAAAATCCTTTTCTGGATTGCACAAAAAACACAAACCATCATGAGGTGGTGTTTCCCCATAACTGCCAGCAGGAATAACACAGAATATAAACTATTTGCTTGCCAATAGGGATGGCTCCCCCACTAGAAGACTGCACTACATGGAGTAGTTTTTGCTGCAGTATACAGCAAGGAACTCCCTCATTGGCTGTTTTGCCAGAAGTGCTCAAACAGATCCAGAATGAATACGGGGCAGCACCTACACTAGACCTGGGGATGAAACTGGTGGGCAATTTTGCAGCAGTATCCGCCATTATGTTGAGTAACATTAAGGGGGAAGCAGCAGCATTGGCTACACGCCAGCGTTTAAGAGATTTTGAATAACATAGAGCCAGATGTATCAAGCCTTTTTGCATTTGCAAATGGTCAGATTCACATAATCTGCCAGTTTGCGAAAGCAAAAATTGCTCTTCCAATGTAGCAAATCTAATTTTGTTATTCGGTAACCTGTTACCAAATCGCAAAATGGGTTTGCAATTCGGTATTAGGAAGAAGCATGTTTAGGGCGTCCCTTACTAATACCGAATCGCATTGGTATGTATGAATGCTTTGTGACCACAATTGCGGTTGGAAACATTCACATTTAACCACCTACTTCAAATGGGAAGGGGTCCCTTCCCCTTTGTGAATGGTTGTAAAACCATATTTAAGAGCAGGCGGTGGTCCTGTGGACCACTGCCTGCTCCTAAAAAATGAAATGAAAACTTTTCATTTTTCGTTTTGTAAAGCCTCTCGTTTTGCTTTAAGGAAAACTGGCTACTTTACAAATAAAAAAGATTGCTTTATTTGAAAGTAATCACTGACATGGTGGTCTGCTGATCTCAGCAAGCCACCATCCCATGAATTTTCCGATTCCTAGGGGGTTGCAAATTGCAACCTACCTCATCAATAAAATGAGGCAGGTCATTTGCGACCCCCTAGTTATCGCAAAAGGTGTACTGTACACCTTCATACATTGCATTTTGCCATTTCCATTAGGGCATCACAAAATGCTATATTCAAACATCTGGCCCTTAGTGTGGAAGAAATATAAAACATCACTTGATATCGAAATTGATTTTTCTGCAAAAATATAGTGCCTGGAAGCAGATACAGCATTCCGCGTGCTCGGCTCTCAGAGGTAATTCTGTCAGGTACCCCAAGGGTATAAAAATAGCCCCTGCTGTTCTAAGCCAGAGTAACAGAGCTACTACAAAATTTTGATGACCAGGCATTGTCCCATGTCAATTACATTTATTTAACGGATGATGACCTTTAGGAACACTTGACTAGAGTAGATTGCGCAATTCTGGGGTTTGCTTACAAGGCCTACAAATGTAATTTGAAAACATCAAAAATCGCCCACCTCAGTTTAAGTTTTTCTGGGCAATGAGTTGTCAAGTGAAGGCAAAAGATGTTTGACACTCTTCTTAGAGAAGTGTGCACTACTTCAACCTCCATTAACGTTGAAAAGACTACAATCCATATTGGGATTTCTAAATTTTGGCCGAACATACATTTCAGATTACGCAGAACCGATTAAACCGTTCTACGACTTGATACATCCTGACTTTTCCAGTGCCCATTGGACACAGGAACACACAAATACTCTACGTTCTGTACATGCTGACATGATAGTTCAAACCATTTGCACACATGTGTAAACACAATTAACATGGTCATCCACATCATTACGGGGACATCAGGTTACACCTAGGTTGCGTTTAACGAAGGTGACAATGTACCAATTGCTTATAAATTGCATTTATACACCAATGTTAAAATGCGTTTTGCACCTACAGAAAAAATGCTGACAGCAGTACAACATGCTGTGGTGGGAGAGAGAGCCCTGGTAAAGGGTAAGTGCATTATTGTGGTGACACAGGTGCCGACCTTAGAGGCCATCACCAGAGCAAGCATTCCAAACGCTAAAGCATTACATCTGTGTTGGATACAATGGGCTAATGCACTCACTGCAACAGACTACAGAGTTGACTCTACATTACAACACAAGCTTTCCTGCAATACAAACAAGAGTATCCTCTGGCTAAAGAAATAATGCCTCTAGAACGGTATGATTACATCATAAATACTGATGGTTCTGCCCAGCCTGCCATAGGGACTAAGCACTAGTACTCCGCAGTGTGCACAATTGTAAAAGGGCACTTGCATGATGGAGAATTCCATCCAGCGAAAACCTACATGCAGTCACTTGGTGCCTGAACAGAGCAGATTGCTGAACTAAAGGCTCTAATTCTGACCCTGGAGAATACAGATCCTGGATTCCCCACACTTATGGTGTGAGATTTGTACTAATGTGTCCAGTCCTTCAAAGAGCATCTACACTCTTGGAGCCAGAATGGATTCAGAGATTCGAAGGGTTGCACAACTAAGCACAAGATGCTTTGGGAACAGGTGGCAAATTTGAAAGATTGCTGCTTGCCACAAACTCATGTAATACATCAACGCGCTGGTGTGCACGTTGCAGGGAATTCCATTTCTGATAAATAAATGGAAGCAACAATTTGCACTGCTGCAGTTGCTACAATTTATCTTTCAAGTGTGAGAATAGACAAAGTCATCATGGTGGCTGTCAACACTGCTCACAACGAAACCCACTTGCCGAAAGGCTTTCCACTCAAGTACTCCTACAAGTTAGATGACAAAATACACTATATGCTCACATTCCTGGAGTGGGTATACAGTAACACCAAACTCTGATCACAGACTAGGTTTAATTCTAGCTGCACACGAGGGTCTGGCCTCTGCACACGCAGAAGTGGCTGCTACAATTTCATTGTTGCAGCAGCACTCCTGGGGACCAGGTATTTACAAACAGACCAAGGACTTTGTCCTTAAATGCAACATCTGCCAGTAGATGAAGTGTTCTACCATGGCGCGTCTACCACAGACACCTGTACTGATTTCAGACAAGCCTCTGGCTTGTATTTATTTGGGCCATTGCTACCCTGTAATCAGATGGGCTAACAATGACATCTTGGTAGCAGTGGATTCCTGCTCTCGATTCCTGTGGGTAAAGCCAAAGCTATCGGCTGACGACTGAACTTTTTTAAATGATATGCAAGTCTTTATTGGGGCATACACAGTAGGTGTAGGAACGTGGGTTTCTGTTGCAGTAAACCCCCCCCCACACACTTTTTGCCAGACTACTGATGCACTTTGACTTGATGTGCCCTGGGTCCCTGCCAATCAGGTTCCGTGGGCCTGTGTTCTTTCCCCCAACCTAACCCAATTGGCATATATGGCCACAGGTTAGACCCTGGTAAATGGTACCACAGGTACCCATGGCACTGTGACCAGGAAAGACCTCTAAGGGGTGCAGCACTTATTGTGCCACCCTTAGAGGCCTGTACCTTTACACACACACACACACACATACACACACCCACTGTCTTTGCAGGATGCGTGTTTTGGTGCAGAACAACATGAAGAGTCGACATGGCACACATCCCTGAGTGCCATGTCTACAACCCAGTGCCCTGGCATAGATCAGTCACCCCTCTAGCTGGGTGCACTATACCAGTGGTGAGGGAACAGGTGCAAGAGCCCTGTAAGTGCAGTGCTGCCATTAAGAGTATATGGTGCTGGGAGCTTGTCATTAAGAACTCCACAGCACCACAATGGCTACACTGAAAACTGAGACGTTTGGTATCAAACTTCTCAGCACATTACACCCACAGTGATGCCAATGCATGCAGAGGGCATCTTAAAGATGCCCCCTGAAAAATGACCAGCCTCTGGTGGGTTCCCTGACTGGTACACACCAGCCTGCAAACCACAAGACATGTTTCTGGACCCCTAGGGTGAGAGACTTCGCTCCCTGAGCCCAGAAACAAAGCCTTTCCTGGGCGGAGGTGTTCACACCTCGCCCAGGCCAGGAAGAGCCATCTGTGGCAGGGGAGTGAGGAAAATTGAATTTTGCCTTGTCATGTGTCCCTAAGTGTTCCCCATCATATGTTATATGTGCATGATTAATATGCATATTTACCCTCTTGACCGAATAAAGACGCATTTACAGTTGTGTCCAACGTTAGTATGTCAGTTATCCAGTCCCCCGTAAAAGCAACGTGAATTAGGCTTTTAGGCCTATGTTGCCAACGTCTTTACATTGTGCACGTTAAATCATCGAGATACACCCGTTTCTAGGCCTCACAGGGCCCGGACACTAGATTCATGCTTCAAGTCTCCTGAACCACTCCGAGGAGAGATGCAGCCTCGCCCGCATCCCTGACCCTTCACTTACTCCCTGCCAAGCAGCGCGGTGCCCGGCCCGGCCTGCCTGCCTGTCTGCCAAGAATATGTTATGCTTACAGTTATCAGTTCAGCTCCCCGGCTTCACATTCCTAGCTAACGAACCGCATAAACATCTTCATCTATAGTCTAGTCTTCCTGTCTCCATGCAAGAGAATTACTGAATTAATACCCATAGAAGATCCATAGCACACGTAATATCCAAAGAAATATATGCATGCACTAGCCTTAGTGACAAGTAGCCTTTGCCCTGATGACTTTTAGATTCAAGCAACATGTACTCCAAACACAAGATATCAGATATGCTATAGGTACAGGTCGTTCTGACATCCCAGACTTTAGTCTCCTCTTCTAGGGCTAGAAGTCAGCGGCCCCCAGCTCTCCCCAGTTACACGTCATGACCCGTTTGCGCGCACCAGTAGGTTAAAGGTTCTAGCTGCCCATGAAGCCCCCTCCATGTCCCCACCCACTTATGACACTTCTGTGACGTTTACATCACATGTCTCCGTGCACGCCCTGTGCACGCCTTCTGTTTACGCCCATATGTTCTTATCTTCCGTTTGTCACTTGTTACGCCTACTGTATTCAATGCAATTGTACTGTTTTACTATATATACTGTATGATGTTAATGAGATATTAGCTGTCCCCTCTTTTCCTGAGATTGTCCCTTCCTGAACCTTAGCAGGTGATGGAACCCGATGGTCCATTGGCTCGAGCCATCTGATTAAAGTCCGTATGACTCAGATACCACGGATTCTGCCTCTTATTTATTGAGCTATCCTTTTTCAGTTAATGCATAGAAAAATAGTACCGGTAATTATTTATTTATTTACCACATAATGGCGCCCGAACAGGGACGAGACCCTTCCCCACGCGCCGGCGATGTAACGCAGGCCCCCTGACCCTTCTACAGCCGTGACGGACCCCTACAGTGCACTCGCAGGTATTCCTGCTCAAGTCTCCCTCAGGCCCACGGAGGAGACGGAGACTGCGGTCCGGCATCCAGACGAGGCGGTGAGGAAGGCGGAACGTCCCGACCAGAGCCCAAGCCGAGAGAGCAAGGTCCGAGGTATCCTGAGGCCCACCTGTTTCCGAAGCTCAAGGCGCATGCGTAGTGCGTAGCAGTAACCAGACGTCGTAGCAGTCCAATCCAGTCCGAGGCCTTCAGTTTTGCTTACCGGTGAGTACCGTAGCTGGGAACGTATCTAGACGGGTTCATTAATTTGTCCCCGGTCCGACGGGTTTGGGTACACAGATCCGGTCCGACGTGTTCACCTAGGTGGATACGGTATGACGTGTCTCTTTAGGAGACCGGTATGTTCTGCACTGTTTTAGCAGTGCATCCAGTAATTCTAGTAAGTCTGTTCTCTGGTATAGCTCCTCGAGAAATTCCAGTATTATGTTTTCGAAGTATTGTGTTTTCAATGTATTAGGTACTATCGGTTCGAACTGTTATTGATGTGTTTTTATGTCGTGGTATGAGTGATTGTTTTGCTATTCATTACTGTGTTCATTGTGTATAGTGTTCAAGTTCAAGTACGGTTCAAATATGCCTCTGTTTTCAAAGTTACGTCAGATAAGAACCAGAAAAGCGTTACTCGAAGAATCAGTTCCTGTCCCTCCTAGGGACAGTCCTGGACATTTCATGTATCATAAACATGGCTTAGATGCCATACTGTATCTAGACTTATGGGTGGACTACACCAAGGATCTCGAAGAGAAATATAGATGGCCTGTTTCAGGAACATGGGATGCCGAGTGCATCATGAGAGTAGAGGAAGCATTATGGAAAAAGAAAGCCAGACAATCCCAGAAAGATGCCATAGAATTATGGCGTAAAGAATCACATAAAAGAACAGAAAAGGAATTCAGAAAAGCAGAGCTAAGTAGGGAATCCTCAGAAAAAGCCCAAGAAAGGGAATTACTAGAAGAAGGTGAACGAGTTAGAACAGAACAGTCAGACAGACGAAGAAATGCCCTTATTAAAGGTATGTATCCCCTTCTCGCCGAGGGTTTGCCTAAGGCGACCCCGGAAACACCCCGTAATCTGCCGCCACCATTAGTTCCGACTAAGCTACGTCATAAACCGACTGCAGCTGAGATCTTTCTTTCTTCCTATTTAGACGATACTGTTCCAGAATATGCTAATACGAATCCTACTCCACCTGTTCAACCTCAGCCCCTGTTAATAATGTAATTACTGTGCCTCCAGCCGTTGGTCCCGGGAATCCTGTTAATGTGCCAGTACCCCAGGACCAACCCACATTACGTACTCCTACTTTACCAGTCACATTACCACCAGCCGCACATTCAGTATTAATTGACGATTCTAGTTCAGGAGGAGCAGGGGGAGGTATTCCTATCACCCCGCCTCAAACAAAACGACTGACGCTCAGAGACGCAGCATTACAGCGCACGCCAAAGGTGGCTACGTGCGAAGCCCTCAAAAAGTACCTTACTGATTGTAGATATGATCCAGTGCCAGGCGAGGATCACATGATATTATATTCCGTACGTTTACGGCGAGTTGCAAACTTTTTGATTACCATATCAGATATGAAAGAACATTTAGACAGAATATATCATTTCATCCGAACAGGGGAGAAACCAGAAAGTATTCATGAAGCTATGACACATAGGAAAGTCGAGATTCAAGGCATGATTTTGCAATTTTTAATAAATTGTTTAATAAGAGAACAGGATCATCCTGATAAGGACAAAGAAGAGATGAAGGTCCTGATAAGATGGAGCGACAATATAGCAGATGGAAAACACAAGACACAAAATAGTATAGAAACCATGTACAGAAAGATTCGTAAAGAAATTATAAGCATACACGAGAGGGAGAAAGCAAGGAGAGTAGCCGAGAAAGAGAATGTCTCTTCAGACGAAGATATGGACAACGAGAATCCCACCAGAATAGCGTATGTAGGTAGGACGAGACCTTCCGATAGACACACACGCCTAGACTACAAGAAAGTTTTTCCTTCTCCCGTACCAGAACAGTGTTCCTTTGAACATTTATTCCAGGCTACCGATAAAGTTCTGAAACTACGAATAGGTTACAGTGAGCTTAGTACCATGCATGAACAGGAACTAGCCCGATCAGCAGTTCGATGGACTAGTGATTCTAGCACGTTTCCAGACGAAATAGTGGCTCAAATGTTTCTGAAGCTTCCGCCAGGCGAACAGCGACTGG
Source organism: Lissotriton helveticus (assembly GCF_964261635.1). Lineage (NCBI taxonomy): Eukaryota > Metazoa > Chordata > Amphibia > Caudata > Salamandridae > Lissotriton > Lissotriton helveticus. The sequence continues at coordinate 606,851,456 of NC_136057.1, forward strand.
TGGGTATGTACATGACCCAGCATCTCATTACACTGTACGAGGATCAGCATTCTGATCCAGGTCCTTTATATAATGTATTGAACGAGTTACTCCTAAACAGATGGAAAGGCCTAGGTACCGATTTGATTAGCGTCATTTTAGAACAACGCCATAAATACAGAACGTTCCACCCCCATTCTACATAGATAGACAGAATCCGTTGCGAGAAGTGCATCCTGTTAAGGGAACGGGGGGTGAGCTCGAACGAGTATTTGTTTACACCCCTATAACGAAAATAGAACTACTAGAAATGAAAAAGTTAGTGCCCTGTCACGATAAAGATCCAGCAGGGTTCCACCGTGAATTAAAAGACATGCTCCGTATGGGAGAATACACGTATCATGATATCATCAAAATGTTAAAGGTCCTGCTGCCTGCGGGCATATATGAAAAACTCAAAGAAAAAGAATGGGAGGTGGGAGAGAAAAAGATTGACTGGACAGCGTTAGAGAACGAAGATAACACACAAGTTCCAGGTACTGGTCTCGGGGATAAAGCCAAAGAGTTGCCCGAACTGTTAATACAAGTCTTGCCAAGATTACTAGCCACGAAAAAGGAAGACTGGGATGCCATCTCAGCCTGTAAACAGAAACAAGATGAAGACACTAGTGATTTCTATTCCAGATTTGAGAAATGTTTCATTATTAATAGCGGTTTGAAAACAAGTAGTGAGTCGTATCCACATCTCTTTGTTACCAAACTAGTTGAGAATTCTTTACCACAAGTTAAAAATCGAGTATTGAAGGTCGAGAGTACCTGGCAAGCTAATACCCCGTCCCAAATGCTACAGATGCTACAGTATCACCAGAATCGAATCAGAGAAGAGCAAGAACACGAAAGGAGACGTATGAAAGACACGAAAATGAAAGTACTAGTTGCACAATCTGTTCCAGCAGATAGTCAAAAGAGGGGTACGAATCAGACTACTCATTCTGCAGCTCCCGTTAAAGGGACATGCAATTACTGTAAACAGCCAGGTCATTATATAAACGAATGTGCAGTTCTGAAACATAACATAGCTACAGGTAAGACGAAAGAGAGACCGCGTCCTCCTAGACAGGAACATGTTCCGCAGAATACGCAACCACCGCAGAACGCACCACAGACAGTTACAGTACCGCAGCCTATAGCTGCCACACAACACGTTACACAACAGATGTACCAGTACGCACAGTCAGATTACCCAGAATATCAGCAGTATTCATGAAACAGCCTAGAGAGGGAGGTTGGCTTGCCTCTCATTGAGGTTCCTGTAGATCAAGAGGGTCCCTAAGTACACAGTCAAGTATTAGGGAAAGACAGAAAGTTTCTGATTGATACAGGGGCAAGTAGGACTACCATCAGTCATGACGAGGTTCCAGGGGCTCCACTCTCAGGCTCAAGAAATGTTTCCCTGGGATTTTCAGGAAAGCCTATTGTTAATGAAATATCGAAACCAGTTTCCCTAGAAGTTGGTCCATTGTCCCGTACTACAGATTTGTTACTTACGAAATCATGTCCAGAAAATTTACTTGGTATTAAAACATTGAAAGAATTGGGTGCAGTAATCTGTTGTTCTCCGGAAGGAGTGAGATTGTTTTTACGTGATTTTAAAGGACATTATGTGTTAAGAGATTTTGATCCAAGATTATTGAATGTACCACAGCATTTATGGGAGCAAGGTCCAACTGATGTAGGTTGTATGCACATTACACCATATCGTGTCACCCTGAAACAAGGAGTTGTATTACCACGAATCCGACAATACAAGTTACCACCTGAGGCTGTAGCAGCCTTATCGAAAATTATTGACGAGCTCATCGCTCAAGGAGTAGTTGAAGAAACTGACTCCAATGTATGTAATTCTCCTATCATTCCAATTCTTAAACGTACTGACCCAAATGCACCTCCAGTTTATCGATTAGTGATTGACCTTCGAGAACTTAATAAATGTATCATACCCCAGTATCCAGTGGTTCCAGATATTTCTTCTCTATTAACTACCATTGATTCTGTAGCTACGTTCTTTACTGTTATTGATCTCAAGAACGCTTTCTTTAGTGTCCCCATCCATCCAGACAGCCAGTTCCTTTTCGGATTCTGTTTAAATGGAAGAAGTTATAAATTCACACGTGCTCCTCAAGGTTTCACGGAAAGTCCTAGTATTTACAGTCAAGCACTTAAAAGACAACTAGACAGTATTCACATGCCAACTGACACTGCCCTGCTCCAGTATGTCGATGATCTATTGATCACAGCCCGAACAGAACGTGACTGCGAGCGTGCGTCACTGACAGTCTTGTATTTTCTGGCAGAGATGGGGCACAAGGTGTCCCCTTCAAAACTGCAATTCTGTGACCAGCAAGTGGTATACCTTGGACACTTGCTGTCCAAGAGGGGTAGACAGTTGACACCAGACCGTATCCAGTTAATTGCACATCTTCCACAGCCCAAGACACAGAAGGAGGTACGAGCTTTTATCGGCCTCACTTCTTACTGCAGACAATGGATCCCTCAGTACGCATATCTAGCCAAGCCACTGATACAGTTAACAACACAGGAGGCAGCGACATCGACTGTCCTCCCTTGGACCCAGGAACATACACTTGTTTTCAACGAGTTAAAGACAGCTTTATGTAATGCACCTGTTTTAGCGACACCAAACTACAGTAAGCCTTTTATACTTTTTGTTACTGAACGTGATGGTACAGCATTATCTGTTCTAACACAAGATCAAGCAGGACAACACAAGCCTTGTGCTTATTTTTCTAGCACATTAGATCCAGTAGCCCAGGCTTTGCCTGCGTGCCTCAAGTCAGTTGCAGCCACAGCTCTAGCTATCAGACAAAGTGATTCCATAGTGTTAGGACACTCCCTGACAGTACAAGTTCCACACTCAGTGGAAGTTCTTTTAAACCGAACACAGACTCAGCATTTGACAATTGCACGATTAACAGGATATGAACTGACACTGTTTCAGCCACATATAGAAATCAGACGCTGCAACATTCATGACGTTCCTGTTAACACGACAAAGACAGATGTTCCAGTTCAGACGACTTGTATGACAGTTAAGAACCCTACACAAGATGTACTAGACATACAGACACATGCTACTCAAGACGAAATCAAGAAATGGTCTGAACAAGGAGGGGTCCAGACAGATCAGGGATGGTTGACGAAGGGAAAAGCCACATGGTTTCTCCCCGACTCTATGGTTCAAGTCATTATTAACACAGCACATAGTCCAGCACATTTAGGAGAAAAAGCCATGTTAGACAGCATCCAGAACCTTTGGTTTAACAAGCATTTACGAGCAGCAGCGAAGCAGAAAGTCCGTACCTGCATGATCTGTTGTCAGTTCAATCCAGGTAAAGGTGTTCCGGTGGAACAAGGTGGATTTCATCCTCCTGACCACCCTTTTGAAGTCCTCCAGATGGATTATATCCAGATGGATCGATGCCGAGGTTTCAAGTATGTCCTCGTAGTTGTATGCGCTTTGTCCAGATGGACAGAAGCCTATCCAGTCCCAGATTACACTGCCGCGACCACTGCCAGGCAGTTGGTTCGTGAGTTTTTCCCACGCTATGGTTTGCCCAGGGTCGTGTATTCAGATAACGGACAGCCATTCTCATCCGAACTCATGAAACAAGTATCACTTCTGTTAGGGTACCAGTGGAAGTTCCACTGTGTACGACATCCCGAGGCAGCTGGCCTCGTCGAGAGACATAATCAGACTCTGAAAATACGTATTGCGAAGGTTTGCGCAGAGAAAGGTGTAGATTGGATGGTAGCCTTGCCGGTTGCCCTATTCTACATGAGAATGGTCGCCCACTCCCGAACCGGGTTGTCATCTTTTGAAGTAGTGTTTGGTCGTCCCCCAAACATCTGGGGTACACCTATGCCACGTAAAATCACCGATGTTGACAGTAATATGCTGACAGATTACCTAGCTTCCTTGATGTCTGCACTACTCTCTTGTCGTTCACAGGTCGCGGCTGCCTTTCCAGACAACACCCAGGTGAAACCGCACGAGGTCGTTCCAGGCGATTTGGTCCTCGTTAGAAATTTCGATCGTTCAAGCCCCCTGGAGCCCCGCTGGAAGGAGCCGAAACTTGTTCTGATGACCACAAGGACTGCCGTGAAGCTGGAAGGCAGGAAGGGTTGGCTTCACTCCAGTCACATCAAGCGTTTCCATGGACTGCGTCCAAAGACTTTTATCAAGGACTGCCCCGATACTGACTCTAAACTTCCCCTGTTAGAGAAAACTCCGCAGCAGGAGTATAAACTCAAATTGAGGTCTAGCAAGTCAGACAGTTTAATTGTTTAAGTCCCTCTCGGGTGAAGCGGTTAGACAGGTTCCTGACATGTATGAGATAGACCCCCATAGTGAGAGAGATAGACGAAACTCTAAGAAAATACGTTACTGTAAGAATCTGCGCAGCAGATGTGTTGTTACATTATTGTTTATGTTATTTCTGAGTCTTACGATCACATGTATAAGTTATGTTTTACATGTATTTTTTCCTCCTCTTGGTTCGCATGTACATCTTTCTTCTAATGATACAGTAGAGCACACTTTTAGTGAACTACCCCCTCACGAGTTATCCTACCGACTTGCAATGCGCAACAATACTTTTATTCGAATGTTACACTATTCACACCAGACCAGCAATGCCACTAATTGCTGGGTGTGTGGTCGACTCCCCCCTTACCAGACACCGAAGGGAGTTCTGCCACTCTTTCCCTATCCGTTTTCACACAATGGTTCGTGTGGAGCATGGTTTACGTTAACATCATCCTTAGACGATAAGTCCCTTCTGAATAGAACATGTTTCCCAGACAAGGAAGGTCTTTCCCATAGGACAGGGTTAGATCTCGAAAATGAAGTATATGATCTAGGTAATTTTTCCTCTAACCTCATGGTTTTGAATGTTCAGTCCGAGACTACTCCAGACTTGCCTTCTATAACAGTTCTACCAGTAAAAGGCGAATTATGTGTTAGAAAGAATGGTTCAGTACACCTAGGACACAGTGATTGTACTACTGTGATCGAGTATAGTGACAGTGGGAAATCTACTTTCAAAGCCTCACGTCATTCTTATTTTATATGTGGTCAGACCGCATATGTACGTCTGCCCCTAGATTGGGATGGAACATGTTACATTGCCTTCCTACTGCCACCAGTTTTCCTAGCCCCATCCGATTATCACAGAAATACACATCTAGTACACGTCAGACATAGAAGGGAGATTGAGTCCCCAATTGTCGATCAGACTGAAACTGCCTTAGAACAGTATACAGATTTCAATAAAGGTTTCTTCTTCTTCATAGGTCCTGTCCAGAATAGTAAATTAATACGCAGGTTAACCAGAACCCTTGAAGCAGTAGTGAATGAGACTACTTCCGCCCTAGGTAACCTAACAGAAGAGCAGTCTGCTATGAGATTTGTTGTTCTTCAGAACCGCCTTGTTCTTGACGTCATACTGGCCGATAGGGGCGGAGCTTGTAGAGTCATCGGATCTAGTTGTTGCGTTTTCATTCCTAATAACGCACCGTCTGTGTATTCAGCAATAACTAGACTTCATAAAATAGCCCATCAGCTACACCAGAATCCAGGCACCTGGACATGGTCCGGTTGGCTCTGGAGTATAATATCTGCCTGGGGATGGAAAGTACTGTCATTCCTAGGAGTAGTAGTAATGATCATATTCAGTTGTTGTCTCTGTTTACAATGTGGCCCTGCGATTTGCGGCTTGTGCGCTACCTCTTGTATTCCAAGTCCAAAGTCCCATTCCCAGAAGATTAAAGACGAGCAAATGATGCTCTATGAACAGATAGATGGTCTCATGAATATTGATGTTTCCTGAAGGAAACGTAGGGAACAAGGAGGGAATGAGGAAAATTGAATTTTGCCTTGTCATGTGTCCCTACGTGTTCCCCATCATATGTTATATGTGCATGATTATTATGCATATTTACCCCCTTGACCGAATAAAGACGCATTTACAGTTGTGTCCAACGTTAGTATGTCAGTTATCCAGTCCCCCGTAAAAGCAACGTGAATTAGGCTTTTAGGCCTATGTTGCCAACGTCTTTACATTGTGCACGTTAAATCATCGAGATACACCCGTTTCTAGGCCTCACAGGGCCCGGACACTAGATTCATGCTTCAAGTCTCCTGAACCACTCCGAGGAGAGATGCAGCCTCGCCCGCATCCCTGACCCTTCACTTACTCCCTGCCAAGCAGCGCGGTGCCCGGCCCGGCCTGCCTGCCTGTCTGCCAAGAATATGTTATGCTTACAGTTATCAGTTCAGCTCCCCGGCTTCACATTCCTAGCTAACGAACCGCATAAACATCTTCATCTATAGTCTAGTCTTCCTGTCTCCATGCAAGAGAATTACTGAATTAATACCCATAGAAGATCCATAGCACACGTAATATCCAAAGAAATATATGCATGCACTAGCCTTAGTGACAAGTAGCCTTTGCCCTGATGACTTTTAGATTCAAGCAACATGTACTCCAAACACAAGATATCAGATATGCTATAGGTACAGGTCGTTCTGACATCCCAGACTTTAGTCTCCTCTTCTAGGGCTAGAAGTCAGCGGGCCCCAGCTCTCCCCAGTTACACGTCATGACCCGTTTGCGCGCACCAGTAGGTTAAAGGTTCTAGCTGCCCATGAAGCCCCCTCCATGTATCCACCCACTTATGACACTTCTGTGACGTTTACATCACATGTCTCCGTGCACGCCCTGTGCACGCCTTCTGTTTACGCCCATATGTTCTTATCTTCCGTTTGTCACTTGTTACGCCTACTGTATTCAATGCAATTGTACTGTTTTACTATATATACTGTATGATGTTAATGAGATATTAGCTGTCCCCTCTTTTCCTGAGATTGTCCCTTCCTGAACCTTAGCAGGTGATGGAACCCGATGGTCCATTGGCTCGAGCCATCTGATTAAAGTCCGTATGACTCAGATACCACGGATTCTGCCTCTTATTTATTGAGCTATCCTTTTTCAGTTAATGCATAGAAAAATAGTACCGGTAATTATTTATTTATTTACCACAGGAGCTTCAAAGGCCTGGCAGCCTTTGTAATGCAACCCCCCAGCCTCTCCTGCAAGCAGGAGCAGGCCCCCTTCCTGTCTCCCTCCTTTTCATCAGGAAGACAGGCGGAAAAAACTAGCCAGCCCAGAAGGTGTGCCCACCTCTGCCAACTTCACCCCTCAGGTGGGGGAGGCGAGGTGAAGACCTCTCTTCAATCCTCACCATCTTGCAGATGGCAGGCACTCCCCAATCAGAATTAGGAATTGTGCTCACCCCCCACGTGGGGTGAGCACACCAAGGGTGTAGTCACCCTAAGGTCAGTACCCCATTAGCTACTGACCTCAAGACCCCTAAAACACCCCCTAAATACAATATTTAGGGGGCAGCCCTGAACCAAGCCCAGCAGAGGAGACTGCAGAGAACAACTGACTTGGTCCCAGCCCTACTGGCCCGTCTGCAGTTTGCATAGATCCTGCGCCCAAAATCATCTTTTCCTGCAGCCAGGGACCTCCAGATGCCCGGGGAGGATTGACTGTCTTCAACAAAGACCGGGTCTCCTGTGAACATCAGCTCTGTTTAAAAGAAACACCAAACAAAGACTCTGAGCCTGCTGAGGAAAAAGAAACCCGGTGCCTGTAACCACCACTGCACCCGTCGCCTACAGCCCGAGTTCAAGTGGCCCACTGGTCCCTGCGAGGTCCCCAAGTGCTCCAGAGTCCGCGAGTGGCCTGGTAAGATGAATTCCGATCTCAAATGTCACCGCTGCACCCAGGCGCCCTGCGCCCTGGAGAAAGGAACCCGAGGTGCACCTACATCCCAGAGCCCTCCAACTTACCTGCCCAGCTGTTGTTTCCTCCCGAAAGTCTTCCTGGACCGAGCCTGCGGCTAAAAACCAAAACCGAAAATCCTCATTGAAAACAACAGGGCACCCAATGCCAAAACAGCACCTTCCACCCGGCCCCCACTGCCCGGCTGCGAGTGCACTTTGTGTGCTAAACAAGAGCCCAATTTGCTCTCAGATTAGCACCAGGAGCTTAGCTCCCACAACCTTGTGGCCTGCTCGCCAGCAGCCACCAACCGGAGGCCCTCTATCCCTCATTGGATAACATTGGCCTCAGCACTCTGCACCCGGTCACCCTAGTGCCGCTGAGGGTGTAACGAGAGTGCATCTTTGACCCTGGTGTTCGTCTTGTTCTAACCCCAGAAGCTCAACTCCAAAGTCCGATTACTTACCTGGTAACCATTAACTTCATTTCTCTCCATAGGAACCTATTGACTTTTTTTCTGAAAAATGTTCTAAGTGTGGAGATGATTTGTATGGAAAACTAAAAAATACCAATTGTGCAAAACAGATTTTACTTACCTTTTCTCTAGGAAATGTCCCAGTGTGATATCTAGGCATATCACACTGAGTAGAAAAAGTAATCTCAAAAGTAACGTAAAAGTAACTTACCCGTAATTTTCATTGCAAAGTCGATACAAAATATATGTACAGCATTTCACAGTATTGCATTACCAGTAATTCAAACTGTAACCATTTCAAAGTACATTTACAATTGCATTTCAAACTGTATATTTACTGCAAAGTATTTATCAACTCACCTGTGCCAGACTTGCTTGGGTCCAGAAAATAAAATAACTAAAAGAATATTGTTATACAAAACCAATTGGTCTGAAGTTCAGTCTTTGAGTGTGAGAAATCATGTGCTGATTGAGTGGGTACAACAAGTGACTAACACTGTCCTCTGATACTGCCTTACTGCTCGCCCTCACTACCACAAATAGAGAGTGAGGTGCTATCTAACTTTACCTCTGCCTACCTTTTGGGATCCACTAGACTCTGTGCACACTATACCTCACTTTGGTATAGTATGTACAGAGCCTGCTTCCCATAGTAGACACATTGCGTTCCAACTACAGTCTGTCATTTAGCTCTAGGGCTCACAGAGAGACCATGGGATGCTTGGGTGTGACCCTGCATTTCTCTTCCCTCTACCATCACTTATATGATGTCCAGAGGGCACTCAATAACCTGCCTAGAAAATCCCTGGATGGTCGACTCCTTATGAGATGCTGTTTTGAGTAAAGATGTGGGTCCCAGACCTCAACGATCACAGCGGTGGAAACACCATTTGATCCAAACAAACATCTAGCTGTTTTACAGCAACTGAACAGCTTCCAGGATAAACAAAGCAACGTTCAAGTAAAATGCACTGCTACTGGGGAAGTGAAGGAAGTACCAGCAAGACCTGCCTGGGTCCCGATGGTTGGGGATCTGGTCATTGAAAAAATTGTTGACAAGAAAGAATTTGAGCCATCTTGCAGAATGCTTGTACCTGTCCTGGCTGTTGATGGTGCAAGAACTGTACTTCTTCCGCTTCTTGACGGTCGCAAAGACAAGAGAGTTGACTCAATTGATCTGATTAAACCACACTATATGAGTGATTCTCAACAGTAAACCATCTGGGCTCCTGGGTAGCTACATGCCTCCTCTCGCTACTGTCCAGGAAGTTCAGATGGAAGTGCTGATAACTAAAGAAACATCTTTAATGCTACGAGATGCAACAATAAACAACAATGAAGTGTGCCTTTTACCTCTTGCTACAACAACAACTGTATACTTAACTAGTACAGAAACACAGATTTCAATTCGGTACCCAACAAGAATACGGTCTACGTTAATGTACCACTAATTGAGTCATCTCCCAGTTATCTGAGCAGTGGAAACTACATGACAGAGCATTGAGCCAAGGGCCTGTAGGAGATACTAGGGCTGCTGGACTGCTGTAGAGATGGGGTATGGAGATTGTGGAGTTGCTCAGGGGACCACCCCTGCTATATGAGAGCACAAAGAAGGAGAGAAGTTGGCCACCAAAGTGACAAGCAAGGGGCAGACGAATTATGGCATCGGTGGTGATGATGCTGATGGAGCAGTGGCTTAGTGAAACTGATGGTCCTTAAGGGACTAGGGGAAAAAGAGTGGGAAGACGGATGGCGAGGTACAGCCCACATAGGGTGGATGATAAGTACAGAGAAAATAAGAAGCAATTATCAAGAGGACGAAGTTCTGGGAAGACACAGGCGGCAAAAGGCTAAGTTGGATGGGATCCCCACACTCCCTGGTCATGGACACTGACTGGGAGTATTCAGGTAAATGGTAAGAGATACAGGGGATTTAAGGTATGGAAGAGAGTGTGCTGCAGGAAATGGTCAGAATGGGGGGCTGACAATAGGATAAGGAAGAGAGTGAGTTTCGGAAGTTCTAAGGAAATAGTGGGACTCAATGGACAAATTCTTAGAAAAGAGGAGAGAGGTAAGGTCTGAAGACGGACATCATCAGAATGGCATGTATCAGTTTTGGTTGGATAGCATTGATGAGATATGAGCGATAAGGATGAGATATGAGGTATTTAGGGCGGGAAGAGTCCAAGACTCCACGCAGTAATGGATTGGGGTGACTTGTTCTGGGGACTCAAGCGCTACATTCGAGTAGTTGACAAACAAGCGACTGTAGTCCCAGACATAACATGCATAACAGCATGCACACAGGATACAGACACAATCCTCTGTGCTGCGTAAAAGAAGTATGAGTCCCCCCGCGCGGACACACATCCAGGTACAGTAACATGTAGAAGAATAACATTTTAACGCGGCTATGCGTAGTTTGGCAGAAGCACAGAGCACAGCTATGTCCATTATACATGCGTACAGATTGACAACCAGTAGTTAGGAGGGTGCAGTGTGGAACGATGCCCCACCAACCTACAGACCTTCAGTTATATACATGAGAGGAGAGAAATGTGTTACACCCCCTGTTTGCAGTTCTGTTCTGTGCAAGCTGTTATCAAAAAACGAGAAAACCCATTTTTGTTCTCACGGACAACTATTGATATGTGCGAGTGCTCAGTCTGTTTATTGCTGTAAAGCATATAAGTAAAATCGGAAGAGGGGCAAGGAACCCCGACACAGTTTTGTGATACCTGAACGGTTGTGTACTATATACAAAATGTGAAACGCAATAAACAAATGTATACAAAAAAAAAGGATTGGGGTGACTTGAAAAAGCAACTCAAGGGAGCTGATTTTGAGCTGCTTTTTCAGGTCACCATGTAAATTCAGACATGAGTGGTCAAAGTGGGGCAGTAATTACCAAGTGGTGCAATGCCCAGCAGAACAGGGAGGTAACACTGGTGACAGGGGCCGTAAAGTTGGTAGCGTTGAAGACTTGGCCGCACCTGTACCCAGATTATTTGGCTGCAGGGAAGTTGATGAGAGATTTTAAAGGGCTCCATATACAGTAAACTGGAAAGTGAGTGAGATGCAGGGCTGGCAACTTAAAGTTCGCGAAAGGACTGAATCATGTAGTGTGAGACAAATTGAAAAAGGAAATGCAGGCAGGTAGGAGGGCAAGCTCATTTCGGGAGAGCTCATTTTAAATTTAATTATATCCCCTTTAGGGACTGTACACAATTAGGCAAAAGTCAAATGTAGGTTAATACACTTCCTGTCCTGGTCTAATGGCAGCCCGGTTATTCACTACATGTCAGTGGAGGAATGTTATTTGTACTAAATTGTCATAGACAAGGCCATAGCCTTGGTTAGGAGCGGTGGAGGAGGCAGACATAGTAAAAATGGTCAAATAGTTGGCTGTCAGGCTGCTGCTGGTACATGCAGTGGACTTTGCCAGTCCTGGGAGTGATAACAAATTATTGGTAAGTGAAAAGTGAGTGCTGTTGATGGACCTGGAGCTGAGATGTTTACATTTGAAGATGCTACTCAAAGCCAGATATATACTGGGCCTTGACAATGAACTGGCGGATGTTTATTCTCATTTTAAGAGGTTGAGTTTCTGTGGATTGGCACAGAGTAGTATGTAGCAAAAATACCAGAAGACACGGGCACACTGACTTCAGCTGAAAAATCCCTGGCCGAGTCAGAAGGAGCACTATAAAAATAGGCATGGATAGAGTTCATCAGATGCAGAGGGAAAAAGAGAGAATGAAAGTTGAATGAAGTGATGGACAGGAGAGAAGATGTAATCTTCCGGCCACCAAATTCTCTATTCATCCGTAGGATGGGAGCCGAAGAAAATGATTTCTGACTTTTCTGGGTTACATTTCTGCTGGTTGGTCCTTAACCATGTACACAATTTTGAGAAGCAGGTTTTACTCTTTCCTCGCTCAAAGCCCTTACCCTTGTCACAGGTAAACAGGAGCTGTGTGTCGTCAGGGTATGAGATGGTTTTTGCTCCATACGCTTCCACCAGAGATGCCAGAGGGGACATATATAGATTGAATAGTGTGGGGCTCAAAATGGAACCCCAACATTCATATTAGGGATTCGAGCCGCCAAAGGAGGAGTCCAAACCTCCTGGCCTCCATCTTCCAGAAAGGAAGAGAGCCATTTTAGAACAGATCCGCTGATACCGAGTGTCTGTATCCTGTCCAAGAGCCTATTATGTGGAACAATATCAAAGGCCACTGACAGATCTAATAGGATCAGGATGGCTTTTCCTCCCACATCAAGCCTCTCCTTAATGTGTTCAGAGACCTCTAACAGTGTGGACTCAGTACTGTAATTGTCTCTGAAGCCAGACTGACTGATATGTAAAAGGTTATTTGTTTCCACTTAGTCAGTGATGACCGTATTTACATATTTCTCCAAGACTTTGTAAAATGCTGGTAGCAGTGAAATGGGCCAAAAATCTGCCAACACCTTTGGGTCAGCTGGCCTGATACACTGACACTGGAACAACCTAACAGAGGTGGATTCGACATACACCCTCAAAGAAAAGAAACTAGAACCCACTTGCCTACTGGCACGCAGCATCAAAAACCTCAACAAGTGGATCACCAACCATGCCAACACTCTGGCCCCCAAGAAATGAAGCCACACATCAAAAACGCTAACAAGCCAGCTTGCAAAAGGAAGACGTCAGAACTACCAAGCAACACTGCAAACAACTGGAATGGAAATGGAGAACTAGCCCAGGGGAAGTGGAAAAGATGCTTTTAAAAGCCACCCAGAGAAGGTACGACCAGCTAATACCAGAAACCAAGCGGAAGCCCCTAGCAGAATAAATAATTGCCAGCTCAAACAACAGCAAATACATCTTTGCTATCATCAAAAATGTTATCATATCCACAGCAGTCACAGCAACATCAGCCCACCACAGGATCGGTGTACTGAGCCTACAAACTACTTTTGCAGCAAGATCACAACCATATACAGCAACTTTGCCCCACAGCCAGACATTGGTACTCTTTCAAGAAAACTCCCAGTCACAAACAAAAACAACACAATCACCACATGGGACACCACCAGCACAGAGGAAACCACAGCAATCATAAAGACCATACACTTCGGGGCCCAGCAGATCCATGCCGCATCACATCTTTGACAATGGAGCGATCCCTATCAATGAGGGCCTCACCCCCAACACCTCCATCAGTACAGCCACCTTTCTTGGACATTGGAAACACGTAGCCGCAAACTTCCTCCTGAAAAAACTCTCCGCTGACCCAACCAAACTTGCCAACTGCTGACCAATATACCCCCTCCTCTACCCATACAAGGTCTTAAAAAAAGCCATCAACAAACGCCTTTCTGATCATTTTGCCAATCACCAGCATTTAGTTGCCGCACATTCAGGATTTAGACTAACCACAGTATGGAAACTTCCTTCATAGCAGCAACAAATTACATTTGAATGATCCTCCTCTCATCCCATTCTAATCTGAAAACTTCATGAAGCAGGCATCCAGCAACATGCACTTGATTTAATCTGCTACTTCCTCACTGGAAGAACCCAAACCATCAATATACCCAACTCCTCAGAAGAACGAGAACTTATCGGCCGAGTTCCGCAAGACTCCTCGGTCATCTGGTTGCTCTTCAACATCTACATGACTCAAACTGACTGATGTCATAAGGACTTTAAACGTAAACATGCTCACATATGCCAATGACATGCACTTGATACTGTCCTTCTCGGACATATCCTACACCAGGAACAAGTTCACCACATGCATGATGTAACTGACCACCTGGATGAAATCCACTTGTCTCAAAATTAACTCGGACAACACCAAAGTGGTGGTCTTTGGGGAAGACGCCTCGACAATGGGACTCTACTTGGTGGCCCAAGACCTCTGACACACCCCAAGGCCTTGCTCATAAGTGATCCAGCGATCTGGGACTAATAACATTCCAGAGACAAGGCACAATTTCATTACCCAACAAGTCCCTTCACGCTGGGTTAGTGAATTACTAAACAATTACCAACCTCACCAAAGACCAAATTGTATCTTAATTTCTATTATACCAATTATAGCGATGCAATCTTTATATAGTTGACAGGGTTTGGCAAACTAATTTTTGTTTCTAAAATATGAATAAAACTAAAATAACCTCTAATAAAGACAGACTCATTTATGTATTTATAATGTTTATCAAAATAAAGTGAAATAAGTGCTCATCAGTACCAAAATCCCAGATCATCACAGAATAACAATATCAGAGAAATAATGACAAAAAACACATCTCAATTTGACAGTGCATAAAAGAGTGGAAAGGCGAAGAGACAAAAGGTTCCTTTCGTTTGGGGGGTTATGTAGGAAGGTAGGATCTGACTCCATGGTTACCCCCACGTTTGCCTGGTCTTTTGCTGGTTTTTGACTCGTCTTACTGGGATCCTGCTAGTCAGGACCCCAGTCTATTTGCTTTCTCCTTTAAATTGACATACATGTACTTTGGTACACTCTAGATTGGATACTGGGGTACCCTTATCAGTCCCTAGTATATAGTACCCATGTACCCAAGGCACAGGTACCCCAGAGGCCTCCAATGGGCTGAAACATGTATTATGCCACCCATGAGAGGCCATGCAAAATGGAACTACAAGTCTGCTACTGCAACCTGTGTAAGCTGGTGCTTGCACCACTTACTTTAGATATAGGTTCACTATATCCATTGGTCACTACACTTAAAACTTATAAGTCACCCCTATAGCAGGCCTTATCAATCCTGAAGGCAAGGTGCTGGGTTTTATGTGAGAGGGTACCCCTGTATGAGCAGAGCCTCTCTGCAGCCTTCCGAGACCATCCTCCCAGGTTGTCTGTGACTCAGCCGGATATATAGGTAGAGGTGCATTATAACCTCGTGGTAAATGCTATCTCGAAAATGGCTGTATAGAAACATATCATGTTTGGTAACAAACACCTTGGAATCATACTTCCACACCGATAACCGGTGTGGGAGGTATGATTCCACCCTTCTGAAGCGAGCTTCATGGGGTCACTGGTCTATCCGGTGCCAGCCTTCTTGACCCAGACAGCACAAGATGGATGCTGCCGACCAGAGACACATGTCTGCCCTCCTGCTGCTGAGCCAAGCTCGAGCAGAGGAAGGCAGCACAATAGGCATCCGGTCACAGAGGTGGTCACAGAGAGTTGTGACCACCTCCCTTTTAGTGTATTGGGGCTGGGTGGGTGCACTCTGAGAGTGCCTGAAAGTCTGTACCTGGGGCACATTTGGTGTCCTTATGCATAGCTGAGCTCAAACCAGTTCTGGTAGCCATTGGCTCCTGCTCTGGCGTGAAACTGGACAAAGTAACATCCCCTCTGTCCTGCCCTCCTGTAGGAGGGTCCCCTGAATCTGTCAATCTGTCCAAGACTCTCCTGTGGGTACAAAAGGGCGTACCTGACTGTAAGACTTTAGATTTTACGTGGACAAGATTCTTCAAGAAGAAACCACTGTCCTCAGACCGTCTGGTCACTCTGGACTTTGCTGGCCTCGACATGGTCCCCCTTCCCGTCCAAAGCTTAGTCTGTGCCCTTGATCCATACAGGCTCCGTACCTGTGATGCACTAAAGGCAACTGAAGAATCTCCCTTGGAGTCAAGGAGTTCCTCCCCTGCACTAGCAGGCACCTAACCTCAACTGACCGGTCTGCTGCTCCTGCGGACTCCAAAGATTTCAGCAACACAGGAGATGGGTTTCTGTAGGTCCCTGAGGTTGATCTGCCCTCTCAGCAAGTTTGAGGCCAGTCTCCCTCGTGGGGGCTGCATAACCCAAAACACTGGGCACCCCATCCATTTGCAGTTAGACATGCTGGTCGGCGATTGCTAAGCTTGTGCATTGGACTCCGTGTAGTCCTGACCCTAAGCAGTATTTGCACCAAAGAACTCCGGCCTCCTCAACCCGAGTGCTCCGTTGGCTGGTGCTTGCAGTCTTGCTCGAGGTCCCCTCGCGACTCCTGGTCCTTTGGCCTGTGGGTCCCCCTGAGGGTCATCTAGATTTCTCTTGGGCTTTCCTAGTTGTTCCAGACGTGCCCTGACTCCCCATTGCTTGGTGAGTCCCCTGGACCTTGCTGGTCCACATCGTAACCTGCTTGACCTTCCAGCATGGGTTGCTTTTGCCAAGGCTTGTTGGTGCTCCAGCCGGACACCGACCCCTCAGCACTCGACATCCTTCGTGGGACAGCTCACATCTGGCTCCTGGTCATCCTCGACATCTCCTGGTCCTCGTGGCTGCAGAGTCAAGCATCGCTTCTTCGCACCTGAAGCACCCAAAATCGTTGGGCATTCATCTACTGAACCCCTAGTCACTCTGAAGTGACCCAAACTCTGCTTTCAGGTTCCTTCCTTCCAAAATCCAGGCTTGGATTCCTCCGGACCCTTTTCACCTTTGCAGCAGCAGTACTTCTTCACACCCCTGCATTGAGAACGACGGTGGTTTCCGACACCATTCCATACCAATGCACCTGGCTCCTCTGGGATAGGTAACTCAGGTACTAAGGTATCCACAGGTGGGGTGGCTCTCTAACCTTGTGCGGACTCACCTTGTCTCCTGGAATCCCCCAGCCCCTGTCACTCAAACTCCAGACAAGGAATACACAACCTAGCAGAGGGAGGCTCGGATAGTTAGGCAAGAAAATACCTACTTTTTAAAAGTGGTATTTTCAAACACAGAATGTTAAAAACAACTTCACTAAAATATATATTTTATCATTCTGAGTTCAGGCATACTAAATTTGAATTTCTACCATGTTCCCGTCGTCAGTTAGGATTATAAGATGTAATGATCAAAACTGCCCATTCCTGCCTATGGGGAACAGGTAGCCTTGCAATAGTGAAACATTGCTGTAATTCATTATTAGGACATGCTACACACACCAGGGCATGTCCTACCTTATACTTACAATGCACCCGGCCCTTGGGCCTACCTTAGGGGTGTCTGATATGAAGAAAAGGGAAGGTTTCAGGGACCGGCAACAGGGTGCACTTGCCAAGTCGACATCGCAGTCACAGATTGCACACAGGCCCTGCAATGGCAGGCTTGAGACACACTTTACAACCTGCTTCTGTGGGTGGCACAGCCAGTGCTGAAAGCCCACCAGCAGCATTTGATTTACAAGCCCTGGGCACACATGGTGCACTGTACTAGGGTCTGACAAGTAAATCAAATAACCCAATCATGGAGTCACTAATCAATACATCAATTTAACATAGGGAGCACTTGCACTGTGGCACTGAATAGCAGTTGCACAGTGCCCAAAGCATCTAACCAGCAAAACATATAAAAAACAGAGGAGGCAATCAGAAACAAATGGAAGGGAGACTCACGCCAATGATACCAGGTCTAACAGTCAGCAATAAGGAAAATATTCCTCCATGCACTAATTCTACACCTCCTGGTACTACAGGTAGTTATCCACCAGGTCAATCTCAGCTGGGGAGGGGTCACTGGTCCCAAGAGAGTGACAGTGGCCCCAAACTTGCCTGTAGATTGCCTATTGGGTAATGATTTAGAAACTTCAGCCTTGGCTGAAGCGGAGCTGAAGGCCCATCTACAGATGTTATACCTCCATGAGAGAGTTAGTAGGACCCCTAGAGCCTCAGTCCAACCCCATGAAACGTTTGGAGTAGTGGAGCCTAAACTAATGGCCCACTCTTCTTCACCAGAAAGCAGAGGAGATAAAAAAAGTATTCTTCCCCCAGACTATAGGTAAGGATCAGCTTCCTCAGGGAACTGATCCTACCCCTTGCGAAGGAACTGCCCCAGAGGTGGCCAGGCCTGGCCTGGAAGACCCACTGAGGGCAGGGGACCCTTCCAAGGAGGTGCCCAGTCTGGAGCAGGTATCTTGCCCCTCTCTACCCAGCCTCAGCCAGCGTAGGGCTGCAGAGGGTAAGGATGTCAGTGGACTCCTATGGGCCCACTGCCAGAGGAACCACCTCATCATCAGATTAAGGACAGCAAGTCTAGTAGCACTGGCCAGGTGATTATTCCTCTGCATTCTGAGGGATCCATCTTACCCTTAGGTAGTGACATCCCCCTGATGGACTTTGATGAGCAAAGGA
Organism: Lissotriton helveticus; assembly: GCF_964261635.1. Classification (NCBI taxonomy): domain Eukaryota; kingdom Metazoa; phylum Chordata; class Amphibia; order Caudata; family Salamandridae; genus Lissotriton; species Lissotriton helveticus. Next base: position 606,869,895 of record NC_136057.1, read on the forward strand.
AAACCTGGGACAAAGCTGTCCCAAACCTTCCCTGTCCCTCCATTGTTCCAACCAGAGGGACTCAACCTCCAGATGTAGGTAGCCAGAGGTTGACCCCTAGGGCCAGATAGAACTCAGTCATGGAAAGAAAGGCCTATATAGTGACCAGTACTCTGAGGAAGCTGAGACCAACCCTGTTAGAGCCTCACTTTCATACTCAGGCACCCCATCAGCCTATTTATTGGCCCAAGCAAACTACAGGTAGTTATCCCAAATTTTGGAGAGAATCCAAAACCCTTCTGGGTAAGGACTCCTTAGTGATCCATAAGACAGGGAGTACCCATGGTAGTGCAGGACCTTCCTCATATGGTCACTCTAGGAAATAAAGTCTCAACTAGGCAAAGAGACAAATTACATTTGCAAATGATTAATCAAATTTAGTTTTCCATCCATATTAACCCAATTGAAATGGGAAAAACTACTCTCTGGCCATGAGAGCCGTAAGGCCCCTCAAGAAGATTTGAAGAGGCAAAGAATAAGTCAGGAATCAGGAGAAAGGAACAGCCAGCTCAAGAATAGGAGACCGCAAACAAGGCCTCTCCTCACGCAGGTAGAAAAGCAAGCCACCAACTAACCTAAGCCCTCCCACCAGGAACCTTAATTATTCCCTAAAACCCAAATGTCCAACCCAGGAAATACAAATTCAAGCCACTGTCATAGCATTTGTTTCCACCATCCCGGTCATGTAGCAAATTATGTGTCACATTTATCCGCTTGTGCCGCATAAAGAGGAAATGTCCCTTCACTCAATGAAAAAATAGTTTCTTTCAGCTAACTCTTGGCAGGAACGCAGGACTCATGAAGGACACTCGTCTTCCCCCTTCCTTTTATTTTCAGAATTAATTTTCATTTCATTTAACCCCAAACAGTGTTTCCTGCAGAACAGAAAACAATGCTTCTATGGAAATCAAAAACAGGCATTATTAATCACTTACGATGCTTTCCATTACGCACCCACCCAGTGCTGCATTTATCATGTGCAACCCGTGTTAATATAATTTTCCTAGCAAACGTTAATAATGTGCACAAAAGCACCATTAGTCCTTTTATTTTCATTTGTCACAAACCATTTGCGGCCTACTCCAGTGTTTTGGTACTGGCTTGCGCAATATCATTTTCCCTCATGTTAAGCTCTTCTCCACATTAGTTTTTCACTGCACTCTATTAACCCCTTCACTGCGGGGGTGTTTCCTCCCGCTATGCTGGGGGGTGTGCACAGCGCCACGGTGCTCATGACGAGCTCAGCTCGTCATGAGCGACGGCGCTCCGGTGCTCATGACGAGCTCAGCTCGTCATGTCCGCGCCCGTTTTAATGGAACGCTCAGCACAGCAGGGGAATCAGCCCAGCGTGCGAGCGTTGCATTAAACGGGCGTGGTCATGACGAGCTCAGCTCGTCATGAGCACAGGAGTGCCGTGGCTCATGACGAGCTGAGCTCGTCATGAGCACATGAGGGGTTAATGAATGTTACTGAGGGTTCAATTTGAGCAGGTTTTATTTTGCGAAAATCCTGCTCCATCACAAGCAAGAAACTTCAAAATCATCATAGACAACAACCTGGACATGGCTGGCCAATTAAACACTGTAGCCTCGCCCTGCTTCAACCCTCTAAAGATGCAAAAAATCTTCAAGCAGCTACCAGACAACACCAGGAAAATGATCGCCCAAGCCCTCATCACAAGCAGACTAGACTATGAGAACACCCAGTATACATAGATAACAAACCAGCTCCCAATAAGACTACCGACCATCCAAAATGCAGCAACTAGTCCTCCCCCGCCGGGGCGACATCACACCTTAGGAAACTCCACTTGCTCTCAACACACAAGCGTGTGCCCACTTCAAGCTCCTCACTCACACCTACAAAGCACTCCCTAACACAGGCCCTGCGAACCTAATTAGCCGCATTCATTTCTACTTTGCGCAACTCTCACTAGCACACACACCACAAAAGCAGAGCAGGTTGTTGAGTCTTCTTGTACCTAGCTCATAAAGCCTGGAACGACCTCCCACAACTCATCAGGGCCTCGTCATTTCAACTTGACTTTTGCAAGAAGCTGAAGACCTGGCTGTTCAAGTAAGGCCTCCAGTGCAGGCCTCACACACTGGCCATAGATCTCCTGGATACCCTCATGGGTCATTAGCATGCTATAAAAATACTGATAACGGAACACCACATTTGGAGTTAGGCGAACAGGTTACACCATCACAAACGTGATGGAAATCTACTCTGCCTTATAACAAGTGTCGTGGGAGATAATGCACTTGTAATACAGCGAACAGGATATCTGTCACGTTTGTGATGGAGTAACCCATCCGCCAAACTCTAAAGCAGGCCAATGATATCCACTGCACAGTGTTTGTGTGCCTGTCCCTTTTGATTTTTATGGGTTCATTGTGGCAACATAAATCCAATAGAGAGCATGTAACTAGTATCCCATATTTGCTAATTAGGTATTTATATAGTATACAGAACAAATTGGTTTCACTAGATACATAAATTATTCAGATCGAAGCATGTTATTATCTACTCATTGGTACTTTTTTTTAAACCTCTGTACTTTTATACAAAGTAAAGCACAATCCTTTTTCTCAACCATAGAAACGGTTGTGGTGATTAATGCTTATGTTGTTCAAGCAGGTTAAGGGTGTCTAATTAATATTTTTTTGATAAACAAATTTTTATTGAATTGATAATAAGGCACCAGGCATACATTACAACACCATAAAGACCAGCAGTACAAACAATGGTCTGCGCGACCCATTCCATGAATATGAATGGTAAAACTGCATCATAATAATAATAAAAAAATGTATAGAGCGCCTGGTTACACTGAGGCCAGTGTGTCCCCGCACTGTAATGTGGCTAACAGTCAGTCATGCACGTCTTCCCCCCAGCTCTTCAGATGCAAACCTCCTCACTCTCCAACCCGAGGGAAGAGGTAGGTTTTAAGTTGTTTCCGGAAAATGTGTTCCGCATATGTTAGGACATTCCCCTTGAGACTAAACCATTCCCCTCAACCACTTTCCCAGATCCTCCAATACTTCTTAGGACATCCACGTGCTTCATACATAGTTTTTTCTTGCGTGGCACACCAGTTGACCCCGGTCCGCCAGCGTCTGATACATGGGGGTTTAGGGCTTTTCCATAAGGCTGCTATGTCCCTTTTAGCCACCACCATTGCTGTAGTAAAAAACTATTTGTCATTCCTGGACCCATCAGTAATGCCCAGGATCGTGGACTAATGAATATTACCCAAGATTTGTGTCTGACATGTTGTTAGATTAGATTCAGAGTGTTTGGTTTCTGCAGATTAGAGTATAAAGCAATATTGTTTCAGTGTATGAAATGGCCATTTATTTTGGCCGGTATATGGTTTTAATTTGTTTTATTGTTGCTATATGTTACAACTTGGTTTACTTTCTAGTGGTAACCGCATGAACAACCAGAAGTTACTGTGTGAATAGTTAGGTTCACAGGTACTTCCAGCAGGAGAGATGGTTGGTATATTCTTAGATCTCATGTGATTAGGGTTTCCCAAGTAGCAGTTGAATAAAAAACAAAAGGATTCCAAACTGGATATCTGCCACGGATGTTCCTAGAGAGTCACTTGAATTGCTGTACTTAGTGTACCAAAGGGGATTAATTAAATATGTCTACTGTGCAGGAGCAGATTGTTTGTTTTACTGGAAGGTGGTGTTATTAGTATAAATACACTGGCACAGTCTCTTCTCCAAGCGTGACCATGGAATGAGGCTAGGGCTGGAAAAGTGTTCAGAAGGAAGTGAACTTTTTAATGGGCTGCACAATGGGTGTCTACAAAGTAGTTAAAAAGTGATAATGCAAATGCACTGGTTTAAGTCACAAAGGGGTAGAGACGAATATTAAATAGAATGGTTAGGATGGCAGACTCTCACTGTACAGCATATAATAGATTGGCAGGGTAATCTTAAATTGGATGAAGAGCAGCATAGTGTGTGTGTGTGTATGTGTGTAGATCAGAAATATGGTTAAACATCGAAGCATGCTATTCGTCCAAAGAGAGGGAAAGGAGGAAGGAGAAGCTGTTGGTTGGGGCAGGGAGAAGAGTTGATCAACTGGGTCGGGGGATCCGATTGATCAGAAGTGATAGCCCTCATTACATTTAAGGAGCATAGGTGCGGACTTGATAATTAGTTCATTGACCCTCCTTTTGTTTATTGGTTAAAAAGTTGTAATGAATGAGCAGAAGACCGAAATTTGTTAAACAATATTCCATACCGTTTCCTGTCATCTTCAACATGTACATAGAGCTGCTTACTGCTGCATCAAGATTTGTCAATATGCTGATGATCTTCAACTCTACGCGAGAGTGTCCTCCACTTTAGACATATGCCTGCTCATCATCCAAGCCTGGATGCCCAGCACCTACCTAAAGATCATCCTATCCAAGACAGAATTATTTTTGTTTGGCAAAACCAACAAACAAGAAACAGTAAAAAGGTGTCTCAATGAATAAAACTTTGACAGTTTTTAACCCTAACTTTAGCTGAATGCCAGATTGCTTGGATTCCTCCTGGGCACCAACCTAATCCTATAGGCACACATTGTTAAAAAACAAATAGAACTGGATAACAGCTCTTTCTTTTAAAGAAAGGCAAACTGAGTCCAGAAAGTGACTTCAGAACTACTGTTTAAGGCACCGTATTCTTGCATCTGGATGTTGGTAACGCCCTGCTCCATGACCTCCCAGTCTCCACACTGACACCCCTAAAAGGCATCCTACATGCAGCAGCACGTCTCATCCAGGTCCTTTAGAAACATGATCACATTACCCCCACCCTTATAACACTCCACTGGCTCCCCTTGCCACCTATGCCATCTTCAAAATTAGATGTATTATTTACAAAACCATGCAGACTAGGACATCCACTTATCCTGCAGACAATATCACCATCTCTGGTGGATCTTCCGCACACCCACAGCCAGGACACCATCAGGCTGCAGACCAGGAAATTCAAAAAAGAAATAGGAAAGCAGTGTCCCTTTTCCATATATGAACCCAGGATCTGAAACAACATCCCCAAATCTATCAGGACCATCCCAACACTGCTCCAATTTAGGAAAGAGTTGAACACACGCCACTACACTACAATGAATAAACCGTCCACAACCCTGCTAACTCTACTATTACACGTTGACTTTATGCTTGTTTTGAATCTGTACAACACTTTGCTGCCTTTTGGGTGGGTTTGCACTACATAAATACCATTAACATTCATATACATATGTATCGCATAGACCCATTTATACCTTGTCAAACAATGTAAACAATGTTTCAAACAAGTGTACTGTTACATTGAATACACTCTCTCAGTAAGCGGGAGGCAGGTAGCTAGTTCTAATGCATCAGTCGTAGATGTTTTGTAGAAGACACATTACTCAGTAAAACCACCAGGAGTAGCATCCTCTATGCTCATCCCACTCAACCTAACTATCTAGCCAACCAGAGCAACACACTTGCATATTGTGACCTCATATTGATGGATAGTAGAGCACGGGAAGCGTGACAAGGACAGCAGGGTATACTATGTACCTAGGGGCATATTTACTAACATTTTACACATCGCAGTGCAGCAAGTGAATTTGTTGCGCTGTATTGTGCAAAAGTAAGAGAGGAGAAGAGCATCATGTTTTCAAAGATATGGAGCAATTCTTCTCTCTCGTAGCGCTGGTGCACTTGTGGTCGCCTAACGCCAAAGCATGCACCCTTGCATCATAGCGCAAGGGTGCTTGCATAGTGGTCAGGATAGTTTGTGTGCAGACAGTGATAGGTTCCCGCACAAAGCCTATCCTTTAACAAAATTTCCCCTTTGCAGATCACATGCAAAGAGAAAATAACGAGAAGAAATAAAGGTATTTCTCCTTTTTATGTCAGCCTCAGGTATGCACACCATTTTGATACAAACCCATGTTTACAAGTCTTTATAAAAATGGGTTTGTGTCGGGAGAGAGCAGGCACTGAAATTGGTGTTGGTGGGGCATGCTATACTTGAGGACTGTGTGAGTACAGGGGCGTGCTCCCAGGCCCCCAAGAGGCAGGACCAATATCCCAATAGGGAAACAGGGATCCTACACTAAGGCAAATTAATCTGCTCAACTTTCATGCAATTGTAGCATTGCATGCCCTACATACCAGTAACAAGGTGTGAATGTATATAATACCAGGGCGAGCAATACAATTATGTCCTCAAGAAAACCCTGGACAAGATAGGCCATAGAATAGGGGCTAAAACATGTTTATGGTTATTCTAGAGTCATAGGATCATTATATCTGAAGAATCCCCATTAAGATTAGATCATTTTTGATCCATACCCACCCAGACCACCAATACAGGGATACCTGGGTCTGTCTGAGATATTTTTACTCTATTTAGTCTCCCTGGTAACAACAATTTCAAAAGGGCTCCCTGGAATATGGTTGATCCCGTCCTGCCTTTTAGGGCCCAGGCTGGACACAATGATGAAGCATGCCACTTTTAGGGTGGGTGAGGATCATACTAAAGAAGAAAGTTTTTCTTTATAGAAAACTAACTGGGTTCCACATGGGACAGAAATTACTCTTCATGGGCCAGGGATACCCCAAACTTTGTGTTTGAGTTATAACATTAGGGAGAGTGTATCCCTTGGGCCAATTTACTCAAAGGTCCCCCCCCCTCCCTCCTAATAGGCGGGGCTCCAGTTGGTCCCTCACCTATTATTTGGGGAAAATGATATTGGGAAACCAACCTAATATATGGGCAACCGACAAGTGGCTCTTTTCCTTCTCCCATGACCAAATGGAAAAATATAGGAATCTGGCTACACCAAAACCTCACTTTTGACCACCAGGTCAAAACCCTTTCAATCAGCAGCTTTGGGATCTTGAGATTGTTATATAGCCGTTAGGGTAATTGTCGACATTGCTAAAGTTAGCATGAATTCTGCTGCCATGATGCTGCTTTTGCGCATGTTACTACATGACTTTATTTTGCAAGACTCTTTGTGTCTGCTTTCTGCGTTCTCTGCCTGTTCCTGGAGTTTAGTCTAAACACGATGTGCAAGGTCGATAAACAATGCCCCTTGTTATTCTGTTCTGGTCAGTCCCTAGCACCTAGACAAAACATGCTAACACAGCTGCTGCTAGAGACTCGTGCTTTGATATTACAGGGATGCATGTTGTCCTAAAACACACTTGGAGAGGGAACATTCCAGGGAGAAGATCTATGCAGTTCCAATGATGTAAAACTACCATCTAGGCACTAAGATATGGGGTCTGCTGACAAAACCCAGAGATCTTCCTTTATATAATAAAACGTCTTCTAGCCAAGGGGAGGGTGGTTTGGCCTTATAGTCCGTTATCCACGGTCTGCATACAGTGACATCCCTCTTTATAATCTATGGAATTGCAACAATGCTAGCTTTGTTAGCTTTATGCGTTTTGCTGCTGGTAGTGGCTCGTATACGGCATTATAGAACACAATAGTTAAAATAAACATTACAACTATAACAGTGACTCTGTCAATTCTTATTGTGGACAAGTACGAGTGAGTGAACAGGGACCGCACCAACGGAATAGGAGGAGGAATCGCCATTGTCCACAGAAACACCCTCAGAATCTCGACCAGCACCGACGACACGCTCATCACCGCCGAACACCTGCACTTCCAGATCCTCACTGAACCCAACACCACCCTCAGAGGAACCCTCATCTACAGATCCCCTGGCCCCGGGCCGCAGTTCAGCGACTCCATCAACGACTTCGTTGGCACGCATGCCCTTGCGTCCACGGACTACATCCTCCTTGGAGACCTGAACTTCCACCTCGAGAACACCACCAACAACAACTCCACTCGACAACCTTGCCAACCTCGGACTCAAACAGGTCATCACGACTCCCACCCACTCCGCCAGACACACACTCGACCTCAAGAACTCCTGGCCCATCTTCCTCCTCCCGTTCCCGGTGAAAGTCATCGAGAAGTTCGTCAACAGGCAACTGACCTCCTTCCTCAAAAAGAACAACATCCTGGACCCGTCCCAATCCGTATTCCGCAGCAACCACAGCACCGAAACAGCCCTCATCGCCGCAACCTTCAACATCAGGGCCATGATGGACAACGAAGAAAAGGCGGCCCTCATCCTCCTGGACCTCTTGGCCGCCTTCAACATTGTCTGCCACCACACCCTCAGGCGCGGCAGACTGCTGTAAGTCGGTGGCGCTGCTAACTGCTTCTTACAAGTTTCTTATACGAAAGTGTTGCTGTAAATTGTTGCTCTTATTTGCACAGTTCTTTCCTTTTTCCTTTTTAATTTTTCCATTTTTAATATTTGCACAATCTCTCTTCGGCCCGGTCCGACACGGCAAGTGCTGTTTGTTCGGAGGGCATCTCTAGGCTGACACTGTTGCCTTAACTTTGGATTGTGGGACGGGACAGTGGGCGGTCTTAGCGCGAAGAACGCTATAAGACATGATGGTACAGCGCTCGCGCAGAGGATGCGGCAGACTGCTGTAAGTCAGCGGCACTGCTAGCTGCTTTTTACCAGTTTTTATACCTAAGTGTTGCTGTAAATTGTGGCTCTTATTTGCACAGTTCTTTCCTTTTTAACCCGCATATTTTCACAATCTCTCTTCGCCCCGGTCCGACCCGGCAAGTGCCGTTTGTTCGGAGGGAGTCTTTAGGCTGACACCTTTGCCTTAACATTGGATTGTGGGGCGGGACAGTGGGCGGTCTTAGCGCGAAGAACGCTATAAGACCTGATGGTACAGCGCTCGCGTAGCCGGCGCGCCAAAGGCAAGCTTGTCTGCGCCCGTCCACACCTGGCCCGGGCCTAGGGCCAGAACCCCTGCCCCCTGCTCTCTGAACCTATTACCTACTGCCGAGAGGAGCTAGTAAAATAGAGCTCGGGCATGTAACTCCTCGCTGCTCCAGACTAGACCCTCTGAAGGAGCCTAAAGAGTGCGAGAACTGTAGGCTACAATTCTGCTTTAAAAAAAAACAAGCTGAGGTTTATTCTTAACAAAACCAGTACAGCCGCATATCGTCAAGGACACGAAAGCCATGCTAATTAACGCACGCACGCTAATCATACATAACATCGAAATGGCGGAGATGATAGAGAGCCATAAGCTTGACTTGGTTTTTGTAACAGAAACCTGGGCCGATGTAACGTCTGACCCAGATTTGATACAAAAGCACTCCCCACTGGATTTAACATCACCAGAGCAGATAGAACATTTAAGCGGGGGGGGGGGCTAGCCATTATTGCTAAAGACGGAGTATCAGTAACGTCATCTCCGTCTGGTACCTCCCAAGATTGCGAATTGTTATCATTCCAGATATTGCTTAATAAGAACGCCTCTCTAAATGGACTATTAATCTATCGACCACCTAAAGCTCAGACCCCCTTGTTGGACAGAAGGAGCCCTTTTCTGGAAGCTAGTATAAATTACACAGACTACACAAATCTAGGAGACTTTAATTACCATCTAAAAAGCACTTTGGATTACACAAACATCGAACTTACTGATGTTATGACAGGTTTTGCAATGGAGCAATTAGTCAAAGAAGAAACTCACTTTGCAGGACACACTCTTGATGGCATTTTTACTACTAACTCTAGGCTCAAAATACACGAGGTCCTACCAGTCTCTTGGTCAGACCATAGAGCTATTATATTTACAATCAAGGCATCTCCTCAACAAATAGTAACAATCAACTCACCTGTCACATATACGTATCAAGACTGGGCTAACACTGATACTGATAGCCTCCAGACGTCACTACTTGAAACCAAGCAAAATATGGTAGTAGATACAAATAAAGCAGTGTATAATTTGACATCATGGATAAAAAAGGCTGTAGGTGCCGCAGCACCTTTAAAACCCAACTCTTCTAGAAGGAAAAAGCCTTCTGAACCTTGGTTCTCAGATAAACTAAGGGATCAAAAAAAACTATGCAGAAGAACGGAAAGACACTGGAGGTCAAATTATGATAAGGATCTGAAAAAGAATTATGCTCTGTCATTGGCAATATATAAGAAATGTATTACTGAGGAAAAGAGCAAATACTATACAGTAAAAATCTCCAGAGCAAAAAACTCCAGTAGGGAACTATTTTCCACCGTCAAAAAATTAGATAAGCTTCCGGCTAAATCCAAAATAGACAGCAGCCCGGATTTCTGTAACACCTTGGGCCAGGCTTTTGTTGACAAGGTGGAGACCTTTTTTAATAGCAATCCTCCTTCTAGCAAATCTCCGAACTCAGGGACTGAATCCTATATGACACATCTCAGTTTCTCTTTCTCTTCCCCTTTGAGGGGAACAGATCATCCAAACAGTAAAGGAAACCAAATCTGGGGCCCCAAACAGACCCTTGCCCCCCCAAAATTTGTCATCTTTTTCCTGAAATACTCAGTGAACAATTAAGTTTATTGTTCTCTGAGATAATACATTCTGAACAGTTTCCTGAAGTTTGGAAGTCAGCCTCAGTGCTACCTCTGTTTAAAAAACCTCACTTGGATCCAGATGATCCTAATAATTATCAGCCAATCTCTAGAATACCATTTCCATTGAAGGTATTGGAGAAGGTGCTTAATATCCAGCTTACCTCCTTCATTTCTTCAAATAATCTTTTGGACCATTCGCAATATGGTTTCAGAGAGGGCCATGGAACAGAAACCGCTCTGATCACAGCGACTGAGAAACTCAGAAGATCACTGGATGAAGGAGGGAAGGCCGGCTTGATTCTGTTAGACCTATCGGCGGCCTTCGATACTGTCAATCATAAAATACTAATTGACAGACTGACTGAGCTGGGCATACAGGAATCCGCTACTTCTCTACTGACTTCATATCTCACAGAGAGATTGTTTTTAGTTGAAATGGGTCGATCCAGCTCCCAAGTCTTCAATCTGCCGTGTGAGGTGCCTCAGGGCTTGTCCCTGAGCCCTACGCTATTCAACATTTATGTGGCCCCCTTGGCCGCAATGATTAGACAGTATGGTTTTTCCATAATCTTCTATGCGGACGACACGCAGGTGGTCATGTCAATGATCAACAACGAGGATGAGACAGCCGATCGTTTTAACAATTGTATGTCTCATGTTAACATCTGGATGCAGTCAAATTGTTTAAAACTGAACGGTAGAAAAACGGAAATCCTCCTGTTAGGCTCCAATCCCAAAGTCTGGTTGTCAAAATGGTGGCCGACTGACCTTAGTGAATATCCTGCACCAGTCTCCAAGGCAAAAAACCTAGGGGTGATTTTTGACAATAGGCTGACTTTTGACAGCCAAATCAATAGTCTCTCGGCCAGTTTTTGGGTTACATTAAAATGAATAGGAAGATTCGCTCCTTTATTCCCCCTGATGCTATAAAAACACTAGTAACCACCCTTGCGCTATCCAGACTGGATTATAGCAACGCCCTTTACGTGGGGATTCAGACTCAACATCTGAAAAAACTACAACGCCTGCAGAACGCAGCAGCCAGAATAATATTGGACATTCCTGAATATGAATCAGTTTCACACCAATTAGGAGTGCTGCACTGGCTGCCAGTAAGAAAAAGAATAATCTTTAAATCACTGTGTATTACGTTCAAGGCGCTCCGAGGCAGAGGCCCTTTGTACCTGACATCACGTATAAAATATTATGTGCCTTCCAGAAACTTGAGATCTGCTCAGTCAAAACTGTTTCTAATCCCCAGGTACCAACAGGCATGTTGGGGAGGTAGGAGTTTTTTTGCTAGGTACTGCAAAAATATGGAACCGCCTGCCACTGACGATCAAAAACAGCACATCACTCAGACTCTTCAGGAAATCATTAAAAATATGGTTATTTTTAACTGACCTATCAGACCTCCTGAAAAGCGCATTCTTTTTTACATACGTCCGGCAAGTCCTCAGCGCCAAGACGCTCTGGGGCATTCGCTGCGCTTTATAAATTTAAAATCAAATCAAACCCTCCGCACATGCCTCCATAATGCAGGGATCCACGACAAAGCACTGGACTGGACCACCTCCTTTCTCACCGGCAGAACCCAGAATGTCCGCCTCCCCCATTCCGCTTTAAAGGCACCAAGATCATCTGCGGCATACCCCAAGGATCGTCCCTCAGCCCAACACTCGTCAACATCTACATGGCACCGCTCGCCAACAACGCCAGATCGCACGACCTCAACATCGTCTCATACGGCGATGACACCCAGCTGATCTTGTCCGTCACCAAGGCCCCCACCACCGCCAAATCCAACCCCCCACGAAGGAATGAAGGCCATCGCCGAATGGATGATGATCAGCCGCCTGAAACTGAACTCGGACAAGACGGAGGTCCTCATCATTGGATCCACCCACTCCGCCTGGGACGACTCATGGTGGCCGGCCACACTGGGAGCTGCACCGACCCCCACTAACCACGCACGCAACCTGGGAGTCATCCTGGACTGCGCATTGTCAATAACCCAGTAAGTGAATGCAGTCTCATCCTCCTGCTTCAACACCCTCCGCATGGTCCGCAAGATCTTCAGATGGATCCCCACCGGTACCAGAAGGACAGTCACCCAGGCCCTCGTCAGCGGCTGACTGGACTACAGCAACGCTTTCTACGCAGGAACACCAGCAAAATTCCAGAAATGACTACAACGCATATAGAACGCCTCTGCACGCCTCATCCTCCACATCCCCATCCACTGCCACATCACAGTCCACCTGAGACACCTACACTGGTTCCCCGTCAACAAGAGGATCACCTTCAAGCTCCTCACCAACGCTCACAAAGCTCTCCACAACACCGGGCCAGCGTACCTCAACGACACCTCACCTTCTACACCCCGAACCGCCATTTTCGCTCCGCTGACCTCGCCCTCGCCACCGTCCCTTGCATCTGTTGCGTGACCGTCACCGGCAGATCGTTCTCTTACCTCGCCGCAAAAATCTGGAACACCCTCTCCATCCGCCTACGACAGACCCAGGACCTGCTGGCCTTCATAAGACTCCTCAAGACCTGGCTGTTCAAGCAGTAGCAGCACCCCCTGCCCCTTGAGACCCTCACGGGTGAGTTGTGCACTCTACAAATGAACGGGTTGATTGATTGAGTGAACGAAAGGGTGTGTCTTGCTACCCCGAAGACCGAAGAAGGTGTCATGGCTTTTGTCGGGACCTTGATATGCTACTACGAAATAGCACGTGATTAGTGATGAAAATAATAAGGAAATTTAAATACAACACCAGTAATCCTACAGATTTGTGTGGTTGATTTACTGGTCGTACCGGTAGTGTACGTATAAGAGGCCTCACCTCAACCTGGCGACAGCTCAGGGAAGGGGCACCCTTCTGTCTGTCTGTACCCCAGGCGGTACTTGAACTAGAAACTGAGGTAGCATATCGAGGTCCTGACGAAAGCCGTGACACCTTCTTGGGTCTTCAAGGCTGAAACATGTAGACCTATTTTTCGTCTGACACATGCAGTTATTAATTCGTACTGCAGGTGCACTGTTTTTAATCCTGGCACAGAGGACGAGTCAATAAAGGTAGCTTTGTTACTCTCGATAGCAAGTTTTAACATCACTACCGACAGTTTTGTTTTTTGTTGCACTACGCCCTCAATTTCGTATATCTTAATAGAATAGGAATAAAACATCCCCGAGCTTCTTCTTCTCAAAGAGGGAGTTGTAGACCTTGACTGGACTAGGTGTTCCCGCCAAGAGGAGAATCCCAGATGATGAAGCATGCCACCTATGGTGGGTGAGGGATTTCGTCCTGAAAGAGATTCCCCCATAAGCTCCCTGACATAATCTCTAGTGTCTCTTCCCTGTTTGTATTGGCACCCTAGACTCAAGGATTTATTCGTTGTTTATCAGTAATTCTTTTGGGGATCTATTCCTTACCGGTCTTTAAACTTCCCTTGGACCCCACCCCCTTCACTTTGTGTCTTAAACGTATGGTTACCTTCCACCTAGACAACAATAATATATTCTATCTTGGTCTATACCAGACATTCTTAAGGCACCTTCAGACGATTCAGATTTCAATACCCTATCTCATACTGAATAACCTCAAATGTTCCTCCATCACCGATGGTCTCAAACATTTGCTTGGGCTACCAATCAGCAAACGAATACAACTTAAGGCCATGTTCTTTGCCTATAAGGCCTTTTCAAATATTGACCCAAGCCACCTCCAAAAAGTGATTATGCTCTACACTCCCCCTCAAACCCTTCACTTATCTGACTCTCTGCTGGCCATGGACTTCTATATTAGCAAAGCTTGACAAGGAAGGAGCTCATTTAGATACCTACCCCCTAAACTATGGAACAACCTGCCTCTTTACCTGCAGGAGAGACCTTCTGAAAAAAACCGTGAGAAAATGCCTTAAAACATGATTCTTTAATGTCCTCCTTTTCTTCTGATAGACACATCTAGGCAGAATCCTAGCACTGGGATGCCCAAGTTTGCTCCTAGTCGCCCATGAACACCCACACCTCCAATAAAATCATTGTTGCCCATACAATCATACCATGCACTTTTTTATCTATGAAAAAATCAAGACGTTCAGATGTGGCAAACACATAGTTGGCCTTTTAATTAGCGAATGATTTTATACCAGTGACTATGCATATGTTGCTCAGTTTATCAATACCTCTGTGGCCTCACTTCTGAGATCCTTTGATATTGTAGCCATCGTAAATGCTCCGACATTTCTATATGATTTGTCAATATCCTAATTGCATCCTTGACCACATTCTTCAAAATATGTAAAGGTATGTTATGTAAAGTGATATGGGCTTCAAACATGCAAGAGCTGAAATGGACACATTAGCTAGATAAATAAAAAAAAGGTGAGGTTGAAAGCACAAATACAGCATCTCCACTAAGTAGTGAGGATATCGTGGAACCTACAGAAAAAAGGAAAAGAGACACTGTGCTTTGATGGATTTATTGTGATCCCTTTCACACAATCAGGAGTACCGCTGTGCAGTTCCATCCCAGTCATTCATAGATATCTCCAACTGCATGCAAGCATAAGTGCTAGAGGGGCAGCATACGCGCATACACCCAAAGCAACAGTCCCATCTTACTGCTCAGCAGTATACATTACCTACTCAAGACCCAGCTGAGGCTTCTCCCACTAAGAAGAGGGAGAACTGGAGCAGGCCCTGAAGCGGGACATACCGGGCTAGTATCGCTTACTGCATGTGAGCAGCTCCAGCAGTGACCCTGCATGTTGCATTTCAGCTCATACATTTTAAATACCAAAGCGCTGCATTACACCCCACGTGATACATCGCACACACCTAAATGCCTGCATTGCCTCGGATGTAGGCTCTATGGTTTTAGTTTCAAGGGTCAAATTATGCTGAAGTTCTGGTCTAGGATTATGCAGGTTATTGAGCAGTGCACATGAGACTAGATGCGCTGATAACAGGGATTGCACAGCTGCCAAAGAGGTCACCATTCAAAAAAGGCTTGCAGAGCTAACCTGCTCGCTGAGGGTAGACTGATAACGCAAAAGATGACGTAAAAGTGGAAAGATCATATTGGCTGCAGGCAGCAATACTAAAGAACGTTACACAAAGCTACCTCACCTCAGGTAGTGACTAAGGGTGGGCGTAGTTCGCGAAGTAGCGCTACGCGAAGCTACGCGAAGTGCACTTCGCACTACGCGAACTTCACGTAGCACTACGCGAGCTGTGTAGTAGCATGTTCGCACTGTGCAAGATGCGTTTTCAGTGATTGCACAGTGCGGACAAGCATCCGGCACTGTGCCAGCATTGAAAACGGCATCTTGCACAGTGCGAGCTGTAGTTTTCTGCTGCTCGAGGAGATTATTACTCGAGCGGCATCTTTCTCAACGCGAACAGGTAGTTTCTCATTGAGAGCGGTCGCGAGCATGCGCAACCACTCACAATGAGAAACCTGACCTCCTCGCGTTGAGAATCTCGCCGGGATGTCATTTTTCTTGCTCGCGAACATGACGTTCAGGACCGCGAGCAAGCAAAAAATGAGCGCTGCACTACGCTACGCTGCACTACGCATGTTCGCACTGTGCTACGTGCCGCTCCCGGAGTGCGAAGTTGCAAAAACTTCGCAAACTCCGCGAGCGGAGCGTAGTGCTTCGCCCAGGGTTAGTAGTGACCTTTGAAAACCTGAGATGACAAAAGGAACTATATGTTTGGCCAAGAAAACAAGAAGGGCGACTACACAGATGGCTAGCGGGCCTGCTGGAAGGTGAGGTTTGACTAGTTTGTCTGGGAGGTGCAGGCAAT
Organism: Lissotriton helveticus; assembly: GCF_964261635.1. NCBI lineage: Eukaryota > Metazoa > Chordata > Amphibia > Caudata > Salamandridae > Lissotriton > Lissotriton helveticus. The sequence goes on from NC_136057.1 coordinate 606,886,219, forward strand.
CCTGCTGAGTGAGCAATAGGCACAGGCAAACATACAGCACACTGCGGACATCTACCAAAATGGTGATACGAGATCTGGAACGAAGCAATCACCATGCAATGTAGTTTTAGTGTAACATATTAGATGCCAACAACAAACTGTTCGATATAATGCACAATGGTATGTATGTCTGCCCAATAAACACGCGTTAAAAAGCAACGTTTTGGTAAGCCAGATGCATGAGAATAAATTTGCACTCAAAGGAAAAGTTACTTACCTGCGGTGACGATGTTTCTGAATGACACACCATCTACCTGCAGATTCCTCACCTGAAGAACAATCCTCAAGGGTCAGACTGGATCCAGAAAACTTCAAAGCCTCGATGCCGCCAGTAGAGGGTGCTGGACTGCTACTGCAGGTAAGTAACTTTTCCTTCTGGTGGATACTTCTACCTGCAGATTCGTTACCTTTATAACAGATTTCACAGCAATACCCTGCCCAGGAGGAGGATGATGGAGGAATCAGACCAGTAAATCTTGCAAGACAGATCTAGCAAAGTGCACATCCCTGCATAACTCTGCATCAAGGCAGTAATGCTTTGTAAGGGTGTGGAAAGAAGCCCATATCGCTGCTTTACATATTTCCGCAATTGGGACACCCCGAGCCAGTGCCGAAAGTGGTGGACTGAGCCCTGGTGGAATGGGCCCCGATTACTTCAGATGGGTCCTTCTTAGCGAGGGCGTAGCAGATTTTCATGAAGACATCAGGATAGAGTCCTCTTCTGAACTCCCTACTACGTCTTGGCTCCACAAAGAGCTGGTTATCTGAACGATATTTTCTGGTGTGGTTCAAGTAATAATTAACTGCATCAGATCCAACCAATCCAACCGCCCCTCTTCCTTGGAGTGACCAGGCAGGTAGAAGGTTGGGAGGGTAATGGATTGGGCCAGGTGAAAAGGAGTCATCAATTGGGAACAAAAGCAGACCTGGTTTGCAACACCAACTTGTTTGGGAAGAAGGTAGTGAATGGGGGGCGACTGCTCGGGGCCTTTAACTCACTGACCTGTCTAGCGGACGTGATGGCAACCAAAAACACTGTCTTGACAGTACAACTGTGTAGAAGCTCAAACGCAGTCCCCATCAAGAATGAAAGAACCAAATGCAAGTTTCATTGAGAAACTACAAATGGAGTGGGAGGGGGGTGTAATGACCTATTTCTCTGTATGTTTTGGTGCTTCTGTCAGTCACCAGGTCATTACTTACCACATCCTTTCTCAGGTTCCAGAAAGACACCACATTTCACAATACTTACCCAAGAAAGGAATAAACACTGACAACATATAAGACCATTGCCGAGGAGCTCGCAAATAACAACAAGTCACAACACCTCCACATCTGAGAGGGTACGCTGAGCAAGTCACAACACCTCTCTATCCGAGAGGGTACACAGTGCATGCTCCTCCTAGCAATGTATTGGATAGAATAATTAGAATTTAGACATCCCTGATGGGAGCCGATTTCCCTCCTGTATCAACAATTACCCATTAGAGGGGAATCGCCCATCCCTCTGTAAGTACTTGCTAAAAAAGGATCCCGACCTTCCCTCACAAGGAATACAAACAAATGATATGCTCTAGGGTTTCTTTATAACATGATAATAGGATGACAAGGAAGAAGAACACAGTAAACATTTGTAGCAATCACTAACACATACATATACATAGAACCTGAAAATAAAAGCATAGTTAGATACAATAAGTACACCTGGAACACCTCACCATAATCTTAGGCATCTTGTCATCTGAAGAAGGGTCCGTCTCTCTTTCCTTCTCTGGTTGGGTCAGGACTCTCTGTGGCACAAACACGTCTGCACGTCTGCACTGTGATGTATCACCAGACCGCCAAACCACCATACCAGCATCTCAGCATCTCACCATCTCAGAATCTCCCTCTCTCTCGGACCCCCTTTCTCTAATATAGAATGCAGCTCTCCATCGAAGTTTCTAGCTAACTCCACCCACAGTTCTCACTGGATTCCTGTACCACCTCGTACCAAGAGCACAATAAGCAGCTGGCCAAGCGTTTTGCTCTGACTCGGCACGAAGAGAGCACACATTCCACCCGATAAGAACCGGTCCTGTCTGGTTCACTACTGGTGGACAACACATGTAATCTCAAATATAACCTCTCACCTACAGAGGCTCAGAAGATGGCTGCAGTTTAGAAAATGGAGTTGCTCAAGCATAGGCCTCTACTACTTGGAAAGCAGAATGATATTAGACCACGACAAAGCCAATAGGCTAAAGTCATAATTCACCTAACTCAAATAACACTATGCACTTAATCCCTCAGTATCCACTATGGAGCACATGTGTGCACCATCACCAAAAACACTACACCTTGACATCCCATACCTTCTATTCTTTGGCAAGATTATTGTAATGCAAGACCATCCTACATTAAGGCTAAAGTAACATAGCACACTAAAATCAGTACACAATGGTGGTGATCGAGGGTCATCACAGACCATCAGACACTAAAGTGGCTCATTCACTACAGGGGGGAAGGTTAGTTAGGCCTTTAAGAAAACATAAGACAATAGGAGACTTAAACAGGCATGGCTGATCTGGCAGACAGAGGAAATCAGACAAGGCAGCTAAATAGGGTGGAATCATCTGTCACTACACACTACAGTAGTCACAGCAGAAGGAGTAAAGGCCCTCCCTTATGTCATGTTCACTTTGTTCCCCCACAAAGCCACATCCACTGCAGTGCTGGGGGAGATCATAATGGAACCAGACAGGTCCATTACAGACCCTGTCCTTCGGCCACTACATGCAGAGGCACAACTGAAGGGCCCTTGTGCCAACATGCGTATGTAACTAGGAAATTGCAGGAACCCAGCAAACCTAGAAATTGCAAACTGGAACTTCCACTCCCAACTGGAAGAATGGACTAATCAACTAGATGTTGGTTATCCTCTATAGAGGAGGGAAGCAGCAGAGAAGGGTGGTGTGCATTACAGAGCTTATGAACTGGAGTTGTTAGGAGGGCCACAGGTGATATTTGGGCTTGTTGTATGAAAAGTCCAGGTCGACCAACAGGGACGTTGTCAATCACAGGTTGAGCAATACCATATCTGGTGAGTTGGATTTGAGAAGCCAGTCATCCATGTATAGGTAGTTTGGCACCTAGTCTGTCTGGGATGGGCTGCAACCACTGCCATCACCTCGGTGAAGTCTTGAGGTGCTGATGTTAATCCAAAAGGTAGTACCGCAAACTGGTAGTGAGTAGAACCCACCACAAATTGCAAGTACTTCCGATCAGACCACAGGATAGGGATGTCGAAGTACGTATCCTGCAGATCAAGTGACACCATCCAGTTTCCAAGCTTTAACGTCAGGAGAACTTGAGCTAGGGTCAGCATGTGAACGTCTCCTTTTTGAGGAAGAAATTCAAACTGCTGAGCTCTCAGGTGGGGTGCCAGCCGCTGTCTTACTAGGGAACCAGAAAGTAATGTGCGTAGCAACTTTGGCCCATTTCTATTTGGCACTAACTCCATTGCTCCTTTCAGAAACAGAGCTGCCACTTCTTGCTGTAGGATTGTCAAATGGTTGGGAGGTGGGGGAAGATGGGAAGAGTGAGGAGGTGGGATGGGGCGGAACCTGAACAAAGGGAAGGGTAGTCCCCTTTTCCATAAACTAAAGGACCCATTGGTCTGATGTAATGGCCTTCCAGGCTGGAAGAAAATGGGACACCCGCCCTCCTACAGGCTCCGTGTCGGGTTGAAGTGTCAAACTAGGCCTGCTTTCCTTAATGTGTGGGGGAGGAAGAGGAGGGTGGCAAGAAGGATCCACGGCCTCAGATCTGGATCGACCCCCGTATTGGCAAACTAGGGGATTAGGTTGTTGCTGGAGCGGCTGATATTTCATGAAATGGAAGCAGGAACCTCTCCCAAAGTCACAAAAATGACAAAAGGACAAAAAGTCCTTCGTTGGTGGTGGAAGCTGAAGGCCCAGTGAGCATGCCACGGCCCTTGATGTTTTGAATTTCTCCGGCACCAAATCAGCCTCATCACCAAAGAGGCACACTCTTTTGAAGAGAAAATCCATCAAACTGGACTAGATGTCAGAACAGAAGTTAGTTATCTGGAGCCAAGCATGGCGACAAATTGAGACAGAGGTGTCCATGCCCGGGGCGACGAAGACAGCCGTGTTAAGACCCGACTTAATGTGTTGGCAAGTGTTTTATCCATTGGTGATGACCTCCTGAAAGTTGCCTTTCATGTCTGGAGGGATTTGCGGCAACATTATTTCGGCCCCGTCCCACAACCCAGGAGTATATCTGGTCAGAAGACAATTGCCATTTAACGACTTCAAGGTTATACTTCGGGCCGAAAAGTCTTTGTTGCCCTAAGCCTTTAGTCATTTGGACTTCCTGTCCGATGGTACCATAGGGAAGGCTCCGTCCAACTTTATACTTGAGAAGGACACCTGTATAACCAGGCTCTCCGATGTTGGATGTGTTAAAAGGATTAGGGGGTCACCTGGTGCTGAGCGACAGCATCGGGTCACAAGCCTGTCGACTCCCAGTGTAGATGACTGCTTCTCCCAAGCTGGGCCACCAACGCCTCATTAAAATGCAACAAGGGCACCGGAGGTGCCAACAAAACCTCTGTGAGGGCAGAGGTACTGGTAGAGAGTTGGGGCATGAACATCTGGGGTGATGGAGGTACAGATAAACCTCATGCCCCAATTGATTACACCAGGCACATGGGGGGAGCAAACACTAGAGGTACACGGTCCTCTTTACCTCCATCATCCCTGATATTCATGCCCCAATTCTCTACCAGTACCTCTGCACCAACAGGCACCCCCAAACAGTATGTAGTAGTGTGCATCTCTGGCCACAACCTCTCAGGAGGAGGTCAGGTTCACTGTGTCCAATTTTTTGTAAAGTCACACCTTATGTAATATGCTCTGGGCAGCAATTTAGATGCACCAGGCGAAAGCCAGCCAGTATTGCCACCTCCCGCAGGTAGCAGCAGGCCTTGCCACACAAATCGTCCTCCAGTTTGCCCAGATCCCTCTCACACCTTTCTCTAAATGAGTCCAATGAGGGAAGGCTATGAGCTAGAAATGTACTGTATACCAACGATATGACATGCGTATGCAGGTGAGAGGCAAGAGCTCTAAACTTAAGGAGTGATTCCTCCGGCTGGTCTTCCAGGAGGGCTCCAAGTTTCTTAAGGATATACTGCATCATCAAATACCTAAGGTATGGCATCTGCAAATACCTAGGTATTAGCTACCCCACAATTCTTTTTATTTTTTTAAATAACTTTTTACTAAACAGTTGCTCAGATCCCATTTGCATTTATCATACCAGGGATAAACACAAGTCAACACTTTATACCCCGCCCATTCCAGAGCGCCGCCATCTCTAATGATTCGCAGAGCTACCCCACAATTCTTAGTCTGCCTGCAGCGCCAAAAAGGGTGGCATCCTCTCCTCCTTCCAGACATCTCCCAACGCTGAGATATCCATTGTGTCCCACCTTTTGTATCCCCCAATCTTCCTGGGCTTTTTTAGGGCCTCTAATAGTGGTGTTGCCATTGTTATTCTCCCCCTCCAGCCCATTATCCATTTAGTCCTCCTCCAGATATATACTACTATGGCCATTGGAGGTGGGAGTTTGCGTGTCCTCGCCCCCTGTACAGGTAGCGTAAGTAACCCATAGGGTCTAGTGCCCTTCTATCCACCTGGATGGAAGGCTATTGTTTGTTCGAAAAGACTCAATAGTTTGCAACCACCAATTGAACCGCTCAATAGTACAACTTCAGGCTTGGCACGGCAATGCCCCAGACTAATGTCTTTCTTGTCAGCATTGTCAGGGCTAAACAAAAGAGGCTCCACCATCCCAGAGTAGAGTTCAAGTGACCTCATCTATCTGTCAGAAAAACCTGTCCCGTATGGCATATGGTCAAGTCAAGTCAAGTCAAGTCAAGTCATATAATTTGTATAGCGCACTACATACCCAGGGGGTTTCAAGGCGCTTAGGAAGGGGAGGAGGATTATTTGTCAAATATCCACGTTTTAAGTTGCTTTCTGAATGCTAGGTGGTTCTGGGTAAGGCGAAGGTAAGCGGGGAGTGAGTTCCATGTTTTAGCAGCCAGGTATGAAAAGGATCTGCCCCCCATGGTGGTTCTGTTGATGCGAGGTACAGTGGCGAGGGCTTGGCTGGAAGACCGTAGTTGGCGGGGGGGGTGTAGAAGGACAGTCGTGAGTTGAGGCAGTCTGGTCCGATGTCGTAGAGTGATTTGTGTGCGTGGGTAAGTAGTCGGAAGGTGATCCTCTTATTGACGGGTAGCCAGTGGAGGTCTTTAAGGTGACCAGAGATGTGTTCGTTGCGCGGGATGTCTAATATGATCCTGGCTGAGGCGTTTTGGATGTGGTGTGTATTGGAGGGCGTTTGGCCAGGTATATAATTTAATATAGCCCTGCCCTTCCCAGCAGTGACAGTGGTAGGTTCCGCCAAGGGCCAGTATCTTGCTTATATTCCACCAGGATCCTCCTCAGGTTTTCGTGCAAGAACAGCTCTCGGTTAGTTGTAATGCAGATGCCTAGGTACTTAAAATCAGTGGGCTCCCAGCAGACTAGGAAGAGTCGTGGGAGCGCCATGGGGTAGGCCACCGATTTATTGTAATTGATGCATAGCCCTGTGTATGTTCCAAAGACCTCTAGTATCCGCGGGAGAGACCAGCGTATATAGCAGGATGTCATCTGCATAAAAGGATATTGCATTTTCCCAGATGGGGTCCCATCCCATCCCAGTGCCTGCATTTCGGCATCTCTACGAACCCAGTTCACAAGCGGCTAAAGTGCCACTGTGAACAGCAGTGGGGACAGCAGGCATCCCTGTTTGGTGCCTCTTCCTATTGGTATTTCCTCTGACAGCGTTCCAATCACTGAAACCCAGGCAACAGGGTTTCGATATAGCAGTTTGAGCCACCCCAGGAAAGACCAACTGAAGCCCATCTTTCCTAGGACAGCCCATAAGCATGTCCATTCCATGGAGTCAGACGCCTTTTTGACATCCAATGATAAAAGCATTGCTGGTTCCCATATCCTCCCATTGCTTGCTAGGCAGCTGAACAGGCTCCTGAGATCGTGGCACATTGCTCTATGTGGCATTTAGCCCGAATGTTCAGCATCCACAAGTGACTCCACAACTTGCAGTATGCAATTCGGGTGGACCCGCACCAGCACCTTTACCTCCATGGTGAGCAATGAAACATGATGGTAGGATGCACAGCCCTCCTGCGGCTTTCCCTCCTTGTGTATGGCAACCATCAGGGCCCGGTGAAAGCAATATCCCCTCTTTTATTGTACTTTGGGACAGCTTCCCTCGGTGAGGCACTACCGGCATTCGCAGACAGTTGAAGAATTTGGGAGAAAGACCATTCGGACCCGGAGGTTTCCCGCTCTTCAGATGGGTCAGGGCCTGAGCAATCTCAGAGTCTGACATCTCAGCCTCTAGTGTTTATCGTACCTTGTCCCCAATAGTAGTTGTCTGGAAATCACAGATAAATAGAGTAACCCCTCCCCATCATCAGAGTTGGGCAAGCTGCAGACGTCCTACAAGTAAGCAGCCATATCCCGAGCTATGCTGTCCGGTGTCTCCACCATGGCTCCGTCTCTCCCTCATAGTCTGTGTATCTATTTCTGCGCTTCTTCCCACTTTCCCAACCTGACCAGGAGGTTCCCAGCCTTGTTATCAAATCTGTTTCGCCCAGAAATGGGCCCGAGCTTTCTGTTGTGACAGTCTTCTATATTCCTCTCTGATCTTTTAAATTCTAATCACCAGTTCGGGCATTGGCAAGGTAATGAACTCTGCCTCCCCATCGTACGAGTTACTTACCTTCGGTAACGATGTATCTGGTAGAGACGATTCTAGCCGCAGATTCCTTCATATAGAATTATCCCCAGGCGTGAGACTGGATCCGGAAACTTTTTGCCACAGCATCCCTGTGCGCTGGAGGCTGGGCGACATCACGCGACTCCGCCCAGGCGTCGTCCGCGTACGTAAAGTCAGCGAGGTCACATAAGCCCCACCATGACACGCCTACGTCAGTTTTCTTTGGAGAACTTTACCACACCACAACGCAGAGCCGCTAGACAAAAAACTATGGGAGCATGGGAACAGTGTGTGAAAGAGTATATAAAAAAGAAACAAGAGGAAGACACGATAAGGAACAGTGCAAGACTGTAGTGTCCAAGGGCAGGGGCAGAAGGAAGAGCAGAACCCTGAGCAGCCACCCTGCCAGAACATAGACAGCCCCCCTCCCTCTTCCCCGGAGACAAGGAACCTGCGTGAAAGTCATGACACACATAGCAGACCTACAACCCTTACCCCGAAACAAGGAAAGGGTGTCGGTCCCACAGGCAGGAACCACCAACCCCAGGGAACAAGGGTAAGGCACGACCAGAGGACCCAAATTCAGAGGTTAGCAGAGGGGCCAAGATCCCTAGTAGCAAGAGGGAGGGTAGAGGCTGAAGGCAAACCACCCCAACCTGGAGCAGCCAGAGCAGCGGAGCACAAGAGCATCCCAAGGGGAGGAAAAAACAGCAACAGGACGGAGCCCCCGTCCAGAGCAAAAGGAGGCACTCACAGGAGACGGAGTCCCCCACCGGGAGGCGAGTACCGAAGAACAGCCCAGGGGTGCTCGCAGAGCAGGGAGGAAGGGCGGGCCGTGAAGGAATCTGCGGCTAGAATTGTCTCTACCAGATACATCGTTACCGAAGGTAAGTAACTCAAACATCTGATGGTGACTATTAAACCCAGATTCCTTCACGTAGAATAGGTACCCTAGCAATACCCACAGGGAAGGAAGGTCTGCGAAAGGACCCCATCAGTCTGGACAGCACAGAGGGTCCCACATGGGACCAAACCTGCAGACGAGGGATGTAACCTCGACTCTTCCAGGTAAGAAGACCCCCACAAGTCGAACACCAGCAACCCCCAGAGGGATGAAGGAGGAAGACTGAAGAGGCCAGTACATTCACAACAGAGGGACCAAGGGCAAGGCCGGAGGCCGAAGCACCCACTCCACTCCCAAGGCACCAGAGCTTCCATCCAATGCCAAGCTAGGCAGAGGAACAAGAAGGCCTAGGAGGCCCAAGGAAACAAGGGAAAGAGGGCGAGCCCACCCAGAGGAAAGGCCACAGGCCAGCCAGAACGGCACCTAAGCCACAAGCCGCAAAAGCAAGAACACAGAAGCGTCCCAGCTCTCAGAACAAGAGCAGGAAGGGTAGGAAATGCCCGGACACACCACCACAAGGGGCCGCGCACACCACCCCAAGAAGCAATAGCAACATACAGAAAATGCCATGGAGAACAGTCACCCGAAGGCGACCAGCACTCCCCAGCAGAGCTCAGCTATATAATAGCTACCACTACCCCACATAGGGTAGGGTAAGTCCCAAGACATGGGAACCCTCTTTAGAAGAACTTCCGCAGCAGAGGAAAAAACAAAACAGGCACGGGGAAAAAGACCCCCGCGGAAGGATTGACAAGCAGCCCAAAGGAAAAGAGAAGGCCTAAGTCCAGCAAAAACACACACAAAGGGCCGTCCAGCACCCAACAAGGCTAAAGTCCCAACAAGGAGGGCTCAATGGCCGGAAAACAGAATCTACAGCAAGGGCAACCGCCCCAAGAAGGTCCAGAACCAGCTCAACTCAGCAGTCACTGAGGAGGGGAAGGAGGAGGAGGAGGATAAGGCGGAGGAGGAGGACAGAGCCCTGCCAGGAACCTCTGGATGGCGGAGTCAGCTGGGGCATGGAACAACAGGCTTCCATCAAACGGAAGATCAATGAGCTGCTCCCGAATATTTTCAGGGAACACGCAGTCCCGAAGCCAAGCATGGTGACAGAGGGCTACTGAGGAAGCCATGGCCCGGCCCAGCACCTCCGAGATGTCCAGAGCTGAGCGGAGAATGAACGCCGCCAGCTCCCGTCCATCCAATGCATGATGCCGTAAATCCACCTGAACAGTCTCCTGGGAAGCTGTAGATCCCAGAGACTCAGCCTAGTCCCACAAACAAGAGGAGGCCCTAGGCAATACCCATAAGATGTTCGAGGCGAACATGTTGCGCAAGAGTCCAGCCAACGGGCCTCTCGGGAGGGTGGAGTCAACAATGGCAGCAGGGAGAGAAAAGCAGTCCATAAAAGCGAACTGGAGGCAGAGGGGTGTAGGGAAAGTGAGGCCGGGTCATGTGGCGCCGGAAGGTGCCGGTGCAGAAGGTGTTGAGGCACCAGATCCCCTGAGGCGGGACGCCTCCAAGCCCCCGTCAGGGAAGAAAGGAGCGATCCATCAAAGGGAAGCAAGATCTCCCTCCCACCAGAACCCTGGTGGAGAACCTCCAAGAGATGGTTCGCCGGGAAATCGGCAATCGGGTCACCTATGCGCAGAATGCCCACAGCCGTGGACACCGCATGAGCAAAGGCCGTACCCGCTACTGGAGGGCCCCACAGTGGAGAAAGCAGCTCCTCCGTGGGCGATGGCTGCAAACGAAGGCGGCCGTCCCCGAAGCCAAGCTGGACGGGAAAAGGCCAGACCTGGAAGTCAGCAGGAACCGAAGAATGGGGGACCTGCCACTTCTCCGACGAACACTCCGGCCTCAGGAATGGCGGGTAGCCACCCTTCAACGACGCCGGTGAAAAAGAAACCACACGGCAGCCAGTCTCCGGGGAGGACAACACCAATATGCAGTCAGCCTCCAGAGAAGAGGGAGCATCCGAAGACGAATCAATGGCACGACCTCTGTGTGGAGCCATAGAGTCCGTTGCCTGAGGCAGGACGTCAACACCATCCGGCACCGAAGGAGACGCCGGACAGGGCTCCTCCAAGTCACACCGCGTCGGGAACCGGAGTGGGGTCGGAGCTGAACTGGCCAAGGGCGGCGCCGGAAAGGCGCTGACTGGATCTCCGCCGAGGCAGCCGCCTGCGTGGAGGAACGAGAAGGATTGGGAGAGTGACACAAAGCCCTCCGCCAGCCTCGGCCCAGAACGTGGCAGAGGGGGCCCGGTGACCCATGCGGTGGCGCCAGGGATGACTCAACCTCCGACTTGCCCTCTGACGAGACAGCCGCCCGCGGGTAGGGACACAAGGGGTCCGGAGAGGGACGAGGGGCCCCCACCCAGGCTCGACCCAGAGCGGACGAGGAGAGGTCACCGACCCCTGTGGCGCTGCCCGGAGCAGCAGGCACTGGCACCATGGCAGCGTCAACTCAGCCGTGGACGAGGCTCTTGCCTGCCCAGAGGGCCGAGGGGGCTCGGGGATGCGACCCGAGCCCCGGTGACCTTCCGCGACAACACAGGGTCTCCCGCGGGAGTTTGCGGCGAGGCAGAAGCGCCGTGGCCTGAAGGAGCGACCCCCGAGGGGCCGCACCCCAACAGCACCACATCCTCTAAGCCTGGATCCGAGCCAGTCGGCGCCGGGGCCAGAGCCGCTGGAGCGCCGCGGAAGGCCCCTCGCAAGGCGAGGGATCCGTTGACGCCCCAGGAGGGGAAGGAGGAGGAGACGGCAGCAAGGCCTGCAAAGCCGCTGCGTATGTCTCCATCTGGACTCTCGATGCCCCATCACCGGGAAACGATGGATAGGACGACACGTGGGCCGCATCACCCGCGGAGAGCCCACGCCCCCGGTAGGCCACACACCAGCCCCCGGGGACAGATACTTACCCACCGGGGAGCGACGCTCATGCGACATTGGAGAAGGGCGAGGACGACGACCATGTCCGAATCTGAAGCTGTCTGTCGAGGGGAAGAAGTCGACCCGGAGAGACACACCGAGAGTAGTTTCATCCGGCGCTCCCACCGTGACTTCCGCTTCAACTGTTGGCACGCCTCACAACCAGTGGTGCCGTGATCCTCCCCTAAACACCACATACAAATGAGGTGAGGGTCCTTAGCCGACATAAGACGCCCACACGACGTGCAAGTCTTCAAGCCCGAAGGCATTCGCACACTGTTCCCCAAAAGAAAAAAAAAACAATGAGGAGAAAGAAGGGCCCAAAACAGGCCCGTAGCAAGACCGGATCTGTGTTGCACGCGGAAAAGTAAAAAAACTGACGTAGGCGCACCGTGGTGGGGCTTTTGTGATCTCGCTGGCGTCACGTACAAGGACGACGCCTGGGCGGAGTCCCGTGATGTCGCCCCACCTCCGGCGTGCAGGGATGCTGCGGCAAAAAGTTTTCGGATCCAGTCTCATGCCTGGGGATAATTTTACGTGAAGGAATCTACGGCTAGTAGTCTCTATCAGATCACCAGTTTTGTTTCCAGATCCAGGCACTCCCTCTCCCTCTTTTTTCCCCCCAGTGTGGAAAATCCATTTCCCCTAGATCACCATCTTATAGGCCTCCAACAGGACCACCCCTGATTCCACGACCGCTTATTTTCTACAAAATAACTGGTGGTCTCGTCCATCAGATATTTTCTGGTGCTCCAATCAATAAGCACCTCCATCTCACCCTTGGACTCCCTATGGGCATCTGGTGGTTATAGGGCAGTAGTCTCAGCTGTCTCTGGGTGGTTTCTGAATGTCTTCACACGTGTAGATTTGATATTACAGGACCAGAAAGCAATCCACTCTGGAGAGCGACTGAATGGCGTTGGCCGCATATGAAATTTGCTGTAATTTGGGATGCTGCACCCTCCACAGGTAAGCTAAACCCATGGAGCCTAGGAAGGTTGCCAGGTGTGTATCAGCCCTGGGTGGGTGTCAGGATTGTTTTATCCTGTACTTGTCAATCAATCAATCAGGGGTTTGTGAAACGTGCTACTCACCCGTGAGGGTCTCAAGGCGCTGGGGGGAGGGAGGGGTGCAGCTCTAAGTCAGCCGAAAAACCAGGTCTTGAGGTTCCTCCAGAAGGTGTGTATAGTGTGGGAGCGTCTGATGTTGATCGGGAGCTCGTTCCAGGCCTTTGCCGTGATGTATGAGAAGGCTCTTCCACCTGCTCTGGCTGTACGGATGGAGTTTCGGTGAAGGCAAGGTCAGCGGAGCAGAGGTTTCGCTTGAGTACGTGGAAGGAGACTGAATCATTGAGGTATAGGGGTCCAGTGTTGTGGAGGGATTTGTAGGCATGAGTGAGTAGTTTGAAGGCTGCTCGCTTCTCAACGGGGGGCCAGTGGACGTCTTGCCGGTGTTGGGTGATGTGTTCATATCGTGGGAGGCTGAGGACAAGCCTGGCCGCGGTGTTCTGGATGGCCTGGAGCTTGGGTAGCAGGGATTTGTTGATTCCAGCGTAGAGGGCATTTCCGTAGTCCAATCTGCTTGTTATGAGTGCATGGGACACAGTCTTTCTGAATTTGGGAGAGATCCACTTGAAGGTTTTTCGAAGGATGCAAAGGGTGTTGAAGCAGGTGGAGGCAACGGCGTTGATCTGTCGGGTCATGGTGAGGGAGGAGTAGAGTATGATATTGAGATTCCAAGAGTGGTCCTTGGGAGTAGGGGGTATGCCGAGGGCGGTGGGGAGTTGTCCCATGCTGAGGGGGTGGGTCCAAGGATGAGGACTTCTGTCTTCTATGAGTTGAGCTTTAGGCAGCTGCTGCTCATCCAGGATGCAACGTCTCATTCCTTCCTGGAAGCTGAGCCTGGTGGTGTAAGGTTTCTACGTGAGAGAGAGGATGTGCTGGCTGTAGTTGGCATTGGATACTATGCTTAGTCCATGCAGTCCCACAATGGCAGCGAGGGGGACCATGTAGATGTTGAAGAGTGTGGGGCTGAGCGATGCTCCTCAGGGTACTCTGTAGTTGATCTCTGTGGGTTCGGAGAGGAAGGGCGGGAGTCTGATTCTTTGGGTTTTGCCGGTGAGGAAGGAATGGATCCAGTCGAAGGCGGTTCCCCGGATGACGGCGTTGTAGAGTTTGTCAGTGAGAGTGCGGTGGAAGACAGTGTAGAAGACTGCAGAGAGATTAAATAGGATGAGGGTGGCGGTGTTGCCCTGATCAAGGAGAGTGTGGGTGTTGTCTGTGGCAGCGAGGAGGGCGGTCTCGGTGCTGTGGTAGCTGCGTAATCTGGATTGGGAAGGGTCATGGATGGAGTTGTCTTCGATGAAGTTTGTTAGCTGGATGTGGAAAATCTTCCCAGTGACTTTGGCAGCGAAGGGCAGGAGAGACATGGGTCAGTAGTTCTTCAGGTCGGTCGGGTCAGCCAAGGGCTTCTTGAGAAGAGGTTTGATTTCTGCGTTTTTCCAGTCGTCGGGGAAAGTGCCAGATTTGAAGGGGGCGTTGATGGTGCATCGTAGCTCGGGTGCTATGGCAGCGGTGGCTCTGTGGAAGATGTGCAGAGGGTAGGGGTCCATGGGGGCTCCTGAGTGGATGTTTTTCATGGTCGTGGCAGTGTTTTCAGTGGTGACCAGTGTCCAGGCAGAGATGGTAGGCTGACTGTTGTTGCTGGAGTAAGGAGTGGTTTTGGTGTCTGTTACTTGAAGTTGCCATACAGGGACTTGATTTTCAGATGGAAGTAGGAGCCGAGTTTGTTGCTAAGGTCCTGGGAGGGTGTGACATCCGTAGCTTCGCTGGATGGTTTGGTGAGTTCTTGAATGAAGCTGAAGAGTTCCTTTGAGTTGTTGGAGTTTGCGAGGATTTTGTTCTGGATGAAGGTCCTTTTGGTAGATCTGATGAGTTGGTGGTATTCTGTCATGGCGTTCTTGTAGGTGGTCTGATCTTCTGGGGTTTTGCTGCTCTCCACTCCATATCTTCTCGAAACGTCTGCAGGTGCCCGGCTTCCAGTAACAACTCAGTGGTGGTTCCCGGATTCTAATAGTGAGTCAATAGGGGCCCTGGGTTGCCTTCAATGGCATGGCATTCATGCTGGTGGATGGGTAGGAAGAGAGGATGGTTCTGATGGCCAAGCTGGCTGATCCTTCACCGTTGTAAACACAGTGGTCCTACCCCCTTCCCTCCCCCTCCCCCAAACTCAAAATGAGGCATGGTAGCTGAGCTTTGGGCAGACAGGGCATCGGATGATTTTTGGCAAATTCCATTATTTTATGACAAACATCTTGACTACTACACAGAGGACATTTATGACTTCAGTTCCAATGCATATGGAAACACAGGTTTAAACATACATGCCTGTTCCTTTATAAAGCTTCAGCCTTCATTCTTCCCATAATTGTGCAAGGTAATTACTGTAACTTTGCAATGCAGACATATTAAGTGGAGAAAACGCAGTCTTAATATGTGGAGGTGTGGATGGTTCACAAGGAACCTGGAATCTGTAACAATCAGTGCCAATTGTACTAGTTGAAGTGCGTCTCAAGACTTGATTACATGGAGCCGCATATAGGGATCACCCAGTGCACTGAACTCAGTACATTCAATAGACAGGCGCATTGCGCGGCTGACAGACTGAAATGAGCTGGCAGGGTGCGCATCTAACTGGGAACCTAATTAACAATTAACTCCAATATGTTCACTCCACAGAATGGGTTGAGGTCGGGCAGTAAGGAACCTGCAGTTATCCACAAGAAAGAGCATTATCAAAGGTAAGTAATTTATTCTTCTGATGGCTGCTTTTAACTACAGAATTCTCACCTTGTGAATAAATACCAAAGTTAGTTATGCCCCCTCAACAGAGACGGGTCTGAGGAGTTAACAAAGCACGACAAATTATCCTGCCTGTGGATTTGATTGGTAATATAGTAGTCCCTGATGAGTGTGGATGGATGCCCATGTGGCTGTCTGACAGATGTCAAAAGCAGAAATATACAAAGCAAGGACTGAAGTCAAATCTTTCTACCAGGTGTAATGAGCCCATAGACATTCAAGAGAATCCTTTTCTTGGCAAAGGCATAACACAGTTTAATGCAAAGGACACTTCTTTGTGTCTTGGCCCATTTCTGGACCACCTCTACTTCTATATACCAGCGAATCAAAGAAAGCACTGAACATCCATTCGAGATCTATGTAGGAACTGTTTAGGATCAAACGAGGGCAGCCTTTCCCCCTCAAAAGAGGGCTGTGGTGGAGAGAAGAAGACAGGAAGCATTATGGACTGTCCCCGGCAAAAGTGAACGACTTTTGGAAGCAAGAATGCACAAGTCCGAAGCACCAGCTTGACAGGAAAAAAGATATTTATGCAGGCTGGACTGAGAAAGCTTGTAGCTCAATGATGTGATATGCAGAATTAATGCCAATTAGAAATGAATGAATGAATGAATGAATGAAATAAATAAATTTGTAATCGCGCAACTTAGCCCAATGGGCGTCAAGGCGCCTAGCTCAATATCTAGCTGAGTCAGCAGGTGACAGGAACTTACTGGTAGGCTTTAATGAAACACCAGGTTTTAAGGGCTTTCCTAAAGAGATCCAGTGAAGGTTGAGATTTGATCTCCAAAGGAAGTGTGTTCCATAGTTGGGGTGCCAAGATGGAAAACGCCCTACTCCCCCATCTAACCTTCCTAGAGCGTGGGACTACCAGTTGATTCAGCTCCAGAGAGCGAAGACATCTGCTGGGTACATAGCGAGTTAGCAAGGACCCAAGAGCATCAGAAGGGCCTATCATAAGGGCACTATACGTAAGGCAGAGGAGTTTAAAAGAGACCCTAAAAAAGATAGGGAGCCAATGAAGGCTCTTCCTTGCCATAGTAGCAGATGCACGCCACGGAAGGGCCAGCACGAATCGCGCAGCCGCGTTCTGCACCACCTGTAGACGCTGCAGGAGACACTTGTTGGCCCCGGCGTAAAGCGAATTACAATAATCCAACCTGGAGCCAACAAGAGCGATCACGATCTGTTTGCGTGCCTGGGAAGAGAGATAATGAAGGATTCTTTTAAGGATCCTCATCACACCCCAACAGGTGGCAACTGTCCTGTTTACCTGAAGCTCCATAGAGAGCGAGATGTCGAAGATGACGCCGAGATTCTTAACAGATTGGGTGGGAGTGGGGCAGGTGCCAAGAGATGAGGGCCACCACTCGCTCGACCACACGTCCTGGTCCTTACCAAAGACCAGGACCTCTGTTTTGTCGCCGTTCAACTTTAGGGAGTTAAGAATCATCCACTCTGCAACAAGCTGCATGCAGGACCTAAAGTTGGACGCGGATGTACTCACAGAGTGGGCCAGGGACACCATGATCTGAGTGTCGTCGGCGTACGACACCACCTCCATCCCCTGAGATCTTACTAACCTCGCGAGGGGAGCCACGTAGATATTAAACAGGGTCGGGCTCAAGGCCGACCCCTGTGGCACCCCACATTGCAAAGATTTAGCAGGGGAGAGGAAATCTCCGAGCATCACTCGCTGTTCTCTATGCTGTAAAAAAGAGTTCAGGAGACTCAGGGCCGGCCCTGTTACCCCTGCCTCCCTCAGCCGAGATGTTAAGGTTGAGGGAGACAGGGTGTCAAACGCCGCCGTCAGGTCCAACAGCACTAACACGGTAGTTTGGCCGAGATCTACTTTTCGGCGAATGTTATCTACCACCTTAGTCAAAGCAGACTCCGTGCTGTGGAGCTCCCTAAAGCCATGTTGGGACCCGTCCAAGAACCCAGAAGAATCCAAAAAGATGGATAGGTGAAAGTTCAAGTGAGCTTCCAACATCTTTGCAGGGGCAGGCAGAAGGGATATTGGTCTGAAATTTTTTAGAAGGCCAGGGTCCAAAGAGGGCTTCTTAAGGAGAGGCCTTACTATTGCCTTCTTCCAGACCGTAGGAAAGGCACCATGTTCCATAGCCCCATTCATTGTCTCTAACAAGGGGGGTAGAATGGTATTCCTACACTCTTTGAGTACTTTCAAAGGGACAGGGTCCAAAGGAGAAGCTGATTTAATTCTATCGAGCAATCGATTTAGCCCCTCCAGGGAAAGCGCTGGAAAATGAGTGAGGGTGTGGGAGGGATCTCCAGTCCAGGATTCAAGATGCATAATTCCAGAGGAATCATTGTCATTCAGAGAATTCCTCTGGGATTGTAAGGCAATATAGATATCATCTATTTTTTTA
Organism: Lissotriton helveticus; assembly: GCF_964261635.1. NCBI lineage: Eukaryota > Metazoa > Chordata > Amphibia > Caudata > Salamandridae > Lissotriton > Lissotriton helveticus. The sequence goes on from NC_136057.1 coordinate 606,904,200, forward strand.
TAGAAGAAATCCGAGATATTGTTGCATAGCTCTTGTGAGTCTACCACGGGGTCCGGTGCCTGGAGAGAGCAGAGGGAGTCCACGATCTTAAAAAGCTCTTTAGGTGAAGTGAGAGAGCTAGTCAGGTTGGTGAAATATTCCTGTTTCTCCTTGATAACTCTGCTTTTATATTCTCGCAACTGGCACTTATATACCTCACGCTCTGTAGGATCCCAAGATTTGCGCCAACCTCTCTCTTTCCTTCTACATTTTTGTCTCAGAAGCCTCAGAGATTCGGAAAACCAGGGGGCTGTAGGTTTCTGTCGTGCCACATATCTGAGTGAGATAGCGGCTAACTCTTCAACTGCCTTGGTAATAGAGTCGGCAAGTTCTTGTGCCGCCTCATCCACCTCCTTCGGGGATGAGATGCTAGTGAGTTGGATATAGGGAGCCAGAGCATCATTGGAAAAGTTTCTAAAACTTCTTATTAAGGCATTTATTAGTAGGAGCGTATTTAATCTCAGCAAGGGGAGAATCTAATTCCAGTGGTACTGCTAGATGATCCGACCATACCAACGGCAGGGGTAGGCCAACTGTTAGTCTCGCATCATTAGAAAATACCCCGTCTAGGGTGTGACCGGCCCAATGGGTCGGGCAGTGCACCATTTGGACAAAGTCACAGGCTTCCAATGCGTTAGTCAGGGTAGAAGTATCTTTAGCTTCCAGGTCATCTAGATGAAAATTTAAATCACCAAGAATGGTGAAATGAGATCTCCCAAAATAAGGCTCAAGGATTCTAAAAATCTCGGGGCAGAAGTTAGTTCTCGGTCCTGGGGGTCTATAGACAAGAATTCCAGAAAAGGAGAACGAAGGAGAACAGACAATACAGAAATATAGAGCCTCAAAAGGGTCCGAAGGAACTGATAGAGACTTCACCGTACAGGAGAGTGCCGCCTTAAAGAGGATTGCCAGTCCTCCTCCTCCATGCGTCGCACCCTGTCCTGTCTATGAAGCATATAGCCTTCAGGTATAGCCAGAAGGAGATCATGGCCTGAGGACTCCGAAGCCCACGTCTCAGTCACGAAGACCCAATCTGGTTGCCTCATACTTACAAAGTCGTTAAATGCGATATTGTGCTTAATGAGAGAACGCGCGTTGATCAGGAAGCCCTTTCTGGGTGATGAAGTCGGCAATCGCGAAGAGGAGGGACAGAATTTCCTAAAAGACTGTGTGGTCAGATTAAAAGAAGTTCTGCACATATGGCATGCCTGTGACTGGCAGAGACCATCGGGAGAAAATCGAAAATGACATGGTAGTGCTGGGGGTCTGAGAGACAATAATTGCCGTAATGAGTAAGTCCGATGCAATAACTGGGACCTATCAAAAGCACCAGGGTCCAGCCCGTCCTCAGCGTGGACGGGCGCAGACGGGCTGAACTCTGGCGTAACTCCAGCGTCAATCAGGCGTCTCCGCTGCACGTGACCGCTGCGCGTCAGCATGAATCCCCTTTATCAGCGTCTAACGTCCTTCTGACGACTACAACGTAGCAGCTGACAAATGGCGCCGAAAAGCGGCACAATCTACTCGCAAGATGGCGCGAGTACGAGGAAATTACGCCGGGAAGCGGACCCGCCCAACAGCGGTGGCTTCAACAATTTTATGATGCAAGTGGGGGCCAGAACAGTTAAAAACACAGCGAAATTTCAACCCAAAATAAATGACATAAAAACGAGATGAATTAAAAGTTTAGCAGCAGCTCCGGCCACCAACCACGCAGAGCGCAGGTAGGGATCTTGTGTCAGCTAGTAGGAAGAGCAGCTAATTTACCTCCCCTTAATCAGCGTCTAACGTCCTTCTGACGACTACAACGTAGCAGCTGACAAATGGCGCCGAAAAGCGGCACAATCTACTCGCAAGATGGCGCGAGTACGAGGAAATTACGCCGGGAAGCGGACCCGCCCAACAGCGGTGGCTTCAGCAATTTTATGATGCAAGTGGGGGCCAGAACAGTTAAAAACACAGCGAAATTTCAACCCAAAATAAAGGACATAAAAACGAGATAAATTAAAAGTTTAGCAGCAGCTCCGGCCACCAACCACGCAGAGCGCAAGTAGGGATCTTGAGAAAGAAATACTTTAGAGATAAAAGTCTTGAGAAAGAAATACTTTAGAGATAAAAGTCTCACAGCACAACTGTAAAGAGCCTTGAAAAGAGCTCATATAAAGGACGTTAGAGCCAAGCTGAGGTCTCACCGTGGCACAATGAAGCAGCAAGGAGAAACATTTAAAAGACGTTTTAGAAAACGCATCACAACAGAAGACTTGAATAATGATGGCTGATGAGACAAGTGAAGAAAAGCTGACTAGGACAATGAGCACATTTTTAACAGCGCCCACAGCAGAGCCTTGCTTGGCCAAAGACAAGACAAACAAGTGAACATCAGACAGTTTCAGGGGGTCAACTTTCTTCTCTTCACACAAGATAACCAATTTAGCCCTTTGGCCTGAATATACAGATTTAGGGGATGGGCAGTAAGCATCCAAAATGATATCCACAACTTCAGAGAGAAGATCACAACTTTAAATTGCTTCTCCTCAATCTCCATGAATAGAGGTGTAGATTGTGTTGGTGTGGGTGGAATACTTACTTGCTGTTGGGACAGCAGGCCCTCCCAAAGAGGCAGTCAAAGGGGAAGCCATGCACTCACAGCCAAGGTTTCGGAATCCCACATTTTCTAAGTCCAGTCCAGGGTTTATCAGGGTGCTCCAGGGTACTATGCCTCCTGATCTTCTACAGAACCTGCAGGATCAACAGCAGAGCAGAGTTGGGAATGGATAACAAAGACCAAGGTCCCATCAAAGGCAGAATGTGTCACCATCAGAGGTCCTACCTGGGGTAACAGGCAAGAGGCAGTGGCTGGATGCACAATGCGAAGACCCAAAGAAGCCTCAGAACCATCAGGGCTCGAAAAAATAGTTTTGGATGAAACATCCAATCATAGCCTGAATGTTCCAGACTCGCTGCAGGGGCGGAAAGACCTTTACAGCTACTGTGTCCAGAGTGACCCCTTATCACAGGAATCCTCGGTACAGGCTGAAAAAGGGTTTTTTGGCTTGATTGTGGAAAACCCCCAGTTGGACATGACACCATTGTCTGTATGTTGTAAGAGACCAGTTGGCCTAATCCCACCTTTAATAGCCAGTATTTGAGGTACCGGAATATGTACCTGAAATGCAAAGATGTGCTGCAACCACCGAAATAAACTTTATAGACACTCAAAGGGCTAATGTAAGGCCAAACATTAGGACAGTAAATTAAAAGTATTCGGACCCCACAGCAAATCGAAGATATTTCCTGTTCAGGCTGCAGGATTGGTACATTAAAGTACCATTCAGGATCCAAGGCTAACTGACCTTGGGCTTGAATCAACATATTGAACTTCTCCTTTAAGAAAAAGGAGATCTGCACCCTAAGGTCCAGATACACCTTCAGGTCGCCATGCTTCTTGTGCACCAAAAAGTACTGAGAGTAGCATTCCATTTACCTCTCCACCTCTGGTACCACCTTGCACCCTTAAAACGTAACATCAATACCTCTCTCAGAGAATATTGGCATTAGCAGATGACATTTGGGTAAAAATCCGAGAAATGTGGAAAGGGGTGTCCAAGATGGGAAGGGCCTAACCAAGTTGGCGTCACTAGGGGGGTGCGGACCGCACCGGGTGACACCCTCACATGGGGTGACACCATGTGGGTATGCTGTGTATATAACACAGCTCTGCAGCCTCGCCTCTGCTCTGCTTTGCTTATCAGGAGGAACCCTGAGCCTAATAAAACATTGTGCCTCTCTGACAAGCAGAGGCTGATGTGAGCATTTAAATAATGTCTTCACTTGGATAATGCGCTGTCAGTTTTAACGGACAATCTTTTGAATCGTTCAACTTCTTTGAAATTAATGATGTATTGAACAGCTTTTTAGCATATGAAATTAATAGTGGATAAAAGACGGGCTTTAGTTTTATGGAATCAAATGGTTGATTCTGAAGAATAAGTGGAATTTTAAATGAGGATAGGAAATGATTACGTACACATTTATAACAGGATATTCATAATTTAATAAGAAATAATTATATAGATATATCCAGGAAGATTGGAAAGAGCATCTTAACTTTTCTTTACAGGAAAGTATGCTATCTATATTTTTTTCGGTTTCAGTGTATAACTAGCGCTGAAAAACCCAACTCACTAGCACTCATTTTATCGGCCTCAAAAGGATGAAAGGTCAAGTAGACAGATCGGCATTTGAAGGACTGGTCTAACACAGATGTATGTAATGAGTCAGAGCTCTAAAGACCAACATTATGGGGAATACATGTTATGTTATGTTATGTTATGTTACGAGTTTGTTGAAGCGCGACAGCTGCCCCAGCAACGGGGCGTCCCGGCGCTGAGAAACCATATCATAACCTACTGAGGGGGGGGGGGGGGAGGCTAAGGCAGTGGGAACAGATGGGTTTTAATTGCCTTGCGGAACGCGGACAGATTGTCCAGGCGACGGATGTTCAGGGGAAGGGAGTTCCAGAGTTTTGCTCCCAAGACTCTGAAGGAGCGACCCCCGACACGGCAAAGTTTTGTGCGGGGGACCACTACCAGATGTTGACCTAGGGAGCGCAGATTGCGCTAGGGTAGTAGAAGCGGATGGAGGAGTACAGGACCATCTGTTTTAAGGATTTTGAAGGCAGTAGTGAGGGCCTTAAATTGGATTCTGGCATCCACTGGGAGCCAGTGGAGTCTATGTATGGTGGCTCTAGCAGAGCATCTTCTTGGAAGGCCGACTATAGCTCTGGCCGCAGAATTCTGGATTCGCTGAAGCCTTGATGTCTCTGCTTTGTTAGCGCCTAACAGTAGGACACTAGTATAGTCCAACCGAGAGAGAATGATAGATTGGACTATGAGCTGACGTGTTTTGGGATCGAAGAAGCCAAGAATAGGGTTGAGGCTTCTCAGCAGACCCACACACGTAGCTGCCACTCTTTTAGTGTGGGTTTGGTAGCTCTTTGCAGGGGCAGGCAGAAGGGATATTGGTCTGAAATTTTTTAGAAGGCCAGGGTCCAAAGAGGGCTTCTTAAGGAGAGGCCTTACTATTGCCTTCTTCCAGACCGTAGGAAAGGCACCATGTTCCATAGCCCCATTCATTGTCTCTAACAAGGGGGGTAGAATGGTATTCCTACACTCTTTGAGTACTTTCAAAGGGACAGGGTCCAAAGGAGAAGCTGATTTAATTCTATCGAGCAATCGATTTAGCCCCTCCAGGGAAAGCGCTGGAAAATGAGTGAGGGTGTGGGAGGGATCTCCAGTCCAGGATTCAAGATGCATAATTCCAGAGGAATCATTGTCATTCAGAGAATTCCTCTGGGATTGTAAGGCAATATAGATATCATCTATTTTTTTATAGAAGAAATCCGAGATATTGTTGCATAGCTCTTGTGAGTCTACCACGGGGTCCGGTGCCTGGAGAGAGCAGAGGGAGTCCACGATCTTAAAAAGCTCTTTAGGTGAAGTGAGAGAGCTAGTCAGGTTGGTGAAATATTCCTGTTTCTCCTTGATAACTCTGCTTTTATATTCTCGCAACTGGCACTTATATACCTCACGCTCTGTAGGATCCCAAGATTTGCGCCAACCTCTCTCTTTCCTTCTACATTTTTGTCTCAGAAGCCTCAGAGATTCGGAAAACCAGGGGGCTGTAGGTTTCTGTCGTGCCACATATCTGAGTGAGATAGCGGCTAACTCTTCAACTGCCTTGGTAATAGAGTCGGCAAGTTCTTGTGCCGCCTCATCCACCTCCTTCGGGGATGAGATGCTAGTGAGTTGGATATAGGGAGCCAGAGCATCATTGGAAAAGTTTCTAAAACTTCTTTTAAGGCATTTATTAGTAGGAGCGTATTTAATCTCAGCAAGGGGAGAATCTAATTCCAGTGGTACTGCTAGATGATCCGACCATACCAACGGCAGGGGTAGGCCAACTGTTAGTCTCGCATCATTAGAAAATACCCCGTCTAGGGTGTGACCGGCCCAATGGGTCGGGCAGTGCACCATTTGGACAAAGTCACAGGCTTCCAATGCGTTAGTCAGGGTAGAAGTATCTTTAGCTTCCAGGTCATCTAGATGAAAATTTAAATCACCAAGAATGGTGAAATGAGATCTCCCAAAATAAGGCTCAAGGATTCTAAAAATCTCGGGGCAGAAGTTAGTTCTCGGTCCTGGGGGTCTATAGACAAGAATTCCAGAAAAGGAGAACGAAGGAGAACAGACAATACAGAAATATAGAGCCTCAAAAGGGTCCGAAGGAACTGATAGAGACTTCACCGTACAGGAGAGTGCCGCCTTAAAGAGGATTGCCAGTCCTCCTCCTCCATGCGTCGCACCCTGTCCTGTCTATGAAGCATATAGCCTTCAGGTATAGCCAGAAGGAGATCATGGCCTGAGGACTCCGAAGCCCACGTCTCAGTCACGAAGACCCAATCTGGTTGCCTCATACTTACAAAGTCGTTAAATGCGATATTGTGCTTAATGAGAGAACGCGCGTTGATCAGGAAGCCCTTTCTGGGTGATGAAGTCGGCAATCGCGAAGAGGAGGGACAGAATTTCCTAAAAGACTGTGTGGTCAGATTAAAAGAAGTTCTGCACATATGGCATGCCTGTGACTGGCAGAGACCATCGGGAGAAAATCGAAAATGACATGGTAGTGCTGGGGGTCTGAGAGACAATAATTGCCGTAATGAGTAAGTCCGATGCAATAACTGGGACCTATCAAAAGCACCAGGGTCCAGCCCGTCCTGCAGCCCGTCCTCAGCGTGGACGGGCGCAGACGGGCTGAACTCTGGCGTAACTCCGGCGTCAATCAGGCGTCTCCGCTGCACGTGACCGCTGCGCGTCAGCATGAATCCCCTTTATCAGCGTCTAACGTCCTTCTGACGACTACAACGTAGCAGCTGACAAATGGCGCCGAAAAGCGGCACAATCTACTCGCAAGATGGCGCGAGTACGAGGAAATTACGCCGGGAAGCGGACCCGCCCAACAGCGGTGGCTTCAACAATTTTATGATGCAAGTGGGGGCCAGAACAGTTAAAAACACAGCGAAATTTCAACCCAAAATAAATGACATAAAAACGAGATGAATTAAAAGTTTAGCAGCAGCTCCGGCCACCAACCACGCAGAGCGCAGGTAGGGATCTTGTGTCAGCTAGTAGGAAGAGCAGCTAATTTACCTCCCCTTAATCAGCGTCTAACGTCCTTCTGACGACTACAACGTAGCAGCTGACAAATGGCGCCGAAAAGCGGCACAATCTACTCGCAAGATGGCGCGAGTACGAGGAAATTACGCCGGGAAGCGGACCCGCCCAACAGCGGTGGCTTCAGCAATTTTATGATGCAAGTGGGGGCCAGAACAGTTAAAAACACAGCGAAATTTCAACCCAAAATAAAGGACATAAAAACGAGATAAATTAAAAGTTTAGCAGCAGCTCCGGCCACCAACCACGCAGAGCGCAGGTAGGGATCTTGAGAAAGAAATATTTTAGAGATAAAAGTCTTGAGAAAGAAATACTTTAGAGATAAAAGTCTCACAGCACAACTGTAAAGAGCCTTGAAAAGAGCTCATATAAAGGACGTTAGAGCCAAGCTGAGGTCTCACCGTGGCACAATGAAGCAGCAAGGAGAAACATTTAAAAGACGTTTTAGAAAACGCATCACAACAGAAGACTTGAATAATGATGGCTGATGAGACAAGTGAAGAAAAGCTGACTAGGACAATGAGCACATTTTTAACAGCGCCCACAGCAGAGCCTTGCTTGGCCAAAGACAAGACAAACAAGTGAACATCAGACAGTTTCAGGGGGTCAACTTTCTTCTCTTCACACAAGATAACCAATTTAGCCCTTTGGCCTGAATATACAGATTTAGGGGATGGGCAGTAAGCATCCAAAATGATATCCACAACTTCAGAGAGAAGATCACAACTTTAAATTGCTTCTCCTCAATCTCCATGAATAGAGGTGTAGATTGTGTTGGTGTGGGTGGAATACTTACTTGCTGTTGGGACAGCAGGCCCTCCCAAAGAGGCAGTCAAAGGGGAAGCCATGCACTCACAGCCAAGGTTTCGGAATCCCACATTTTCTAAGTCCAGTCCAGGGTTTATCAGGGTGCTCCAGGGTACTATGCCTCCTGATCTTCTACAGAACCTGCAGGATCAACAGCAGAGCAGAGTTGGGAATGGATAACAAAGACCAAGGTCCCATCAAAGGCAGAATGTGTCACCATCAGAGGTCCTACCTGGGGTAACAGGCAAGAGGCAGTGGCTGGATGCACAATGCGAAGACCCAAAGAAGCCTCAGAACCATCAGGGCTCGAAAAAATAGTTTTGGATGAAACATCCAATCATAGCCTGAATGTTCCAGACTCGCTGCAGGGGCGGAAAGACCTTTACAGCTACTGTGTCCAGAGTGACCCCTTATCACAGGAATCCTCGGTACAGGCTGAAAAAGGGTTTTTTGGCTTGATTGTGGAAAACCCCCAGTTGGACATGACACCATTGTCTGTATGTTGTAAGAGACCAGTTGGCCTAATCCCACCTTTAATAGCCAGTATTTGAGGTACCGGAATATGTACCTGAAATGCAAAGATGTGCTGCAACCACCGAAATAAACTTTATAGACACTCAAAGGGCTAATGTAAGGCCAAACATTAGGACAGTAAATTAAAAGTATTCGGACCCCACAGCAAATCGAAGATATTTCCTGTTCAGGCTGCAGGATTGGTACATTAAAGTACCATTCAGGATCCAAGGCTAACTGACCTTGGGCTTGAATCAACATATTGAACTTCTCCTTTAAGAAAAAGGAGATCTGCACCCTAAGGTCCAGATACACCTTCAGGTCGCCATGCTTCTTGTGCACCAAAAAGTACTGAGAGTAGCATTCCATTTACCTCTCCACCTCTGGTACCACCTTGCACCCTTAAAACGTAACATCAATACCTCTCTCAGAGAATATTGGCATTAGCAGATGACATTTGGGTAAAAATCCGAGAAATGTGGAAAGGGGTGTCCAAGATGGGAAGGGCCTAACCAAGTTGGCGTCACTAGGGGGGTGCGGACCGCACCGGGTGACACCCTCACATGGGGTGACACCATGTGGGTATGCTGTGTATATAACACAGCTCTGCAGCCTCGCCTCTGCTCTGCTTTGCTTATCAGGAGGAACCCTGAGCCTAATAAAACATTGTGCCTCTCTGACAAGCAGAGGCTGATGTGAGCATTTAAATAATGTCTTCACTTGGATAATGCGCTGTCAGTTTTAACGGACAATCTTTTGAATCGTTCAACTTCTTTGAAATTAATGATGTATTGAACAGCTTTTTAGCATATGAAATTAATAGTGGATAAAAGACGGGCTTTAGTTTTATGGAATCAAATGGTTGATTCTGAAGAATAAGTGGAATTTTAAATGAGGATAGGAAATGATTACGTACACATTTATAACAGGATATTCATAATTTAATAAGAAATAATTATATAGATATATCCAGGAAGATTGGAAAGAGCATCTTAACTTTTCTTTACAGGAAAGTATGCTATCTATATTTTTTTCGGTTTCAGTGTATAACTAGCGCTGAAAAACCCAACTCACTAGCACTCATTTTATCGGCCTCAAAAGGATGAAAGGTCAAGTAGACAGATCGGCATTTGAAGGACTGGTCTAACACAGATGTATGTAATGAGTCAGAGCTCTAAAGACCAACATTATGGGGAATACATGTTATGTTATGTTATGTTATGTTACGAGTTTGTTGAAGCGCGACAGCTGCCCCAGCAACGGGGCGTCCCGGCGCTGAGAAACCATATCATAACCTACTGAGGGGGGGGGGGGGAGGCTAAGGCAGTGGGAACAGATGGGTTTTAATTGCCTTGCGGAACGCGGACAGATTGTCCAGGCGACGGATGTTCAGGGGAAGGGAGTTCCAGAGTTTTGCTCCCAAGACTCTGAAGGAGCGACCCCCGACACGGCAAAGTTTTGTGCGGGGGACCACTACCAGATGTTGACCTAGGGAGCGCAGATTGCGCTAGGGTAGTAGAAGCGGATGGAGGAGTACAGGACCATCTGTTTTAAGGATTTTGAAGGCAGTAGTGAGGGCCTTAAATTGGATTCTGGCATCCACTGGGAGCCAGTGGAGTCTATGTATGGTGGCTCTAGCAGAGCATCTTCTTGGAAGGCCGACTATAGCTCTGGCCGCAGAATTCTGGATTCGCTGAAGCCTTGATGTCTCTGCTTTGTTAGCGCCTAACAGTAGGACACTAGCATAGTCCAACCGAGAGAGAATGATAGATTGGACTATGAGCTGACGTGTTTTGGGATCGAAGAAGCCAAGAATAGGGTTGAGGCTTCTCAGCAGACCCACACACGTAGCTGCCACTCTTTTAGTGTGGGTTTGGTAGCTCAACGAGGAGTCCAACCAGACTCCCAGGTTTTTTACCAAGGTTTTAGGGGGAGGGATGGGGCCCAGCAAGGAAGGCCACCAATGGTCACTCCAACAGCAGGGGTCTTTACCAAGGAGCAGCACCTCGGTTTTCCCTGCGTTCAATTGTAAACAGTTACCCGTCATCCACTGGGCGATTGCGGCCAGTCCATCCCTGAATCGTGTGGCAGAGGTTGAGGGGGCCTCAGTGAGGGTAATCACCAACTGTGTGTCGTCAGCATACGACACCAGCGTGTGGTCCCATTCTCTGGCCACTGCCGCGAGGGGCTGCACATACAGGTTAAAAAAGGATGGACTGAGAGCCGAACCCTACGGGACTCCTTGGCTGATAGTGAGACCGGGAGGTGAACGGGGGTGCTGAGACTCGGAAGGACCTGCCCGTCAGGAACGAGCGGAACCATTCGAGGGCCAGGTCACAGATCCCTATATCTTCCATGCGTTTCAGCAGGATGTTGTGGGAAACCGTGTCAAAGGCTGCGCTGAGATCGAGCAATATCAGCGCAGCACTTTGACCGGCATCTAATACTTTCCGAAGATGTTCGGTGGTGGATAGAAGGGCGGACTCCGTACTATGCCCTGGCCTGAACCCGTTTTGGGAAGGATCCAGGATGTTATTTTGGGCCATATGGTCTGATAGTACGGTGTTAGCATGGGCTTCTGCTAGTTTGGACACCCAGGGGAGCAGTGAGATGGGCCTATAGATCTCCGGCTTTGTGTGGTCCAGGGTCGGCTTTTTGATAATGGGGGTGACCCATTCTTGTTTCCAGCTGGTGGGAACAATTGCCGAAGAAAAGGAGAGGTTAAGAAGTGTGGCCAGGGATGGAAGAAAGAAGTCCAGTGCCTCTAAAAATTGAGCCGGTCTCATGGGATCTGAGGGGGCGCCGGATTTAACCTTACTGCAGAGTTTAACTAGGTCCCCATGGGAGATTTCAGGTAGGCATGAGAGTCTGGTGCCTTTAAAGGGAGAGTTGGAGGACCTAATGTAGTCGGAAGGGTTCTGTGAGAAGGTGTTATAGATTTTCCTTACCTTTTCCATAAAGAAGGTGGCGAGGTGCTCACACTGCTGTGTGGAAGAGATACACGAGGCGGGATTGCCACAGTTTTGCAGCTTTTGAACCAGTTTAAAAATGGTTTTCGTAGGGTTGGGGCTGGAGTCAATTTCTTTGGCGTAGAAGGATGCGCGGGCAGCGCGTATAGCTTTATGGTATGATTTCAGCTTGGACAGGTAGATAGCTTTGTCCTTGTCCTTATAATCCTTTCTCCAGTTACGTTCTGCTAATTTGCATTCCTTTCTTAAGAGTTTCAAATTTTCATTATACCAGGGGTTAGAGGGGGTGCTGCATCCTCTAGTCCATTTGGCTGGTATGAGGGTGTCAAGTCCTTTAATGATCCAGTTCTGAAACGAGGCATAGGACGTGTTAATGTCTTTAGTGGTTACGAAGTTGAGTACTCCTAGAATAGCCAAAAGGTCCTTATTTTGGAGTTTGTGCCAGGGCCGCTTAAGACAGGAGGGAGGCGGATCATTATTGGGCTGGATGTCGGCCGATATCACAAATTTAATGAGAAAGTGGTCGGTCCAACCCATGGGCTTGGGTGGATCGGCTCTGGCCTCCGGGATATTTGTAAAGACAGGGTCCAGTAAGTGACCAGCAGAATGCGTAGTGGACTGGATGAGAGGAATCAGCTGAAGGGCTGTTAAGTCCGCCAGGAGATTTATGATGATGGGATCCGACGTGGAGTCAAAGTGGAGATTAAGGTCTCCCAGAATAGTAAAGTTGGCGGAGGTCACAGCCAGGGCGTGGGCTGCCTCTAGGAGTTCCTCCGTGAATTTAGAGGTGGGCCCCGGGGGTCGGTAGATGAAAAGGCCTGAAAGGGAGAAGTGAGGGCTAGTGGTGATTTTGAAGCGGGCACACTCACATCCCGTGATGTCTTCCTTCAGAAAGGAGCAGGAGTATAGCGTTCTATAGATAACAGCTATGCCACCTCCCCTAGAATCTCTATTGATGGAAATCATAGAGAAACCATCCGGCAGCGTGAGATTTGGAATACTGGTTAGCTCATCCTTGAGCCAGGTTTCGCACAGAAATAGTATGTCTGGATTCTCATCTGTCAATAAAGTGTTGACCTCAGAGTGGTGCTTTACCAGGGACCTGACATTAAGCTGAAGAATCGTGAGAGGGGTGTGTTTTATCGTGCTCTCTTTGTGTCCAGGTAAGCACGGCCTAGGTGTAACAAAGTTACAGGACTTACAGTGTAGGTCGGTCTGTCCAATGCAGCCTACTAGCTTATCGCAGCGTTGGCCCGGGTTTAGTGCAAGGAGACAGTTTTTATCATAGTAGTATACCGTCCGTGTGATTTGAGCAGGGGTACCGGCGTGAGGCGATGTCTTGGCGATGACGGGCGCAGACGGGCTTGCCTTAGGCGCGCCTTTGGTGCGCAAACGGCGCGCCCGCTGCGCTCGTCCGCTGCGCTTCCTCCAAATGCACATGATTTATCGGAGGGAACAATAGCGGGAGGGGGCGTGGCCTCGAGGGGGCGTGGCCTCTGTGCACGCCGATAATGGCGTCAGCTGTATGACTTGCGAGGGGGTCGCGGCAGCGATAGAATCCGCAGCGCGAGTTGTTAGGCTGAGGTCTCTGTCCCAACAGAGCAGCAGAGAATGGGGGTGAGTTTAAAACATACACAAAATGTGACTCTCAAGTGAATATTTTAAAAACAGGTGATGCAGTAACACTCCCGGCTTCCGCCTCTGGAATAATGGTTTTGGCAGGACGCTCGCACTCAGCGCCTACATATAGCGTGGGGAGGGGGCGTGGCCTCTGTGCACGCCGATAATGGCGTCAGCTGTATGACTTGCAAGGGGGTCGCGGCAGCGATAGAATCCGCAGCGCGAGTTGTTAGGCTGAGGTCTCTGTCCCAACAGAGCAGCAGAGAATGGGGGTGAACATACACAAAATGTGACTCTCAAGTGAATATTTTAAAAATAGGTGATGCAGTAACACTCCCGGCTTCCGCCTCAGGAGTAAATCCTATTGAGCAGAAGTATTCAAACATAATTTAAGGGGTTCTTACCAAAGAGGTTACTTTATAGTTGGCTAGAAAATTGAGTCCTTCTTTAGCAGAGGTTAAGTATGACATCGGTCCAAAATATATTGCATTCAAAAGGCAATGATCTGCCCCCATCCAGGCCCCCCCACACCACCCCCCTCCCTGCTGTGCTCGTGAGGGCGAGTGTGTCTTCTGTGTCTATTTAAACTTATCCTCAGTTATGCGCGCACGAATTCAAAGCGCATTTCATGAGTTTATTTCAGTCACTTTAAGAAGAGCAGAGAACTGTGAGGGAGAAACCATGGGGCCGGGGGGGGGGGGGAGGAGGTGGAGAAGGCGACGAGGAAAGGGTTAAAAGAGCAGCAGGCAGTGGAGAGATGGTCCAGGCGGAGGGGAGAGATTGTGCAGGCAGAGGGGGAGGGATGGTGCAGGCGGAGGGGGAGGGATGGTGCAGGCAGAGAGGGAGATGGTGCAGGCGGAGGGGAAATGGTGCAAGCAGACGGGGAGATGGTGCAGGCAGAGGGGAGATGGTGCAGGCAGAGGGGGAGATGGTGCAGGCGGAGGGGAGATGGTGCAGGCAGGCAGAGGGGAGATGGTGCAGGCAGGCAGAGGGGAGATGGTGCAGGCAGAGGGGATATGGTGCCGGCAGAGGGTGAGATGTGCAGGCTGAGGGAGAGATGGCGCAGGCAGGGGGTGAGATGGCGCAGGCAGGGGGTGAGATGTTGCAGGCGGAGGGAGAGATGGTACAGGTGGAGGGAGAGATGGTACAGGTGGAGGGAGAGATGGTACAGGTGGAGGGAGAGATGGTGCAGGCAGAGGGGAGATGGTGCCGGCAGAGGGTGAGATGTGCAGGCTGAGGGAGAGATGGCGCAGGCAGGGGATGAGATGGCGCAGGCAGGGGGTGAGATGTTGCAGGCGGAGGGAGAGATGGTACAGGTGGAGGGAGAGATGGTGCAGACAGAGGGAGAGATGGTGTAGGCAGGGGGTGAGATGGTGCAGGCGGAGGGGAGATGGTGCAGACAGAGGGGAGATGGTGCAGACAGAGGGAGAGATGGTGCAGGCGGAGGGGAGATGGTGCAGGCAGAGGGAGAGATGATGCAGGCAGAGGGAGAGATGGTGCAGGCGGAGGGGAGATGGTGCAGGCAGAGGGAGAGATGATGCAGGCAGAGGGAGAGATGGTTCAGGCAGAGGGGAGATGGTGCAGGCAGAGGGGAGATGGTGCAGGCAGAGGGGAGATGGTGCAGGCAGAGGGGAGATGGTGAAACCAGAGGGGAGATGGTGCAAGCAGAGGGGAGATGGTGCATGCAGAGGGTGAGACGGTGCAGACAGAGGGAGAGATGGTGCAGACAGAGGGAGAGATGGTGTAGACAGAAGGAGAGATGGTGCAGGCGGAGGGGAGATGGTGCAGAGGGAGAGATGGTGCAGGCAGAGGGAGAGATGATGCAGGCAGAGGGAGAGATGATGCAGGCAGAGGGAGAGATGGTGCAGGCGGAGGGGAGATGGTGCAGGCAGAGGAAGAGATGGTGAAGGCGGAGGGGAGATGGTGCAGGCGGAGGGGAGATGGTGCAGGCGGAGGGGAGATGGTGCAGGCAGAGGGAGAGATGGTGCAGGCGGAGGGGAGATGGTGTGGACAAAGGGAGAGATGGTGGAGGCAGAGGGGAGATTGTGCAGGCAGAGGGAAGATGGTGCAGGCTGAGGGAGAGATGGTGCAGGATGAGGGGAGATGGTGCCGACATAGGGAGAGATGGTGCAGGCATAGGAGACATGATGCAGGCAGAGGGTGAGTTGGTCCATCCGGTAAGTTGTGAGGGGGTGACACCATGAGTTACCCGCACCTGGTGACACCAACCCTAGTGACGCCACTGACCAGAAGGGCTCACTGGTCCAATGAAATTGATCGCCAGCTAAGCAAGCAATGCTGGATATTATGCTCCTTACTGGCAACAAATGGTCGATGGAGGGTCCATTAAAGTGGATTGGTGTCAGTGACTACCAAAGAGGAGGAGGACTTAGGCTGCTGCATTCACTCATGAAAGCCTGAATTCTAAGACTATCAGGAGTAGGATGCTTCATTGGGAATGCCAGATCGCCTGGCGTCGGGTTATGACATCTCACAATACGGTGACTCACTGGAAGGTCGAGCGAGTCTTACACAAGGCCACCAAGACGGACTCAGTCAGGGCTTTAATAGATAGCAGTAGTAGTTTAAAGTCAAGGCCTCAGCTGCAGAATCCAAGCCAGCACATGAGCAGCTGCAAATCGAATGCATCTGCAGCCCTATGGTCCACCATTAAAAAAGACGCAGTATCCTTTTGTGGGCTTTTATTCCATCTCTGATGAGCATAACATGGAGTTGACGATGACCTGAGGAACTTAGTATGCATAGGCTCTGGAATTGGCATTGGAACTGAATCGGAGTTCAGAGTCGAGATCTTCAAACACGGACTACATTTCCTCTTCCAAGTGTGTGCGTCTGAACGTAAAAGAGCTTCATTTTCTAGTCTTCTTGTGCTTTTTCCTTCACCTTGTCCCTCAACTTCGATCTGGACTTTCCTGAAGATGGTGAATAGGGCTGGGAGCAGCCAAGCGACTTTAAGTGAGATTGAAACCATTTCCTTTGCTCACTAACAAAGAGTTTGGCCTCCCTTCCCAAATGGCCTATAGGTGCATCAAGGATCATCTGTTGCAGGATTTAGTGTGAAACTTGGTGCTGAAAACACCAAAGACAACTTAATATGTGGGTGCATGCCTGACATTTGCCTGCTGCAAAAACAACAGTTGATGGACAGAATGCAGAACAAGGTCATACATTCACCCCGGCACACTTGGGATTGCTTGAAACCTGTTGTTTTCAGGGGCAAAGTCGCTGCACACTGCCAAATTTGCACACAATTTGGTGAAAAAACGAAAACGGTAATAGTGGAGTTTTGTATATGCATCAATGGGTTTGGATAAAGAAGAACTTACATCTGCGAAGAGAGCTAATGCCTGTGAGCCGCTTTAGTGTCGACATGTGTGGAGATGGGACAGAGTCGCAATGGAGGTCCATGGTGCCACCTGCTGGAGCGCAGGAGCTATCGCTGGAGTTGGTGGATCGTTTGACGCCTGGGAGATTCAAAGGGAGGAATCGAATGTCTAGCCTCTACATCAATGAACAAAAAAACAAAGTAGGGATGCCTGACTTTTGAAATAAGCAATTCTGCGAATAATAAGGTGCAGCACAGAGGATAGCAGAAAGACCATGGACCTGCTTGCGTGGGGGCACAAGTGGTGAGGAAAAAGTGAACGCTGTGCTAAAAACAAAACCCAATGCTCAGAGATGTGTTCATACACAATGGGTTTGAGGCACAGGGTCGCCCTGTGAGAGCCTTGTCCTGTACCCGCAGACCACTGTGCATGGCTGAATGATAGTCACACTGGATTCAGCACACAGAATGAGGACTACTTTTTTGCTTTACATTTTGATGTGGCCCTAGGCATTTTACAGATCTCTTCTTGTGTATCTGTGAACTCAAGGGGTGTAAAGAATCACTGAAAACACATGCTCAGGTAAAGGAAGAGTAGTGAACATTTGGGATCTAACAAAGGTAAAGAAAACACAGTTTGTCTGAAAAAAAACTTGATTGACATTCAGCAGACGTGTGTGGCGCCGGGAATGTTTCACTATCCTATCAAAGACAGATTTGGGTTTAAAAAGGCTACGGAACGCTAAAGGAATTTTTACAAAAGTAATCAATCAATCAATCAATACATTTATAGAGTGCGCTACTCACCCACGAGGGTCTCAAGGCGCTGAGGGAGAGGGGGGGGGGGCGCTACTGCTCGAATAGCCAGGTCTTGAGGTGTTTTCTGAAGGTGAGATGGTCCTGGGTCAGTCGTAGGTGAGCGGGGAGGGAGTTCCATGTCTTGGCGGCTAGGTAGGGGAATGTCGTCCTCCGGCGGTGACTCTGCAGATCCGTGGGGCGGTTGCTAGGGCGAGGCTGCCGGAGCGGAGTTGGCGGGTGGGATAGTAGAACGACAGGCGGTTGTTGAGGTATTCGGGGCCCATGTCATGGAGTGCTTTGTGTGCGTGGGTGAGGAGCCTGAACGTGATCCTCTTGCTAACAGGGAGTGAGTGCAGGTTTTTAAGGTGGGCCGATATGTGGCTGTGGCGAGGGTCGTCGAGGATGAGTCGTGCGGAGGCGTTCTGTATTCGCCGCAGTAGTTTCTGAAGTTTGGCTGTGGTTCCTGCGTAAATGGCGTTTCCGTAGTCCAGTCGGCTGGTGACGAGGGCCTGTGTGACTGTCTTTCTGGTTTCTGTGGGGATCCACCGGAAGATCTTTCGGAGCATGCGCAGGGTGTTGAAGCAGGAGGATGAGATGGCGTTGACTTGTTTGGTCATCGTGAGCGAGGAGTCCAGGATGAATCCCAGGTTGCGTGCATGGTCCGTGGGTGACGGAGCGGTGCCCAGCGCAGTGGGCCACCAGGAGTCGTCCCAGGCGGATGGGGATTGTCCGAGGATGAGGACCTCCGTTTTGTCTGAGTTCAGCTCAACCGGCTGAGCTTCATCCATTCCCCGACTTCCTTCATTCCTTCCTGGAGGTTGGTTTTGGCGGTGGTTGGGAATTTGGTGAGGGAGAGTATCAGCTGTGTGGCGTAGGAGATGATGTTGAGGTTGTGTTTGCGTGCGATGGCGGCGAGGGGGCTCATGTAGATATTGAAGAGGGTTGGGCTGAGCGAGGATCCTTGGGGTACGCCGCAGATGATCTTGGTGGCCGCGAAGCGGAACGGAGGGAGGCGGACTCTCTGGGTTCTGTTGGAGACGAACGAGGTGATCCAGTCCAGCGCTTTTCCTTGGATCCCAGTGTTGTAGAGGCGGGTTGTTAGGGTGCGGTGGCAGACTGTATCAAAGGCGGCTGAGAGGTCTAGGAGGATGAGTTCGGTTGTCTCCCCGTTGTCCATCAGGGTCCTGATGTCGTCGGTGGCAGCGATGAGGGCTGTCTCGGTGCTGTGGTTGGCTCGAAATCCTGAATGGGATGGGTCGAGTGAGTTGTTTGCCTCGAGGAATGCAGTCAGCTGTTTGTTGACGGCCTTCTCGATGACTTTAGCCGGGAAGGGAAGAAGAGAGATGGGGCGGAAGTTCTTGAGGTCCTTAGGGTCCGCTGTGTTTTTTTTTAGAAGGGCGTTGATCTCTGCGTGCTTCCAGCTCTCTGGGAAGGTGGCTGATGCGAAGGAGTTGTTTATGACGTTCCGGAGGTGGGGTGCGATGATGGCGTCTGCCATGTTGTAGATTTGGTGGGGGCATGGGTTGGAGGGATAGCCGGAGTGGATGGTGTTCATGACGTGGGTGGTGTCTTCTGTGCTGATGGGGGTCCAGTCGCTTAGGGTGGTGGTGGGGGTCGTTGGTTTGGAGACTGGAGGCGAGGTCTGGGTGTCAAAGCTGCTGTGTATGTCTGTGATCTTGTGATAGAAGAACGTGGTGAGGGAGTTGCAGAGGTCTTGTGATGGTGTGATGTCGTTGTTGCTGGCGTTTGGGGTTGGAGAGCTCTTTTACGATGCTGAAGAGTTCCTTGCTGTTGTGGGTGTTGTTGTCCAGCCACTCTTCGAATGATGTTATTTTGGTGGTGCGGATCAGCTGGTGGTGTCCGCAAGTGGCGTTCTTGAGGGCGGTCATGTTTTCTGTCGTCCGTTCGTGGCGCCAGGTTTTTTCGAGCGTGCGGCATGATTTCTTTGAGACTTTCAGGGCGTCGGTGAACCATGTAGTTTTTCTGTTGGTGGTCTTGCCTGGGGGGTTCTTCAGCGGCGCGAGGTTGTCGGCGCAGTTGGTGATCCACTGTGTGAGATTGTGAGCTGCGTCGTTGGTGTCGGCTGGTGGGTTCTTGCTCAGAGATGTGGTGAGCTGGTCTGTTGTGACTTTGCTCCAGCATCTGCGGGGGATCTGTAGTGTGCGATGGTGTGTTGTGGTCTTCTTGTAGGTGAAATGGATGCAGCTGTGGTCAGTCCAGTGTAGTCCGGTGGAGTGGCTGAAGGAGACGTGGTTGCTGGCGGAGAAGATGGGGGTCCAGCGTGTGGCTGGCGTAGTGGGTGGGGGTGTTTACCAGTTGCTTGAGTCCGAGGTTGACGAGGTTGTCGAGCAGGGTGGTAGAGTTGCTGTCGTTGTTGTTCTCTAGGTGGAAGAGAAGAAAAGGGTAAGAGGAGCACTCGATTATATACTCAAAGCAACACTGTAATCTAATTTAATCCAAGGGTGCGTCACTACGAAATTGTGTTGGCTGACACAAAAAGTGAAAAATAATGGCTAAGTAGAGAGAACCTACTAGTAGTGAGCACTGTTCCTACTGGAAAAGTAAACCTTTTCCAACAATAAGGGCGAAACAACTAATCACAATAGATCAAACCATAAACAATATGCAATTTCACGTTCTATTATTTAATTCTGAAGCGATTCTGAGCGTGATGCTGAAAGGGCGTCGCAGACGCCATAAAACTACAGGTCACAGAAAGCCCTGGGCCCTAGCAGTGCGGAACTGGCGAAAAGGAAAAGGGTATAAAAGCACCTCCCAGGAAGTAGGAGGTGCTTGTCAATCTACCCGAATACCGAGCCCGTACCTGACCTCGAACAACAGCTGAACCCGCGGACGCTTTCTTTCCCGCTTTCAGGATCACAGCAGCTGAACCCGCGGACGCTTTCTTTCCCGCTTTCAGGATCACAGCAGCTGAACCCGCGGACGCTTTCTTTCCCGCTTTCAGGATCACAGCAGCCGAACCCGCGGACGCTTTCTTTCCCGCTTTCAGGATCACAGCAGCTGAACCCGCGGACGCTTTCTTTCCCGCTTTCAGGATCACCGCAGCCGCACCCGCGGACGCTTTCTTTCCCGCTGTCGGAGTGGAGGTAAGACTTGCACGGCTGTGCAACTGTGATTACTATTATTTATTCGGGGTCTGAACCTTGTGCCTCACGCTTATCGGAGCGCCTCTTCAGGCAGACTTCCCCAACTTGACAGGAACTGCGTATGATATAATTGTAGACTGCTCAGTACTGCCTAGAGGGTTCCTCCCTAACTGCCTTGAACCTTCTCAGAGTCCTGTGAGGTAACAGCCTGAGAAGCCTCTTCTAAGTTCCCGCTCCCTTTCTATTTACCAAGACAAGACTCCGAACGCAGTAAGGCAGACCTATCACGAACCACGCCAGACCAGACCTAGAGGGCTCGTCCCCAGAATACAACCCCTCCCTCTTCCCCCAGAGTGCTATCTGTCTCCAGTGTATCCATCGCATTGGGAGGGTTGGCACATAAGGGAATTGGGAGGCATCTCTTCCGACCGTGGTCCCCGCGGGCAAGATAAAGAGACAGGTTAGTGGTGCTCCGAACAACGTGGGGTGCCGAACCTGCCGGACCTTGACAAATTCTCATTCATAGAACTGTTATCCAACATGTATACATAAAGGCATTGTATTTATGTCTCTTATTTTACATCTATTCGAACTATAGGAAAATCAACATGTTGTGCATGAAGATCTGAATTGTTACAAATCAAATATTCTATTTACATATTCCTCAATAATTAGAAAACCATAATTCATAATTGTTCGTGAGTCAATAAGTGTTGATTTTCTGAAGTCATGATGCCCGATGCATTTCGGGACCCGAAGGTACCCTTCTTCAGGGGCGAAATCCTAAAACATACCAAAGGCTAATCAGTTCAATCAAAGAAAATATATATTTTCAACATAGTGTCATCTATCTAAAAATTCAAGACACTGAAGGGGGAGAAAAAAAAACATGTTAGCATCCTGGATGATGAGAGAAGAAGGACTCTTGTTATATTCTTCTAGACCATATAAACATATGAGAAATAGCATAACACAAGTAGCATCATGTGTTAACCTAAATAAAACATCCTGAGATGATAATTTAACATACACTTCTTACAGTCCATGAAAATAAGAAAACAGAATCTGGGTAATCCACAATGTGGATAATGTAACTCAAGCTAATTAAACTCCAGGCAGAAATACAACGAAAAATACATATCAGTGAATATATGGCTCAGAGAGATGTAATTACATAAAAATACAAATGATTAATAACATGCTGTGTGAAATACACTATGGAATTATCACCAATAAATGAAAACCATTAGACACTCAACATTATTAAGAAACCACAATAGGAGAAACATACTACTCATATCTTATGTTTGTATATGCACGAAAATTCATGTCGCTATTGCACTGCACACGTACCTTGTTTGCTAAGATGCGTACTGACTGAAATGGAGTCCTGTAATTAAATTTACAAAAACGGCACCGAAAATAGACTGTGTGATGTGTCCCGGAAATGAGGCCTCTAGGTAAGTGAGATAAACGACAGCTGCTGTAAACACAACGCTCCTGATAGATAGTGCAAAAGAAGCTATGTGATTTTGAAAACATGTACCTAAAAAGCTGGAAGGCACTTCGATGAAGATTACGTTCTTCTACTGGGGTGATATGTACGTAGATATTTTCCTCTTAGGACTATGCAGTTCTGCCGATAAGGCAGTAACAACTGTGGGAACAACAGATATAAAAGTGAAAGTCTGTAAAATACTGATAAAATGAAACGTATGCTTACTAGAAAATATACTAGTAAGCACATACCTTAAACCTTGTCAAGTGAAACCCAAGAATTGGATTTACGGTTATCATGCGATGAGAGTAGAAGTGAACTCGTGGGTGGAGATACGAGATAACGGATAACGATAAGCCACTAGAAAAACAGGAATATATCCTATCTCTGTTTACGTATACTCGTGTCAACATACTGATCATGTTAAGACTATTAGTCAAAAAAAGATTTACCTCCGTGATTTCTGTGAGATAACAGGGACGTGGGAGGATGATAGATTCGGAATCCCCGTATTAAGGGAAACTTCGGGGTTACAGTTTAGCGTATCACTTTCGTATTACGCCACTAGAAGAGTCACTGCAGTAGAGATTCATTTAGTTGTCTGTTAGGATTATCTCAGTTTCCAGAAAGGCGAGCTGAAACCATATTGTCCCTGGCTTTAACAATTGAATCCTCTAAACTGATGTTATTAGTCTTCACTTTACTAACTAAAGGCATAAACACGCATCTAGGTTTCCTGCCTCTCATTAAAAAATAAGGAGAAACTCCAGTGCAGGAATTAGGAGTTAAGTGATAACTCCATATCTTCTCCTTTAAAAATTCAAGAACATCAAGTTTGCTCTCCAAAGCAGCTTGAACGCACTCCTTAAAAAATCTGTTAGCCCTCTCCACCTGACCATTTGAGCGAGGACTATAAAGAGGAGCTCTGACAGCAGTTACACCAAACTTGTTAAAAAAACTTGCATCTTACTAGAAATAAATTGGACACCATTATCAGAGATCAAAGAAACAGGTGCCCCCTCAACCCTAAAAATGTTGTCCAAAAAACACAAAACTTCATCAGTAGTGGGATGTTCTACAAACAAAAAATAAATCCACTTAGAAAAATCATCAATTAAAACAATCAGAAATCTCATCTCCCTACCTAAACACTCAAAAGGTCCGGAAAAATCAATAGAAAGTCTTTGCCAAGGACCTGTAGGACCATTACCTAAAGACAATGGTTCAGAAGCAACTTTCCAGTGCTTATCAGAATTCACGCAAACTGAACATTTGTCAATGAATCTCTCGACAGAGGCATCCAAACCAGGCCACCAGTAATGGCACTTCAACAACTTCTTAGTTCCAGACACACCAGGATGCCCAGAATGTGCTAAACAAATGATCCTATCTCTAAGACTAGCTGGTGGAATAAACAAATCTTGTCTCAACAAAATGTCATTTTCGATAGACAATTCATCAGACACCTGTGCAAAACTCCTCAAAGGTAATTCTGAACTCTTCACAGAAGGCCAACCATTGGTAACATAAAATTTAACCTTCTCCAAAACACTGTCTTTGGCTAAATGATGATTCCATTCTTTCTCATAAATACCAAAACAACAAGATTCTACAGCATCAATAGAAGCTACCACACATTCGTGCAGATCCACAACTTCATCACTGGAATCATCAACCGGGGGTAATATGGATAAACAGTCAGCAGTGACATTTTTCCCACCAGGAATGTGCTGAATCACAAAATTGAACTCCTGTAGTCTCGCAATTAGCCTAACTAATCTGGATGAAGCATTTCCACTTCTCACTCCATCCATCATATAGACAAGAGGTTTATGATCAGTTACTAAAGTAAAAGGTCTCCCCCACAGAAAATTTTTACATTTTTCAACCGCCCACACACAGGCTAGTGCCTCTTTCTCAATAGTACTGTAGTGAACTTTTGCACCCCTAAAACCTCTAGAGATGAAAGAAACAACTCGTTCCTTACCTTCAACAATCTGAGTGAACACCGCACCCACGCCAACAGAACTAGCATCAACAGTAACAAAAGAATCACCTTCCGGGTCAAAAGTATTTAATCCAGGTGCCTTAGCTGTAAGATTAACAACAACAACCTTCACAAAAGCGGAATCATGAACATCTGTCCAAACAAACTTTGCCCCTTTCTTCAGCAATAGTCTAAGTGGCACCACAACCAAAGCATATCCCTTTACAAACTTTTTTTTTTTTGGCATAATAAACTTGGCATAATACTCGCTTAAACCGAGAAATGAGCGCAAAGTATCCTTGTCTTTAGGTTTGCTACAATTCTCCAAACTTGTGATAATGTCTTTTTTAGGAAAAATTCCTTCCGGAGTGATTTTGTGACCCAAATAGTTGATCTCACTGACCAAAAACCTACACTTATCCTTACTAACTATCATACCTTTGTTGTTCAAGGTGCTTAAAACTTTCTCCAAAATCGAGTTATGATCACTAATGGTCTTGGCAAAAATCAGAATATCATCCTGAAAGGACTGTACTCCTTTAAGACCATGAAATAAACTCTCAATTAACCTTTGAAACACACTGGCAGCTGATGCCAGGCCAAAAGGCATCCTTAGAAACCTATACAGGCCAAACGGAGTGATAAAGGCAGTCAGATCTTTTGACTCTTCCACAAGAGTCACCTGATGATAGGCGGATTTAAGATCAATGATTGAGAAAAACTTAGCACCATTTACAGCTGCTAACATCTCTTGTATCCTAGGCAGGGGATAGGTTTCAACCACAATGTTTTTATTTAGTGAACGAAGGTCCACACATAACCTGATATCTTGATTTTTTTTAAGAGCGATCACTATTGCAGAAACCCACTCAGAACTGTCAGTAGGTTCTATGATACCTTGAGTGCACAGGTCATCCAAATGTTGTTTTAGTTTATCTCTTACTCCTAAAGGTACCATACGAACCTTATGTTGGACAGGCAAAGCTCCCTTCTTGTGAGAAAAACCTTTAACCTGTCCCACAACATCCTCAAAAACTTTTTCATGCTTGTGGAGAATTAGAGATAAGGAATCATCCTCTAAAATAATATTGTTAACAGGCATATCTCTTAACTGGATTGGATGATCAGAACCTGGACACAAAATTACACCAAGCTTACCAAGGTCAAACCAACCCACAATATTCTTCCCATCAATTGCCACATTTAGGGGTCGATCAGGATGGCGGACGGAAGAGCCACCGCGGCCCTGGAGTAGGCGGAAAAAGCCTTTTCCGTGTCCGCCTGCCGCGGATACTCCGTCCGCCATATCAGGATAGGAAAACGTGTCAAATTTCCGTCCGCGACGGAAAAACACGCTCCGCCGGCCAACTACACACGACCACGCGGCGGACGGAACACATCCGGACGCTCCGCCGTACGCACTGACGTCGAAGACCGTCCCCCAAATCAAGATGGCGGAAAACACACATAAAACCGCAGCGGAAAAACAACCTGTCTTAACACGGCGGAATCCCCACAGTGAACATAGGTGACACAGCCGAGATACCCACCGCAAGCTGACCACCACCATGGACCCGGCGCTACACGCTTTCCCGATGCTCTTCGCGATCCACCACGTCCTAGTCATGGCCTACTATGGACGACGACGCAGGTAAGGTACAAACCATTGGCTGTCTGGAGGGGAATACCAGCAAGGGACGTGACGTAGGGAGGGGGAGTGTCATGTTACCGAAACCACTGATGAGAAGCATATACGAATACACATTTGCAGTACGCAAGCAGGAATGACAACGACAGACCACGAGACTTGATAGACTACCTTTATTGTCCAAAATAGGGGTCAAATCACAGTGTATGCGTGAGCATGGGCAAAGTGGGCACCAGAGCAGGTACAACATAGCAGGCAACGAGAGGGCAGCATGCAGTATCAGAGCAACAACAGGGCATTGTGCATTACAGAGCAGGTACATCAGAGGCAGGTAACGAGAGGGCAGCATGCAGTATCAGAGCATCAACAGGGCATTGTGCATTACAGAGCAGGTACATCATAGGCAGGTAACGAGAGGGCAGCATGCAGTATCAGAGCATCAACAGGGCATTGTGCATTACAGAGCAGGTACATCATAGGCAGGTAACGAGAGGGCAGCATGCAGTATCAGAGCATCAACAGGGCATTGTGCATTACAGAGCAGGTACATCATAGGCAGGTAACGAGAGGGCAGCATGCAGTATCAGAGCATCAACAGGGCATTGTGCATTACAGAGCAGGTACATCATAGGCAGGTAACGAGAGGGCAGCATGCAGTATCAGAGCATCAACAGGGCATTGTGCATTACAGAGCAGGTACATCATAGGCAGGTAACGAGAGGGCAGCATGCAGTATCAGAGCATCAACAGGGCATTGTAGAGTACAGAGCAGGTACATCATAGGCAGCACGTGAGAGGGGCTAAGTGCATCAACAGTCCATTGCACAGAACAGGCCCATCAGAGGCAGCACGTGAGAGGGCCAAAGTGCATCAACAGTCCATTGCACAGAACAGGCCCATCAGAGGCAGCACGTGAGAGGGGCAGTATGCAGTATCAGAGCATCAACAGGGCATTGTGCATTACAGAGCAGGTACATCATAGGCAGGTAACGAGAGGGCAGCATGCAGTATCAGAGCATCAACAGGGCATTGTGCATTACAGAGCAGGTACATCAGAGGCAGGTAACGAGAGGGCAGCATGCAGTATCAGAGCATCAACAGGGCATTGTGCATTACAGAGCAGGTACATCAGAGGCAGCACAACTACGTGTCCCTACCAACCCGTCACAGGGACCACAAGAGTGCCACGCAGTTCTCAATGGACACACCATGTGAATTAACATTTGAGTGAAGTGTACAGCACCTCACATCACAGATTCAGGGGGACTGCGTGAACTACCTGCCTCGGACACACTGGCAGCACCAGCAACAGGAGTGTGAGACACAGCCACAGCCCGAGTGACACACACATGGGCCACGGACCCAGACACACTGGCAGCACCAGCAACAGGAGTGTGAGACACAGCCACAGCCCGAGTGACACACACATGGGCCACGGACCCAGACACACTGGCAGCACCAGCAACAGGAGTGTGAGACACAGCCACAGCCCGAGTGACACACACATGGGCCACGGACCCAGACACACTGGCAGCACCAGCAACAGGAGTGTGAGACACAGCCACAGCCCGAGTGACACACACATGGGCCACGGACCCAGACACACTGGCAGCACCAGCAACAGGAGTGTGAGACACAGCCACAGCCCGAGTGACACACACATGGGCCACGGACCCAGACACACTGGCAGCACCAGCAACAGGAGTGTGAGACACAGCCACAGATGTAGTCACTGACACGTGAGCCACTGACCCAGACAGACTGCCAGCACCAGAAACAGGAGTGTGCAACACAGCCACAGATCTTCTAACTGACACGTGAGCCATAGACCCAGATACACTGCCAGGACCTGCAACAGGAGAGGGCACAACTGACACTGTGCCACCATCTGATACATGAGAGTCAACTGCACCGGCGCCACTGGGACAACTGAAATGATGAGCCACAGGGCTGTATGGGCCAGGAGGCAGGGTGGGCCTGGGAGCTGGGGATAGCTCACCTAGAGCCAAATCGGGGTTTGCAGGTGTCAATGGTGTGTGTCTGCGTTTCTTAGGGAGGTGTGAGTGCACCCTGGACAGGACAGGACTGCCAAGTGGTGGGGACTCCAAAGAATCACCACCCAGCATAGGTGGAGCAACTGCTGCCGGGGATCTGGTTTCGGGGGACGTGCTGGAGCATGCTTGTCGTTTGCTCTGTGCCTGCCGCCTGGACTCGGAATGATGTGTAATGGGGGATGCAACAACAGGGGACACCCTCCTCTGCTTCTGACTGGCCTGGATGGGAGTGGAGGTATGGGGGGACTCCGCCGCGGAGACATCAGTTTGGCGTTTAGTAGAAAACATCAGCCTCAGTGCAGCCAGGGGTGAAGTATGCCTGTCCTTGATTGCGCCATTGTCCATGCTAGATGCCTTGTCCGTAGGATGTGCCTTATCCTTAGGTGGAGTGTTGTCTCTGGATGTAGCCTGTGCCCTGCTCGCCGCCCTGTTCCTGCCAGCAGACTTGTCGTCTGTGGTGCACCTGCCTCCAGCAGACACCTGCTCCCTGTGTGTGTCCCTGCCCTTGGGAGTGTTCCTATCCACTGCTGTGGGCCTGCTCTTGGGAGTCTCCCTGCTCTTAGTAGGTGCCTTAGTCTTCTCACTGTCCTTGGGAGTGTTCCTATCCACTGCTGTGGGCCTGCTCTTGGGAGTCTCCCTGCTCTTAGTAGGTGCCTTAGTCTTCTCACTGTCCTTGGGAGTGTTCCTATCCACTGCTGTGGGCCTGCTCTTGGGAGTCTCCCTGCTCTCAGTAGGTGCCTTAGTCTTCTCACTGTCCTTGGGAGTGTCCCTTACCTCTGCTGTGGGCCTGCTCTTGGGAGTCTCCCTGCTCTTAGTAGGTGCCTTTGTCTTCTGACTGGCCTTGTCCAAGGAACAGTCCATGGACATGTGAGTATCCCTTGCCTTCGGAGTACCTTTCGTGTTGAATGCCTGTGTAGCTCCGGAAGGCATGTCCCCCAACAACACTTGTGGATCCTGTGTGTGTACTCCAGTGCATCTGACGTCGTCTACGTGAACAGATTTAGCTGATCTAGGGGATGGGGTCTGTGCCCTGCGTGCCCTGACGTGCTGTCTGACGCTGCTTCTAGTGCAATAACCTGTATTTGAGTCCTGCTCTGAATAATCACTACCCCCTGAGACATCCAGCGGTGTAGATGGGGAAACAGAAGTAGCACCCTGTTCATTCGACTGTACTATTGCAGACGACACACTGCTTGCCAATGACTGCACTGTCCTGTGTAGACCTGCAAGATCGCCATGCATCCCTTCCATGAATGCCACCACCTGCCCCAACTTCCTATCATGATCCTGGAAAGCATTTGTCATATTGGTCTGACCCACACACAGCTGTCGCAGCAGATCAACGGCCTCAGCACACAGTGCATTTTGGCTCACCGTGGCAGGGGCAGCGGTGCCTGCACCGAACGCCACTCTGCTCCCCCTACTCCTTCGGCCACGAACAATACATGGTGCAGTTGGCGGAAGTGTGGGCCCTGTGTGCTGTCTTCCGACAGAAGGTGATGAGTGCCCACTCCCAGTCTGTGACAACAGTGCAGGCTCACCAAGAGTGTCCGACGAGGAGGACGATGGTGTCTCCACATGCGAGTCCTCAGGGACGGTCCTGTCCCCCTCTCCGGCGCTGGCCTCCTCCGTGTCAGTCTGCATGTGTGCGAAGTCTGAGCCGGACTCATTTCCTCGGCTACTCTCCACCGTCTGTGGCTGAGTGTCCTCTGTCAAAGCTGAAATGCACAGAAAAGATGTGTGAGTCATGGGCACACTCACGTACAGAAGGAACAGGATAGCCAAATCACATAGCAGACAAAGGTTCATGAGCCCTCATCCTGCACATGGCCCACCCCTACCAGTCATCCTCACATTTTCTGCCATGGGGACATGGACCACTAGGGGATG
Source organism: Lissotriton helveticus (assembly GCF_964261635.1). Classification (NCBI taxonomy): domain Eukaryota; kingdom Metazoa; phylum Chordata; class Amphibia; order Caudata; family Salamandridae; genus Lissotriton; species Lissotriton helveticus. The sequence goes on from NC_136057.1 coordinate 606,933,708, forward strand.
TGCTTTAACACTCAACTACTAAGCAAGTGGCGTGTCAACATGGCGGACCTGGATGTCAAATGAGTACCACCCAATGGGACCAAAATGCCATCACAGGCATACATACGCAACACGGAACTCAATAGTGTGTCTGTGCACCAATACATGCATAGCACTCACAAGTTTCCTACACAGACAGTATGCTCACCGCTAGTTTGCTGTTGATCGGCACTCAGACGTTCGGCCAGTTCAGGATGCGTCACTGCAATGATACGGTGCATGAGAGGGGTCATGGAGCGTCGGGCCAGACGGGGCGTCCTTGGAATCAGGCCCAGTGTTACTTCCGCTACATTCTTGCTCAGCCTGGAAATGTCGTCCCAGCGTTTGTGGCAGTGTGTATGTCGTCTGTTGCACACCCCCAATGCCCGTACTTCCCGTGCTATGGTCCTCCACAGGTCCTTGCGAAGGTGCAGCTTGACCTACCATGATGGGAGACAAAAGGGTTTAAGTCAGTGGACAGGTGGCCTGTCACACACATAGGGGCAAGACGTTACTGTCAGCAGCCATGCACAATCAGGAACATATGTCTAGCCCACACTACACATTTAAGATATAAATAGGCCTGATCATTTGGCCCCCTCATGCACACCAACATGTCCCACACTGCACTTACCACCCGTCCCGGTGCGCCGTAGAGGCGTCCATAGTTGCGGAGTACACCGTCCACGAGGACATCAAGCTCCGCGGCGGTGAAGGGTCGAGACCGGATCTCTTTGCCACTCGACATGGCAAGATCACGGAGTATGGCACTAGAGCAGCAGTCGGTGGTCAGCTCAGCAGCAGCAGCAGCAGGTCGAGGTGATGGTCACAGGCAGCAGTCGGTGGTCAGCTCAGCAGCAGCAGCAGCAGGTCGAGGTGATGGTCACAGGCAGCAGTCGGTGGTCAGCTCAGCAGCAGCAGCAGCAGCAGCAGGTCGAGGTGATGGTCACAGGCAGCACTGGTCCCCAGGGTAGGAAGTTTCATTTTGGCCAAGACACATATATAGGGCCCTCAGCACGTGTCAGTGGCATACGTCGCCAGCAATTGGTCAGCCCTGGAAGCGTGATCGTGAAATGGGCCAATGACTGGCCCTGTTGTTGCGGTGCACAGCTTCCGCTACTTGCGATTGGCCGTATGCGGCCAGCGTCCCTCTTCCCATTGGCTGCATGTGCAGGGGACCGTCACGGGCACACATCGGCAACCGCACGTGCAAGCTTCAGGCACGGATGCTTCAGTTGCAACAATGTACTATCACTGGCGCCTCCATGGCGGGGCACGTACACAGCGGGGGAGGTGCAGGCCTATACACCCTGCAGATGTACTCAATGGACATGCCAGTTCATGACCCCCCTTACAGTCACCTTGCATCATCCACCGTACACCGGCCGGAGCGGCCGGCCCATGAACAACCGCCGTGCCCGGCCATGAACACAACCGCCATGGCCGGGACCGGCGGTTGTTCATGGCCGGGCACGGCGGTTGTTCATGGCCGGGACCGGCGGTTGTTCATGGCCGGGACCGGCGGTTGTTCATGGCCGGGCACGGCGGTTGTTCATGGCCGGGCACGGCGGTTGTTCATGGCCGGGACCGGCGGTTGTTCATGGCCGGGCACGGCGGTTGTTCATGGCCGGGCACGGCGGTTGTTCATGGCCGGGCACGGCGGTTGTTCATGGCCGGGCACGGCGGTTGTTCATGGCCGGGCACGGCGGTTGTTCATGGGCCGGCCGCTCCGGCCGGTGTACGGTGGATGATGCAAGGTGACTGTAAGGGGGGTCATGAACTGGCATGTCCATTGAGTACATCTGCAGGGTGTATAGGCCTGCACCTCCCCCGCTGTGTACGTGCCCCGCCATGGAGGCGCCAGTGATAGTACATTGTTGCAACTGAAGCATCCGTGCCTGAAGCTTGCACGTGCGGTTGCCGATGTGTGCCCGTGACGGTCCCTGCACATGCAGCCAATGGGAAGAGGGACGCAGGCCGCATTCGGCCTTTGGGAAGTAGCGGAAGTTGAGCACCGCCATGGCGGCGCCAAATATGTGATCTTGTCAGACGCTGCACCGTGATGTGTTGTGTGCAGTTGCGTCATGAGGGATGTGAGCGTGATTGTGAAAGGTCATATGTCATACAATATAGCATGTGTGTCCATACAATGGACATCGGTCGGCACACAATGGCCAACAGATGTGCATTCGTACGTGTTGACGTCGGGTTTGACCCTACAGACGTTGTTACATCTTCACAACTACACAGTACATCACGGCTGTGTGGCCAATTAATGCATCTGTTGTCAGTTTCTTGTTGTGTCGAGGTGACTACAGTGGTGGTGGTACACATGCATTCCGTGTATGTGATTTATACGTTCTGTCACCATGCATGTCATTACCGTATGCACATCATCATTGGTGGTGGCATTTGTGCTTGATGACATGGCGTGTGTAAACTTATCGTTTGTGTGCATGCAGTTGCATGAGTGTCTGTGATATGTCTACGATACATTAGGGTGACGACTGGAGTTTTGTCAGTAAGGTACACATGTGATGGAGTTGTACACGTATGCGTCGTTTGTACGTTGACCTAAGTTGCATCTCTCTCCCACACAGGAGGGCTCCAAATGTGCATCGCCCATACACTCAGCTGGAGGATATGGTAGACGAGGAGGTGATTCGGAAATTCAGGCTGGATCGACGTCGGTTGCTGGAGCTTGTGGCTCAATTGTCTCCTCATCTGCAGCCACGTAGAACGTATCCTGGCTCGTTTACACCCACTGCAAAGGTCATGGCGGTACTACATTTCTTCGCTACTGGCACATTTCAGTATACAGTTGGAGGTGCCGGGGGTATGTCACAGGCAATGTTCAGCACGGTTCTTCGGGATGTGTTAACAGCTATGATGCTGTACAAGGATGAGTACATACATTTCCCACGTCCGGAAGAGTTGCCAGCTGTCAAAGCTGGTTTCTATGCACTGGGCCACATACCTCACGTTGTGGGCTCAATTGATGGCACGCACATCGCGCTCATTCCACCACGGGCACGCGAACAAGTGTTCAGGAATCGCAAACACTTTCATTCGCTGAACGTGCAGGTGGTGTGCCTGGCGAGCAACATCATCTCCCATGTGTGTGCAAGATTTCCTGGATCCGCACATGACGCCCACATCATGCGAACCAGCAATGTCCCACGACTCATGGCAAATCTGCCACCCGGTCAAGCGTGGCTTGTTGGTGAGTGTGCTGTGGGGACTCTTGTGATCTCTGTGTTGCATGGGGTACCCACCATATCTTGTTCTGATGTTTGTCTCTGTCATCCCCCTACATAGGCGACTCGGCTTACCCAAACCGGCCCTGGCTCCTCAGTCCCCTACGTAATCCGAGGACGGCGGGTGACATGCGGTACAATGAGGCACATAGAAGGACACGGAGAGTCATCGAACGTACCTTTGGACTGCTCAAGTCTAGGTTTCGGTGCCTCGATAAGACCGGAGGGGCCCTGCCTTACTCACCAGGAAAAGTATGCAAGATCGTGATTGCCTGCTGCATGCTCCACAACCTGGCAGTACGCAATAACATTGAACTGCTGTTGGACCCTGAAGACGAAGGAGTTCCTCGGCCTCCCATCCCACCCATGTCGACTGATGAGGATAGTGGTGAGGAGGAAGGTGTGGACCAGAGGCGCCAGCTCATTGATCGCTACTTCCCTTGAATGTGAGTATCTACCTCTAGTGGCGGATGACAATGCCTCATGTATGTTTTCTGGTGTTGTGTGGATATGGGGTTAATCAGCTGGGTGTGGTTTGTGATGGTTGCACATGTGTGTCTTCATGTCTTTGGACATAGGAGTGTCCATGATGTGTGTGCTCCCATCCCATGCTTGTGTGATGGTTGTCGTTTGTGTAATGTTGCTGTGCATTGTGTTGTGATGTGTGTGAATCTCTTTACTGACGTGTGTTTGCTGTCTCTGGTTTTCTCTAGGTCACTCCCGCAGCGCCATGATCATGTGCGACTATGATCCCTGTACCTGTTTACGTCTGTATCTGATGGCAATCATGTGAATAAACATGGAGGCAAAACATCATTGTGTGAGTAAATGCAATTTATTGACAGGTTGTGCTTTTGTGCTGGTGAATATTTACAAGTAAGTGGGGGGGAGGGAGTTGGAGTTGAAGGTAATGGCAGATGAAATGTCCGTGCTGACACCACACTGGGGGGTGTCAGGCTAGTCCAGCAGACCAGTGGCAATGATTGTCTATGTGGGACAGGATGGTTTGCAGGGTGAATGTCTGGCACAGGCAGTGGCATTGTCAAGGTCGTCCCCTCTTGGAGCGTGTGCCTGGCGCTCCAACACTGCTCTCAGCAACTTCCTGCCTCGGCCGCCCCCTCCGTCTCGGAGGTGGTACAGAGGCAGCTGGGAGGGCAGGTTGGTGATGGGCCACATCCGTCGCCAGGGGCTCAGGTGGTGGTGGCGGCGGTGGAGGCGGAGGCGGAGGTGACGGGGGAGGCGGAGGTGACGGTGGCGGTGGCGCTGACACACATGGTGGAGGGGGGGGGGTTGTTCCGGGCAACCCATTCCCTCCACATCGTTGCCTGCTGGCCCATGATCACCAACATCTGGCCAAGGATGCCAGAGATCTCGCGCAGGCTGTTGGTGTTGTCCACTGAGTCCTGGTGAACACGATCAGCGTTTGCCTGGGACCGGTCGTATGAGGCCTGGCACCTGGCAAGAGCTTGTAGGGACTGTGCCACTGGCTCGGGTAGCTGTCCCTCCTCTGACCGGCGGTGTGTGGGTCGCCTGATTGGCAGTTGTCCCGTTGCCTGTATTTGTGGCCCACTCACCCTGCTTGTGTGTGGGGCCGTTGGACCAGCGTTGCGCGCTGGGTCATGCTGGGTGGCACCGGCAGGAGTCGTGGTGCTGGTGGTAGTGGTGGTACTGTTGGTACTGGTGGTACTGGTGGTACTGGTGGTGGTGGGGACTGTGCAGATCACAGAGACGGGTGCCGCGGGAGTCACACATGCGACGTTGGTCGGTCCCGGGAGTCCCTGTGAGCCAGATGGCCCTGGCTGCGTGCTTGGTCCCGCTCCATCCTCCGCCCCGGAGCTGCCTGTGTCGTCGTCGGCAGAGAGTCCTGTAGGTGTGGGAGGCGAGGCTGGCGGCCGGGTACTGCTTTCCCCAGTCAGTTGACGATCACCTGAGGGACAAGATCGAGCTGGTCAGTAATGTGGACAGTACATGGTTACATTGATTTGTAGACATTTCTGTTTCCTGTCGCACACACCCCACCCTCCACCACCACCACCACCCTCCCCGTGCACATGGGGGCCTGTTGGGAGTTGTAGTTTGGGCCTCTCACACACCCCACCCTCCACCACCACCACCCTCCCCGTGCACATGGGGGCCTGTTGGGAGTTGTAGTTTGGGCCTCTCACACACCCCACACTCCACCACCGCCACCACCACCACCACCCTCCCCGTGCACATGGGGGCCTGTTGGGAGTTGTAGTTTGGGCCTCTCACACACCCCACCCTCCACCACCACCACCCTCCCCGTGCACATGGGGGCCTGTTGGGAGTTGTAGTTTGGGCCTCTCACACACCCCACCCTCCACCACCGCCACCACCACCACCACCCTCCCCGTGCACATGGGGGCCTGTTGGGAGTTGTAGTTTGGGCCTCTCACACACCCCACCCTCCACCACCGCCACCACCACCACCACCCTCCCCGTGCACATGGGGGCCTGTTGGGAGTTGTAGTTTGGGCCTCTCACACACCCCACCCTCCACCACCGCCACCACCACCACCACCCTCCCCGTGCACATGGGGGCCTGTTGGGAGTTGTAGTTTGGGCCTCTCACACACCCCACCCTCCACCACCGCCACCACCACCACCACCCTCCCCGTGCACATGGGGGCCTGTTGGGAGTTGTAGTTTGGGCCTCTCACACACCCCACCCTCCACCACCGCCACCACCACCACCACCCTCCCCGTGCACATGGGGGCCTGTTGGGAGCCATGGACATGTTAGTGTGTTGGTGTCCGACGTGCATTGGTTGGGGCGTGGGGGATGTTTAATCTCAGTTGTGTGAGCCTGACCATGTCGTGTTGATCGTGGTGCTTGGTTTGTACTCACCAGTCTCTTCTCCTTCGTCAAGGCCGTCTAGGCTCTCTGGGTGTAGTATCACCAGCACCTTCTCCTCCCAATCGGTGTAGGGTATGGGCTCCGGGGGTGTGCCACCGCCAGTAAGATTGGCTCTGGCGTGGTTTTTCGCTCGGATGCCCTTGACCCTGGTCTTAAGGTCATGCCACCGCCTCTGAATGTCGTGCTTGGTCCTCGGCACAGTCCCCGACGCATTCACCCGAGTGACGATCCTGTCCCACATGTGGTTCTTTTGCGCCACGGTCGTCTGCTGGACTTGGGCCCCGAAGATGTTGGGCTCCACACGGATAATTTCATCTACCATTACCCGCAACTCTGTCTCCGTGAATTTGGGGTTTTTTTTGGGTGCCATGGTGTGTGGTGCTCAGTGTGTGAGTTGAGTGAGTTGGGAGGTGCAGGTGTGTGGTGTGTGATGTGTAGGATTTGTGTGGTGGGTGTTTGTGTGGTAGGGTGGTGGGTGGGTGTCTTCTATGTGATTTTATGTGAGTTAGCAGTGTCTCGAATGGCCCTCTTGCTGGCAGCAATGCTGTGGTGCAAGGGATTGTGGTTGTGTGGGGGTGTCTTTTTGTAGTCGTGTCTCAATGGTTGTTGCGAGTCAGGTGGTAGGTGGGCGTGTTGACTTGTGTGCATTATTGGATAATTGGGACGTGTCATGGTGGCTTGGGCTTGGGGGGGGGGGCCTTGTCAATGTTCGTATGTTTGCTTAGGACTTGCGGTGCACTTTCATACATTTGTTAGGCGCTAGGGATGTTGTGCGTGTTGGCCTTCCGCCCTGATGCTGTGGTTCTCGTTGCATTGTTTCCGCCGCGGACGTGGATGGCTGTGAGTTCCGTTGTACGGGCGGATTTATCCTAATTGCGGCCACGGAGTATTCTCAGGGATGGCGGTACATGTTTTATTTTTCGCGGTCATTTCCGTCCGCGGCAGTGGTTGTTCATTGGACTCCGTCCGCCGCGGACGGACTTGGTTGTGTTCCGTCCACCGCGGACGGTGTTGGTTGTGATCCGTCCGCCGCGGTCGGAGTTTCGTGACATGAATATCCTAATCCCAACCGCGGTTTCTCCGCGGCGCAGCCGGGAGTAAAATTTCCCCCACCATGGCGGACAGTACCCATTTCCGTCCGCCATCCTAATCGGCCCCATATTTTGGTAAAAATTTGGCGAGTTTCAAATTTCAAATAATCTTCGAAGAAACCTAACATTCTAATTTTAAAATTACCAAATGCTTTAGGGTTTATGTCAGAAATTTTAAGCTTTACACCATTCCAATTTTCTTTGAAAAATACATCTGACAAAATGGTTACTGGCTAACCAGAATCCGCCATGGCCTCAAACCCAACTTTTCCGACATAAACAGTTCCCAAAGGAGCTTTAAAGGGAAGAATAACACTGTTAACATAGCTATCAAAAGCATCATCATAAATGGTAACAATTAGGTTTTCCATATCATTTTCAAAATTTGATACACAACTGACAGTAGTATTTACATTTCTTTTAAGGGTCTTACAAAATGAAGAAAAATGACCATTTTTACCACACTTAGTACATTTCTTTTTGAGTGCAGGACAATCAGGAGAATTCGCTAAATGTGACTTGGAACCACATCTAAAACAACTTAAACCCGACTCCCTGTTTGTCTTGAAATAATTCTTTCCTCGAGTTTGAACTGAACAAATGGAGGATACATTAGCACTTTTAATAGACTCAGCTTCAATAATTTTGGAAGATTCTATAGACCTTTCAATGCCTTTAGCTAAATCAATTACTTCCCCCAAAGTAGGATTGCGGCATGCTAAAAGTCTTTCTTGTACCTTTTTAGAAAAACAATTAAATACAAATTGATCTCTGATAGAGATATCAACGGAAGCTCCAAACTCCCAATTAGCAGCTAATACTCTCAAAGCCGCTATGTAGTCTTCAACAGATTCATCACTCAATTGTTTCCTTTTGTGAAAAGCATGTCTCTCAATCATGACGTTAGGTTCGTCTTCAAACTGCTTTTCAAGTCTGGCTACAGCTTCTAAAAACACATTCCAAACATCAGCTTCACCTCCTGGTGCTGCAATAGGTTCTAGATTCTTAAAAATTTCAATTGCAGCTGTTCCTAAATAACTGAAAAGAATAGCTTTTTCCCTTTCTGCAGAAAACTTAGATCCGTCAATTGCAACGATGTAGTTTTCAAAGGACTAAAAGCATTTCTTCCAACACAACTTTGGTTTCCCAGGAATTTCCAGAAAAATAGAAGGTTGGTTGCAAATTTGAGAAGAAGCCATGTTAAACAGAAACAAAAAAATTATCTCTTTTTTTTTTCTTCTAAATAAAATAATAAAATTCAACTTTTAAATTCAAAGAGAGTGGTGTGCAAATCACCGAAGTTAAAAACAACTCACACTTATAAATAACAATGTGCAATCACTGAAGGTAAAAGTAATTTGCACTTTAGCAGGAGTGTGCAAATCACTGAAGATGAAATAACTTGCACTTAAAATAGAAGTGTGTAAATCACTGAAGTTAAGAGTAACTTGCACCTTGCACTAGTAGTGTGCAAATCACTGAAGAGGATAAACAAAAAAAAACTTTTTTTTTTTTTTGAGAATAACTGTATCAGCTGTGTAAAATGTATTTGTTTAAATACGCTGATATGCTTTAAAGTGAGCGAATCACTGTGTTCGCTGAAATTTCAATTAATAAGCGCTTTAAACAGGAAGGACGGAAGCGCTGTCTCCGTGAAGGTTTAACTTGTGCACACAAAATGGCCGCCACGTTGCGTCTGAAGACGATGCGTTCCACGAAGCTTATGCATTCCAAGCGCAATCACGTGACTGTATACAGCGTCACTGAGCTCGGGGACGTTCAGACGTCACACTGCATCCAGCGCATGAAGTAAGCGCGAGCGATGTCCAACGGCCAACAAAGTAAGTAAGGACCGTTTAAATCCAATATTAGTAATAAATTCGAAACAGTACCTTAGTGTGTCATAAAATTTCAGGACTTTTCATAAAAGAAGTCGAAATCTTCAACAAGACGACTTTGGTAGCCGGCACAACCACGCTGAGGATCAGTATCGATAAGCTTCCTGCTTTTTATTTTCTTTTTAAATAAAGCTACACAGTGGGTCTTTAATTATTTAAATATACCTCGTCGCCATTGTAAAGAGCGGAAGGAGGCGATAATTAGTTTTAAACTTATTTTATTTAATAAGTAGCATAAGACCCACTGGTGCTAGAGTCTAGGCATCCCTTCAGGTCAGCTCCAACCGCTTCTCTGAAGTGGAACCTAGACTCACAACAATAGCATTCTAAATGACATAGTCAGGAATCTAAATGAAGCAAAGAACTACAGAACAAAGGAATAATAAAAGAAACTACAAAGGAAATAGAAGACAGATACCACATAACAAGCTCACTTCTACTCATCGCGTGATAACCGTAAATCGAACCCTGGGGTTTCACTTGACAAGGTTTAAGGTATGTGCTTTCTAGTATATTTTCTAGTAAGCATACGTTTCATTTTATCAGTATTTTACAGACTTTCACTTTTATATCTGTTGTTCCCACAGTTGTTACTGCCTTATCGGCAGAACTGCATAGTCCTAAGAGGAAAATATCTACGTACATATCACCCCAGTAGAAAAACGTAATCTTCATCGAAGTGCCTTCCAGCTTTTTTACATGTTTTCAAAACCACATAGCTTCTTTTGCACTATCTATCAGGAGCGTTGTGTTTACAGCAGCTGTCGTTTATCTCACTTACCTAGAGGCCTCGTTTCCGGGACACATCACACAGTCTATTTTCGGTGCCGTTTTTGTAAATTTAATAACAGGACTCCATTTCAGTCAGTACGCATCTTAGCAAACAAGGTACGTGTGCAGTACAATAGCGACTTGAATTTTCGTGCATATACAAACATAAGATATGAGTAGTATGTTTCTCCTATTGTGGTTTCTTAATAATGTTGAGTGTCTAATGGTTTTCATTTATTGGTGATAATTCCATAGTGTATTTCACACAGCATGTTATTAATCATTTGTATTTTTATGTAATTACATCTCTCTGAGCCATATATTCACTGATATGTATTTTTCGTTGTATTTCTGCCTGGAGTTTAATTAGCTTGAGTTACATTATCCACATTGTGGATTACCCAGATTCTGTTTTCTTATTTTCATGGACTGTAAGAAGTGTATGTTAAATTATCATCTCAGGATGTTTTATTTAGGTTAACACATGATGCTACTTGTGTTATGCTATTTCTCATATGTTTATATGGTCTAGAAGAATATAACAAGAGTTTCCTTCTTCTCTCATCATCCAGGATGCTAACATGTTTTTTCTTCTCCCCCTTCAGTGTCTTGAATTTTTAGATAGATGACACTATGTTGAAAATATATATTTTCTTTGATTGAACTGATTAGCCTTTTGTATGTTTTAGGATTTCGCCCCTGAAGAAGGGTACCTTCGGGTCCCGAAATGCATCGGGGATCATGACTTCAGAAAATCAACACTTATTGACTCACGAACAATTATGAATTATGGTTTTCTAATTATTGAGGAATATGTAAATAGAATATTTGATTTGTAACAATTCAGATCTTCATGCACAACATGTTGATTTTCCTATAGTTCGAATAGATGTAAAATAAGAGACATAAATACAATGCCTTTATGTATACATGTTGGATAACAGTTCTATCAATGAGAATTAAATAATAGAACGTGAAATTGCATATTGTTTATCGTTTGATCTATTATGATTAGTTGTTTCGCCCTTATTGTTGGAAAAGGTTTACTTTTCCAGTAGGAACAGTGCTCACTACTAGTAGGTTCTCTCTACTTAGCCATTATTTTTCACTTTTTGTGTCAGCCAACACAATTTCGTAGTGACGCACCCTTGGATTAGATTAGATTACAGTGTTGCTTTGAGTATATAATCGAGTGCTCCTCTTACCCTTTTCTTCTATTTCACTTTGGCCCCTTGAGGTAGCACCATTGAATCAAACTTCTTCATCTATTAGACACTATCTCAGTTAACATGGCATCTTTTGACAGCATCACACACATTACTGAAAATAGAGCCAACACCCTAGCATACACAGAAGAAGAAGCTACAGATATATACGCCCTGATCAATGAAATTTAATTAGTAGACACTAAAGGGGGTTCTACTATCCAACGCCTTAAACAATTAGAATATGTGACAAGGAGCCAACTCAACCAACGCCTTCATGCGTCAACCCTTGTTCAATACCACGAGCAAAAAGAATACCGAGGGGACTAAGGATAGCATTGAGACCTATGCTATTTAGATTTCATCTAAACCCACAATTTATGGATAAATGGTTTTCCATATTGAATAAATGCTCGCTAGATCTTATTCTTTTAATTATAGAAGAATTATCACGCACCATCAAGGATTTGGATGAGGAAATCTACAATTTGAAAAGAGACCTATCATCAACAATTGATCCGACTATCTGGGAAACCACTTTGGAAGAATTGAATGCAAAACTTGACCGTTATAATCATGAACTGCAAGAAGAAGAGGGGTTGGCCTAACGGCTAAGGCGCTCGACCTCGGACCTGGGGATCTGGGTTCGAGTCTCGGTAACGACGCCAAAAACCCCCTGTGATTCTGGGCAAATCACTTAATCTCCCCGTGCCTAAAATGAAAGTGTGTCCTCATGTAACGTAACTGGTGCTATGTAAAGCGCTCTGATAACTGATTCGGTTCGGTTCTAGTTCGCGCTATATAAAAACTCTGGGGAAGGGAAGATAAGGAAGTATCGTCGTGACACGATCGACTATAAATTAAACGAAGTCTACACGTGGGCAGAGATATATGCCAAGAGACGGTTTACTCCACACAAAACTATGACTTCCAGTGAAGAAAGCATTACTATGGATCAAGATATTGCAGCATCCCGACAACCCATAGCAAAATCCGCAGTAGCATCTACATCCTCAACCACAACTGCCCCAAATGTGCAAGCAGCCAATAAGACTACAACGGGTTCTTTTTTATTACAGGCTACGACGGGAGGGCAACCGCCACCACCGATTATAGAAGTATCACAAGGACAGTCAAGCATCCCACCAGGAGAGGTAGAGGGAAGGTCACTTCGCAGTGGGAAAAATCTACCCTCATCATAAACATTTCCTCCTTCGAGTTATCCAAAAAGCAGACCATGACCCTTAATAAAGGCATGTCCTTTGTACCGACCAACGACACTTCGGCACTCGAAACTAATGTGGCATTCTTTAAATTTATGCGTAAACTCAGACTTCGACATTACTTTTAGAACGTCATGGATTGCCAATCCGATCAAGACCAACCATTGGAGGAGATGAAATTCAAACCCAAAAGTAAATATATGGCCCCAACATCTCACAAAATCCTTGATTTCTTTGAAGACACCGTTAAAAGAGACTTATCTAGGATTAGATACAAATCAATGAAAAGTAAGAACTTTACAGTCCATGACTACCACACAGTACAATCGATTACTCAGAATTCTCAACTTACGTTAAAACCGGCAGACAAGGGCGGGGCCCTTGTCATTATGGATACAGAATATTACAATATATTGGAAAGGAAATGGCGTAGGCACTACAATAATGAAGATCAGGAAGTCTTTAAGACAGCTAGGAGAAAATACCATGGACTAATCAAATGCACCAAAGTGAACTATTTTACAAACCTGATCGAAACCTCACAGAATAAACAAAAGGACATTTTCCGTATTGTGAATAGCTTTAGAAAGCCAAAATTTCTGTCCCAAGAAATTCCACCTTCACAGACTTTCTGTGACGAAATTGCAACATATTTCGAACAAAAAGTTATAAACCTCACTAAAGACTTTCCCGAAACTCCCCTAGAAGACGAAGACACCATACAAGATAATAACTCTGAGTCAGTCAATTGGCATACCTTTGCTATGATCAGTCTTGCAGACTCTTCGCAAATTATTTCAAAAATTAAATCTGGCTCGCCGATTGATCCCTGTCCCCCCTCACTGCTTCAGGCAATTAAAGAGGAAGCAAACCCCGTGATTAATGCCATTCTTAACACATCACTACAAACTGGAGAGGTTCCTTCCTCATGGAAAACCGCAATAGTTAAACCATTGCAAAAAAAGACCCTGCATGATCCATCAGTCTTATCCAACTTGCGGCCCATCTCCCAACTCCCTGCCATATGTAAATGTGCGGAAACTTTTGTTAATAAGCAGCTCTCAACATTTTTGGAGGAAAATAACATCCTTCATCCAAACCAGGCAGGATTTAGAGCAAGCCATTCCACAGAATCGGCACTTCTGTCAACTACGGAAACCATAAGAGCTGCACTTGATCTAGGGAAGAGGGCAGTTTTAATCCTCCTAGATCTATCTGCAGCATTTGACACAGTGTCCCATGCCATTCTATTACATCTTTTAATCAGGACAGGCATAAGGGGCACCGTGTTAAAATGGTTTAAAAACTTCCTGTTGAACAGAAGACAGATAACCATGCTTGGACAATTCCATTCGGAAGAAAAGAAGATTGGCTCAGGGGTGCCCCAGGGCTCAAGTTTGAGCCCTACCTTGTTCAATCTTTATATGGCTCCCCTGATTAACCTTATTGCATCCTATAACATCAGCACTATAGCTTATGCAGACGACACTCAATTAGTCCTTGTTCTAGATGAAAACTCAGAAAAAACCGAACAGGTCCTGAAAGAGTGTCCGACTGCAACCTTCAACTGGATGCATAATAATCACCTGAAATGTAACTCTGCTAAAACAGAGATTCTACCATTTGGGAAAAACAACTTTTTCTCCCCGCACGTCTGTTGGCCACCAGACGCGGAAGCCCCACCAAACACCATCACAGCAACTCGGAATTTGGGAATAAAATTTGATGAGATGCTCTCCTTCAAACAACAAACGAGAGAAGTTGCCGGCCTATGTTTCAATATTATAAAAGGCCTCAGAAAATTCTTTGACTTCCTGCCTCTATCAGCCCGCCGTACTGTAGCAATTGCACTGATCACATCAAGGATAGATTACTGTAACAGTCTGTATGCAGGGGTGGCAAAATCTACCCTACATAAATTACAGATGGTACAGAATTCAGTGGCGCGGCTGGTTCTAAGATGGCCCAGAAAATCATCAGCATCGGGCGCTTTGGACATGCTGCACTGGCTCCCTATTCAGAAGCGCATTCTGTTTAAAGTCCTCGTGATCACCTTTAGGGCTTTCCACAAGCGTGGCCCACAATATCTGTATAATAAATTTAACAGATACCATCCTACAAGAGAACTTAGGTCAGCGACTGCCAACTTGATGACTGTCCCTAATTTCAGACTGGCCACAAAGGGAGGAAAATCTCTGGCAGTTATAGGATCCAAAGCATGGAACAAAATGCCCTCACACCTTCGCACAATTACCTCTGAACAAACATTTAAAAAATCCCTTAAAACATGGATCTACGGGCTAGCCGACTCAGTTTGCAAATCACTTGTCTGATCGTTCTATTTTACAAAGCATCGACAAACAAGAAAAACAAAATCATACCATCTAATCAGTAATGGAGTCAGAGCGCCAGGATGCTCCTTGGAGCGACAGTGCGCTATACAAGTACTCTCACATAACATAACAAGAAAGTGAGTGAACATGTCCAAGTTCAACACACCTACCTACCTCTTGACAATGACCCTACCAATCTGCTACAAAAGGTCTTATCTGAATTGCTACAAGAAGCCTGCACAGCTGGGATCATCTCTGAAACACAAAAAATGTTTCTCACCACACAAAACCCAAGAAGACCGTTACTCTACATGACACCCAAGATTCACAAACACCCAACAGACCCCCATTTCGACCGATTGTTTCAGGGTGTAGCTCTATTTTTGACCCCATTGGAAAATATCTAGATCATTTTCTCCAAGAATTTGTACAATCTTGGTGCACTTATATTAAGGACACCACCCATTTCTTGACTAAATTGGAATCTATTCAAGAATATTGTAGAGAAGATTGGATATTATGCACAATCGATGTGACTGCACTATACACATCCATTAATCACCAACAAGATATGGAAGCAGTAGAATGGGCATTGCTACAGATGAAGTTATCTCAAGAAAAAAGTCTATTCATTCTGAAATTGTTACATTTGTGTTTAAACAATAGTTATTTCCAGTGGCAAGATCAATTCTTTGGGCAGATGACAGACACCAGCATGGGATTCTCTGGGGCTCCAGCCTATGCTAATATATTTATGTCTCTTTTTGAGCATGAACACATTCTTACGAATCATCAATGGAGTCAAGGCCTAGTAATGTATGGTCGGTATATTGACGATATTTTTCTAATATGGTCTAAAACTCAGTTAGAACTTGAAGGTTTAATTGTTGATTTGAACATCAAGAACCCAAGGATCCAGTTTACCCACAACATAAGTCCTAATTCAGTTCATTACCTGGACGTTCTTGTCACTAAGGATTTGGTTGACAAAAAGTTGATGACAGACATTTACACAAAAACGACCGATAGAAACAACACTCTGATGTATACTAGTTTCCATCCTAAAAGCTTTATTACAAACTTACCATACTCTCACTTCCTGAGAATAAAAAGAATTTGTGCGACTCAAGAAATATTTGACAAACAAATAAAAATTCATCGCAGCAGATTTGAACAACGAGGGTATCCTACTGAAATTCTGGACCAATGTATTGATAGACTTGCTATTATCGATCGTCAATCATTGTTGATTCCGGCCAGTAAAGCACCTAAATGTGAGTTCACATTAGTTTCGAAATTTTCCACATCAGCTAATCAAATCAAACGGATTATACTCAAAAGATGGGAATTACTTCAAAATGAGAGTGAATTCCAAGGAATTTTTTATGAGAAACCGATATTTGCTTACACAAGAAGCCGTAACTTGATGGATATAGTTCGGTCACCTAGGAGTTCACAAACTCAACCTGATTATAAAGGAACTATGAAATGTCAGAACTGCATACACTGCAATAATATCATTACTGGTAATACTTTAACCCATCCCATGACAGGCAAAAAAATCAAACTTAGACACACATCAGATTGTAATAGTACCAATCTAGTTTACTGTCTCAAATGCTCGTGTGGCAAATTCTATGTGGGGAAAACTGAATGTAAACTTAAAATTAGGCTTACAGAGCACAAGAGTAATATCCGAGCCAAGAACAAAAGTACCCCCATAGCCATTCATTGGGATGAAAGTCACCATAACATAGCGCAATTACGCGCTCAGGTAATTGAGGTAGTACCGAAAAAGGAGGGTCAAGATAATTCTGCTAGATTATTACAGCGTGAAACATATTGGATTGACTTGTTATGTACAGGAATCCCAAATGGCCTTAATGATCAAGTAGATCTGGGATGTTTTCTATGATATAGAGGGGTACTTTACACTTGTCTGTTTCGTACCAATAGTAACTGTAATATATACCTCTAATATATCCATGATCTTTACATTTGCCTAGCACTGATAGTCCATGAGACTTAAATTCTTTACATATTTATTCCAGGCTAGTTACGTCCGCACTGTGTTTCACTATTATTTTTTGATGTATCTGTATTTTAGATCATTAGCATGATATAGTGAAGGATTCCACTATGTACGTCTTTGTTCGCATTGGTAATTTTCGAATTGATGTTTATTTATACGCCATCTTGAAGCAAAATATGTTTTTTAGGACGCTATTTTTCCCTGTAAATACGTTGATGTACTGAAAATTATTATGCAACAATGTGTATAATGTTTCTAGTTAGTGACATCATTCACTCACAACTCAGTGATTCTTTGCGTAAGAACTTTATGCATTATTATTGTCAACAACATCGATATGGTTTGTGGGTTCACACTCTACTACATACTAGATTGATGGCACAATATGGTAATTTATCACTTCACATGCTACATTTGGAATTCAGTGATAGACTCTAATACTTGATACAGGATTCTATATCACCTTTGGTTAATATTACACTATTGGTTATTAGCAACTATCTCACTTAACACACACACACTTTTATGCAGCATCTTTTCTTCCCTTTCATTGTTAACCTATTTGCACTATCTGGCCGCCATCATATCCTTCCGATTACTGACTAACCTAGTTAGACAACTACTGTGTGAATTTTCCCTCTTTTCCTTTCGTTTTACTCACGGACAGTTATTTTTAGACCATGTTTCTGTGGATGCTTGACATTACATCATTAGACTCCGTGGGTCATATTTCCACGTACCAATCTCTGACCATGCTACTAGTAGAGTCACTGAGTTATAGATTCCGTTCTTTACGGGTTACAGTTTAGCGTATCACTTTCGTATTACGCCACTAGAAGAGTCACTGCAGTAGAGATTCATTTAGTTGTCTGTCAGGATTATCTCAGTTTTTCACGACAGGTAGTTTTTACTATGGGACTACATTTCCCATCAGTACCCGTAGATGGGAACTCTTTAAATAGTTGTGGAGTATCCTTCCGCGGTTACCTGAGAGTCTGAAGACATACCATGAGACACGGGAGCAGCGCACTACCCATTCACGGAGGTAAAATACTCAGAATTTAGTGCCAACCTTAAGATTGTTTAAAGTGCAGAAGTGCATTATTAATATAAGACATTGTTGTCTTTTTAGCGGCCCGCTTTTTATTACCACCCCGAAGTTTCCCTTAATACGGGGATTCCGAATCTATCATCCTTCCACGTCCCTGTTATCTCACAGAAATCACGGAGGTAAATCATTTTTTGACTAATAGTCTTAACATGATCAGTATGTTGACACGAGTATAAGTAAACAGTGATAGGTTATATTCCTCTTTTTCTAGTGGCTTATCGTTATCCGTTATCTCGTATCTCCACCCACGAGTTCACTTCTACTCTCATCGCGTGATAACCGTAAATCCAACCCTTGGGTTTCACTTGACAAGGTTTAAGGTATGTGCTTTCTAGTATATTTTCTAGTAAGCATACATTTCATTTTATCAGTATTTTACAGACTTTCACTTTTATATCTGTTGTTCCCACAGTTGTTACTGCCTTATCGGAAGAACTGCATAGTCCTAAGAGGAAAATATCTACTTACATATCACCCCAGTAGAAGAACGTAATCTTCATCGAAGTGCCTTCCAGCTTTTTAGGTACATGTTTTCAAAACCACATAGCTTCTTTTGCACTATCTATCAGGAGCGTTGTGTTTACAGCAGCTGTCGTTTATCTCACTTACCTAGAGGCCTCGTTTCCGGGACACATCACACAGTCTATTTTCGGTGCCGTTTTTGTAAATTTAATTACAGGACTCCATTTCAGTCAGTACGCATCTTAGCAAACAAGGTACGTTTGCAGTGCAATAGCGACATGAATTTTCGTGCATATACAAACATAAGATATGAGTAGTATGTTTCTCCTATTGTGGTTTCTTAATAATGTTGAGTGTCTAATGGTTTTCATTTATTGGTGATAATTCCATAGTGTATTTCACACAGCATGTTATTAATCATTTGTATTTTTATGTAATTACATCTCTCTGAGCCATATATTCACTGATATGTATTTTTCGTTGTATTTCTGCCTGGAGTTTATTTAGCTTGAGTTACATTATCCACATTGTGGATTACCCAGATTCTGTTTTCTTATTTTCATGGACTGTAAGAAGTGTATGTTAAATTATCATCTCAGGATGTTTTATTTAGGTTAACACATGATGCTACTTGTGTTATGCTATTTCTCATATGTTTATATGGTCTAGAAGAATATAACAAGAGTTTCCTTCTTCTCTCATCATCCAGGATACTAACATGTTTTTTCTTCTCCCCCTTCAGTGTCTTGAATTTTTAGATTTTAGATAGATGACACTATGTTGAAAATATATATTTTCTTTGATTGAACTGATTAGCCTTTGGTATGTTTTAGGATTTCGCCCCTCAAGAAGGGTACCTTCGGGTCCCGAAATGCATCGGGCATCATGACTTCAGAAAATCAACACTTATTGACTCACGAACAATTATGAATTATGGTTTTCTAATTATTGAGGAATATGTAAATAGAATATTTGATTTGTAACAATTCAGATCTTCATGCACAACATGTTGATTTTCCTATAGTTCGAATAGATGTAAAATAAGAGACATAAATACAATGCCTTTATGTATACATGTTGGATAACAGTTCTATGAATGAGAATTAAATAATAGAACGTGAAATTGCATATTGTTTATCGTTTGATCTATTGTGATTAGTTGTTTCGCCCTTATTGTTGGAAAAGGTTTACTTTTCCAGTAGGAACAGTGCTCACTACTAGTAGGTTCTCTCTACTTAGCCATTATTTCTCTAGGTGGAAGTTCAGGTCCCCTAGGAAGATGTAATCTGGTGAGGTACGTGCATGCGGGCTGACGAAGTCAGCGATGGTTTCGATGAATTGTGTGCGCAGGTTCCTCTGAGTGTGGTTTTGGGGTCGGTGCGGATCTGGAAGTGTAGGTGTTCGGTGGTGGAGAGTGTGTCTACGGCATTGGTCGTGACGTTGATGGTGTTCCTGTATATGATGGTGATTCCTCCTCCGGTTTGGTTGATGCGGTCCTTCCGTGTGATCTTGTAGCCGTCCGGGATGGCTATGGCGATGTTGGGGGACGAGGAGGCGTTCATCCAGGTTTCCGTGAGGAAGGCGACGTCTGGCGCTGTTGTGTCGAGGAGGTCCCAGAGTTCGATGGCGTGTTTGTGGACGGAGCGGGTGTTGACGAGGATGCACTTGAGGTGGTTGTTGTTGTTGTTGCTGGGTTCGACGGGCAGGGTGTAGATTGGGAGGCAGGTGAATTTGCAGGCTTGGCAGGTAAAGGGTCCGTGGGTTCGCTTCGGGGTTGCTCGGTGGCAGGCGGGTGGTCGTCCGGTGTTGAGTGCGTAGAGGGTGGTGCTGTCGTATCTCAGTCGGGCGCCCTGGCTCCGGCGTGGACCAGGGGGTCTGGCGCTGGGCGTGGTCCAGACGCAGACGGGCTTGACTTTGCCCCCCCTGCGCGCGGCCGCTGCGTGGCCTCCATATGAGGGGCTGAGGTAGGGAGGAGCAGCTGGGAGGCGGGAGCGGGGCGGCGAATGGGGACTCAGGGGGGCGGGGTCGCAGGGGACGCAGCGGCGGGAGAGAGCGAGGGGGGCGGGTGGCACAGAAAGAAACGGGCACACAGGCAATACAATGGGCACAAAGTAAACAGAAACAGAAACAAAAACAACCAGTTACCAAAAAATAAACAGTAAGAGAAACGAGCAACAATGCAAACCAATGCGGGGACACCCAGTGCGAACTAGGGGACAGCGGGGCACAGCGAGTGGCGGCAGCACACACAGGAGGACGGTGTGGTGGCTAGGGGGCGACCTACCTGGTTACAGGGTCAAGGGTCGCTCCCTTTACCACCGCGCGGCCTCCCTATGAGGGGCTGAGGGAGGGAGGAGCAGCTGGGAGGCGGGAGCGGGCGGCAAATGGGGAACAAGGAGGGTGGGGCCGCAGGGGACGCAGCGGCGGGAGAGAGCGAGGGGGGCGGGTGGCACAGAAAGAAACGGGCACACAGGCAATACAATGGGCACAAAGTAAACAGAAACAGAAACAAAAACAACCAGTTACCAAAAAATAAACAGTAAGAGAAACCAGCAACAATGCAAACCAATGCGGGGACACCCGGTGCGAACCGGGGGACAGCGGGGCACAGCGAGTGGCGACAGCACACACAGGAGGACCATGTGGTGGCTAGGGGGAGACCTACCTGGTTACAGGGTCAAGGGTCAAGTAATGAAAATGATGTTTGAAAACAGCAATCTATTTTAGCGCAAATGCAGATCCAAAACGATGGGGTTGGGGGGACAGTTTTAGCACTATAAAGTAAATTGACAGATGTTAAAAAGTAATGAAAACATACTATATGCGAATCCAAATAGCAGAAAAAACTTGGGTACTTATACAAGATTGGATTAGGCGAATGCTCTGTATGTCGGTATACCCGCCTACGAGCTTCGCCGTCTCCAACTTATCCAAAACCAAGCGTCAAGGTTAGTTTACAAACTTCCCAAACATCATCACACTACCCCTCTTCTAAAATCCCCTCACTGAACGTTCTCTGTTTAAACTGGGATGCCTGATCTTTAAGGCCTTAGCCGGTTCTGCCCCAGAGTTTGTATCTGCCAAACTCAAGTCCTGTGTCCCTACTCGTGACCTTCGATCCTCTACCAAAAACCTCCTGCACATCCCTCGCTTCAAAAGGAAGAAACATGGTGGCCTGAGCTTCTCTTATCTGGCCCCTTCCTTTTGGAATTCTTTACCTCTTACTATCAGAACAACGGCCCATGAGTTCTGCAAAACGGCTGAAGATCTGTCTGTTTTCACAAGCCTTCGATGAGTGAGCAGTTCTCCTTTTACACTTGTCCTCAGCGCCAAGAAACCGCCTGGTCAACGTGTGCTTAACAAATCCTTTCAACTTCAAGATACTCTTAGGTTTAACCCCTTCGACGCTCAGCTCGTAATGAGGTACACCTCTCGTACGCAGGTTTTTTTAAATTTCAGCGCACAGCGGGAAAATGCGCCGCACCGATGGTGTTAAAAATGTCAGTGACTGTCCGGGCACATCAGTATAATGACAAAAATTGTTCCTTGACATAGAATGCAGGTTACTGGTAGTGTAGTTGTGGCTTTTCTGGTGACATATGCAGAGTATGATGGCTTTAAAAACTATATATAGGAGCGTGGCCAAGATGGCGGCCGAGTAGGACGTGCCTGCTTGCCGCTCCGGTCCATTGCCTGGGCCACGGCCTAATAGCTTTGTCTAGCAGACCTCATATAGCACCAGGCGCTGCTGGAATCCTCCCTGATCAGTGCTGGTGATTGATCACGGCGTGAAATGGACAGCCGTGCAAAGGGAGGACTGAAAGTTTTGCCCGCCGTACCAGCGCCATTAGGCCGGGAATATGCGGACTCGAGTTGGCGGAGTTTGGGCCTGTTGCAACGAAGGCCATATCGGAGCCTCTCATGTGGGCAGCCGGTGGAATTGGGACATCTGGCTTCAGTGAGCGGGGCGAGGATTCATAGCACGGCAAGCCCTCATTATCCTTGAGCTTTGGCCCGGCGGGTGGCGGCTGCCACGCTTGGCCCAGCTAGCATTGTTGGAGCTCTGTGGCGGGTTGGTGGAGCGGCAGCGGACACCGGACCAGCGCGCTCTGCTCCACTAATTTATCTGAGGTGAGGCCAGCAGTACAGATCAATTGGGCCTCGCATTCCTGATGCTCTATTGAGCAAGGTGTGCAAGCCGCTGACTATTGAGCAAGGTGTGCAAGCCGCTGCTGGGGCAGGCGACCCATGACTGTGAGCAGATCACGCAGTGCCGAAGCTGAACAGGGCTGCAGAGGTGAATTGCCTCTCCTGGTAGTGACGGAGTCAGCAAGGGGCCTCTGCAAGCACTCGAAAGCCCGTGACGGGATATATCATTCTTGTGAAGGTGAGCCGCTTCGCAGGGATGACTTGGCCCTCCCTTCCTTGGCATTCTGACCCCCTGTGGGACTAATTCCATACCCGCAGAAGCGTAGAGGGGACGCAGGCGCCTTAGTGAGCAATAGCGGGGGTGAGCTGCCAATGGTCCCCAACAGAGCATAGAGGCCTGAGCCCTCCGAGACAGTTGGACCAGGCCGTGCAGCAGCGGCGTAGCCCTACGTTCATTGACTCTCAGGGCAATTGGGGGAGCGGCCGAACCGCGTACTGAGGCGAGCACTCCAGGACACAAGAGTGGCGTTGGGAGACCCCGATCTGGCACACGCCTGGCCTACTGACGCTGGTGGGCTACAGTACACTAATTTATTGGGTCATTGCTGCGTGCTGAGGTTGAGAGAGCTTTGGGGGGTTTATCTGGCCCTACAGGAGAGAACCTGATAGCTCACTAGGACATACCAGGGATCGCGGAGTGAGGCCTACAGAGCAACCGAAGGAGAATTTGGACGGAGAAGGCTCACACCGGGAGAGATTCGCTTGCAGAGTGCTAGAACGGCCGGCCTGGAGCTCTTCGAACTGCTAGTGGCCAGATTTGGAGGCCTGTAGAATTTGTATGTTCCTTCCTTCCAGCCCTTACAGGCCCAGCACCCTTGGTCGTCAGCTGCGACTCCAACCCATAGTGCACCAGGGGGATGAAAATTCCTTCACCATGGCCATCAATAAATCTAAGAAGGAGATATCCATGAAGGATTTCCTCCTCAAGACCGGTGCTGGAGGAGCTGACATGCCGCCAACACCGGGGGGGCCCCAGCTGAACGCAGCGGGCGGGCTGGTTGCCCGTGGCATCCTGGACTCTCTTTTTGCTTCCCTAACCGGGGAATTCCACACCATGAAGAAGGAGCTGACCTCGGAACTCCGCTAGATGTGCAGGGACATAGACTCTGTAAGTCAAAGGGTTAACGCGTTGGAAATGCAGGTGTCGTCAAGGTGGTCACAGGATTCTTGTGCTCGAAGGACGTCTCCTACTCCTGGGGCCACCCTTTCAGGATCATCTTTAAATGGGAGGGCAAGCTCCGCCAGATCCGCTCCTTACCGGAGGCCACATCGCTACTTAACTTGGCTGGGGAGGATCGGGGCACCCTGGAGCGGGAGGACTCTGCAGGCCGTCGTGATGGAGCAGCAGGGTGGCGCCAGGTTGGGAAGGCTCATCTTCACCTTCGCCCAGATCCTGAGACAATGGCTAAGGAGCGCAAAGCTGTCATTGCTACCTTGGCGGAGGACTCAGCACTGGACACTTTTGTTAGTGGGGTCCTTTTGGCTTTCTGTGGCCGGGTCTTGGGCGGTGGCGGCAGGTGGCTCCTGCTGTACATCTCACATCTCACCATGGGGCTTCTAGCCCAGGTCTTTGATGGACTTTCAACGTTATTGCTATTTGTAGTTTGTTTTTCCTTAGGGGAACTGGGGTCTTCTAATCCTCCTTCCAGATATGGCGGACAATTGAGACTCGAAATGCGGCACTTCCCTCAGGAGTGACGTCCCTTCGATGCACACGAAACTCAATTATTCATCTCATTCATTCAATAATGTTTCCTCAATGGTATTTTCAATGCTTGATTTATTTTTTTCTTTGATGCGCGTTATTCCTTCATAAAGCTTTCAAAGCATTCATCACGATTGTGCCCAATGCATTTCGGGCATGTGCCCTTCATCAGGGGGCGTTTTATCCTGTGAAATAATACAAGAGTGACATAGGTTCAATTTACTAGCTAGGCGCTATGGTTCTGATGACATGTCTTCACATCATTGTCATAGTTAAATTAACATGCACAAGGGGGATTAGGAGGACAGTGCTCTGAGTAACCTGCATTCTCCACGTAACCTGTGGATTCCGGTGCGCTCCGAGGTTGGGTCAAATGTCACACGGGTGTTTGGAGATATTAACCAGTGCTCACAGGTGCTTACATGCAGTGGGGGTGTGGTAAGTGTTCGCGTATGTCCGCGAATAAATGGCCGTTCGGAAAAACGTGTTTGCTGTGTGCGTTACAGGTGCCGTTAACGGGACGCATTCCCTGTACAATGATTTAAGCTTGAGTGAGTAGCAAGGCTGAGTGTGGCATGCTATTGTCACCGTGGGTGCTTGTAAAGAAATCTGACCTGTGACAGATGCTTCGTATAACATGTGTTTCTTCAATTCTCAATCAATCAATGTTAAAATCTAAAAAGATGTAACGACATTAGTCTATGCTGGTACTCTACCTCGTTCCCATGGTATTGGATCAGCTAGGAGGGGAACAAACCACTGACCAAGGGATTGCTGAAACATTCCGGCAGTTTCAAGAGACCCTGTACGAAGCCCAGAGTTTACCTGAGGAAGGCCCAGCCCAATATTTACAGGGCATATCCACAGCCAAGTTAGTTCCGAGCCAAGTGGAGGAGCTTGAAGCCCCTATAAGATTGGAAGAGGTTTTCTTTGTCATATGTAAATTAAAATGTCACAAATCCCCTGGCCCGGACGGATACTCTTTTCTATAAAACATTTTGCAATACCTTGGCCCCACTGCTGGTAAGGGTCTACAACTCGATCGGGACCTTCAACCCTCTCCCACCTTCAATGTTGGAAGCACTGATTACAGTTATCCTTAAACCGGGCAAAGATAAACGCATGTTCGTTTCTTTTCGCCTTATTTACCTCCTTAATGTGGATCTAAAAGTCCTATAGATCCAGACCAGTCTGGTTTTGTCCCTAGGCTTCAGTGTTCTGACAATACAAAACGACTTCTACACCTGGTGGATAGGTCTAAATGTTTTCTGGTCGAACAAATGATATTCTCTGTCGACGCCGAGAAAGCATTTAACAGGGTGCACGGGCCGTACCTTAAAGTGACGCTATCTCATTTTGGCCTACCACCCAGTTTCATTGATTGGATACTCAGTAGCTATACCAACCCAACTGCCTCGGTGCAGGTGAATGGCACTGTCTCAAATTCCTTTCCCATTCAAAGAAGAACGCGACAGGGGTGCCCCATGTCACCACTTTTATTTGCGCTGTACATGCAGCCTATGGCTCAAAGGGTTCGGGACGATCCCTCCATAACAGGGGTTCACTTTGGAGGGTCGAAGCACAAACTCTGCCTTTATGGGGATGATGTTGTGGCCACAGTGTAGCGGCCCAGGGAATCTCTTCCTGCCTTGCTGGCGGAACTAGAAAGGTTTGCCTTGACATTGGGCTTCAAGATTAATGTGCATAAGTCATAAGCTCTCAAACTCTCTCCTGAACCGGAGACACTAGGCCTTCTGCAGCGGTCTTATCACATTCACTGGGCTCAATCTTCTATCCCCCATCTGGGCCTGCATGTCTCTCCTAGTTTACAGGTCACCAACTCGATAAATTATACATCGCTGTTATGCCAGGTCCGGAATTGTTTAAGAAGGTGGCGGCCTCATTCGCTGTCATGTGTGGGCCGCAGAGCGGCCATAAAAATGACGATACTCAAGATACCTAAGATCATTTATGTGTTACAATCACTTCTACTGGTGCCTCAGTCAGAAGTTCTACTTTCATTTCAGAGGGATTTCGAACTAGTTTATATGGCAGGATCAACGGGCTCGTTCGCACAGGGAGTTAATCTACAGAGATCCAAATGAGGGTGGCCTGGGGTTCCTAACTTGCAGGCCTATTGGTGGGCGGTCCAAATGAGAGCATTGGTTGAATGGTCACGCCCAGAGTCCGAGAAGCACTGGCTGTTCATGGACAGGTCTCTTGCCAGACAGCCTCTGTGGGGGGTCCTCTTCCTTACCCGAGCTGCAAGATCCCGAATTTGTACCTTTCCAAAGTAACTGACCCTACCCTCTTGGCTTAGGATAAGGTCTCTGCCCCTATAGGGCTTACGACTTTCCCGTCACCGA
This sequence comes from Lissotriton helveticus, assembly GCF_964261635.1. Classification (NCBI taxonomy): domain Eukaryota; kingdom Metazoa; phylum Chordata; class Amphibia; order Caudata; family Salamandridae; genus Lissotriton; species Lissotriton helveticus. Next base: position 606,960,267 of record NC_136057.1, read on the forward strand.
TCACACCTATAGTACATAACCCCGATTTTATCCCAGGGCTAGACTCAGTGGGGTTCAGGCATTGGACTAGGGAGGGGCAGCGCTCCATAGGGCATCTCTTTGATACCACAGGGCCCCTATCCTGTTCCGATTTTCGCAGGTACGGGGACATACCGGAAACAGAACGGTATCATTATATACAGATTCATCATTGGGTACTACACACTGAGGTGCGGGAGGATGCCGAGAGACATCTCACACCTTTTGAGAAGTGGTTACTTACGCGGCACACTGATTCTCATCTGACATCAGATTTGTACAAGTTTACCAAGCACATCCCCAGCCCTGGGAAAACACTGGGTCAATTATGTTGGGAAGGGGAACTGGGTCTTGCACAGACACCGAAAGAGTGGTAAGGCGTCTACTACAGGGCCCGACACGTGGCACGCAATGTAGCCTCCATTGAAACAGCCACAAAAATAGTTACCTATTGGTACTTGACCCCTCCCCGGCTCCATAGAGGTAACCCCTCTCAAAGTCTGCAACGTTGGGGAGCCTGTGGCTCACTGGGTACCCTTACCCACTTACTATGGGATTACCCCTCCTTGGCGGGTTATTGGACGCAGATCTTAGATGACATCGATTCCCACTTTGACACCCAAATTCCTCGCCTTCCAGTGAATACTCTCCTAGGTCTCCCGAACCCCATTACCTTTCCACTTACGTTTCGGAGAGGCAGGCAGATGAACTAGCCTTGGGGGCAACCTTGCAAAATATACTCTCCCATTGGGGTACTTCAGCTGCCCCCGCTCGGTTGGGCTGGCTCCATAGGCTCTGGGGCATATACGAAAGCAGAAAATGTTGCTCTCCCTTGTTCACCCGGGAGCCTCATTTCATGACCTGTGGGGACCTTTCCTAAAACTATTGACATCTGGCTTCAAAGAACTCACCTGCCCCAAATATTTGAGACTATTGCGACTTGCGGATCCACCCACACAAACAGACTTGAGTACTCATGCTCCACAATAGGACTTCTTTCCTTTGGTTCATCTTTAGTTAGGACACAAAATACATCGCATAAGATTGACCAACTGATTCTGGAGGGGTGGGGGGATGTTTCCTGGTTCTTGTTATAGTATATCTTGCCAAAAGCGGTAATCCTGCTACCGGATTCTACTTTGATGGTCACAGCTCATGTTAGCTTTGAAAGTTGATTTACATTTTTTGAAATGAATAAAAGAAATCTAAACCTAAAAACTATATATATATGCAGGTTTGGACAAAAAAAACTGAGGTGTGCATATGGGTATTACCGTTGAAATTTAGTGATTACATTTAATTGACTTGTGTAAGACACAAAAATAAATCATATGGTTCAATATTTTAATGTCAAGCAGAACATAAGGTTTAATTTACCTGCCTAAAAAACATTTAGGATGAATGAGCTAGATAACACAAACAAATGCAAACCTCATTATTGTATATAACTATGGTCAATTGTGATGCATCTTTTTATTAATTAATTCTTGTGTGTCAATATATATTTTTTGTTCATTGTATTTGTGTTTATTTATACACTATCCGGCGTTGTTCATCCATGTGTCTTTTCTTCTTTTAAATTCTCTGCCGCTTCTAAAGTTATGGGTTTGAAACGGCTTTATTATAGCATAGAATTGAAGCCCTGAGGAAGCGACAGAATATAATTTATAGAAGTCGTCTAACACGTGTTACTGTTAGCTGTTCTTTGTCTCAGAACTTCAAAGGCTTTCATAGTTCGTTGATTTTGAACTTCAAATGATCCCTAATAAAGGTATTTTGTTCAAATGAAAATATCTTCTACTCTATGCTTTTTAAATGCTTGATGAAAATCAATGATACCTACACAAAAACGTCTTTGACCTTTCATGTAATCTAATTGAGGAAGAGACACTGTATGTTTAAAGTCTGGCGCAGGTTATTATTGAACTGATGTCCCTAACCAAGACTATGTAAAGAAGTAGCCCGGGTCACCCAAATTAATTCCCAATAAGAGTGCAGTTACATCGAACCTTCAAAGCAGCTTAATTTCTTCAGGGCAAGCTTGTACAGAGCTACTTTTTATTACCCAGCAATTAGGTCAAACATCAAAACCCTCCTTCCAGTAGATATTCTGGTCATTACATTACTCATCTTCATAATAAAAGCTGTTTTGTCTATGTGGAAAAGGAAAATGCTACTTACCAGTATGCATCTGTTCTCGGCATGTAGAGCTGCAGAGTTACACACTCTGCATAGATGGCCATCTAGTGTTGGGCCCGGATGTTTGCAGTTTGTTATGTTGTAGAAAAGTCTTTGGAAGTCACGGGATAGGTGACTCCTCCTTTGGATGATACTGCGCATGGCCATCGGCTCCATCCCCAGATTGTTTTTCGCCATTAGGGAAGTGATGGAGCTGTACAAGAAGGAGTGATGTCCATGTAGTTTGTATCTAATTAAGATAATACGGGAACAGATAAAGGTAGCCGGGGAGGCGGGTGGGCGTGTGTAACTCTGCAGCTCTACATGCCAAGAACAGATGCATACTGGTAAGTAGCATTTTCCGTTCGAGGCATATGAGCTGCAGTTTACACACAATGCATAGATTGTATAGCAGTACCCACCTTAGCGGCGACCACCCCTATCTGTTGCAGTTGTTTGAAATAGTTTTTAGTACAGCCTGGCCCACAATGGCTTGTTGCTTAGTTTGCACATCTACACAATAGTGTTTTGTGAATGTGTGCGGTGTAGACCATATAGCTGCTTTGCATATGTCATCTAAGGGAATGTTCCCTAAGAATGCCATAGAAGCCCCTAACTTTCTTGTAGAATGGGCTTTTGGGGGAATTGTTAACGTACGCTTGGCTTTCTGGTAATAGATTTGCATGCATTTGACAATCCACCTTGCAATTCCAGATTTTGATATGGGATTTCCTTTATGTGGTGGTGAAAAAGACACAAAAAGCTGTTTTCTGAAAACTTTGTGTTCTTTCTATGCAATAAAGTAGCGCTCTTTTAACATCTAAAGTGTGTAGAGCTCTTTAAGCAACTGTTTGTGGCTGCGAGAAGAATACGGGCAGCTCCACAGATTGATTTAGATAGAATGGTGAAATGACTTTTGGAAGGAATTTGGTATTAGTACGAAGAACCACTTTGTTATGATGCATTTGCAGGAAAGGTTCTTGAATGGTAAATGCTTGCAGTTAGCTTACTCTTCTAAGAGAAGGAATGGCTACTAGGAAAGCTACTTTCCAAGTTAGGAATTGCAATTCACATTTGTGTAAAGGTTCAAAGGGCGTCCCCATGAGACGTGTGAGAACGACGTTTAAGTTCCACATTGGTGAAGGTGGTGTTCTGGGAGGGATTATTCTTTTTAGCCCTTCCATGAAAGCTTAGCTGGTACTCTAAAAAGAGATAGATGTCTATTTTGTAAGTATGCTGCTATAGCAGCAAGGTGTAACCTGATATATGTGTGTGCTAAGTTACACTTTCGAAGATGTAGGAAGAATCCTATGATGTGTTAATAGACACATCCAGGGGGTTTATGTGATTGTTTTGACAGTATATCATAAACCTTTTCCACTTAGCAGCATAACATGCTCTGGTAGTGGGACGTCTAGCTTCTTTGATGACGTTCATACATTCTTGAGGAAGGTTAAGGTAACCAAACTCTATGACTTCACGATCCCGATTGCTAGGTTGAGCTGAGCTGAGTCCGGGTGTCGGATCTCTCCATGGTTCTGCGTTAACAGGCGTGGAGATAGGCTTAGTTTTTTGTGTGGCACCCCAGATAGTTGCAGCAGTGTTGTGTACCACGGTTGTCTGGCCCAAGTTGGAGCAACTAGAATGAGTGTTAGGGAATGTTGCTGTAGTTTGCGTACCACTAATGGAAGTAGTGGGAGAGGAGGAAAAGCGTACGCAAATCGTCCTGACCAGTTCATCCATATCGCATTGCCTTTGGACAATGGGTTGTGGGTATTTGGTGGCGAAGTTTGGGCATTTTGCATTTTCGTGGATGGCGAAGAGGTCTATCTGAGGCTGTTCCCACGTTTGGAAAAACGGTTGAAGAACTTGCGGATGAAGTTCCCACTCGTGGATCTGCTGTGTCTGTCGACTTAGTAGATCTGCCATGGTGTTTTGTACTCCTGGGACATGTTGGGCTAAGAGCAAGATCTTTAGAGGTATAGCCCATCTCCATATCTGCTGTGCTAACTGAGAGAGCTGCAGAAAGTGTGTCCCGCCTTGTTTGTTTATGTAGTACATCGCTGTCATATTGTCTGTGAGGACTAGGACAGCTTTGCCTGACACTTGAGTTTGAAATGCTTTTAGGGCTAGAAAGACAGCTAGCAACTCTAAGTGGTTGATGTGGAGTAGCTTTTGTTGGGGTGTCCACCTGCCTTGAATGGTGTGATGCAGTAGGTGAGCTCCCCAGCCAGAGAGCGACGCGTCCGCTGTCATGATTATTTGGGGAACTAGCTCTAGGAACGGTCGGCCTTTTGAAAGGTTTTTTGTGCTCCACCATTGCAGAGAGCGATGAGTCGGACTGTCTACCAACACTAGGTCTGTTAATTGACCATGAGCCTGGTTCCACTGTCGTGCTAGGCACCCTTGAAGTGGACGAATTTGCAGTCTTGCGTGAGGTACTATAAATATGCAAGATGCCATCATTCCTATGAGTTGAATGAACACTCGAGCTGGAAGCGAGTGTTGTGGTTTGAATTTTGTTAGTAGCGTTTGTACACTTGTTATCCTGGCTGGAGAGGGATAAGCTAGAGTTAATTGGGTGTTTATTGTAGCACCGAGGTATTGTTGTATGTGCGAGGGTCGCAGATATGACTTGGTGTGATCTACTGTGAATCCTAAGTTGTGGAGTAGTAGAATTGTGGCGTGAGTGTGTTGTACACACTGGCCGTATGAGCTTGCTTTTATGAGCCAGTCGTCCAGATATGGGAAGACGTGAATCCGCTGTCTTCTTAAGTGTGCTGCTACGACTGCTAAGCATTTGGTAAACACTCTTGGTGCTGTTGGGACTCCGAATGGGAGCACTTTGAACTGGTAGTGCTCCCGTCTAGCACAAATCTGAGATATTTTCTGTGCGCTGTGTGGATAGGAATGTGGAAGTAGGCGTCCTTGAGATCTACAGTTACAAGGAAGTCGTTTTGTAACAGGAGCGGAAGGACTTGTTGAAGTGTGACCATATGAAAATGGTCTGACTGTATGTAAATGTTTAGAGGTCTGAGGTCTAGAATAGGTCTCAGAGATCCGTCCTTCTTTGGAATTAAGAAATATAGGGAGTATACTCCCTTGTTGTGCTGATGCTTTGGAACTATTTCTATTGCATTTTTCTGCAGGAGAGATACCACTTCCTGTCTGAGCAGTGTCAAATGTTCTTGTGACATTGGACCTTGTCTGGGTGGTATGTTTGGGGTGGGGGTGGATGTTACTTCTAAACAGTAACCTGACTGGATTGTTTGAAGCACCCACCTGTATGATGTGATGTTTTCCCAGGCAGGTAGATATTGCTGTAGTCTTCCCCCGACCGGAGTGGAATGGGGCGGGGGAAGGGGAGGGGAGTTATTGGGTAAGGGTGGAGGCAGAGCGAGAATTGTTGGTCTTGCCTCTGCCCTTGTTGTTGTTACCTCTGTAACCACCCCTTTGGTAGCCCTTACTATATGTAGATTGTGTGGGGGCTTTGTAGGAGGTGGAAGGTGTCTCCGAAGCATATCCTCTGTTACCTCTATAGGAAGAGCGTCGAAATGAACGCCTGGGAGCCTGTGACTGCAAGGCTCCCATAGATTTTGCTGTGTCTGTATCCTTCTTCATTTTTTCGAGGGATACGTCCACATTGGGTCCGAATAAGTGTTGCTCATTAAAGGGTTGATTGAGTATAGCACTCTGGACTTCAGGTTTAAAACCTGATATGCGTAGCCACGTATGTCTACGCAGCAAAACACTTGTGTTAACTTCCCTGGAGGCGGTGTCTGCTGCGTCAAGTGCACACCGAATTGAGGTATTAGTAATATTTTTCCCTTCCTGGATAAGCTCATTAGCTCTATCTTTGTACTTATCCGGGAGGTGCTGCATCAGTGACTCTAATTCATCATAGTGTGTTCTGTCGTAACGTGCCAATAATGCTTGTGTATTGGCGATACACCACATGTTTGCTGCTTGTGAGGCAGTTCTCTTTCCTGACGCATCAAGGAGTTTAGACTCTTTGTCAGGTGGGGGAGCCTCACCTGACGTTTGTGAGTTAGCCCTTTTGCGTGCGTTTGAAACTACAAGCGAGTCTAGGGGAACTGGGCCTTTAATGTAAGCTGGATCTGAGGGTGCAGCTTTATATTTTTTCTCTATTCTTGGGTTATGACCCGAGTTCTAACTGGGTCTTTGAAACCCTCAGGGGCGTGTTTAATCACTCCTTTGAGCATGGGTAAAATGGATGAATATATTTGTGCATTGTCAAATGTATCTAGTAGGAAGTCTTCCTCTACTGTGTCTGTATGCATATCCACCCCATGATATTGCGCAGATCTGTGTACCAACTGATTAAAGCCCATAGTGTCTTCTGGCGGGGAAGGCCTAGAGGGGTATATGTCATCTTGAGGGATATTTGGAACGTCTGGCGTGTTATAATCGTCCCATGGGTCAGGTGAGCCTGGGGGAATAGATGGATCATCTCGGTTATGTCATCAGAGCCATCATCCCCATTATCATCATGTATGATAGAGTGTGTAGGGGAATGCTGTGGCAGGGGAACAGGTGGTGATGGCATAGGTGCAGGAGAAGGGGAAGGCACTGTTAGCGGGGAAGAAGCTATATCCTTTTTCTTTGGAGGAGGAGCCTGTGCTGGTATTTCTAGTGGTCGTTTCTTTGAGCTTAAAGTTAGTCGACCAGTAGTTGGATCTTTCACCAAAGTCTTTTGTGCAGGGTCCGGGTGAAATAAGTCCTCTGCAGAACTGTGATCTTTTGGTGTGGAGGAAGGTTTTGGCACCGAAGTTGCTTCTTTTGGTTTTTTGGTAATGTCTTTTACAGGAGAAGCTGGGATCTTTTTCGTCTCCGAATGTTTTTTCGGCCCCAACGTTTTTTTCGGTGCCGATGAAGGTTTCGGATCGGGTTGTTTCTTCGGATCCAAAGCTTTGCCTGGCTCCGACCTTGGTTTAGGTGCCGAGGTAGTAACTGCCTGTTTCGGTGCAGATGGTTTCGATGTGGGCGTGGCAACCGATGGTGTGTTTTTCGGTGCCGGTAGTTGTGTGTCGGCACCGTGTGGAGGTCGACTCGAGCCCGAGTCGCCTGAAGGCTTTGTTAGCTTCTTAGCCGGGCCCGAAGGTGGGGTAGTAGAAGTAGTGTCTCGTAGTGGACCGAGCCCGAGGGCAAGGGTGTGACCGGAGCCTTTTTGGGGTGTGTCGAGGAAGGGTCGGGCCGACGGTCTTACTTACGACCTGCTGCGCTGGAGTGATGTCCTCGACATCGTAATCTTCTGCCTCGGATTTGCTGTCGACGCCATGTTGTTCTGGGACATCGACGCCCTCCTCGAAGATGTCGTTTGGAATCGGAGCTGAAGATCTTTGAGATATTGTTCTTCGAGCTCTTCGGTCCCAGATCGTCTTCTTGGAGCGGAAGGAGGCACAAGCAGAACAGTCTCTGGCTTCGTGCTCCGGGGAGAGGCAAAGGTTACACACCTCATGAAGGTCGGTGTGGGGAAACTTCGACCCACATTGAGGACACTTTTTAAATGGCGTCCTTTCCATGAGCTGGAGTCGAGGCCTAGTTGGGCCCGAAGGCCTTTGACGACGACCGGAATCGAAGTCCTGGATGTTGATGGAGTAGCGTCGACTGGAAACGCGTTCTAAACGGAATTCTCGAAGCTGGTGAGGATTGCGCACCGACAGAAATCGGTTCCAACACGGAGCGCTGGAAACACATCCGAGCCCGGTGGCTGAAAAAAACAATCTGGGGATGGAGCTGATGCCCATGCGCAGTATCATCCAAAGGAGGAGTCACCTATCCCGTGACTTCCAAAGACTTTTCTACAACAAAACAAACTGCAAACATCCGGGCCCAACACTAGGTGGCCATCTATGCATAGTGTGTAATCTGCAGCTCATATGCCACAAACATACATTTACAAGCAACTACACAGTCCCCTGAGGTCAGGGCTCTAGTGTTTCGTTCGGCTGTTCCCCGGGTCCCATTCCCTCCTTACTTCTCGCAGTAGCAGTTATTCCATACTCACTATAGGCAACATTCAGGGTAACCCAAACTATTAGACACAGTCCCTGAAGTCCACTGACTATTTTAGTCAAAAGTATCCCAGTACAGTAGTGCTAACTAGCAGCAAGTTCCCCCCACGGCTATTTGGGATGAAATCAGTCTTAACCGCACCTTGCAAGATCAGAGTTCCTAAGCATGTCCATTCCAATGAAGCTGGAGTTCACTGCTCACGGTCCAAGCAGATTGCACTCAACAGTCTTCACAGTCCTCACACGAGGTAATCCCTGTGCAGTGACCAGACGTTCTTGGCAGCTCCTCCTGGCAGGGTAAGTCTCTGGTTCATCCTGCAATGGGGGTGGGGTCGAATAGCTTGGTGTGAATCCTTTGTCCCACACATGTGCACAAGGTAGTACAGCGACTTCACTCCTTCAGCGATGATTTGGACCAGGTCGCATGGCTTGCTGGTCCTGGTGACTCCTCTGACATACGAGGTCACCGTATTCTCACAGTACACAGTCAGTGCAGCAATGCACCTGACTCAATTTATTGCTATCCTCCTCTCGTGTACAAGGGATCACCAACTGCGTTGCCCGTGTGCAGTACAATGCGATCGGTGCCACAGCCGTCTCCCCACACTTTGCAGAGGGAGTCCACTTGACAGGGTTCCACACTGGACCTTTCTTCCTTTAAAGTTTTCCTTTTCCTTCTCCTCACAGGGCATATTGGTCTTGGCAAGCAGGCAGGTGCTGGTACTCCAGGCTCCACAGCAGGTGGTCTTGAGTTGCCTGGGTGATGCTCCCTCACCAAGAAGGGAGATTAGCAGACCCTGGCTTCCAGTCCTGGTCACAAACAAAAGTCTTGTAGAGCTTCCCTTCCTGACAACGCCAGTCTGGCTGCTTGGCAGATGACAATTTGGGGGTCTCAAGCTCCCCTTCTTATAGTCCATTTCCAGACACAAAATGTGATTTAGAATCTGATCTGATTCTTTGAAGCTTATGTTGGGGATCTGCTTCTTTTGAAGGGCCAACTCTTCTGCTCTCTTTAAGGCGGCCATAGCCGGAGCTACTTTTATATTGATAGCCCCACCACAGAACCATGGGAGTAACTAAAGTTCACACCTGGATGTCAGACACAACGACTTGTTCATCAAAAATTAGCCTAGGGCCCCGGACCTACTCTTTATGATTCTTCATCATCCCCATCTCCTTCCTGAGATGTGACCAGGTCCCTTTCCTGTGACCGCTCACTGAATCAAAGAGCACCCTTTAAAGTGTACAGGGGAGGGAGCAAACCGGTCTCTACCGCCTCCAATGTGTCCCCACCCAGCTTACAGGAATGCAACAATATACAAATTTGTCTGGGTGGTGGGGGGGATTCCTCTACTTCCTCGTGTTTCACTATGCAGGCCTGCTTCTCTTACAATGGAACCCAGAGTCTGCCATGTATTGTACTACTCACAAGCATCTATACGGCCAGTGCATGTATACAACATACACACACTGCACAGCACTATCCTTCCAGTACTCTACCACTCATAGGCACACAGTCAGCACATGCATTTAATATGCATGCATTGCAAATCCCTATATCTTTCATGTACTGTACCACTCACAGGCACACATACATCACATGCATTCAATAATCGCTTACTTCACAGCACTACATTCTGTATTGTATCATTTACAGGCACACATACACCGAAGCGCAGATACACAACTCATGTGCTATGCACCACTACACCGATGTAGGCCAAGGGTGAGTTAAGCATACAGCAACAGAACTTTAAAAATGAGTGAGGCTGTAGGTCTCACTCCAGTGACATAGGTTAAAAAGGACCTTTTCACTCCTACTGATCATTACACGGTATACTGCCACCAACAAGCTCATGGTGAAGGCAGTAGCCTTCCACCACTATGAGGGTATTGCTCTGGGCACCTCTCGCTATCCAACAACCCACAATCCGTGAGACAGTCCTATTTCACTGTGCATGCGCATGATCAGTGTTTGCCTAAGACAACACAAATCAGCATTAGGCATTCAGACATCAGTACAGTTGGGCAGGGGTGTATATCCATTACCAAACGGAGGACTTTCCGCCCCAGCAGAAAGCATTCTGTAACTGCAGCAAGACTGCCAGGATTAGGAATTCTGTACTCATGCTAAAAGCATGGTTTGGAACAATCAAACCTGGGAGGCTATGATTTTTTCAAAATAAGAAAATTAAAAGTGAAGCTTTTTTGGTTACCTTATAACTTCAAAAACAGAGTTAAAGGAAATGTGCATTCATATCCAATTTTCAAGATCACATCGAACCTTAAAAATCTGAAAAAGGTTGTAGACGCAGTGCAATGTAAAATCTTTATATACATATTACAATACATTTTCATTGCTATCGAAAAAAAAGGAGAGCTACAATTCAATAAGAGCACAAAAACCTTTATACATGTAATTTAAAGAAAATTTTTCAGATTTAAAATTATTTATAGCACTTTACATTTTGCAGGGTGCAGGGAAATAGAAAATACTAAAAAACCAATGGAAACAATGTAACTTTGCGATTGCCTGGAAGTAAGAGCATGAAGTCCTCTGTACAATATTTGGTAAACACCATATTTACAGTAGCTCCAAAAAGGTTTCACTGTCTGCTGGCTTTTCCATTTTCTGTAACTTCCATCCTGAAACACAAAGCGGGAAATTATTCATTATACATATTTTTTTGTTTTGGTACACATAAATACACAAGTAAAGACACCTTTTTAAGACAACAATTCTTTCTTACAGAAATGTTCATTCTAAGTAAAATGTGTTATTACGTCTGGGCTATGTCACATAACAAGGAACCTGAGGGAATTCCAGGTGCATCTTTAATTTCACAATGTTAAAAATGTTGGGCGACAGTGCCATGCACATCATCCTCTATGTTAGCCTGGAGGGCAAAGGCTGAAATCTTGTTGGCTGCAAAGTGTAGGCCCAAAACTGAACATACACTTTTAAACAAAACAGGGAGCGCATATTTTATTACAAGATGAACACTCCAAAATAGCCCCAAGACTAGTTTCGGACCACTCATGTATCAGTCTAAAACTGAGCGGGTGCCATAACGAAGCCGTCCCCTGGAGGTGGCGTTTTAACAGGGTTATCAGACCCCGAGAACACAAGAAAGATAGAGGAGGTCATAACTGACTACCTAAGGCATAATGACTCCCCAGAGATTAGCGACAACACACTATGGGATGCCTTAAAAGCAACGGTCAGAGGCACAATAATTGGAATTAAGTCAAAAATGAACAAGAATACAAACCTGAGATTAAACAACTCGAGCAGGAGATCAAGAGGTTAGAATTAGACCATGCAAACACCACACAGGATAATAAGCTCCTAGCAAGACTAACACAGAACAAATACGAATATAACAAAATCCTGAGCGAGAGAGCAGGGTTGTGGTTCAACAAGGGTAAAGCCTTCAACCTATGTGAAGCCAACAGAGCTGGGAAGCTTCTTGCTTCCTACCTAAAACACAAACTCAACCAAATTGCGGTCTCATCTATCACAGACTCAAGCAATAAAACCCACACAAGACACAAAGACATCCTCAAGACATTCCAAGAGTTCTACTCAGAGCTCTACAGGAATGACCAGACCCTTAACCATGAGGACTGTACAAAATACCTCAACTGAATCGGGCTGCCGAAGCTAAGCACTGAAGACACAATCAGGCTAGGTCAGGAAATTAGCTGCGCTGAAATTGAAATGGCAGTGAAATCACTGAAGAAAAATAAAGCTCCGGGGCCAGACGGGTGCACAGCCGATTTCTATAAGAAGTGCATATGCTTAGGCTTGTTTTCTCCTGGTTACAAAACTGATTGCTTTAAACTAGCTATTGTCCTCTGCTAGATAGAAATGGCACTGTTAATAAAATTGTCCTTTCATGCTTACATCCAGGATGACAATTATCTGCTAGTAAATAACATTTTCGCTAGGACCTGCTCAGTGTGTATAGTTTTCTTTCTTAATTAACTGTATCGTTTATTGAGTGTTATGAAATGAATTGTACTATGGTGTTACAATAGCAAATAAACAAAAGAACAGAGCGTGCCCCATAACGGCTCATATTTTGCCTTTGCTTGCCACATTATTTAACCACCCCTCTGCTTTATTTGGTCTTGCACTGCCACCTAAGTCCAGTGGCTCTGGTTTTAGAGTAAATTGGAATGCACAGTGCAACAGTCTCAAAATGCTGCAGCCTTGTACTGAACAGAGCAAAAGATGATTATATGATGAAGACAAGTCAGATTACAGGTGGCACAGAAAAAGCGAATTTTGTATAACACTGAACTCCAAATTAAGAGGAGATCTAATAATAGGGCATGCTTCAGGTTGGGGTTGAGTCATGGGAATACCCTTGAAAGACTGTCTAGACGAATATGCCTTTCTGGAATGCGTGCTAGTTTTTTTTCTTCTTCAAATCGTTTTATTAACTTTCTCATCAAAGAAAAAGCTGTCACAGTACATCATTTGTCGTTAGAGGTGTTAACAACAGTATAAACATACCAGTGAGATGTACACAATAATCCGTGGATATGCGGTTTGGGGGCACAGAAATGCTGGTAACTGAGGCATCGGGATGGCGGGGGGGAAACCTGGGAAAAATGGGGGGGGGGGGGGGGGGGTCGGGGAACCATAAGGCGAAGTGGGATGTGGACATAACTGGTCGTGTGGCTGCAAGAGAGAGGGGAGACCGCATCCCAGTGGGGGAAAAAAACACCCCCCGGGGGAAGAAAAAAAGGGGGGGGGGAGGTAGAGAGGCAAAGACTGAGGCAGGGGAGCCGGATTAGACAGGTCGTGCAGGGCACATCTGTGGGGGCGGCGATGGGGGGGCGGTGGCATGGGGGGGAGGAGGGAGGCAGCAGGCGAGAGCTGGGTAGGCGAAATATGGTGCAGGGGGGACTAGGTCATGTGTATACTAGAGAGGCGTTGGTGCCGTCGGAGACGCGGTGGCGTATTGGGAGGTGTTCGGGGGGGTCACGTGTGTGGGCAAGCATGAACTGGTGAGATAAAGTGGCACTTTCCAAAGATATAGGATGTTTACGTTGGCCCTTTGCCTCCTCCTCCCGTAGCGTGTCCTCCTCCGCCATAGCCCATTTTTTAACCGCGCCCACCCATGTCTCGAATGAGGGCCCGGCAGCCACACGCCACTGCATGGCTATGTTCCTTTTGGCTAATACAGGGAGAGAGCAGCATATCTGACCTGTACCATGTGTGTCTTTGGCCTGCGAAAGACCCCCAACGCAACTGCCTCCCAGGAGCGCAAGTCTGTGAGGCCCGTGAGGGTGCAGATGGAGTCCAGTATGGCCGACTAGTACGGCCGAAGGGTCGGGCAACTCCAGAACATGTGTAGAAGGTGGGCAACTGGGGATTGACATCGGGGGCATAGGAACTGAGTGTCGGGGTAGAATCGCTGTAGGCACGCAGGGGACTGGTAGGCCCGGTGTAAAATGTAGTATTGTATATTTTTAAATCTTGCGTTTCTCGAAACTTTCTTAGGGAATTCCAGCGCCCTCTCCCATTCCCGGTCGTGCAGTTGTCGTCCGAACTCGTCCTCCCAGGTCGCCCTCAGAGTGAGTAACGGGTGGTGTGTGAGTTCCCTGATTGATTTATACAGCCATGTAACAAGGTGTCTACCGCAACCTATGTGAAGGATGGTGTGAACTACAGGGTGCGTCGCAGGTTCACCCGCTGTGAGGTCGCTGTGTGGGCGAAAGCAGTCTATGAGTTGACGATGTGTCAGAAACTGTCCTGGTGGGAGGTTGTGGTCTTCCATGAGTCCGTCGTACGGGCGTAGCTGCCCCTCCATGAACAGTGCCTCCGCCTCCGTGACCCCCGCATCCGTCCATGTGTGCACCATAGTGCTCGTGAAGTATGAGTCCCCCCGGGGTCACCCCGCCAGTGGTAGTCGTGGGGAATAACAAGAGGTCCCTGGCGCCATACGGTGAATTCGCATCATACATTGGCGGGCCACAGACACCTGTAAGGGATAGGTTTGGCGAGGCTTGGTGCCGGGAAGCAGCAGATGAGAGATTTCTGGTATGGGGATAGGGCCGTGTGGCGTTTGCGTTTCCCCGGAGTGTCTGTCAGCTGTCCAGTACGACAGCCACTGGAGCTGTGCTGCCAGGAAGTACTACTCGAAGTCGGGGGCGCCCAGGCCCCCCTGAGTGGTGGGTAGCTGGAGCTTGGCGAGGGCAATTCTATGTCGGCTATTTCCCCACACAAGTGTGCGCAGTAACTTGTCCAACTCTCTGAAAAAGCTTCTGGGTGGCACAACCGGTAGATTGGTGAAGTAATACAGTAGCCGGGGGACGATGACCATTTTAGCGAGCGCTATACGGCCGATAGGGGCCAGCGGGAGGGTTTTCCAGAAGCCCACCGAGGCGCGGACACTGGCGAGAACTCTACAATGATTGCCCTCGTAGATGTCAGAGGGTGAGCGATAGAGGCAGACCCCTAGATAACGAGGGGTGCCCGAGGTCCAAGAGAGGGTCTGCGTACCGATCCGGACTTCCCGAGGATCAGAGGGATGGTGCAGGGGATACACCGCTAACTTCTCCCAGTTCACTCGGAGGCCGGATGCCTCTGCAAACTGGGACAGGGTCATCCATATGGGGGTTAAGTCCTCGGCGATGTCCCGAACATACAGTAGAAGATCGTCCGCATACATAGAGACACAGTGGATCGTACCGGCCAAGGGAATGCCCCAGGCTACGCCCTCCCGGCGTAGATGGATCGCCAAAGGCTCCACGGCTAGGGCAAAGATCAATGGTGACAGGGGGCAGCCCTGCCTGGTGGCCCTCTCAACACGCAGCGGGGCCGAGATGTATTTGCCAAGCCTAACCCGAGACGTTAGGTTAGTGTAAAGAAGCTGAGTGTATTGGAGTAGGGTGGGACCAATTCCCGTCCGGCGGAGAACTGCAAGGAGGTATGGCCAGGTCACTGTATCAAAAGCTTTCTCGAGATCTAAAATAATGCATGCCGCACGTGGAAAGGCGTCTCCCACCTGATCTTGAATATGAAAGACCCGTCTGATATTCTGGGACGTGTTCCTGCCGGGGACGAAACCGTTTTGGTCTGGGTGTACTAGGGGGCGGAGTATCTGCTCGAAGCGGGTGGCCAGAATTTTCCCCAGGAGTGTGCAGTCAGCGCAGAGAAGCGTGATGGGGCGGTAGGAGGACAGCTGTTGCGGGTCTCTGTGCGGTTTGAGAAAGGAGACAATTACCGATTCCCGGAGAGACTGTGGGAGTTCCCTCCGATCGAAAGCGTCCGCAAACATGGTGGTCAACCGGGGGGTCAACATTGTGTAGAATGTACTGTAGTATTCAAGAGGTAGCCCATCCAGGCCTGGGGCCTTGTTCCGGGCCAGGGAGCGTATTGCACTGGAGACGTCGGCCGCTGTAAGTTTCGCATCTAGGGCATCCCTGTTTGCCTCTGTGATATGGGGAAGTAGCAGCGGGTCCAAGAACTAGGAGACTGCCTCCTGCCTATAGTGTGTCTGGGTGCTGTACACGTCCGCATAATAGTGTTGAAACGCATCAAGTATGTCTTGTTGAGAGCGCACCTGAGTACCCGCGGGAGTCCGAATTTCAGTGATGGGTGTCGCGTCCGAGTCTTGACGCGCCAACCACGCCAATAGTGTACTAATTTTTGCACGCTCCTTATGTACTCGCGTCGCATAAGCACGGAAATTAAATTTCCGCATGTCTGTCAGCGCCGTGACGTACTTTGTTTTGGCCTCGGCTACCTTGGCCACCGTGACCGAATGGGCATCTTCTTTCTTGGTGAGTGTTGCTGGGGTACGCTCTGAGTCGGCGAGTGTGCGTTCAAGTGTGCGACGGGCCCCCGTTATCTGCTTAATACAAGCGCCCCGTGCAACTACTTTGAACGCGTCCCATTCCACGAGTCTGGAGGTGGCAGTCCCTGTGTTGTGGGTAAAATATTCTTGGATCGTCTGCGCGTGATCGTGTCTAAATACCTGGTCCGTGAGGCAGTTCTTCGGGAGGCGCCAAGTGGGAACCGGAGGGTGGGGCGGCCTCCAACGGAGACCAAGGATGTGAGCGTCGTGGCCTGAGATCACGCGGCTCAGGTAGTCGGTGTGTCGGACTTTGGGTATTACTGACGGAGTGCAGATAAATCTGTCAAGTCTGGTCCGCAGATTATGTGGGACGAAGTGAAAGGAGTACAACCGGCTGAGGGGATAGTGCGTTCTCCAAGCGTCTACTAGTGACCAGTGTGCGACCCAGCGGCGGAACCTTCCAGAACGTGTGTGGGCTGGGGAATGTGGGGGTGGTGGGTGGGACCTGTCGAGTGTAACGTCTAGCTCGCAGTTATAGTCACCCCCCAATATCCACGGGAACGTGGCGAATTGGACCAGCACCCCCGAAAGGGAATCCCAGTACCTATCCTGCTCTACATTGGGAGCGTAGATGCTACCTAATAGGACTGGCTGTCCGTCTAGCAGGCCCTCCAGCAGGACATACCTCCCCTCCTTGTCCACTACCCTGCGTGTCTCCCGAAAGGGGGTGCCTGGGCGAACCCAGATGAGCGCGCGCGAATGCAGAGTATGATGTAGCGCATAGAATTCCAAACCAACAGGATCTCAGTTTGTCTGCCTCCGCCGCTGTAAGATGCGTTTCTTGTAGGATCGCGATTTGGGCCTGTTGGCGCTTAATGTATGCGAAGGCCGTGTATCTTTTACGTGGCGTGTGTACGCCACGCACATTCAGGGTGAGTATATTGATGTCTGCGTGCGGCATGGGTTGGCATGTGTAAGGCGCACTGAGCCTGGATATGGCAGCTCAAACACGTCCGTGATCACGGTGGCGCTGTGAGTGTAGATCACCCCCGTGTGCCCCCCTTCGCGTGTGGCGCATGCCCTTGTGCTCATGTCTTCAGTGGGGTGTAGGGGATGAAGGTGCAGGGTAAACAAAACCAACAACTGGATGGGAAAACTGTCCCAATACATGGGGCGCATCGACAATCTCGATGCGTCTAAACTAGCTCTCCTAGAACCAGGGAGCGAACAGTCAAATCTTCGGGCTGGCAGGCCGAGCCTGCGAGGCGGGTTCCTTTACGGGCGGTTGCAGGAGAAATGATCGTCCATTCGGGGTGTGCTGTGTCCATCATGTCCTGATAGGGAGCGTGGGCGTTCCCCGGCGGAGTGCCCACCAGTAACGATCCTCCAGCGGAGCATGTTGTCGGGTTGCAGCATTGATATCATTATTGAGCAGAATCAGCGATCAAGGGCGTGACTGGGGGCATGGTGACGGGATCATCTATGGGATGAAGTAAGTTACTGTCCTCCTCGCTGCTTGACGAGAAAAGATAGGGGATCCCCGCGGTGTCATCCTCCGATTGGGGAGCTCCAAGGTCCGCCACGGCCTGAAGGGCCTTGCGACGTTCCTGCATGAGCTGTTCCAAGTCCGGCGATTCAACATCTTGGCGTTTGGTGGGATCTCTTCAGTTCTGTTGTCCCTGCTGTTGCTGTTGTTGGGTGGCTCTCTTCCTGTTGCGGGGCGCCATTTGGTTGCGTTTCTGGGACTGAGTCGTTGTCATCGATCCACGCGCACAGTGGAGATCAGCCCAGTCACACGCTTCCTCGGCCGTGGAAAAACAGTGCGTGGAACCGGCGTGAATTACTTTCAGGCGGGCAGGGAAGGGTAGGGAGTACTGTACATCATTCTCCCGTAGGCGCCGTTTCACGTCAAGGAAGGACGCCCTGAGTTTTTGTACTGCCTTGGCGTAGTCCGGGAAGATCATGACGTGTTGGTTTTCGACCTGCAGAGCACTGCATCTCGGTCTTGGAAATGGAGAAATTTCGCCAGTAGTGGGCGAGGGGCCTTGCCGGCTATCTGTCTTCCGGTTGAGACCCGGTGGGCACGTTCCAGCGAGAAGAAGGCGGTGCGGTCCTTAGTCGGTTTGAAGGATTTCACCCAGGCCTCCATATATTCGATGGGGTGCGCCCCCTCGACTCCTTCCGGCAGACCTATCACACGTATGTTGCAGCGCCGGGAGCGTCCTTCCAAATCGTCCACCCGGTCCTCCACCTCGGCCAGACGGTCCATGGCCGTTCGAAGGGTTAGTTGCTGGGACTTTAGAGTGGGCTGTACTTCTGCCAGAGTCTTCTCCCCCTCCCGGACCCTATCCGACAGTTTCCACTGGTCGTCGCGGATTAGCTTAATGTCTGTGTTAAGAGTGCCCAGGCGTTCTTCCATGGATGCCCTGGAGAGTTCAATGGCCGCGTGGACTCGATCCAGTTTGTCGGATATGGTAGGGTCATGTTATGGCGGCGGTGTTTTTCCTAGGGTGTTAGTGCGGGGTTGGTTTTTCGGCGCTCTTTCAGGGACCACCATCTGCTGCCTGGACCTTGGCTTCCCCATGGCGAGGATCCGAGGCGCGGTGCCCGCGTTCATCTTCTGCGAGCACAAGTCTGGGGCCGGGGCGTCTGTGGCTCGTGTGGCAGTCGTGTGACTCGTAGCCTTCTTGTGGTAGGGGGTGTAGTGTGCTCTAAGGTCTCCAGCGCCCCAGCGGGGGCCGCCTCGTTGCGTCGCCAGCTGTGCTCGTCTGGGGGGCTCCACCACGCACAGTCTATCCTGCGCCGTCTCTCTCAGCATACCCTCGCTTACAAGCAGGGTGGGGGATCACCTCTCCACTGTACTCTGGTTCTCAACCAGCTGTGGGGGACACGCGTGCATCCAGGGGGATTCACCCTCCGCGGAAGGACCCGTGGTGGGGCTTAGTTTCTGTCCAATTCAAGCAAGTGTGGCCGCCATCTTAAGGTTAGGCACCGGCCTTTGGGAGGCTGGCGCGCCAGTAGAGTGTCCAGGTCGGCAGGGGGTATCACAGGGGGGAGGGGGCGCGAGGTTGCTATCCAGGTGTGTAACTCACCCCCAGGAGTCAGCTCATCAGGCCTCCGGGAGGGTCGTCAACGTCGGGGTTGTCCCATCGCGTCCGCCATTTTGAAAGCAGGCAGGTGCCTTCGTGAAGAGCTCTCGCCAATTATCCTGTTTCCCGGGGAGGGAAACTGGGTCTCCTGGGCTGTCGCGTGTGCTGGGGGGGGTCAAGGCCCCCTCAGACACCCGTAGCGGTTCGTGGTGTGGCGGCGTCTCCCCACGTCACCGGGCCGTCTCCGCCGCTACGGGGGTGTTCTTCAGCGGTCCACCAGCATTAGGCACGAGTATTGGGCATTCCAACCGGGGGCAGACAGGGTCGCCGTGTCTCTGATGTTATTCACTTGTGCCCGCTGGACAGTGCAGGCTTGGGCGAATCGCGGTGGTCAGCCCCGTCCCGGCCCTCGCTGAGCCGCCGCCATCTTGGGCTCCGGTCCGCGGGACCGAGTCGGCACCGGTGTCTGCACGTACGATGTAGGGCAGCCGGGTTTCACTGCAGCCCCCGACTTCTCTGGTGATCCCGTGTCCGGAGGTGTGTTCTGGACCTCGAAAGGACGAGGATCCACTGGCTATCGGGCCGCCCGACTGCGGAGCCTCAGCAGTCGCCATCGTGGCCCGCTAAGCCACGCCCCCTCTCTGGAATGCGTGCTGTTAATACAACCGATGCATACTTATGTTAAAGAACAGGAAGCTTTATCAACAAATGACATATATCAAAAATACAAACCCATTTTCCTCTTTCAGATTTTGGTATAACTCAGCTTTGTTGTTGATAGAGTTTAGACGCCCAGCAAATTCTTGGTGCTTCTTGGAGTTGGCAGTGTTAATTCTATTGCTCCACAGGGACAGCAAAGACATAGGCCCTGCAAAAAACAAAGGTTGGAATGCAAATAAAATAAGCATTATAAATAAAATGTATTATGCTAATTATTAATTTAGTAAACAGACATATACTCACAGAAATGTGATTTTCACTGACATCTATTTAAAGGTAAATGTTTTAAAAAGTAGTGTATATTTACTGTATAAAAATTCTAACATTTTAACACATGTAAACAGCATCTGTTAAAAACAAATAGTAAAGGTGACATACTCGTACCACACATAATACATGCAGTAGGAATAAAAGAAAATATCATTCGTTTTGGAACAACTTCTCAAGAAGATCAATACAACA
The DNA here is from genome assembly GCF_964261635.1 of Lissotriton helveticus. Lineage (NCBI taxonomy): Eukaryota > Metazoa > Chordata > Amphibia > Caudata > Salamandridae > Lissotriton > Lissotriton helveticus. The sequence continues at coordinate 606,980,583 of NC_136057.1, forward strand.
GATTCAATTCATACAATACAAAATAACATGGCAATATTATATTTTATCCAAATATATTTACATGACTAAGAACTTACTAGATAGCATTTTAGGACAGTTTGTGGTGCAAGCACAAACATCATGACTTGTTCAGCTTTGTTTACATTATTTGTGAAGAAAATTAACTGAAGAATCTTCTGCGGTAACCTTACAGCTAAAGATGATGAATAGAACACATTCCACATGTCGCCCAAAACAGTGTCCATCAGTTCGCCCCCTCTCCCCATTATTAAATCTCATTGGAAGGCCGACGCTTCTTAAGCGTAACACATTTTCTCAGTGTATGATCAATTACCAATGACAGACGAGGCTGCCTATCTTTTCAACTCATCTGAGTCGCTTATAAAATTTAATTTGACGATTGCCCTACTTCGCCATGACGCTACTCTCAGAGACAGTCAATTTAATTCATTACTTCAACTGACTTGTACTTGACCAAGAGAATAAATCAGTAAGTTAAAAACTAAGATTCTGCAGTTTATAGTTGAGATCTTTTGTACAGTTAAAAGCACAGCAAAGATCTAAATGCAACACCCGCCTAATAATATCTCACCAAGTATTTGATGTGGCAAGAAGAATTTGATCATCTCCTCTGATTTCGTCCACAAAAGCTTCATATTGGGCTATAGCTGTCATTATTTTTAATCGAAGAACCTCACAGGAGAAACTGTTATTCATTAATGCAGGATATTTTAAAAAGTTTCCTTCAATTTTATGTAAAAAAAAAATCTTATAAGGATAATACTAAACCCCTCATTACAGAGCATGCAGAACCGTAGTTTCATATACCTTAAAAACTATGCAGTTACAACCATGTCATAATGCCCAGATAGTTTTTCGTTTTATATGGAAGAGATGTCACCTATTCTGGGTGACTACAGTGCAAAGGTACACATCCATGGCCCTGCGAAACACCAAGAGTGACCTGGAATTCTGGGGGTCGTTACCCCTGTCGGCCGCGGGGCGAGTGGCACTTCTGAAAATGATCACCCTCCCCCGGTTGCTCTACTACTTTGGGACACTGCCTCTCTGGATACCGGGGAGATACTTCACCCAGCTCAACTCCATGATCTCGGGCTTCCTATGGGGTTTGGGGAGGCGCAGGGTGGCTTTGCCTACCCTGATGCGCCCAAGACGGGAGGGAGGTCTTGCAGCGCCTGATTTTGAGACCTACTACCATGCTGCCCAATTCCAATGGTTTACCCAAAGATTAGCGAGATGATTGGGCTTGGAAATAGCTCAGAGAGACTGGGACGCAGAGATGCACCATCTGGCGCGGACCCTTCTGCGCCTCCCACTGCGGATGGGAGAGACCCCATGGGACCTCTGGGTCCTGAGACTCTGCTGGAATAGGGCCCTACGTCGCCAGAAAGGTGGCTTGGCGTACTCGCCTGAGATTCCGATATGGCTCTGCATGGAACTCCCCCATGGGGGGAATTGTCAGCGGCTGCATGAGTGGGAAGAGTTCGGAATCTCCACCCTCGGAGATCTGTATGAAGATGGTGCACTCCTGCCGTTCCAAGAACTGGTGGACAGGCATGAATTACCGGCGCAGGACTTCTTTCTTCACGCGGCCTTGATGACTGCGGTGTGCAAACACTGGAAGGGAGGACTGAAGGAGCCGCGGATTTTCCTTCCTTGCCAATATGTAGTCACCTCTGCGGGGAGGGTTAAGGCGGTCACGTGTCTGTACCGCAGATTGACACAGGGCTTGAGAACCCCACTGGAAAGATTGCGCGCTAAATGGGAGATAGACTTGGGAATTCCCATCGAGCCTAAGCCTCGGGAAAGGCTGATGGCAAGAGCGGGGAAATGCTCCCGAAACGCCAGATTCCAACTCATCCAATTTTACGTGTATCATCGGGCGTATCTCACTCCTTCTAAATTCAATGAGTTCTTCGACTACCACGCCACCTGTCCACGATGCAGACTGGAGGATGCAGGGTACATGCACATGTTCTGGGATTGCCCTATCCTTTGAGGTTACTGGGGAGGCATACTGGCCAAATTGACTGAGGTAACAGAGAGGGACCTGCAAAGTACCCCGGCTGTGTGTCTACTGCACTGGTTCCCCCACACTGCCCGCAACAAAACTATCAGCAGGTTTTTGGATCTGGGGCTGGTCCTAGCCAAGCGTGAAATCACCAGCCATTGGAAAGAGGCCGCAGGTCCTAACGCGGGGCGTTGGCTCAGAGAGTTTCTTAAATGGGCAGACCACGAGGGGACGCTCCAACTCCAACTAGATCGCAGAACTGACAATGACAAGCTGTGGGACACAGTCAGAGCCTGGGTAGCACTGACAGGACTACTCAAAGACCCAACTGACGACAAGGACGGATCCCCCTGATGTCACCTACCATTCAGATTGTACAGGGCCTACGGCGAGGGCAGTGGGATGACCAAGTAGTTGGGCAGAGGGGCCCCCTGATCGAGCGTAGCCTCCCGGGCGATGATTAGGCCACTGGCACAGGGTTCACTAGGAGTGGGCGGAACACAATGTGAGCGACACACATAGTGCTGCAGAAGCGGCATGTCTGCGGGGAGGGGGGAGGGCATGGGGGGAAGGGTAGAGAGGGGTTGAGTTTGCGTATGTTTGGAGGGGGGAGGGAGGAGGTGGAGAGTTGGATTATCGGCTACCTGACCTATTGCAGAGTAAGAAGTCTATGATTATCAAGCTCGAGTGCTAAACAGCGGAAGTCCCGAGGGCTTTTGTTGCTAGGTGGCGACGGTGTAACACCTGTCACCGGTACGAATGGGCACTGCACGCTGAGTTTGCAGGGAATGTAACGGACTTGCAGAAGGGTGAAGCAATATACTATTAAACCTGCATTGACACCTAAGGCATGAGGAGCGCAGTTGACATGCCACGATACTTTACAAAAAATGTATGTTCTTAATATATGAAAACTCAATAAAATCTGTTTAAAAAAAAAAAGGTACACATCCATTTTTTTTAGCAACACCTCGCCAACCTCTTACAGGCCTTCTATATTTTGGAATAAACAATATTTTACATTTCAATACATTTTTTTAAAAAAAACTATTTAAGATTAAATGCAGGGCCGAGAGGCCACAACATAATCCTATAGGAATTAGATCTAATAGAATATGATTGTCTGCATATAGCAGCATTTCAGTGCTTTCTCAGGATTGGTTCTTACACCATTGCTGGGAGGTCAAGCATGTAAACAGTTTTTTCTAAAATAGATACCCATTTTACGGTTTAAAAGTTTTCAATGCACCCTCGTTGTTGATAGAGCTGAGAGACAGCAAATTCTTGATGTTAGAAGTGTTAAACCAATAAGAGTTCCAATATGCACCCCATGTGTGAGCAATTTCTTGTTATTTATTTGCTTAGTTCTCTGTCTGCTCTCATAAGGATTTGGCACCAAGAACCTGTATGCAGTTCTATCAGCAACTTTAATACACTCCGGGGGTGTTTTGGGCGGGGGGATTGGGAGAGGGCAGCCCAAAAAAAAAAAATCTGCAAAAAATGCAGTGATTCCACAACGCTCTTGCGGTATTGGGGAAAAACATTATGTCAGAGCCTACCACCATGGCTGTATTCATGATCCTCCAGAGACCCCAGTGGTCTGGTGAGCAAAGAAACAATGGATTTAACCCAGCTCTGTGACTTGGGGTGAATGTTTTATTTAATCAGCATTCCATCCATCATCTGTTCTTTTTGCATTTGTTACGCTAAGTCGGAAGGGTAAGCCCAGGCTATGCCACTGGATTCAGGCTAGCCTGGCTGATATCAATCAATCAATCAGGAGTTTGTTAAAGCGCGACTACTCACCCGTAAGGGTCTCAAGGCGCTAGGGGTTGGGGGGGGTTGGGGGGGTGCAGGTTCCATTCCATCAAGGAGGGGGTCTGTCGAAGAGCCAGGTTTTGAGGTTTCTTGCGAAGATGGGGAGCGATGTTGTCTGTCTGAGGTGGAGCGGAAGGGCGTTCCATGCTTTGGCCGCGAGGAAGGAGAAGGAGCGGCCTCCCGATCTGGTCTTTCTGGTGCGGGGGACCACAGCGTAGGAAAGCTGGGCTGATCGTAGGGTCCTTTGGGGTGCGTGGAATTTGAGTCGGCTGTTCAGGTATGCTGGTCTGGTGCCGTGGAGGGCCTTGTGTGCGTGGGTGAGCATCTTAAAGGTGATTCTCGCCTCGACGGGGAGCCAGTGGAGTGTGCGCAGGTGCTGGGAGATGTGGCAGTGTTTTGGCAGGTTGAGGACCAGTCTTGCGGCGGCGTTCTGGATGTTCTGTAGCTTGCGGATGAGGTTTTTGTTTATTCCGGCGTAGAGTGCGTTGCCGTAGTCGAGTCTGCTGGTGACCAGGGCGTGAGTGACTGTCTTTCGGTGTTCGAGGGGGATCCATTTGAAGGTCTTACGAAGGAGGCGGAGGGTGTGGAAGCAGGAAGATGAGACAGAGTTGATCTGGCGGTCCATTTTGAGCTCGGAGTCCAGGATGATTCCCAGGTTGCGTGCGTGGTCTGTGGGGGTTGGCGGGTTTCCGAGGGCGGTGGGCCACCAGGTGTCACTCCAGGCGTCGGGGTTTGGGCCCATGATGAGTACTTCTGTTTTGTTGGTGTTTAGTTGTAGGCAGCTGTTTTTCATCCATTTGGCGACGGCTTCCATGCCTTCTCGAAAGTTGCGTCTGGCGGTGTTGGGCTCGTTGGATAGGGAGAGGATGAGCTGGGTGTCGTCTGCATATGACACGATGTTGAGTCCGTAGGTTCTGACGATGGGGGCAAGTGGAGCCATGTAGACGTTGAAGAGCGTCGGGCTGAGGGAGGAGCCCTGGGGGACTCCGCAGGTGATAGGTGTGGGGTCCGAGAGGAAAGGGGGGAGTCTGACCCGCTGCGTCCTGCTGGAGAGGAAGGAGCAGATCCAGTCGAGGGCCTTGTCCTGGATTCCTGCATCGTAGAGTCTGCGTATTAGGGTGCGGTGGGAGACTGTGTCGAACGCCGCTGATAGGTCGAGGAGGATGAGGGCTACTGTTTCTCCTTTGTCCAGTAAGGTGCGGATGTCGTCTGTTGCGGCGAGGAGGGCGGTTTCCGTACTGTGGTTTTTTCTGAAGCCGGATTGGGAGGAGTCGAGGATGTTGTGTTCTTCAATGAATGTGGCGAGTTGGCTGTTGATAAGGGGTGATACCCTGACACTCGTCCTAGGATGCTTATTTTCGGTGCAGGGAGGATTTTGCCTGGCAGTTCGGGCTGGACTGTTCCCATGAGAAGCAGGGTCAAGTCTGATTTGCATATGGCTGGGTCCAAACTGGAATGGCTTGGCGAGCAAAAAAACAATGGATTTAACCCAGATCTGTGACTGGGTATGAATGTTTTATTTGTTTAGCATTCCGTCCATAATCTGTTCCTTTTCCATTTGTTGCCCTAAGTGGGAAGAGCAGGCACAGACGTGGGTCCCATGATCACTATTTTTGGAAAAGGGGGGTGGTGATGGACAGAGTTTCTGAATGATGCAGAATACTCTTACCAAGTCAATAGATCATGGTTTTAATCCACTGGGACAGGAACAGACTAATTTGCATATAGCCAGGTTCTGAGCTGGGATGGTGCAGTGAGCTAAAAAACGGTGATGGATTAAAACCATGATCTCTTGACTTGGTAAGAGTATTCTGCATCATTCAGAAACTCTGTCCATCACCACCCCCCTTTTCCAAAATCGGTTTTATCCACACTATGTGTGGGAGGGTATACTCAGACGTGAGTCCCTTGCTCATTGCACCATCAGGATTCAAGCAAGCCGGGTCGAAGAAGGCTGTGATGCCAGAAACCGGTCCCCGGAAGCTTGTTTCCTTCCCAGTATAAGAATTGGCTTGGTAGTTTGGTTTGCCCTGTTCCCATCATGCACTGGGACAGGAACAGACTAATTTGCATATAGCCAGGTTCTGAGCTGGGATGGTGCAGAGAGCTAAAAAACGGTGATGGATTAAAACCATGATCTCTTGACTTGGTAAGAGTATTCTGCATCATTCAGAAACTCTGTCCATCACCACCCCCCTTTTCCAAAATCGGTTTTATCCACACTATGTGTGGGAGGGTATAATCAGACGTGAGTCCCTTGCTCATTGCACCATCAGGATTCAAGCAAGCCGGGTCGAAGAAGGCTGTGATGCCAGAAACCGGTCCCCGGAAGCTTGTTTCCTTCCCAGTATAAGAATTGGCTTGGTAGTTTGGTTTGCCCTGTTCCCATCATGCACTGGGACAGGAACAGACTAATTTGCATATAGCCAGGTACTGAGCTGGGATGGTGCAGTGAGCTAAAAAACGGTGATGGATTAAAACCATGATCTCTTGACTTGGTAAGAGTATTCTGCATCATTCAGAAACTCTGTCCATCACCACCCCCCTTTTCCAAAATCGGTTTTATCCACACTATGTGTGGGAGGGTATACTCAGACGTGAGTCCCTTGCTCATTGCACCATCAGGATTCAAGCAAGCCGGGTCGAAGAAGGCTGTGATGCCAGAAACCGGTCCCCGGAAGCTTGTTTCCTTCCCAGTATAAGAATTGGCTTGGTAGTTTGGTTTGCCCTGTTCCCATCATGCACTGGGACAGGAACAGACTAATTTGCATATAGCCAGGTTCTGAGCTGGGATGGTGCAGTGAGCTAAAAAACGGTGATGGATTAAAACCATGATCTCTTGACTTGATAAGAGTATTCTGCATCATTCAGAAACTCTGTCCATCACCACCCCCCTTTTCCAAAATCGGTTTTATCCACACTATGTGTGGGAGGGTATACTCAGACGTGAGTCCCTTGCTCATTGCACCATCAGGATTCAAGCAAGCCGGGTCGAAGAAGGCTGTGATGCCAGAAACCGGTCCCCGGAAGCTTGTTTCCTTCCCAGTATAAGAATTGGCTTGGTAGTTTGGTTTGCCCTGTTCCCATCATGCACTGGGACAGGAACAGACTAATTTGCATATAGCCAGGTTCTGAGCTGGGATGGTGCAGTGAGCTAAAAAACGGTGATGGATTAAAACCATGATCTCTTGACTTGGTAAGAGTATTCTGCATCATTCAGAAACTCTGTCCATCACCACCCCCCTTTTCCAAAATCGGTTTTATCCACACTATGTGTGGGAGGGTATACTCAGACGTGAGTCCCTTGCTCATTGCACCATCAGGATTCAAGCAAGCCGGGTCGAAGAAGGCTGTGATGCCAGAAACCGGTCCCCGGAAGCTTGTTTCCTTCCCAGTATAAGAATTGGCTTGGTAGTTTGGTTTGCCCTGTTCCCATCATGCACTGGGACAGGAACAGACTAATTTGCATATAGCCAGGTTCTGAGCTGGGATGGTGCAGTCAGCTAAAAAACGGTGATGGATTAAAACCATGATCTCTTGACTTGGTAAGAGTATTCTGCATCATTCAGAAACTCTGTCCATCACCACCCCCCTTTTCCAAAATCCCATGATCACTATGCCACCAGATTCAAACTAGCCTCAGTGATGATACCCCAAAACCAGTCCCAGGATGCTTGTTTCCAGTCCGTGGAGGACCTGGCCCAGCAGTTCGGGCTGGACAGTTCCCATGGGAGGCAGAGTCAAGACTGATTGCAAATGGCTGGGGCCAAACTGGAATGGCGCGGCGAGAAAAAAATTAATGATGGATTTAAGCAAGATCTGTGACTGGGGGGAGGGGGGGTGAATGTTTGATTTGTTCAGCATTCCGTCTCTCATATGTTCTTTTTCCACATTGTTTGCAGACAGTAAAACTCTCATGCGATTACAACACAGAGTAATAAAATGCATCTAGGAAGCACAGTGTACAATCTATGCAAAACTTGTCCAAAGAGCAACTAATCACTTAAAATAAACAAGGTCTGAATGTGCTATAGATCATACTTCATGGGGTCTTTCTACTGTGGTGAAAAGTTTACAGATAGCCCATCTTCACGAAGTACCTGGTGCACACAGTCTTCTATGTTAAGTAGAAATTGTCACACTTAGACAATTCTGTCAAATAACTCAAGGCTGTTTATAATACTTAGTATTTAGTCCGTAGAATCTTTGCCCTATTGGAAAAGTTTTCTGCAGTACCAAAAAGCTTGAGTAGAATTTGGTGTCACAGGCACTCAGAGTTATTCTTCAATACAAAGAGTTATAACATGTTCACAATATCTCTACCCATCTATGATGCATTAGGAGCACATGTGTTTTGTAAACACTTACACCCATTATCTGGACACAGGCTGTACAAATGTAGGCAGAAAAGTAATATAGTAGTTACCCGCCACTATGTTGTGCATGGAAAGTTTCACTGTGATCCGTCAAGCGGGGATGAGAAAAAGGGGTGAGGGGGGGGGGGGAAAAATCCCCACACATTTTCCATATACTTCTTAAGCCAGGGCTACAGCAAAAGCTGCTGAACGTAATTAGACCAAATTTGGCAGGCAGCTACATCTTGGTACACTTGTGGTTTTTGTGATTTGGTGCACATCCATTCAGTAGTTTTTGAGAAATTAAGGTTTAAAAATCATTGTACATCTGAGCGGTTGGGTGTGAGGGACTCTCGCAAGAGTGCCTTGGACCCAATTTAAAAAATCTAGAGTGCTCTAATTGGCCCGGAGGGAGTCACTGGGCCTAATGAGGCTTGGGGAGGGGGGCCTAAGGGCCCCCTTTCATTTAAAATACTTAAGGTTCTGGGTAATGGAGTCCCCGGAGGGGGCCACGTGGTCCCCTTCCCCTTTAAAATACTTAAGGCCCGAGGAATGGGGTCTGCAGGGCCTAATGAGGTTCGAGGAAGGGGTCCACGCGGCCCGCACTCACCTTTAAAAAAAAGGCACTGGGGATGGGGTCCCCAGGCCTACTGAGGCTGGTGGAGGGGGGCCACGAATTGGGGGACCAAGCTGCCGCTCCCCTTTAAAAATAAATGTGGACCTGGGGGATGGGGTACCCAGGGCCAAATAAGGCTCAGGAAAGGGGGGCCTTGAGACCCCATCTTCTTTCAAAAAAAAAGTGGCCTTGGGGGATGAGGTCCCCAGTGCCTAATGAGGCTCGGTGAAGGGGGCCACTTGGCCCCCATTCCCTTTAAAGTACCATAGGACCTATGGAATAGGGTCTCCAGGGCCAAATGAGACTAGGGGAGGGAGGCCATGTTGTCCCCCTCCCCTTTAAAACAAGCATTTTCAATGCAATAGGTCTCGCCTTACTGAAAGTTTCAGTTATTCGCATTGCAAATGACAATGTTTGTTAGATTTTATTTTGTGAAAAAATATCCCATCAATCAGTAGCATAAGTAATGAAAGAAAATCCATGAAGCAAGAAAAGGGTGCAGTACCACAGGCTGTAACTAGGTGTCTCTGTGGAGTTGTAAAGGGACCTCTATTAGCCATATAAGGTAATGAACCCTTATTTATGCTACTGCTGGGCTATTTTTTAACAAAAAAAGCAATCGGTCTTGCATTAGTTTGAGTTAGAGCTATTGGCATTGTAAATGGCAATGTCTTTTACCTATGTGTTATGGAGTGTATGTATGTGGTATGTAGTGGAATTATGTGCGTTGTATTGGATTAGTTAGTTGTGTAATTGAGTGGTGTGGAATTGTGTGGTGTGGATAGGATTTGTGTTGTGGAAATATGTGGCCTGGTGTACAGTGGAATTATGTGGCTAGTAATTATGTGGTATTTAGTGTACTGGCATCATGTGGAGTGGGATGCTGTGTTATGTAGTGTAATTATGTGGAATGGTATTTTGTGGTATGTAGTGGAGTTCAAATATGTGGTGAGCTGTTGAATTTTGTGGCATGATGTGGAATTGTGTGGTGTGGATTGGATTTGTGTGGTGTGGACTGTATATATGTGGTGTGCTGTATAATTGTGTTGTTGAGTTGTGGAATGGTGTTGTGGAGTGGAATAATGTGGTTCAGTGTTGAATTATGTGGTGTGCGTTGGAAATGTGTGGAGATGAATTGTGTGGAACTGTGTGGATAGCATTGCGTTTTTGTGACAAAAAGAACAAACAGTTAGGAGCTAAGTTCCAGATCTGTGTGCATGGGTGTTAAAAAAAGAAAGAGAGTTAGAGGCATTAGTGTTGTAAATGTAAATATCTTACTTTTGTGTTATGGACTGGAGTGGATGTAAGTGGTGTGTAGTGGAATTATGTGGGTTGGATTAAAAGTGTTAGTTGTGGCATTGTTGTGTAGCGTGAATTTGTTCAGTGGAATTATGTGGCATTTCGTGTTGTGGATTGTTATGTAGTGGAGTTTAATTATGTGGTGTGCTGTTGAATATTATAGTACGATGTTCAATTCTGTGTTTAATATATGTGGTGTGGAGTGGAATAATGTGGTTTGGTGTTGAATTATATATTGTGGAATGGATTTATGTGGAGTGGAATAGTGTGGCATTGAACAGTGTGGTGTTCAGGGAAAATATGTTGAATGGAATCATGTGGAATGTATTAATGTGGATTGTTATGTGTCAGAGTGGGTTTTTGTGGAGTGGATTTATGTGGTATTGAGTAGCATGCAATTAGGTGGAGTTGAATAATGTGGTGTTGAGTGGTATTATGTGGATTGTAATTATGTTGTGTGGTTTGGAATTGTGTGGCTCTGAATTGTATGTTGAAGAATCGTGTGGCATTGTTTTGATATATGTGGCGCTGAAAGCTTGTTTTCTATCTACAGCAGTGCTGATTGAGTACATGTAAAATAGCCTTCCCTTTAAAAACTGTGAAAACTTTAAGCAGAATCTTCAGAAAAACAATGTTAACATTCGTACAATTTCTAGAAAGAAAGCTGCCCTGTTTATAGTTCCAGAGTGAACAGAATAATTTTTTTTATTCCAGCAAAGGAGTAGTCCTTTTGTAGAAACCTTTTGTAGAAACCTGTGGGTTTTGGTTGTTTGTTTAGAACAAATAGCCCAGATGTATTGGTTACATCTAATATACCCTATTCCCTTGGATTTTGAATTATATTGTGGACACTAAGATTAAATAACAAATGAACATTTTTAAAAAAGCAGCACACTAACCATTATTAAAGAAAAATAGCCATGGAAGATATCATAAATATTATTATGAGAGCATAGTTGCGTTGGGATTATCGCGTTAATGTTTATTAAAAAAGAAAAAGAAATGGATTGACAAAAATTCTGCGCTGGGGGCGTGGCTAGCAGCCGATGAAGATGGCCGCAGCCTAGGAGAGCTCCGCGATCGACAACGTCTCTCCCCATCAACCCTGCTATAAATCCGCCGACACGTCACAATCCGAAACCGGGAGTGGGCGCCGGAACACTGTAGCATCCGTCACTGCTGGCTTGAATTCGCGGCCTATGCAGCAATCCTGAGCCGGGGCCTCGCATAGGCAAGGCGCGGCTGAGAGGTCAGGAGCGTCGGCAGCACCGGAAGAGGGGGTGACTGATGGAGTGGTGACACAAAACATGCCCAGAGACTCGGATTAGGGCCGAGTCTGCCAGGCCAGTGAAATAAGCATAGGAGTACCCACCACAGGAACGGAGGCCTACGGACCTGACAGTGCCATGCTTGCGGTGGAAACAACACAGATTCAGACTCACTGAACATACGCACTGATCTCACTGGTCCCAATAGGTTGCGGGGCCAACATCACTGAATGATGTATGTTAAGGTGTGGACATAGCGCAGGACTAAGGGAGAGGCTAGGAGTAGTCGTAAGCAGCACTTCCCCCTCACGCGAGTACACAGTTCTGGGGACTAAGCACTCTACTAAGTTGGAGTGGCGGGTAGTTTAAAGTCCGCCGTGCAGGGAAGCAGGGAGGGAGGGAGGGGAAGGGTTCAGTTCAGGGGTTTTTTGTTTGAATTTGTTCTGATGCATACGATGAGACACGACGGCATACGACTTAGATACAAGACGTACATATTATACGACACCTTCAACCTTAAGGCCAAGACAATCCTAAGTAACACTCACTATGGTATCCATGACAGTTACGGACTCACACACCCCTGGCACTAAAATGAGGTCAGCTCCCCTCGCGGTGGTGTCCTGGAATGCAAATGGGTTGGGGGATAGGATAAAGAGGGGCCTGGTTCTTCAATATATCACACAAAAGGGACCAGCAGTGGCACTGATACAAGAATTGCATCTGACGGACTTCCCATGTAAGGCCCTGGACAGATGGAGTTACAAAATGGCTGTACACTCAGAATTCACTTCAGGTTCCAGGAGAGTTGGAATCCTGATTCAGAAGCGTTACCCCTTGATACTGACTAGATCCTGGACGGATGAACAGGGGAGATTTGCCACGATCTCATGCCAATGGGAAGGGAGACATTATAATATGGTCTTGGTTTATGTTCCACCTGCACCGCATCAATCAACCCTCCCAGCTCTGGGGAAATTCCAGTTATTCGCTCCCGCAGGGAGAAGTAATCATAGTGGGGGTCTTTAATACTACAATTGATGCTACAATAGATAGAAAAAAAAACAGGGATTCCAGTGGCTCCAATCTTAAGCTAAACGACTTTGTTAATGCGATCGGACTCACGGATGTCTGGAGAGCCAGGCACCCGAAGGAACTCCAATATAACTTTCACTCAGGGGCCCACAATAGTCTTTCTAGAATAGATGCACAAATTACTACTTGTGTAACAATATATCTGTAAGAGACATTAGTTAGTGATAGATTCCTTACCTTAGAATATTCTCAGGCGTCAGACTGGATCCGGAAACTTTTTCGTCAGCAGTACCCTTGCGCTTCGGTAGGTGGCGTCGTGCGGTTCCACGTCCGTCGCTGGCGTCGTAAGCGCCGAGATTACGTCACAGAGACTACTTAGGCGCCACCCATGCGCGCTGACGTAATTTCTGTACACAACATTCCGCGTCAGGAACGTAGAGCCATGCAAGAAACTGACCACTGGTGCCATGAAACTAGGGCCCTGAAAGGGATGACCTTAACCCTAGAAATCAGTTTGCAGAACGGGGAGGTTGGGTGGGGCGGTAAGGAATTTATCACTAACTAATGTCTCTTACAGATATATTGTTACACAAGTAGTAACTTTGGCATCTGAAAGAGACACGTTAGTGATAGATTTCTTCCTTAGAATAGATACCCCAGCAATACCAACCCCGAAGGTGGGTCTGCGAACAGAATTACACCAGAAAGACACTGAGAACAGAACGGCCAAAGAAGCAATCTCTCCGGACTTGACTGTCAAGGCAATAATGGTTGGTAAGCGTGTGCAGCGAGGCCCACGTAGCAACCTGACAAATGTCCTGAAAGGGACCGCCGCGTCCCAAGACAGTAGTGACTGCCGTTGCCCTGGTGGAATGGGCACACAGCTCCACAGGAGGCCCCTTCTTGGCCAACGAGTAACATGCTTTGATGCACAGAACGACCCACCGAGAGATGGTTAGTTTGTGCACGGCCCGACCTTTTTTGGCACCCACGTAGTTAACAAAGAGCTGGTCATCCACCCAGAACGGTTGTGTGCGCTTCAGATAGAACGAGAGCGCATGTTTTGGGTCCAGATGGTGGAGCTCTCTTCCTCTTTTGAAGAATGCGGAGGCGGAAAGAAGGTGGGCAAAGTGATGGACTGCCCGATGTGGAATGGCGGGACAACCTTTGGCAAGAAAGAAGGATGGGTCCGTAAAACCACCTTGTCCGGATGGACAGAAAGGAAAGGGGGTGTAGAAGAAAGAGCCTGGCGCTCACTCCCTCTTCTGGCAGAGATGATAGCTACCAGGAAAGCCGTCTTTAGAGTGAGAAGACGTAATGGACAGTTATGAAGGGGCTCAAAGGGAGCGCACATCAGATAGGTCAAGACAAGATTTAAGTCCCATTGAGGCATTATGAAAGGCACTGGAGGAAACGTGTGTGTAATGCCCTTGAGGAAGCGGTTAACAACCGGGACTTAAAAAGAAAAGGCTGATCTGGAAGCCGTAGAAAGGCGGAGATGGCCGAAAGATAACCTTTGATAGTGCCCAGAGCAGAGCCCTGCTGGGCCAAAGAAAGAAGGAACAGAAGGACCTCAGAAAGAGGGGCAGAAAGGGGATCCACAGCCTTCGCTGTGCACCATGCCACAAACTTGTTTCACCTGTAGGCGTATACCGTCTTAGTGGAGGGACGCCTGGCTGCCAGAATGACATCACAGACTACGGGAGGCAAATCGAAAGCTGTAAACTGTTGCCGCTCAATCTCCGTGCGTGGAGGCTGTACAGGTTCGGGTGGAGGACCATCCCCTGCTACAGCGACAGAAGATCGATCGTCATGCTGAGTAGCTCGGGAAACCAGTATCTTTGTGCCCAAATCAGGAGCCACAAAGTTGACTTGGGCCCGGTCATGCCGAATCATCTTCAGCACTCTGGGACCACTACAAAAGGAAACTAAGCCTGTTAAGGCTGGGCTGCTTTTCGTCCAAAGATCTCACTCCAAGATGGCTACGGCTGTGGGCAACTCCCGACTGCCGCCTCTGTGGCAACGGCGCAGAGTCTTTACTGCACCTTATATGCATATGCCCAGCACTTCAGAATCTTAGAAAAACGCTTCTTCAATCACTTCTAAGAGAAGCCCAGGTGAGAACTTGTAGGGCGGCGGTGATAAGATGCCTAAGTGGAACTTGGATAGAACTCTCATGTAAAACCATAACATTTTTGAATCTCGTTGCCATAGAGCTGGAAAGCAGGGCAGCAACCAAAGAGGTCTCCGGACAATAGGCCAGGCTTTGGCCGGCCACGGACTCTTCCACTCTTTTCCCCTCCTCTCCAAACGGTCGCCTTTTTGTATTACGAGTTAAGAATTAACGTGCCCCCTGTTTGAACTCCCATTATTCTCCCATACCTTTTCACCTTTCCCCTCCTTATTATGAGTTAAAAATAATGTGCATCCAGAACGAACATACAAGATTCCTTCCATTCTTTTTCCTTTTAGACCTTACCCCGCTAATTTTGCATCAGTTTTTAAGTTGATTTGAAGTTGATTTTGTGTTGTTTTTATGATAAAAATGTTGCTCGCATGGTGGTAAGTCCACCCTTTTATGATTTTTTTAAAATCAAATAAAGTATTATTATCTGGGCAGAAGTGGTATAGGCGGAAAGGCGTACAACAGACCGCAGCTCCACTCGCAACAAAAAGCGTAGCCGAGTGAGTGCCGCCTTGGAAATTCCAACACAGAACTGATGACATTGCACATTCTATTCGGTGGCAAATAGATCTAACCAAGGCTCTCCCCACTGCAGAAAGAGACCTTGTGCCACAGCCGAGTTCAGACGCCATTCGTGATCTATAATGCACCGGTGGCTGAGTTTGTTCGCCCTGGCATTCAGAGAGCCTGCCAGGCGTTGAACCAACAAGGTCATGTCTTGATGTTCCAGCCATGTTTAGAGGTGCAGAGCCTCCTGACATAGGGTCCATGACCCCACCGCACCCTGTTTGTTGCAATACCACATGGCGGTGGTGTTGTCCATGAACACCTGCACCACACTTCCCCGGACAGAGGGAAGGAATGCTTTCAATGCAAGTCGGTTCACCCAAAACTCCTAAAGGTTGATATGGAGCCAGGGCTCCGCCGGAGGCCAGAGGCCTCTGATCTCAGCCTCTCCCAAGTGGCCACCCCATCCCAGGAGGGACTCATCCGTCACCACTGTGTGCTCAAGTTGGGGAAAGGACAGGGATCTGCCATTGACCCAATCGCGATTAGTGTGCCACCACTGCAATTGTCATGCAGTGCCCTTCGAGATCTGGACGTGATCGGATACGCTTCCCTGATGCTGTGCCCACTGGAACTTCAGGTTCCACTGGAGAGCCCGCATATGCCATCCGGCATGTTGCACTAGCAGGATGCAGGAGTCCATCAGGCCCAGGAGCCGGAGGGTAATCTTGACTGAAACCCGGGATAGAGGCTAAAAGATCGGAATCTTAGCCTGAATATCCCAGACTCGCTGCTCGGGAGGATAAACCCGAAACTGCGTCCAATCAAGAACTGCTCCGATGAAGAGGAGCTTCTGAGAGGGACTCATGTGCGACTTTGGCACATTGAAGGAGAACCCCAGCAAATGTAGGAGGTCAGCCGTAGTCTGGAGGTGGGAAACGACTGCCTAGGTCAACAGCCAGTCGTCGAGATAGGGGAAGACTTAAACCCCGGACCCGCGCAGGTGAGCTGCGACCACTGCCATCACTTTCGTGAACACCCATGGGGCACAGGTAAGGCCGAAGGGGAGCACGGCAAACTGAAAATGCTCCTGGCCTACCGTGAACCGCAAGTAACGCCGGTGGGCCGGCAGGTCGGGGATATGAAAATATGCATCCTGCAAGTCCAACGCTACCATCCAGTCTCCAGGGTCGAGGGCAGCCAAGACCTGAGCCAGAGTCAACATCTTGAACTTCTCCTTCCGGAGGAAGTGATTGACGTTCCTGAGGTCCAAGATGGGGTGCAGGCCCCCTTTCTTGGGGACCAGAAAGTCGTGGGACTAACAACAACAACCTACTTCTGGCCCAGGAACGCGCTTGATGGCCCCCTTGGCCAAGATGGCCTTGACTTCCTGTTGGAGAAGCGCAAAGTGATCCCCCAACATGCGGTGGAACTGAGGTGGCATGGCTGGGGGGGCAGACTCGAAGGGGAGGGAGTAGCCCCTTTGGACGATTTGCAGCACCCACCTGTCCGAAGTGACAGAACACCAGTGGGAGAGGTGATGTTGAATCCTGCCGCCCACAGCGTGGGGTGCACCCCAAAGCTTGGACTAAGAAGGCTTTGAGGCAGATGCTGCAGGAGCGGAGGTGGACTGACCCGCACGCTGGCCCCCTGTGCGCCACGGCGGCCATGACGTCCACAGCTTTGCTGAGGTTGGTTCTGCGCAGGCTTCTGGCTGAACGAATGTGTAGGAGCGCCCCTTCTGTGGCGACGAAAGGAACGAAAGGCAGATGTGGCCGGGCACGTGGTGGAAGACCCAAGGACTTGGCCGTAGCCCGAGAGTCCTTAAAAAGCTTCAGCGCACTGTTTGCCTTATCGCCAAACAGGCGAGTACCATCAAAGGGCATGTACATGAGGGAACTCTGAACATTCCCTGAAAACCCCATGGACCGCAGCTAGGCATGGCAACGTAGGGCCACTGCCTTGGAGATCGCCCTACCCAGAGAGTTCACGGTGTCCAGCCCGCACCTGATGGCGAACTTTGCGGCGTCTTTCCCCTCTGCAACAGCTTGGGAAAGTACAGCCCAAACCTCCTCCAAACACTGGGGCAGCGTCTGCGCCACCGTGTCCCCAGCGTGAGAGTAGCTGCCCAAGAGGCATGCGGTGTTGACTGACCGCAGCCCCAAGCTGACAGAGGGTTAAACATATTCTTGCCAAGCTGCTCCAGCTTCTTTGATTCCTTATCCGGCAGGGCAGTAGGGAATGCGCTTTGGGAAGTGGAGGTCTGGATGACCAGGCTCTCCGGAGTTGGATGGTTCGTTAAAAAGGCAGAGTCACCCGGTGCCGGGCGATGATGCCTGGCCACGTTCTTATCCACAGGAACCCCTGTGGCTGGTCTAGACCAGGTGCCCATCAAAACATCTGTTAACGCCTCATTGAACGGAAGCAGAGGCTCCATAAAACTTGCCACTGGCTGAAGAACTTCAGTGAGGAGGTTGGTTTTGAGAGTGACAGTAGGCAGATCAAGGTGAAGGGCCTCAGCTGCTCTACGGAGCACCACAGTATATGTGGCGCCCTCCTCCATGACAGCAGGAGGAGACAGAAAGCCAGGCTCAGAAGAGAGGTCAAGGCCACCTGCATACTCAGACTCCTCTGCCCACTCCTGTTCAGACTCGCACTGCCGTGCAAGAGGGTCCTCAGACCCTCCCAGTTGTCCCCCTCCTCCAACGCCCGAGACACAGGCTGCTGCAGCGGGGGAGGGACAGGGGAATAAAAATGGTCCAACGGAGCCAGGAACTGCGCCGATCCGGCTCTATGTCCCAATTAGGGTCCCAACCCGTAGCAAAATTGTCCAGAAACCCGGGCAAGGGAGGAGGTGGGACGAACGGGACCCATTACAGCGCTGGGAATGAAGCCGCGGGAGGCGCCGGGGCCGCCGGCGGAGGACCCTGCTGCGCCGGAGCCGGCAAGCAAGGGCCCTCAGCTGTGACCGCGGGACCGAAGGCGCACCGGCGGGTGCCCAAGGCCTGAAAAGGCGGTCCATGGACGCAAAAAATGATTGCACCTGGGCCGGAGTCACCGACGGACACGGATTAGGTGGGTAGGCCGCAGGACTCGCAGGCTCCAACGGAGCTGCGGGGGAAGTACACCTGCCCCCGTCGTCCACGTCCGGAGACCGACGTGGGATGTTAGAGAGCACAAGCGCTTCTTCGACTTTTTCTTATAACGTCTCTTACCCGATTCAGAGTGTGAAGACTTCGACCCCAAGGAGTGATGGTGATGGCTACACGGTTGGTCCCTCGATCGACCTCTGGACCTCGAACGGCATGGAGACGACTGCCGTGCCTCCAGCAGCTTTCGGGACTGCTCCCGCAAAGCCTCTGGAGCCATGGCCAGACAGTCGGAACATGACAGTCGGAACATGACCGGGGGTCATGGTCGCGCTCCAGATAGTAGAAACAGAAGCCATGGGGGTCGGCCACCGACATCGTATGGCGATAGGCCACGCAGGACGTAAACCCAGGCATCCCTACGCGGCAGCAGGAGTCAAAGACTCAAAAGAAGTAGAGACAAAAGTCTCAAAAAAGTTAGTCAAAAAGTGACTAGGGTACGTGCTCTAATCGGATCTGCCATTGCTGGCGCGGAAAAAGAAAGAACTGACGCACATGTTTCTTAACCACATCGATGCTCAGCATATTCCCCTCCTGTGCTGAGAATTGTTGATTCCCATTGTTTCATGACGAGCTGGGCTCGTCATGAGCGTGCGAGGAGGCTACCTCATGACGAGCCCAGCTCGTCATGAGTGTGGAAGGGGTTAAAAACAGACATAGCCTTTGATTGCTGATCCTTATCTTATCAGGTCTGACTCCTTCCTGGAGCACCCATAAACAAGCATTTGCAATGCAATAGGTCTCGCATTTGTGAGAGTTACAGCTATTGGTGTTGTAAATGGCAATGTCTTTTACTATTGCGTTTTGGTTTGGGTTGGATGTATGTAGTGTGGAGTGTAATTATGTAGGTTAGACTGGAATTGTTAGTTGTGGAATTGTGTGTTGTGGATTTGTGGAGTTAAATTATGTGGCATTATGTGCAGTGGAATTATGTGCATAGTAATTATGTGGTGTTGAGTATA
Source organism: Lissotriton helveticus (assembly GCF_964261635.1). NCBI lineage: Eukaryota > Metazoa > Chordata > Amphibia > Caudata > Salamandridae > Lissotriton > Lissotriton helveticus. Next base: position 606,999,809 of record NC_136057.1, read on the forward strand.
CTGCAATTTTGTGGAGTGTGATTGTGTGTCATGGAGTGTAATCACGTGGAATGGTATTTTGTGGAGTGGTATGTAGTGGAGGTTAATTATGTGGTGTGCTGTTGAATTGTATAATATGATGTGGATTTCTGTGGTGTGGATTGGATGTATGTGATGTGGTTTGTTGAATTATGCAGTGTGGAATTATGCGGTGTGGAATGGAAATGTGTAGAGTTGAATTGCATTGCATGGAAGTGTGTTGCTTTGAGTGAAATTATGCAGACTGGAATTATGTGGCATGGTGTGGGGTGCATTTGTGTGGATTGTATCCCCAATTATAAAAATTATGAAACATAATTACAAAGAAAGGTGGCTTTTCATTGCATACATATTCACAAAATCAAAACACGTGTCTTCCAGTAAATAATGTCAGAAAAGCACAAATGTCTCCTCAATTTCAGACCCAAGCAAGGAGGAGCTGAAAACAAAACATACTTGTTAAACATGAGCCGGGAAAAAAGAAGATAGTTCCAAGACCAAACACTTCAACACACCAGTGGAAACTTCCCAGTGATTAGGCAGTACTCTCTGGGTGTTAAACAACAACTAGCATTGGCAAGGCTAAGCAGGCGCCGTGGAGAAACAAGACACACACATTTGTTAACTTTAAAGATCATAAGAACTACACTGTACAGTGTTTATCAGAGTAATATTTTGGAACGAAAAATAACTGTTGAACGAAGATGCATTAGCAGAACCATTGGTGCTTATGACATACTGAATCAGTCGTACAGTCTGCAAATTAATGATATGAAACTAATTAAGAAAAGGGTAGCATCTACAGAACAAAATACATACCAATGTTGAAACCTAACCTTTACTTTCATTAAAGAAAATGGGGCAGTACATTATTTAGCACCATACACGAATCTTTATTTCTCTGCCACATTAGCAAAAAGCTCACACATTCACTGATTTTAACAGATTTAGTGCCTGCTCTACACTCGTGTTGATCACCTAGTAATATTTCATTGGTTTAAATATTGCATTTGTTTGGGAATAGATGAAGACAGACAAAAAGCACCCCTTTGGCAGAGAAATGTGCACATTTAATTGGGTCAAGGCAAAGTAACAATATCCCTGTACCGTATGTTCCTGCAGCTTGCCACCATAACTATAAAAGTAACGCAAACCAAAAATGAGAATACAAAATATTGGGGACGTCCTCCGAGGATGTGAATGGACAGACTTCCTAAGCAAAGAATGTAAGTCTGGACCCTTTATGACATGCAACTTAATGATCTAGCACGAACTTTGTAAACAAACCTCTGCTCCGTTTGAAACATAAGTATATGAGAAACCCAGAATCAGTACGCTGAAAGTGAATACTTAACAGGAGAGATCAGAAGGTTAAAACAGCAAGGCTTCTGGTCAGTTACGGCTTGCCTCGCAACGGGAGAGGTGAGGGATGAAAAACTAATACAAAATAAACTTTATCTGTTGCCGTCGCTGCTTCTCCTCCACGCAGAGCCGGAAGCACCCAGGAGCTGGTTGGAAAGCATGTGGTACTCCTTCAAAAAGCATATTTTTAAAGTGGTTTTCGCTGGCCAAACTTCATCTTGTAAATGACTCTTCTTTGAGAACAGAGCTGAGTCTTTGGCCCCAGAAGCCTTGTGGCACCCGTTTGGGAAACTGAACTGCAATTTAAGTGGAGCTTGAACTATTTTATGCATGACTGTGTGCGATCTTCTGTGTCGCTTCCACTACGTCTTGGGGTAGGCTGGAAGTGAACTCTGTACTATGAAACCAACATGACAAACAACGAAAGCAATGACTCTACAATAAACACTTAATGTGAATTATGCTGTGGTTACTAAAGATATTTGGCAATTCCCTTCACCTGTGCGTGTCCACATCGTAAAAATATCACTGGAACACCTAATACCGCTACAGAGAAAGGGAAGGGGCAGAAAGAAGGGTGGCTACACGAATGGCAAACAGGATGCGGGAAGGGACCTGCGTCTATGTGGCTGCAGAGGATCATACAGATGGGATGGAAGGAGTAACAAGCACAGTCAAAGTCAACTTGAGAAGCAAGCGCACTCATCCAAGAATCTTCCCTGCTCCGTGCAGCTCTAACCAGACCTCTGGGCTGTAAAATAAAGGGTCTGCATTGAAAGTGGGTGGCGTGCCACAATTTAAAGGCGCAGGCACTTCTAAGAAGTGCTCCATGTTAATAACCAGCGTTGGAATGAGTAGAACCGTATTGTGATTAGCGCAGGCCATCACGTCTTATTTAGTGCTTTTAGATACTGTGCCGTAGCATAGGGCGGCCAAATTTACAAGCAGAAGTAGAAAGCAAGGCGAGCTGATGATGCTTCTGCTCGGCACTCAGCTCATCCACTATGAAGCTCTGTAAATTAAACGTTAAAGCGCTTGATTGTTGCCGGCAGCGAGCAAAAGTCATTTAAGGCAGCCTGCTACGTTTTAGCTTCGGGCGCCATACAGGAAAAAAAGAAAGGCACGCGTCCTTCGCAAGCAGCTGCCATGCTGTGATGAAACACAGCTGAATATTAAAAGAGAAAGCGCTTGTTCCGTTGCCGGCGGAAGCCATTGAAGACAGCCTGCTCGAGTTTAGCTGCAGGTGCCATGCAGATCCCCTCAGGCGCCGGTCCCCTCCCTCGCCCGGCGCATCTCCTTTCAGGCACCTTATTTATTTATTTGTTTAAATTTGTATATCAGCGCACAGCTGCCCACAAGGGTTTCCCGGCGCTGTGAGGAACAGCAGAAGTTAGAGCGACCTTGGAGGCCCTCTCCCCCAAACACCCCAGGCTGCGCGGCTGCCTAAACTCCCCGGTCTTCCTGTTCCTCAGCTACGGATTCAGCAACTCCTTCCTGTCCCTGTTGTCTCGAGGTGAGGGTGCAGAGCGAGCCCACAGTCCGCACGGGAGGAGGGGAGGGTAAAACAAGCCCTCGCCATTGTGGAACGGCAGACGCTTGTTGACATCGCGCTTTCTCCTTAATAAAAAAACAAAGTGCCTACATGGAGTAATGAAGGAGAGAGTGATACACCGCCAGTAAAAGATCCAGTCCGGCAAGGCGGGGCTAAAGCTGGACAGGGTGGTAACCAGGAGGGACTAAAAAGCCTCACTTAAAATGTGAAGGCAGCGTTTAGCATGGAGGATGACGCAAGCCAATAGAAACCGGGGCGGAGCTACACTCCGCGTCTGAAAGTAAATCGATCACAAGAAGCCTCACCGAGCGAGCAGCGCGCATGCCCTGAAACGCAGGTCTGCGAGACATACAAAGCTTGCTTAGTGTGAACACTTAGCAATAAACTCTACTTAAGAATTATAAAAGACTGGCTTTCATAGAGCAGTGACATTTGCATTTTCTAAAGCTTTCTGTTCTAGCAACTGAAATGTGTGCTAAAGAAGGACACTCCCTTTGCATTAAAGCCAGAAAACTGCATTGAGTGACAGTAAATGAAAGATGCACAGGGCTGTTACTGCACATATAATAAGCATAACAAGATTACTTATAAAGCGCCCTCCCTTCTCTCATGTCCGCAGAGACAGCGCGTTTTGAACACAATTTGTCTTTAATGTATTGCTAAACTGTCTTCGGTCATAGAAGGAGAGAGGGCACTTCATAAATAATCTTACAACCAACAGGAATGTTTGGGCTGTTTCACTTTTTAAGAACAAATGAAAAAGCTATGGAATGCATTTTTCCAAAGCTTTTTCATTTGTACTTCAAAAGCGAAACAGCAATCCTTCCTGTTAGTTTCTTTGGAAAAAAAAAATCCTGTGTGGTAAACATGTGTTCAGAAAGCACCCTGAATGTTTCCTCCACCTATGTCCCCAGAGACAGCGCATTTTGGACACAATGTGCCTTTAAACTGTCTCTGCGGACAGAGGAGAGGGCACTGCATAAATAATCTGGTTCTTTGAAAAGTGCAACATTGCACCTTTGTGGAAGTTGTTCTTAACATCTGAATGGCTCCAAAACTCTCATTTTTTTAAAGAAAAGGTGACTGTGGGGAAAACCATATTTAATGTGGAATTGCCCAATTTTCCAAGTTTAATCTTTTTCTGCCCTCATGCATTATTAAACCCTCCGTTTAAAACTCACATTTCTGCAGGGCAATTTAAACAAGCAACAGGAGGGAGGGATGTTGGCGTAATTGAAGGTGGGTGGGGTGTCAATGTAAAACTAGCAGCAGACGGCATTGATTAAAGTAGTAAATTGTAAACAAGCAGTTGCAGATTGCAGGAAATCATGTTGTGTGTGCAATAGGAGAAAGCCATTTAAGAAAATAGGGCCTACAGACAGTAAATAAGACATACTGCGTAACACCACAGTAAGAGGGCCAGTCCTCATGGGAGGTTACCAGGAGAGACAAGGGGGTACTAAGGAGGGACTACTAAGCCTATTGACGAATCAAAAGCCATCATTTTTAAGGATGGGCGGAGCTTAATGCACATATACTGAATACTGCAGGTCTCTAAGAAACAGTTCAAGCGCTGCTCTAAGCGAGACCTAAAACAACGGGACTGGCGGATGGGGTATTCAGGGCCTAATGGGGCTCAAGAAGGGTGACCACCACGTGCCCCCCACTTTATAAGACTTATGGCTCAGGGGGATGGGGTCCTCAGGGCCTAATGGGGCTTGGGGACGGGAGGGGGCATGCCCTTTAAACAAACGGGAAGGAGGCATGCCCTTTAAACAAACAAGACCCTGGGGGATGGGGTCCTTAGGGCCTAATGTGGCTTGGAGTGGGTGGCCACATGGCTCTCTCTCCTTCAAAAAAATGTGGCCTTGGGGGATGGGGCCCGAATGGTCTAAGGAGACTAGGAGAGAGGGGCTACATGGCCTCCTCCTCTTTCAAACAAGCTTTGGTTAATGCATTAGGTTTCGCCTATGTGATTAGTAATACATATATATATGGTACGTTTTAAGTTGTGAGCAGTTGTGCAATATAAGGGGTGGTGCAGCCGAAAACTAATAACAAGCACAGCGCAAGCGCTGTGCAGGCGAATCCTAAAACGTAGGCCCCTTCAGTGCCAGGAACAACTGGAATTGTGCATATAATTCTTTATTTTATAAACACACAAAAAAATTATTACATTTTTCTCTTTCTTTCTGTTGTATGGAAAGGGACCAGAAGCTCCCTAACAGTGCTATGGAGCTGAGCGAGTTGCAGCATTTTGCTTAAGCACATTCCCAGAAGCTCCTACTCGCCCCTCAATCCATGTACACACATGTTCATTGCAGCATGGATATGAGGAGCATCAATAAAGAATTCTCAACATTTATTTCAATTTGAGGCCAGTTTTGTAGATAAAAATGTATGACTACAGCTTCCTCTTGCTTTTTGCAAACCAGAATGTGTGAATACTGAAGTGGCTTTCAACAAATTAGCAACTCTGGAGCAATATCAGTAATTACATTGTTTGCGGATGCTTACACGAGAAGTTTCCAAATGTGCTTGCTGCTTGTGAAGAGCACATTCTCCTTTCCTGAATGAAACTTGCAGTTCATGAAAAAAGTATATGTATCACCTTGAATAATAGGTTTCCTCCCTGTGAGATCAAGATAAACACGTGCATTATTAGTTTTGGTCTGTGTGCGCGATTCACTTCGGAGTGGCTGATAATGTGGAGCTAATGACTCCGTGCTAAAATGTGAAAAACACCAAAAGCATCTAAAGGGGGATGGGCAAATTCTTGAAACACAACCCAAAGACAAATGGGCAGACACAAAAAGCTATTTGAGCCTGAAAATGTAACTTCTACAGACTCACCAGGACCGAAGTTTGTGTAACTCAGAGTCGCTAAGTAAACAAGTACTGAAGTGGATGCCTGCGTATGCCCTGGGGGACAGTGTAGTACACATGATGACCTGCTTACGCCCAGGGCAGGAACGGCCAGTGCCGGTAAAAGCATTGGGGATTCGACCGACGATTACAAGGGACTATTAAATAAATAAATAATTTTCCTTGTTGTTGTCTGTCGAATCCCCCCCCATCCCGCACCACCACTCGTACCTGCACTGGCAGCTCCTGGACCAGGGGGCTGTAGGTAGTGCATGCTTTCTCTGTAGCATGGAGTAAGGAATAAAAGGCTCATCAGAGGATCTCCACCGAGGGGGTGGAGTCCCCAAGGCCTAATGAGGCATGGGGACAGGGCCACACAGCGCACCTCCCCTTTTTTTATTGGTATGGCCCTGGGGAATGGGATCTCCGTGGCCAAATAAAGCTCAGGAAAGTGGTCTGCATGATTTTGACACCAGCGAATGGGTTCCCCAGGGGCCCAAAAAGGCCTGAGTAGGGCCCCCCTTCTTGAATTTGGATTCGGAGGATGCAGTCCCCGGGCACTTAAGTCTCAGGGAGGGGAGTTACACACCCATTTTTCCTTTATAATTCTATTTGGCCGCGGGGATGCCTTTTATGGTCCATTGGCGTGCCCCTGCCCCCTCCCTCCTGCCCTTCATGGTATTTTGTGCTGCAACTGCCACTCCTATCACTCCCATATTGTTGCCCACGCCTATTTCCCAGCTGCACTCTGTTGTACATATGCATGCCCTGTCCCCTCCTTATTGCTTTCCATGGTCCGTTGTCCTGCACTGCCCTCCCACTTGCTGTGTGGTGTATTGTGCTGCTGTAAGGTCCGTTTGGTGCCCCTGCCCACCTCTGCCGTGCCTACTATGGTTCAGATCCATGTACCCCCTTCCTCCTGCCCTCTGTGGTCAAATCTACAATGCATGCCAAAATATTGGTAGTCGCCTGCCTGAATTGGATCTGTTGGTATGTATGGTTGGTCTAATTGGTGCCCTACCCTCTTTGGTACGAAAGGGCCCCTCTCTCTTATTGAGATGTATGGTTGTAATGCCATTGCCTCTTCCTTCTGCTCTCAATGGTCTGTTGTAGTGCCACAGCCTTTCCTGCCGGTCCTACATGGTTGGTTTGTTGCCCCTGCCCCTCTTCCCCTGCCCTCCATGGGCTGATGTGCAGCCCGTGCCCCTCCCACATGCCCATTGTGGTCACCATGCTGTCTCTGCCCCCTCATTCCTGCCCTCAATTGTACGAGTCCATGTACCTTACCTCTGCCTCCCCCAATGAACAACTAGATTACTAACATTCTATATTTATTGCAAAAATGTGCCAAGCCTGAAGTCATCTTGATGTAATCAAAACTGTAATACCTAAATCATTTCCTTTAAAAATTATATAAAAACGAGGGGTTCTTTTCACCATAGAATATTTGGTTAGTGCTCTAAAATACTAATATGATGACTTAGCCTCAATCAGTCCTCACAATTAAGCAGACCATAGCCTATCCCAACGCACACCCTGAAATAGGGGACATAAAATAAGCATACTGTTAGACCACACTTAAACCTACAGAAGAATAAGCACATGCAGTTGAATCGAACATAAACCATTTGGAAGAAAAGTAAACCATGCAGACCAAATGCTACAAAGCACATAAAACAAAAAATAAATAAACTACGGTGAGCGACTTCTCACCCGAATTACACTACTGTTCCTGTACAATATAGGCGCAAGAAGCACAAGTTACTTACCTTCGGTAACGATATATCTGTAAGAAACAGTAGTTAGTGTTAGATTCCTTACCTTAGAATATCCCCAGGCGTCAGACTGGATCCGGAAAGTTTTGCGTAGCAGTGCCCCTGCGCGTCGGTAGGCGTCGTCTGCAGCTCCACGTCCGTCGTCGGCGTCGTTGGCGCCGGGAAGACGTCGTCGGAGTACTTGGACGCCGCCCTCGCGCGCTGACGTCAGTTCTTATACACAGCTTTTCCGTGCCAGAAATGCAGAGCCATGATAAAAATCGACACTGGTGCCATGAAACTAGGGCCCTTAAAGAGAAGAACCTTAACCCTAGATATCGGTTCGCAGAACGGGGAGGATGGGTGGGGCGGTAAGGAATCTAACACTAACTACTGTTTCTTACAGCTATATCGTTACCGAAGGTAAGTAACTTGTGCATCTGAAAGAAACAGGTTAGTGTTAAATTCCTTACCTTAGAATAGATACCCCAGCAATACCAACCCCGGTGGTGGGTCTGCGAACCACCACCGGTGTCACACCAGAAAGTCTTGGAGAACGGAACGGCCGAAAAAGCCATCTCTCCGGACATGGCTGTCCAGGTAGTAGTGTCTAGGTAACGTGTGCAGCGAGGCCCACGTAGCTGCCTGACAGATGTCCTGCAAGGGGACTCCCCGACCTAGGGCAGTAGTAGCCGCCGTGGCCCGAGTGGAATGGGCCCTCAGCCCAACAGGAGGCTCCTTTTTAGCCAAAGAGTAGCATACATTGATGCACAACACGACCCACCGAGAGATGGTTGTTTGAGCACCGCCCGTCCCTTCTTAGCGCCCACGTAACCACTAAAGAGCTGGTCGTCCACCCGGAACTGACGTGTGCGGTCCAGATAGAATGAGAGCGCACGTTTTGGGTCCAGACGGTTGAGCCTCTCTTACTCTTTAGAGGGATGCGGAGGCGGAAAGAAGGTGGACAAGGTGATGGACTGCCCGATGTGGAAGGCTGTGACTACCTTGGGCAGGAAAGAGGGACGCGTTCTCAAGACAACTTTGTCTGGATGGACGGAAAGGAAAGGAGGTTTGGAAGAAAGAGCCTGGAGCTCACTCACTCTCCTGGCAGAGGTGATGGCAACCAGAAACGGAGTCTTAAGAGCGAGAAGACGAAGAGGGCAATTGTGAAGTGGCTCGAAAGGAGCGCACATCAAATAAGTAAGAACAAGGTTCAAGTCCCACTGAGGCATCACGAAAGGAACAGGAGGAAACATGTGAGTGATGCCCTTCAAGAATCTATTTACAACAGGGGACTTGAAAAAAGAAGGCTGATCAGGTAGCCTTAAAAAGGCTGAAATGGCAGAGAGGTAGCCGTTGATAGTGCCCAGAGCAGAGCCCTGCTGGGCAAGACAAAGAAGAAAGAGGAGAACCTCTGAAAGGGGGGCAGAAAGGGGATCCACAGCCTTTGCTGAGCACCATGCCACAAATTTGTTCCACCTGCAAGCGAATACCGATTTTGTGGAGGGACGCCTGGCTGCCAGAATCACATCACAGACCTCAGGAGGCAATTCAAATGGCCTCAACTGTCACCGCTCAATCTCCACGCATGGAGGTGGAGACTGGACAGGTTCGGGTGGAGGACTGTCCCCTGCTGCTGCGACAGAAGGTCCTACTGAAGAGGCAGACGAATCGGGGGATCGACTGACATGCTGAAAAGCTCGGGATACCAGTATCTTCGTGCCCAGTCCGGAGCCACAAGGATGACTTGGGCACGGTTGCGCCTGATCTTCTTCAGCACTCTGGGCAGAAGTGGTATAGGCGGAAAGGCGTACAATAGACCGCAGCTCCACTCTCGACGAAAAGCATCTCCGAGCGAGTGCCGCCTTGGAAATTCCAATGCGCAGAACTGATGACATTGTGCGTTCTCTTCGGTGGCGAATATATCTAACCAAGGCTCTCCCCATCACTGAAAGAGACCTTGTGCCACGTCCGAGTTCAGACGCCATTCGTGATCCTTCATGCACCGGCGGCTGAGTTCATCCGCCCTGGCGTTCAGGGAACCTGCCAGGTGTTGATCACCAGGGAGACGCCCTGATGTTCCAGCCATTGCCAGAGGCGCAGAGCCTCCTAACAAAGGGTCCACGACCCCACCCCGCCCTGTTTGTTGCAATACCACATGGCGGTAATGTTGTTCGTGAACATCTGCACAGAGGGAAGGAATGCCTTCAGTGCAAGTCGGATCGCCCGCAGCTCCAGAAGGTTGATATGGAGCCAGGACTCCGCCGGAGACCAGAGGCCTCTGATCTCCGCCTCTCCCATGTGGCCCCCCACCCCAGGAGTGACGCGTCCGTCACTACTACGTGCTACGGTTGGGGTAGGGAGAGGGATCTGCCGTTCGACCCAATCGCGGTCCGTGAGCCACCACTGCAACTGTCTCGCAGTGCCCTCCGAGATCAGGACGTGGTCGGAAAGGTTGCCCTGATGCTGGGCCCACTGAAACTTCAGGTCCCACTGCAGAGCCCGCATCCGCCACCTGGCGTGATGCACCAGAAGGATGCAGGAGGCCATCAGCCCCAGAAGCCGCAGCGCCAACCTGACCGAGACCCGGGATAAAGGCTGAAAGATCGGAATCTGAATATCCCGAACCCGCTGTTCGGGAGGATAACTCCGAAACTGTGCCGAGTCCAGAACCGCTCCGATGAGAAGGAGCTTCTGAGAGGGACACAGGTGTGACTTCGGCACATTGATGGAGAACCCCAGCAGGTGCAAGAGGTCGGCCGTAGTCTGGAGGTGGCAGATGACTATCTGGGACGAGCCCGCCTTCAACAACCAGTCGTCGAGATAGGGGAAGACTGACACCCCTAATCTGCGCAGATGGGCTGCGACCACCTCCATCACTTTCGTGAACAGTTGAGGGGCGCTGGTAAGGCCGAAGGGGAGCACAGTAAACTAAAAGTGCTCGCGGCCTACCATGAACCGCAGGCAACGCCGGTGAGCCGGCAGGACAGGGATATGAAAATATGCGTCCTGCAAGTCCAACGTTACATCCAGTCTCCTGGGTCTAGGGCAGCTAAGACCTGAGCCAAAGTCAGCATCTTGAACTTCTTCCGGAGGAAGCCGTTGATGTTGCGCAGGTCCAAGATAGGGCGCAGGCCCTTTTTGCCCTTCTTGGTAACCAGAAAGTAGTGGGAGTAACAACCACACCCTACTTCTGGCCCAGGAACGCGCTCGATGGCCCCCTTGGCCAAGAGGGCCGTAACTTCCTCTTGCAGAAGTTGCAAGTGATCTCCCGACACGCGGTGGTACTGCGGTGGCATGGCTGGAGGGAGTAGCCCCTTCGGACAATTTGCAGCACCCACCTGTCCGATGTGATGGAGCGCCAGTGGAGGAGGTGATGGCGAACCCTGCGCCCCACTGGAGTCGATTGGGCCTGAGAGCTTGGACTAGGAAGGCTTTTCAGGCAGATGCTGCGGGGTGAATGTGGACTGGCCTCGCCGCTGTCCCCTGGCACCGCCACGGCGGTTACCACGTCCGCCGCTGCGCTGGATGTTAGTCTGTGGCCCGTGCCTGGCAGGACGTGAGGGGGCGCCCCTTCCTTGGCCATGAAAGGAGCGAAAGGCAGAAGTCTGCTGGCGCTGGCCCTACAGGCCCAAGGACTTGGCCGTAGCCCTGGAGTCCTTGAAACGCTCAAGTGCACTGTCTGCCTTGTCGCCAAAGAGGCGACGGCCATCAAACGGCATGTCCATGAAGGAATTCTGGACATCAGCCGAAAAGTTGGCGGACCTCAGCCAGGCATGGCAGCGAACGTCCACCGTCGTGGAAATCGCCCTGCCCAGTCCGTGGTATCCAGCCCACATCAGATAGAATACTGTGCTGCATCCCGCCCTGCCGCAAGTGCTTGAGCGAGTTTGACCCGGGCCTCCTCCGGGCAAGCTGGCAGCGCGTCCACGACCACGTCCCACAGAGAGTGGGTCGAACGGGTCTTAATCGGCTACGCCCCACAGGATGTAAATTACAAAAGTACTCAGCCTCATAAAATTGCATCCTTCCACCTCTGGTGCGCTACAAGCTTCTCCTCGCAGAGGTATTCACACTGTAAAGCCCACCTTACAATCCGCTGACAGCTCCTGGAAACTAACAAAGAGCGCAGATGGTTGGCTCCACCAGAAAGTCAAAACATTCACGCTGAACAGATACTTGCCCTGGGCTATCCAGATGACAAGGACACTGGTGGGACAGAGAGCGTTCTCAAGTTCTCTTAAAATCGTTGCCAAAATGGTGCCAACCAATAGATGGAGGGGGGGAGGGTTTGGGGGTCTGTAGAGAAAAATCGATACAAGTATAGTTTTCAAAGTAGGTTTATTGACAACCTCGGGTCTGCATCATTTCAAGATCCTCACAAGGAAATGGCTACACAGCAACTGAACACATTCTAATCTGAACATATGTGGAAGCAGAATACAGGACACACAGAATACAGAACATTGTAAATACAATCTACAATCTATTAAAGATATCACTACACATCCTCCTTCTTTAGTATAAGAATAACCCATATCCTCTCTATAAAAGAATACAAAATAAATACATAATAAATAAAAATTTAAATATAAGTAGTACAAACATAGTCATCAAATTTCTTGGGTTTGGTGATCTTCCTACCAAAACCACTGAACATCAACACAATTTTGATTATTTGGTAAATTAGAAATCATATTATCTTCCCTTGATTCAGAAATACCATTTGATTCCACATCAGTAGGAATAAGTATTTCTTCAGTAGAAACAGGTACACTATTTTTGTTATTTCAGTCAATGGTAATCCAGCAGTACTTGCCAATGTTAGAAACTTTTTTTTTGTACTAACTGCTTTTTTTTCAGGAATATACTTTTTTGCCAAAGCTAATTTGCTCATATGATAAATAGACCCATTCTCAAGTTCTATTTACTTCAACAACGTTTTGTGGTTCACTAAATCTATTTTCACCTTTAACAATTCTTCTACTGGATTTTACTCTAACCCATTGTCCGACATGGATGTTAGCATCTTTGACTCCTTGTTTGTTGTCAAAATAAATTTTGCTTTTTAGTTGAGAATTAGCTATGCACTCTTTAATGTTATCGATGTTCCAGTCACATTTTTCCCCTTTATTCATCCAACCAGGATTTACCTTGGACTGGGGAACTCTGCCTCTCATAATAGTAAAAGGTCTATTGGCTATGGAATCATGTACTGTTGTTCTATGGCTCCACATCATTTTCATTAATTCAGTTCCCAAATCTTTTTTTTATTCATGGCAAGCTGAATGGTACCTTTAATTATCCTATTCATTCTCTCAACAACCGCATTTCCCCTAGGGTGATATAAAGCAGTGAACTTTTGTTTGATACCAGCATAATCCATGAACCTCTTCATCTCCACAGATTTAAACTGAACCCCGTTGTCAGTGAGTAAAGTTTTCGGAAAACCTTCCCTTAAGAATATATTTTCCAAAAAATGAATAAGGGAACAAGTATCTACTTTAGTAACAATTTCCATTTCAAGCCATTTCCTGAATAAATCCATTAATACAATGATACATTTCTGTGTACCATCATTCCATGAGACAGGTGCCATTATGTCAAGGGCAAACATCTTCCCACGGTAAACTCTGACAAATTAATGGACATAAGGGAGGATTCAATGTTTTCTGAGATTAATCAGCTATAATACAATCCCCACATGACTTAACAAAACAATCAGTTTCAATGTCAATTTTAGGCCACCAATAAAGTGATTTAATGCTTTTTTAGTACGTGCAATACCTGGATGACCTTCATGACAGAGTGATTATCTTGTTCCTCAGCAAAGAGGGCGGAATAATTGAATCACCTCTTACTAAAAATGTTCCTTCGATGCCTAATTCATTTCTCACTTCCCAGTAAGCTTTTAATTCACCCAGAAGATCATGTTTATTACATCCTTCCCAACCTTGTTCAACAAAAACCTTCACTCTTTCTAGAATTGGATAATTAAATTGTGCTTCAACCCATTCTTTTTCTTGAATACCTTGACTATTTTCATCTACAAAAATGCCAGCAACACAAACATCATTCCAAGGACTGGAATACATTTCTGTAAGGGGTAATGATAACCTACTTAAAAAATCAGCAGTAACATCAATTCTTCCAGGAACGTACTCCACTTTATAAATGAAATCTTGTAAACGCATAGAAAGTCTGGAAATTCTTGCTGAAGCTCTCGATAACCCTTCAGTGGTTAACACTTTTGTCAAAGGTTTATGATCTGTTCTAACAGTGAATTCCTTACCCCAAATGAACTTTCTAAAGTGCTCTAAAGCCCAAACACATGCCAGGGTTTCCCTTTCTATAACAGAGTATTTCTCCTCAGTTGGAGACAGGGATCTAGAAGCAAAAGCTATTACAACTTCAGAATCTTTTTCATTGCTTTGTGGTAGTACTTCCCCCAAGCCCTTTCCACTAGCATCTGTGGTAATAAAGGTAGGAGCACAAGGATTGAATCCTTTTAATGTAGGAGCTTTTAACTATGGCTGATTTAATACTTAGAAAAGAAGACTGACATTTGTCAGACCACTCAAATTTACACTTACTTTTAAGTAAAGCACGCATCTCAAGAGTTTTATCTGCAAACTTCTCCACAAATTTGGAATAATATTCCGCTAAACCTAAAAAGGAGCGAAGTTCATCTTTGTTTGACGAAGACAGAGCTTTGGATATGGCTTCAACAAGTTTGTCTTTCGGTTTTATGCCATCAAGGCATATTACATGACCAAGATAGGTTACGCTGGATTCAGCAAACGTACACTTACTTATTTCACCTGTAAGACCCTTATCATCTAGAATACGCAAAACATTCCTAAGGATTTCATCATGGTGCTTTTTTGACTTCCCCATAATTAATATATCGTCCTGAAAAAATTATAACGTCACAAATGTGACCTAACAATTGTGACATGAGGCTCTGAAAAACGGCTGCTGCCGACGTCAATCCAAAAGGCATCCGGTGGAATTGGAAAAATCCAAAAGGGGTGCAAAATGCTGTCAAATGTTTGCAATCAGGATCTAATGCGATTTGATGGTATGCGGATGACAAATCTAGTGTTGAGAATCATTTTGCATCCCTAGTCAAAGATAAAATCTCATCAATACGAGGTAATGGAAACTGATCCACAACAATGTTTTTATTTAGTCCCCTTAGATCCACGCATAAACGAACCTTGCCATTAGCTCGTCTAGCGACGACCAATGGAGATATCCATTCGGATGATTCTATAGATTCTATGATGTGGGCATTCAAAAGCTTATCCACTTCTTGTTTCATTTCATCACACACAATAAAAGGAATGTTCCTAGTCTTGTGAATTATGGGAACAGCATTCTGTTTCAATTTGATATTATGTGAGAAACCCTTTAATTTCCCTGTTTTGTTATTGAAGACATTCGGAAATTCATTAAATACCCATTTCTTTATATCTTCAGAGTCACAAGCTACTAAAACCTGCTATGGGCTATTTGGATTTAAGATAATGTCTAATTTACGTTGATCCTTCCATCCAAGGATAGGTGGTCCGCCTTGAGCCACATATAATTTACATAAAGCAGATCTGACCTTGAATCTAAAAACCAATTGCCTAAATCCGATGATATAAATTTTCTCACCAGTGTAACTTTCCGGACTAATATCAGGGGATTCTAAATGATTTCCAATGGTGGAACAAAAATGATCTACCCACACATTTTTGGCAATAATAGTGTATGGTGACCCAGAGTCTGCTGCGACTTGTAAGGAAACGCCACTGAAAGAAACCCAACACAAAGGTTTACTGTCTCCAACTTCACCTGAGATTTTCAAAACAACTTTCTTTTTTTTATCACTTTTAGATTTAACATCAACATCACTATCATCTGATGATGATACTTCAGTGTCACTCTCATGCACACAAGCAACTTTCTTGTTTTTCTTATATGTTTTACGCCTGCATGCTTTGGCAAAATGACCAACTAACCCGCACTCCATACATTTGGCAGTGCGTGCTGGGCCCTTGAAATACTGCGCAGAATGAGAAGTGCTGCCACAACGGTAACAAGAATATTGTTGCTGTTTGTTTTAAAAAACATTATCATTCTTTTTTGTATCACTCTTGTCATTTTTTTTATGAGCCTGAAGAGATTTGTTAGAACTATCAGAAATGTTGTTGACAGAGGCACTACTTTTTTTTTTTTCAGTGGAAGTGTGACTTTAGCGCAACGTTCAGATAATCCTGCTTTATTAACAATATAAATACTTTCTTTCAAGCTTGAATCCCCTTCTACCCATAGTCTGTCTTGAATAACCTTAATTTTGGGATATATAACAATTTGGTCCCTAATGAGTTCTTCATTTAAGTTACCAAATTTACAAGTAATGGAAAGTTTGCATAAAGCAGAAACATAATCTTCAACAGATTCAAGTTTATCTTGTTTCCTTTTAAAGAAAGCGTGACGCATAACTGCAACACACACTGTAGGCGAAAAATGTTCATCCAAATCTAACAAAGCGGCCTTAAATACATCAATGTTACCAGATCTTTCTTTCTGTTGTAATTGTCCATAAACCCTAAGACCTTCAGGACCCAAACAGTACCTTAAAAGTAAACTCCACTACAATCCTCCAAGTTGGCAATATCATTTAAAAAATATTCCTTCCATTCACTCCATTGAACAGTACGTTCACCAGGAGCAGATAAGAATTCTCTGGGAGTAGATAAATGCAAAGCAGATTCTGAACATAGAGTTACTTTTCTTTGGGATGGTTCTGCTGGGGTGGTCATTTCGAATGTTAATGCATAAAATGTGCAAAAATAAATAAAATACTCACGATCTGGCTGGAGTCATAGAAAATGAGCCAAATAAGGTTCTGAAATATATTCTGGATATTCAAATAAACAAAGAATTCTTCTTGGTGAAGTTAAAGTGCCGATGCTGAGAAGAAAGTAATTCAAAATGTCGTCACGTCGGGGTCATGTACAGCGCGATACGGTATAAGCGCTGGGTCACATACCCTAGTGACGCAAGATTACTGCTCCGAACACCGTAGAAGAAGCAGAATGCCAGCTCGAGACTCTGCAGCTTGAAGCTTGATATACAACATGGCGCGCGAGTGCTCAACTGCCAGTAAATATCCGTGCTGGGATGGTGGAAAATGAGGTAACTTTCTCTATTTAAAAAAAAAAAAAAAAATAAACAGTACCTTTACGATCCGTACACATCCACTAGCCTGTAAGCATCGGAAACACGTATAAGCAGGTTTTCACGATCCAACGATATTTTGCTTCCTCTGTAGTCAAGAAGACTTTGAATTGAAGACAAAATAATCCAATTAAAATACCGTAGCGTGGATTCTCCGAGGTTGCCTCTCCTCGTCGTCAAGTTGTAGAGATGAATCGATAAAAGTATAGTTTCCAAAGTAGGTTTATTGACAACCTCGGGACTGCGTCATATCAAGATCCTCACAAGGAAATGACTACACAGCAACTGAACACATTCTAATCTGAACATACACGTAAGAAGAGTGTGGAAGCAGAATGTGGAACACACAGAATACAGAACATTGTAAATACAATCTATTAAAGATATCACTACAGGGTCTTGTGTACCCCCTAACATGCCCTTTGGGGTCTGTGTATGCTCATTTTGCCCCTTAAATACTTACACATTGCCTCTAAGTTAAGCCTGACTGTCCTGCACCAAAACTACTAGGGAGTTGAGTTCAGGTTTATTTAATGACTTTAGTGGTCATCCTGACATGGGTTGTGATTATTACTTGGGGTGGGGGTAATTACATTTGTGAAGAGGCTTGACTTGTGTGCACATAAGAAATGACGATTCCGGGTTCAGGTCTCACTGAGACACCACAAACAGTTTTGGTGTAACCATTAATAAAATGCATTACAGCCAGTGACTTAAACAAGGAAAGTTTGTCCAGTAAACACAGAAAGAACCGGAAGACAACCCTTAGCAGCACGTAATGCAAGATTTTGCAGGGCTAACGAAAGAACAAACAAAAGAACATCAGAAAGTTTGGCCTATAATAATGAATAAGTATTTCGGGCACCACACAAGCAACAAATATCTCCCCATAAAGCGGGATTTTGTGGAAGGGTATCTGCCCGCAAGCATGATAACAACCACCTAAGTTGGCAAATGAAACACATTCAAGTGTGGCTGTTCAATCTCCATGCATGGAGATGTAGATTATGGACTGAGAACCCTGTGCAATGATGCTGAAACAAAAGATAGCCTGATCAGGGGATAAATAAATGAGGCTCAGAAGGAGTAGTTTCTGTCCTGTAACTCCAGTTTTGTAGTAGGGGTATCTCTGTTATAGTCATAATCTAGTGAATAGTCCCGCCCATGTGCGTGGACCCCGTATCAATCAAAAATAATCTCTTAAGGTGTCGAAAAATGCAGAACTGCACAGACACTTGAGAGAATTTAAAGACAGATAATGCAGCCTATATCCACAGGCTACACTGTCCAGTACTTCAACTAGAAATTCCACCAAAAATCCACAAACAGCAAAGCCTGTCCCGATTTCCCTTGCTTTAACAGCAAAAACCCTCTGGAATGATAGAGAGAAAGACCTGGACAGACAAGCCCCATAGGCTGCAATTATGTGGCTCAAAACAGGATACTGTGCCTTTAAGAGAACCTTCCAGAACTTCACAGTATCCCAGAATGCACTGCAGGTCCCTTTTACTTTCAGTTCTTTTTGAAGGCGTAACACGCCAGACCTGTAGCATTCCTTACATAAATATCTCTCTCCACCGGGGAGGAGGGCGGGCGCTTATGACTATAACAGAGATACCCCTATTACAGAACTGGAGTTACAGGACAGAAACTACTCCTTCTGTAGTAGGGGATCTCTGTGTATAGTCATAATCTAGTGAATAGAATGGCAAGCCCATCCCCACACCAGAGCGGCGGTGGAGAAAAGAGAAATAACACCACTACTGTGCGAACAGATTTCGCAGCGAAGCCTGCCCAACCCGAGCGTCTGCCCTGGCATCAGTGTCCAGGCAGTAATGCTTAGCAAAGGTATGGACCGACTTCCAAGTGGCCGCCTTGCAGATTTCTGCAATTGGAACATTACGGAGCAAAGCAGTCGTGGCAGCTTTGCCCCTGGTGGAATGAGCCTTAGGTTTACCCCCTAAGGTCTTACCAGCTTTTTGGTAACCCAACTTTATACAGGACACAATCAACCTAGAAATGGACTGTTTAGAGGTAGCAAGACCTGTCCTGACTGATCCATAATTGATAAACAATTGGTCTGACCTACGAATATCCTTGGTTTTATCCAGATAAAATTTCAACACCCTCCTGACATCCAGGGAATGCAGGGACCTTTCCGCTGGAGAGGAAGGATTCTGAAAAAACATAGGTAAAGTTATGTTCTGGTTAACATGAAAGTCAGATATAACTTTAGGAAGACATTTAGGGTGAGTACGTATAACAACCTTAGCAGCATGAAATACAGTATAAGGTTCTTGGCAACACAACGCCTGAATTTCACTCACCCTGCGGGCCGATGTAATGGCCACGAGGAACGCCGCCTTCCAGGATAGGTGCTGCAACGAAACCTTATGAATAGGTTCAAAAGGCTCCTTCATCAATCTGGACAGCACCACATTCAATTCCCATGAAGGCGAAGGAAGCCGGACAGGAGGGAACACTTTCTTCAAGCCTTCCAAAAAGTCTTTGATCACAGGGATCTGAAAGAAGGAAGTCTGTGAAGGGCATTTCCTGTAGGCAGTCAAAGCAGCCAGATGAACCTTAATTTATTATTATTTATTTTATTTTTTGCATTTGTAAGGCGCACAGATACCCACCAAGGGTTTCCCGGCGCCAGGCCTATGGAACCAGAGCTGTACAAAAGCAAGAACGACTAGAGACCAGATTATTTATTGAAAAGCCAGGTCTTAATGCTTTTCCTGAAGTTGGCAAAGTTTTCCTCCTTTCGTATAACAAGAGGAAGGGAGTTCCAAAGGGTCGGTCCCAAAAAGGAAAAGGACCTCCCTCCAACTCTAGCCAGTCTAAATCTGGGCACTGCAAAATTCGCTACATTTAAGGAGCGGAGATTGCGTGTGGGGAGATAAGGCCTAACCAGTTTTTGCAGATACTTTGGTGCGGTACCTGCCTTTATTTTAAACATATAACTCAGGGCCTTGAACCGTACCCGGTTTTCCACCCTGAGCCAATGTAAGTCCTTAAGGTGTTTAGAAATCCTCGCTGTTCTAGGGATTTTGCACAACAGCCTGGCTGCAGAATTCTGGACAAGCTGGAGACGTCTAATAACAGCTTGGTTGGAACCCAGGTAAAGGATGTTACCGTAGTCAAGCCGTGATGTAATGAGGGCATTGACTACGGTCTTCTGGGTGACCGAGGGCAGCATCCATACAATCTTGCGCAGCCATTTAAGAATTGTAAAGCAGATGCCAGCTACTTTATTGGCCTGTTGTTTCATCGATAATGTGTCATCGATGTGCACCCCTAAGTTTCTAACCTGGGTAGCTGGTGTAGGAAAAGCACCCAGGGATGGCGGCCAATGAGTGTCCTTCCAGAGGTCCCTATTTTTACCTAAGAGAAGAATCTCAGTCTTTTCCCCATTGAGCTTCAGCTGGTTGTTTGACATCCAGCTGAAGACTTCATGAAGGCCAAGTTTAAGCACAGATGCAGATGAAGGGTCAGATTCTGAGAGAGAAAAAATAATCTGCGAATCATCCGCATAAGTCATTAATTCTAAGCCAACTCGCTCCGCTAAGTCAGCGAGGGGACGAAGGTACAGATTAAAAAATAGCGGGCTCAGAATTGAACCCTGAGGCACGCCATGGGGCGAGCTGAAAATGTCCGACTGAGCCTGAGATGACGCGATCTGGAAGGTACGGTTGCAAAGATAGGATTCAATCCAATCCAGCGCTGCCCCTCCGACACCATCCTCACCCAGCCTGGCAAGCAGTCTGGAGTGAGAGATGGTATCGAAGGCCGCACTAAGGTCGAGCAGGACAAGTGCAACCGTTTGCCCATCGTCCAAGAGCTCCCTAATCTTCTCAGTGACTCCCAGAAGGGCGGACTCGGTGGAATGACCAGCCCTGAAGCCTGACTGGGAGAAATGGAGCAAGCCGTTTTTTTCCGTAAATGTGCTGAGAGCACTGTGAATATGCTTCTCCAAGATTTTTGAGAAGGCAGGAAGTAGGGAGATAGGACGGTAATTGGCTAACACCTCAGGGTCGGCAGTAGGCTTCTTCAGCAAAGGGCTCACCATGGCGTGTTTCCATGCCGCTGGAACTTTCGCGAATCGAATAGAGGCATTAAGTGTCTCAGAAACGATAGTCAGGGCGGGGTCATCCAACTGGCTCAGAATACTGATAGGAAGAGGATCACATGTGGAACCTGACTTGATGGAGGTAGCTAGAGATTTCAAAGTGTCCAGCGTAATAAGAGGCCAAGACTCAAGCCGACACCCTCCAGTTGTGATCGGAGGAAAGTCCTCTCTGTCATCCGTAGTAGGAGGATTAATGTTAGTGATGATGGTCTCAATCTTTTCCACAAAGTAAGTGGCCAAGTCTTGACATTTCTGGGTAGTAAGAGGACACGCAGCAGCCATTGAATTAGCTCCAGCTAGTTCTTTCACCTTATTAAAAAGGGTACGTGATCTATTTGCAGCAGTATTGATGGTTTCCGTTACATAACAAGCTTTAGCTTTCGTGCAGGCCGAATGATAAAGATTTCTATCCTTGCGATAGGTCTCTTTTTTTAAAGGGTCATAGTGTTTACGCCATTGTCTTTCAAGCGCCTTACACTTAGATTTTTCTATTTTAAGACTTTCAGTGTACCAGGGAGCAGGTGGGCGATGAACATTCCCTCTACACCTAGCAAGGGGCAGGCAAGTATCAACCGCCTTCTCTAACCATGTATGAGTTACAAGCGCATTATTATCCATGTCGCAACCCAGAGCAGGGGGAGATTTCTTCAATGCAATCTGCAATTCAGTCAAATCCAACCTTTTCCAATTTCTCATGAGAGTCGGTGGGCGGGTGGAACATGAGTGTGTGGTTTCTCTGAGGGTAATACTAAAAAGTGTTAGAAAATGATCTGACCAGCAAATGGGGTCGGTTTTTAGCCACTTTAGCTCCTTTATATTCGATATGACAGGGTCTAACAAATGGCCAGCTTTGTGCGTAGGGCCTTCATTTCGCAAAGTCATATTAAAAGCGGCGAGGTCCTCAAGGAGGTTCATAACAATAGTGTTTGATTTATCCTCCAGGTGAAGATTTAAATCTCCCAGTATGGTTAAATTTTGGGCGTTGAGATAGTAAGGTGAGATGAAATTGGCAAGATTAGCAGCCCAAGCATTACTATTTCCAGGTGGCCGGTAAATTAAAAAACCAGAAAACATAAAATTAGGGTTAAGTGAAATTTTAAAAAATGCTGCTTCGCAACCAGGTATGTCAACCGATTCAAGGTAGCACTTAAAATCCCTGTTAAAGATCACAGCAATGCCACCCCCTACTTGTCTCACTCTGTCCACTCTAGCAATGGCATAAGTCGTGGGCAGGGAGGCAGCTACATCTGGACCTGCACTTTCATGTAGCCAGGGTTTCAGTTAAGAACACCGCACATGGTTTTTCATCAGATAATAGATGGAAAATATCTAGTTTATGCTGTGGTAGGGATCTACAGTTAACAGTATAGAATGTGAAAACACGGGGATCAAGGTCAGAGGATTGAGTAATTGCACTATAACTACTTTTAACCTCAGGATGAGGCTGAAAATTAGACAGAGTAAAAGCACAGTGAGGACAGGCTTGTAGACCGGAAAGGGAAGGTTGTAAAACAGTACATTTCCTATTGCTACTAGGGCGTAAAGCCCTAAGCTGATCCGCAGAGATCATACCTGTAGCAGCGTTTCCTGCCCCGTGACCCGGCCTGGCCCGGACGGGCACAGACGGGCTGGTCTTAGGCTCGTCTTTGGCGCAGGATGTGGCGCCTACCCTGCGCGCCATCGCTGCGCGCTGGGGCCGACGAGGGGCTAAATAGCCTGCAGGAAGCGGAGGTCTAGAGCGCTAACCGCTCGACTCTCCGTGAGGTGCCGCCCCTGTCCCGCCCTCCACAACCGCGATTGGCTGAGGTGCCGGTTGCGTTTCAAGACAGAGAAAAACAGCCCATATATTATAGTTTTAACTGGGGTCCCTGGTGAGTGCTCCAAAGTGCAGCGTGATACTTAAAAACACATCACAATCCAAATAACATTATTAAGAATCACTTTCAATATAAAATACGAGCGTAACAATATTTAAAATACACTCGGGTGCCACGAGCTAAACGAAATGGCCCCAGAGCGAAATGCTTGATTTGTACAGGCTAGGCGCCAAGCGGGGAGTAGCTGCCACCAACTCCTGGAATGGACATTAAGGCCAGACTGCGCCAGATGTAGAAGATATGGAAGGATGACATCTTCCTTACATGTCGTCGGGTCATAGTTCTTAGACTAGCACCAGATACAAAACCTCTTCCACTTGTAAGCATAAGAAGTCCTAGTGGAAGGTCGCTTAGCCTCCTTCAGTATGTCCATGCAATCTTCTGGTAGATTCAGATGGCCATATTGCACTATCTCAGGAGCCATGCCGCCAAACTCAAAGACGAGAGGTTGGGGTGCAACATCTGCCCCCCGAACTTCGTGAGAAGGTCCGGCCTGCACGGCAGCCGGATGTGAGGAAGGAGCGACCGGTGAAGCAGGTCCGTGTAAACACCACTGTCGGGGACATTCCGGGGCAATCAGGATCATCCGCGCCCTGGACTGGGACAGTTTGATGAGCACCGCCGGAATCAGGGGAATGGGTGGAAAAGCGTACCGAAAGCTGTTCGACCAATTGATCCATAGCGCATTCCCCAGCGTCCCTGGTTGGTAGTACCTGGAGGCGAAGTCTTGGCATTTGCTGTTTTCAGCGGTGGCGAACAGATCTACGTCTGGAGTCCCCCACCTTGCGAAGACTTCTCCTAGTAATTCGTCGTTTATGATCCATTCGTGGTTTTCCTGGATCAGTCTGCTCAGTGCGTCTGCCTGAACATTCTGCACACCTGGTAGATGGGTGGCCGTTATCGTCAGTCCTCTGGCCAGAAGCCAGTGCCAGATCGCCTGCGTCTCCTGCGACAGAGTGCGCGATCTTGACCCCCCCTGCTTGTTGAGGTAATACATCGTGGTCGTATTGTCTGTCTGAACAAGCAAAGAGTTGGTCCGGAAGGACGGAAGAAAGGCCTTCAGTGCCAAGTGAACAACTCTGAGTTCCAGGAAATTGATGTGGTACGTGGACTCCATCTGGGACCACGTCCCTTGAATCTGTAGGTCTCCGGAGTGCGCCCACCAGCCGTGGAGAGACGCATCCGTCACAATAGTCTGCGTGGGAATGTCCTTGTGGAAGGGAACCCCTCTCAGGAGATTCTCCGCTGAACACCACCACATCAGAGACTGAAGAGCATGCAGAGACAGTTGTATCTTGTCGTCCCAAGATCCTTTCCTCTGATCCCACTGATCCTCCAAGCACTCCTGCAATGGTCTCATGTGCAGCCGTGCGTGTGGCGTGAGGAAGATACAAGAGGCCATCGACCCCAGTAGAGAAGACACCGTCCTCACTGTTGTAGATGGAGCGGTCATAAGAGCCTGAGCCTTCCGAAGGAGTGATAATCGTCTCTCCTCCGAAGGAGACACGCTTGCTGACAGCGTATTGATGGAGGCTCCCAAGTACTATATGCACTGGACCCGAGTCGGGACAGACTTGGACATGTTGATGTGCAACCCCAGATTGTTCAAGAGAACGCACGTCTTCCGGAAGTGCGCTTGAGCTTCCGAGAAGGAGGAAGCCTTGATCAACCAATCGTCCAGGTACGGGTAGACAAACACCTTGTTCTTCCTTAGGTGTGCGGCTACCACTGCCATGCACTGCGAGAATGTCCTGTGCGCAGACTTTAATCCGAATGGCAGTACTGTGTACTGAGAATGATTGGCGCCGACTTGGAATCGCAGGAACTTCCTGTGTTTGTGTGCAATGGGCACATGGAAGTATGCATCCTGTAGATCTATGGCACACAGCCAGTCTCCCTGTTGCAGCTGAGGATAAATCTGATGCAAAGACAGCATGCGAAACTTCTCTCTGCGAATCCACTTGTTTGCTTGTCGCAAATCCAGAATGGGCCTGAACTCGTTCTTGTCCTTCTTGCGGACCAGAAAGAGAACCGGGAGTACAGACCTCTTCCTCTTTGAGACAGAGGTACGACTTCTATCGCCCTTTTCCTCAACAGGATATCGGCCTCCGCCTGGAGCTCGCGCAGCTGAAACTGCGAGCTGACCGGAGGAATAGATGGAGGCGGGCCGGTGAACCGAAGACTGTATCCATTGCAAACAATATTCAGCACCCACTTGTCCTGAGTAATTTTTCTCCACTCTTCCAGAAAAAATTGGACGCTTCCCCCCACCGGAGCGGGTAACGGATGTAGGGGGAGTAACAGCTCGGGGTCGAGACCCGGCCGCGCCCTTGTTCGCTGTAGAGGACTGCTGACCTCCTCTACCCTTCTGGCGTTTCTGGAAGGGCCTCCGGAACTGCTGCTGTTGTTGCTGCTGCTGTCCCGAAGCCTGTCCTCGCCCTCGGCCCTGCGCCCCGAACCGTCTCTGGAACGGGCGGTAGGCTTTCTTTCTTTGGGCTTCTCCAAGCCCACAGCCGTCAGAGTCTCTGCCTCCGCCTTCATGCGGGCCATCTCATTATCCGCATGTTTTTCGAACAGGGTCTCCCCCGAGAAGGGCAGATTAGCCACTCGATGCTGGGCCTCCGGCTTGAGTGATGTGAGCCTGAGCCAAGCATGGCGTCCCTGGTTGATCCCATGACAGTAACCATGGGCCGCCAACAGGGAACCATCCGCAGCCGCGCTGATAACCTGGTGCGAAACCAGCATCCCTTCCTTCAGGATTTCTAGGAAATCCTCCCTCTTGTCTCGTGGCAGGAGTTCCGTGAACTGCTGGAGAGATTCCCACAGGGAACAATCATACCGTCCCAGCAGAGCCGTATTGCTAGCGGTCTTCATGGCCGTAGCCGCCTTCCCACAAGCCTTCCTGCCATTAGAGTCGATCCATCGGCTCTCCTTATCCGGAGGCACGGTAGAAGACGGAGAGGTAGAATGTTGTTTTCTGGCTGCCGTCACTATAACGGAGTCCGGGACCGGGTCAGACCTTAGAAAAGCCGGGTCGGAATCCGGAGCCCTATACTTCTTCAGCAGACGGGATGGAGCAGCTCTCGTCACTGCAGGCGTAAGGAACAGCTCCTCCGCTGGCTCTACCAAGCCTGGCACGAGCGGTAGCAGAGGACGAGACAAATGTTTCTTGTGAAGTGTCTCAAAGATCACGGACGTCATAGGTGTGGGAGCCGTCACCGTGATTCCTAATTTCGCTGCACCCCTCAGGAGAACATCCTGGAACGTGCGGATGTCATCCACGGGAGACACCCTAGTCCCCGGGGAATCTGACAAGGTCGGGGAGTAGGACCTTGTCCTGGAAGAGCCCGTGCGGGACCGTGATCCGCGCCTCCTGTGGCGCCGTCTTGACCTCGTCGAGGATCTGTGACGACTGCGCGACCTCCCTCTCCGTCCGGTGCGGGATCGCGACTTCCGTGGCTTTGGTCGCCCTGCCGGTTCCACCGGGACAGGAGACTGTGGCTTGGGTGGTCCCCTCGGCTGAGGGGTCCCCTTCGGAGGAGTCGGGTACCTGGGCAGGGAAACCGACCTCGGAGGAAGCGGGGGAAGCTTGTCAACCGGCAGCTGAGGTTGAGGCTGAGGCTGGGACTGAGGCCGAGGTGGTAGAGGAGGAAGAGGAGGCGGGGTAGGGACCCGCGGAGGAAGTCCTCTCGGCAAAGGAAGTGGAGGAAGAGGCGCCACTGTCCCCGGCTTAGGAGGGGTATACACAACGGAGTACACCGAGCCCGGTGACCCGCCCTCCTTATCAGGCTGGGATGTGGGAGAGTCTCTCCTAGGCAATTGACGCCTGCCAGACTGACTCCTGGCGCCCAAACTCCTTCTGCGCCGTTCCTGCGTTGAAGAACGGCGACCCGACGGCGAGCGTCGGCCCCTCGACGTCGAACTGCGCTTCCTCGACAGCGAACGCCTGTCCCTTGACGGCGAACGCTTCCGCCTCGACGGCGACCTCCATCGCCTCGACGTCGATAGCCTTCGCCTCGACGGCTTCCTGTGCCTCGACGGCGATCTCTTCCTCGACGGCGATCTCTTGTGCCTCGACGGCGATCTCTTGCGCCTCGACGGTGATCGCCCCCTCGATGCTGAGGATCCCCTCGACGACGACCTTCTCCTTTTCGCCGAAGGCGAACGGCGGTGTCACCACGACGGCGAGCGCCGACGCCAGGCCACCCGTCGAGTCCTCGACGACGACAACGCCGATGACGACGAAACAGTCACCGGTGATCTCGACGGCAGTCCGTTCAGATCCCTCGACGTCGAACGTCGACGCCGCTTTGACCCAGAGCCCTGGGGAGACGGGGAACAGACTGTAGTCATCCCTCTCGACGCCGTAGTCGGTGCAATCGACGCCGACGGAGAATGGGGAAGCTTGCTGGACTTCTTGCCTCTGGGGAGCCCCCCAGAGGCCTCAGCACTGGCAGATGGAACCTGCCCAGACCCACCTCGTGCTTGCAGTCTTCTCTCCTCCATGCCTTGGAGCCTGATCTTCTTTCTGTCTCTCAGGGTCCTGGTGGTAAATCCCTGGCAAATCTCACACTCATCAGGGTTATGAGAGGAGGGAAGGCAGAGGATACACACTTCATGTGGGTCAGTCTTGGCCTTCTTCCTGGAACACTCCGGCATTTGTCAAATAATGCTGGCATATTCGACAAAAAGACTGCCCCAAAAGCACACCAAAGAAGAAATAACCAAAGTACTTTGAACAAAGCACCAAAAAACATTTGAAAAAGTGAGAAATCACAAAAACAAATCCCAAAAGGGACAGCTCAATGCTCCAGGGTCCTGCTAGCAGGAGCCGGAAAAAAGAACTGAAAGTAAAAAGGGACCTGCAGTGCATTCTGGGATACTGTGAAGTTCTGGAAGGTTCTCTTAAAGGCACAGTATCCTGTTTGGAGCCACATAATGGGAGCCTATGGGGCTTGTCTGTCCTGGTCTTTCTCTCTATCATTCTAGAGGGTTTTTTCTGTTAAAGCAAGGGAAATCTGGACAGGCTTTGCTGTTTGTGGATTTTTGGTGGAATTTCTAGTTGAAGTACTGGACAGTGTAGCCTGTGGATATAGGCTGCATTATCGGTCTTTAAATTCTCTCTTAAGTGTCTGTGCAGTTCTGCATTTTTCGACACCATAAGAGATTATTTTTGATTGCTCCGGGGTCCACGCACATGGGCGGGACTATTCACTAGATTATGACTATACACAGAGATCCCCTACTACAGAACTGTAGTTATCATACTATTCTGGCCCACGCTAAGTCAATTTGAATAACTTGGGTCAGGTCCTGTCCTGCTCTTCAGAAGCCAAAGTAGGAGAGAAAGTGGTGGGAATGCGTACAGAAACCCCTCATGCCATTCCAGCTGGAATTCATCGCCTAACAAATGCTTTAGAGGAAACTTTACCTGCAACACTGAACGTTCTCAATAGTGGTGAACAGATTTAAGCCAGGGTGTTCCCCACAGTTTGAAGAAGCCCTGCACCACATCACGGTGGAGGTCCCACTCGAAATCTACCAGAAGACACCTGCTTAGTTATTCCATTCTGGCATTCAGGAACCCTGGCAACAGGAATATATTGTGCTGGTCCAGCCCACTCCAGAGGTGTAGGGTCTCCTTGCACAGGATCCAGGACCCCACTCCACCCTGGTAGATTTAATACCTTCCACACAGCGGTAGTGTTGTACTTGAGGACCTATACCATCCTATCTTTAATGGATGGCAGGAAGGCCACACTAGATGCTGGAAGCTCCATCAGGGTAATATAAAGCTGGCTCTCCGCCGGAGATAGGAGACCTCTGATCTCTACCATTCTCAGGTGACAACTCCCTCCCCCCCCCAACCCCTTCCCAGAAGTGATACATCCATCACCGCTCTGGGTGGGAGAGGGATAGTGACATGCTGCAGGACAGGTTGGGTTCCACCAGCCTTCACTTAAGATCCTGCTCTATCGCCTTTGGAGACTGAAAGGAGTCAGAGAAGCAGCCTATGCTGGGTCCACTGGTATCTGAGGGTATAATGCAGGCCCCTCATGTGGCAACCAATATTAGAGAAAAGGAGGATACTCATGGTCAGTAAACCAAAAAACCTAGAGCCATGTCATGAAAACCCAGGATTGATCCCAAAAACATCGCCTCACTTCCTGAATGTGCCAAGTTTCCAGAAGCAAAGGAATGGTCTTGAACGTCAGTGTACAGAAATGCCCCAATAAATGGAAGCCAGTGCATGGGGCTCAGGTGGGACTTCAGCTTGTTGATAGTGAAATCCGAAGGTATTAGGAGTTCGGCCATCGGCTGTAGGTCTTCTATGACCAGTGGTCGAGGTACGGGAATAGATGTACTGCTGACCTTCAAAGATGGACAGCAACCAATGCTATCACTTTTGTAACCACCCAAGGGGCCATGGCTGAAGGGGAGCACTGCAAACTAATAACGATCTTGTCCAAACTTGAACCACAGGTAATGCAGGACAGGTATGTGGAAATACCCATCCTGCAAGTCCAAGGACACCATCCAGTCTTCAGAGTCCAAAGCAGAGCGATCTGAGCCAGCATGAGGTTTTTCAGCATTCAACAGACAGAGTTCCTGATTATGCCTCAGACGCCTGTCTTTTGGAACGCTAAAGAAGCGTGAATAACACCAGTCTGCTTTCTCCGAGCCTGAAACCTATTCAATAGCACCTGTTGAGAGTAAAAAAAACGGACCTCCTTAATTAGGATTGCAGAGTGCTCCTCTGAAATTCGTCTGGCATGAGAATCAGTAACACCCATTTGTCTCACATTACGAATCTCCAGCCGGGGAGGAAATGTTGGACTCTGCCTTTTACCGCCCTGGCATGAGTCAAAAAGGTCAGCTAAAGCGGTTTTGTAGCTGATGCAGCAGGGGAGGTAGAACTGGAAGACAGCAGTCCAAGCTGGCATATAAAAATTCCTACTGGTGCTACATCTGTGGACCCGAAAGGACTGGGACGGCTGCTGTGAGACCTGCTGAGAGGGCTGGTGTTGCCTGTAAGCTAACCAGCTGGAGTAACCCTTACATTTCCTGAACTGATGTGGTGATTACTTCGAAGATGTAAATAATATCCAAGGAATGTGCAATTGTGCACTGATCTTTGAATTGTTTCAGTTCAGAATTAAGCTTTTCCTCTGACAGAGCCTGAACCCAACATAGGGCATATCGGTTAGGGATGCTAGCATATCACCAGAAAACCAGGTGGACCCTATCCAGCCATGCCTTCTGGGCACCCACTGGCGTCGGCAGCTCTGCCAATGTAGTCAGCAATGTCCAGGAAGTCCTGAAGTACATATTTTGCCATATGCTGGCCATCATGTATCGGACCCCGAGGTACTCTGTAACCACTGGCAATATTTCACCAACTATGATCCATAATGTATGTATGTACATGCCTGATAGCAAACCACAATGATGGATATAAATGCCAGGCTAGCTGATGAAAATATTATTTTCCCGAAAGCATAAACACTTTTGAATTCTCGACTCTGAAGTTTGGTCAGAAAACAATATTGATTTCATTTGGTGCCTGCCTGTTGGGACTGGACCCCTGTTGTTGCTGGAGCTCACCTGCGCTATTGAACTCTTGAGCGCCTTTTTCTCACTGAAGCGCTACTTCTTACCGGACCCGCTTCGCGGCGCTTGCTCTCTGTGGGCGCTGGGGAGTATGAACCTTTAAAGACTGCTGTGGGCGAAATACAAAGCAGGGCTGCGAGCGTGTCGGTACTCGGACTCCGTTTCCCAGGAGTCCCTGTAGCTGACCTGACCCGAGTCACCTGGGCCGCTCTCCCGGTTTGCCACGCCCCCCTCTACTACTCCCCTATAACTTCTACTCAAGACACGGGAAGTACTGGTAGGCTGGACAGAGATGCCGATCTGTTCTGTACTGATCATTTCCCCAGCATTTTTCGTGATCTTAATACATCTGTTATTAACTCTGGAATCAATAGTGATGTTAACTGTATTAGTCCACCTACTGTTTCTAATAGCCTTATAGACTTAACACCCCAGCAGCCCCAACTACAGCCCTACAACTCCACTCTACTTTGTCTAATCACTCAACTGATAGTGCAGTTCCTACCAAGTTAATTCCGATACATAGTAAAAATGGTCCTGGAATTAAGCCTATGAACCTATGTAGGGTTTTTCGTTCCCCGCCTAGGAAGAAGAGGAGAAAGGGTGGGGTTAAAAGAAAATGTCTTAACAATCTGAGCCCTCCACCCCCGGTAGTAACACCAAAAGTTAAAATAACTGTCCCGTCCGTGAGGGTGGCTTCTCCAGGTTCCCATATCCATTCCATTTTACCCACTACTGAAGATTCATCACCTTTGTCGAAAAAAGACTCCATAGAACTCTTTGAGCAAATCTTAAAATCCTATATGCTCCCACTTATGGAGAGAGTTAGGGTTTTGGGGGAAAAAATGGATAGCCTTCGAGCAATTGCTGATCCGAATAAAATCCCCCACATAATGAATTCTAAGGATCAGCTTCAAACGAAAGGCAATCCCACCACCACAACCCTGATCCCAAGTATACCACCCAAAATAAATGGAAATCCACCCGTCACAAACACTAACGCCACCCCATCATTAACTAAATCGACATTAGCACTCAAGCCAGCTAAAGAAAAGCATGTGTTGGCTTTGAATAAACCGACTCCTACTATAAATAAGCAAACTATGCCCCCAGGGATTGATAAAACAAAAACTACAACCCATAGAACATCCTTAATTCGTAAGAATATAGTGGATCTACCCCCGGAATCATCAAACTTTGTGATCCAAAGTTCAAATAAGCTTTATTCGGCTTTTGAATTTAAAACCATAAAAGCAGCAGAGAAAAGATACAAACATACAAAGAACTAATCCAGCAAATCAAAGCATAATTAAAAGAAAAACAGACTGTTTAGGACAAGCTAAAACAGTTTGACGAATGAACTATTCAAGATCCCAATCCAAAATACACAGAATCCTCCTTTATCATCAGGTATGATAGTAATTTGGTACACCGGGGCCAGGATAAAAGTCATGCAGATCCCAGATACGGATGGAGCCATCTCCAACCTTGTGTTGGGTAGAACGTAAAAAGGGAGCAATGTTTCTGTCTTTAAACTTAATTAAAATCAGATCTCCTGGAACATTTTTGGGCAAAGAACCAAGCCACCCCACCCTCCTGACGCTCAGTATCCCGCCATCTAAAACAGATGGTAAATGTCTATGGTTTTTAAGCCAGAAAATGGCTTTATTCATTAGGTCCTGCTGTAGTTCACGTTTACCCGGAGTGAGTTCAGGGACCCCAGAAAGCACGGTAACGTATGGCGCGGCTTCCGGGGGTAGGTCCATTTGATGCCTTCTTTCCAGGGGTCTGTGAGGGGTATGTTTTAGATTAAGAGGAGCGTTGCGATCACTTAGAGTGGGTGGTATAGGAGGGGGGTCACAAGTGGGAAGTATGCTGGAAGCATTGTTCATAGGCCTTTCATGGATGTTAGTAAGGGTAGAGCATGTGGATATCATGGTGTTGGGATTTGGTGGGAGGGACCTTATTACAGTGTTTTCGATCCTGGTCAGCCTCTCCCCCAGATCATTTATTTTTACGACCAGTGGTGATAGAGCACTGTTTAACATTCGTTCAATTTGAGCCAGCAGGGTCAAATGAAGGGGGGATACGGGGTCATTTGATCGAGTCTCCGCTTTATCCGAAGTTTGTGAAACAGGGTTTGGGGCGGATAAATGGGGGCTGCAGAAAGTTGGTTCGGGGGATGCGGGAGGTGTAAAATTTATTAGTTCATTGTCTCTGACCACTATGGGGGGAGTTAATAAATCCTGGGCATAGTTTGTACCGCACATGGCATTCAATTCTTCCCAGATTGACATCGTGGTTGGAAAACAGGATACCGAGGGCAACAATGTACAAATCAAAGCAAAAGAAAGGGAAAGGTTAGCATCTGACTGTACCTCCTCCTGTAGTGAAACCAAGTGTAGGGGCCCGTCCCGTCCTCCTCTGGCCTCTGAGGGCCACAGAGGGCCCGCCCTTTGCCCGGGCTTAGCCCGGCGCGGCCCCGCGCGCTCCCGCGACGCGGGAGGGGCAGCTGGGATTTAAGCGCCTCCAGGCGCGGAAGTCCGGGGACCACGGAAGTCGGCGTCCCAGGGGATCCTGGGTAGTGTAGTTCTACCCGGCGGCCGCGTTTGCCTGCGGCGGCTGGGGACCCCACACGCTGTCAGCCGGTAAGTAGAAAGTGCCCCCAAGGTCTGCTGAGTGCCCCGCTCCACCGGAGGGGCAGCTGGGATTTAAGCGCCTCCAGGCGCGGAAGTCCGGGGACCACGGAAGTCGGCGTCCCAGGGGATCCTGGGTAGTGTAGTTCTACCCGGCGGCCGCGTTTGCCTGCGGCGGCTGGGGACCACACACGCTGTCAGCCGGTAAGTAGAAAGTGCCCCCAAGGTCTGCTGAGTGCCCCCTTTTAACTGGTGTTCCCCCGATCACAAATGGAAACCCTGAACAAAATGTAAACTTGAAAAATAAGGTTATCTTTTGGCTAAGAACAAATAGACCCCTCCCAGCTCACTTAAACGGTGATATCATTTCGGTAAGAAGGTGTCACTGGGTTGGTCTCCGTCCAAAAGATATAGAGGGTGACATAGTCATCGTTAATTTTAAAGATCACAGAGTGGTCTCACATATTAGTGATTGGTACCCTGGAAACAAGGAAGGAGGTGTTTCCACTCGCAATTTGAGCTATTTTTACCCAGAGGCCTTGCTTAGACCTCCTCTTTACTCCAGCTCTAGTGGATATACTCCCCTCCTGAACGTGCCAAATTATACATCCTTTTTTTCTCATCCAACTAATAACACCAACACTCCCTACCCCCCTTTTTTGCGTCGTTATCCTTCTAGTCACTTTCCCTTGATAAGTAACCGTACTAATTCCATCCAGTACAATGAGCATTGGAATATTCCACTGCAAAATCTGTATGAACCATTGTCGGGGATGGACTATAATGATTGACTTGTTTTTTCACTCGTAGTCCCTAAGGATAACTTAGATTGTACGGGTACTTCTTCTACCCCAGAAATGGTCCCCCATCATGGGATATCATCAATTGAGAAGTTAATACATTGTGGTAATGAGAAGCATGATCTCTCTGACGGGGCTTGGGGTAGGAAACAGGAAATAGATATGGTGGTTCAGGATGTAGCGACTGTAGAGGTTGATGATAAGGTGAAAGGCCATAACGGGGGGTTGCGAAATGGGGGCCGGAAATCTGAGTCAGTAGTTTATGGAGTGGCCGAAACTAACAATAGGAGTTGACGATGTTACCCCAAAGGATAGAAGTTTTAGGGGCACTATGGATGATGATATAGTAAAGGTTAGTATTACTGCTGGGGGGGTTTCAAGCAGTACCAAGTTTGGTACTTGGAACATAGCTGGGCTTGAGTCTCGAATGTGTAATACGGAATGGGTGGATTTCATAAAACAAGGTGATGTTTGGTCATTCCAGGAAACCTGGGCACTCTCATCGGTATTCCTTGTTGGTTACTTAAATTTTAGCAAACCAGCAATCAAATGCCATAGAGGGCGCGCTATGGGAGGCCTGACTATTTGGGTTCGTCAATATGAGGGAGTAAGAGTAGAGGAGGTACTAATTGATAGTCCCGACATATTGATGGTTAGAATAAGAACTCTTAACGGCCTTGATATTCTGTTGATCAATATCTATGTCAGGGGTACCCGGGGTGG
The DNA here is from genome assembly GCF_964261635.1 of Lissotriton helveticus. Lineage (NCBI taxonomy): Eukaryota > Metazoa > Chordata > Amphibia > Caudata > Salamandridae > Lissotriton > Lissotriton helveticus. Next base: position 607,034,370 of record NC_136057.1, read on the forward strand.
AAGGGTGGCTACAACCCTCCACATCTTGGATGACTTTTTGTCAGGTGCACATGTAAATGGGTTCACGGTTGTAATGGGGGATCTTAATTCCTGTTTTGAACCCCTGAGTGTAGGGGACGGCTTACTCACTGAGGCCGAGGATATGACTTGGGGGATTCCCCAGCTTGAGTTAGCCCCGATTAGGAAATGGACTCAATCTGCTACATTCATTAAAGGGTTGTGCCTGGACAAGGGCTTGCGAGCACTAAACGGTAGAGTGCGTTCGGATAGGACAGGTAGACATACCTTTAGCAACGGCAGACACAGTAGCCGTATAGATTACATTTTGGTTGATGTAAAGATGTGGGCCACAGTTGAGGATATGGTGGTCTCGAGTCGTCCAGAAAGTGATCATGATCCGTTGGTGATGGAACTAAGGGATCACATTTTTCTGGGGCTTGAGAGCTGTAGGCTAAATGTCGTTCAGGATGAAGTTGTACTTAGTAACGACATGAGAAGGGTACGGTGGCCTAAAGTCTCTGTTAATGTTGAGGCACGTAAGGAGATTAGAACACTGGTATCAAACTCTCTGGAAGTAATTTCTAGTTGTGGGTCACAGGAGGATATTAATGTAATAATCACTAATATCCACACTAGTCTATTTGTAAAGCTGAAAAAGCTATTTGTAAAGACCATCTCTAAGAAGGGTAGGAGAGGGAAACAGCAAACTACATCCTGGTTTGATGAGGACTGCCGTCGAACCCAAGGGGATCTGTTTAATTCAATAAAACAAAAAAAACACAGTCAAATAAGGTCTTGTTGAAGGCTTATAAAAATGCAAGGCACAAAGCTAAGTCCAACTGGGACGAGGAACGGTGGGCCCAGTTAACCGAAGCATGTAGCTCCCGGAACATGTGTCAGTTCTGGCATTTACTAAAATGGGGCACATCACAGGAAGATCGCCCAAGCCCTGCCTCGGTTGGTCAACTTCAGTGGGTTTGCTACTTTGAGGATCAATTTAGGAATGGTAGTAATACTCAGGATGACATATCATGTCTTATTCCGACTGCTCCTCTTAAATTTACGAGTAGTGAAGTTAAACATATCCTGCAATCTATCCCAAGGGGCAAGGCACCCGGCCCGGATTGCATCCCAGCTGACTTATTTCAAGAGGATCAGGACCTCTGGGTCCCCTATATAGTTCAATTGGCAAATGCTTTAGCCTCTGGTGCTCAGGTCCCCGAGTCTTGGTATGGGGCAGAAATCCTGCCAATCTACAAGAAAGGCGATCGGTCGGTTCCTTCCAACTACCGGCCGATCAGCCTAATAGATGCGGTACAAAAAATCATAGTCCGCCTTGTTCTTGGTAGGATTCAAGACTGGATTGATGAGTTTAACATTCTTACACCACTCCAGGCTGGCTTTCGGTCACATGTGAGCACCCTAGATCAGGCTCTTTGGTTTATTCGCCTTTATTGGAAAACCATCACCCTAGGCAAAGGTAACCTTTACGCATCCTTTGTGGACTTAAGGTCTGCATTTGACCTTGTACCAAGGGCTAAACTGTGGGACTGTTTAGCGAAGCTGGGTATGCCGGCCCCTCTTATAAGCCTCCTGGTCAGCCTACATGCTCATACATATGCCCAAGTACGTTGGGGCAAACCAGGGGAGGTAACAGATAAATTTCCAGTCACTAAAGGTGTCAGGCAAGGGTGCGTTTTAGCACCCACCCTGTTTTCTTTATATATAAACGGGGTTATTCAATACTTTGCAAATCATCCTACCGATGCTCCATCCCTGGCTGGAATGAAAATCCCATTGCTCATGTTCGCAGACGACACCCTTTTAATATCCAAGACCAGACAGGGCCTCCAACAGGCTTTGTCAAGGTTCGAACTGTTCTGCTGCGAGCATGAGCTTGAGGTAAATGTGTCAAAAGCAAAATGTATGGTACTAAGAGGACACTCCCCGATTACAGCTAGGGTCACTATGGGTGGTACACCTTTGGAACAGACAAAACTGTTTACCTATCTCGGAGTTACGTTTAGTGAGACCCTTAGTTGGTCTCAACAGGTTAACCTATTGGCATTAAAGCATACGCAGATAGGAGGAGCCCTGCTCAAAGAACATAAAAGCTCCTTTTCCAGGCCCATGTCTCCTTTAATGAAAATCTATGGTATGAAAGTTCTACCATCTGTCTTGTATGGAGCGGAGCTTTGGGGCTATAGTAACCTTCACCCCTTGAAAGTTGCCCAAAATAAATTTCTAAGGACGGCCATTGGCCTTCCACAGTCCTCCCCACGGATCCCACTTTTGTACGATCTTGGGTGCCAGCCTGTGGAGGACCTGGCTAGATTTCGTCCATTATCTTTTTGGCGACGACTTTGGACCACGCCCGAACTTCAGCTTTATGCAAGAGCATGATTAGAGGTTAAGGATCTTCCCGGCTCCCCCAATATTGGTTGGTTCAAAGCCTTAAGAACCACCCTGTGTGCCATGGGCCACGATGAACTCTGGTTAAACCCTGACACAGCAACTTTTCCCTCTAAGAAAGATCTGAAGCAGCAATATTGGGACTGGGTGGTGAACAAGAGACACTCTGGACTGACAGATACTAACCTTACTGGTACATTTGTCGTTATGAAAGATTTCCCCAGTTTTGAAAATTATTGGGATGTGATAACTAAGCCCCTGGACCGCAAAGTATATCATCAGTTTAGGTGCGGTTCTTTGCCTTTAAGGGAGTATACTAAACAGTGGGGTAAGGGAGGCCCGGGGCATTGTCCTAGGTGCTCAGGACAGGATGAAAGTGTGAACCATTTTCTTTTTGCCTGCCCGTTGTACACTGCCCCTCGAGCAAAGTGGCTTAGCCCAGTTTGTAGAAACTTGGGAACACGCTCAGCTGCGAATGCTAGTAGGTTATTAAAGTCCGACCTGTCACCCTTAACTGTAACTGGAGTAGCGAAATTCTTAGGTTGGGCCTGGATCCTAAGAGCAAGACTTATCAACTTGGCCTAGGTTCTAGCGTATTCCATTGATCTGCAATTGACTATGTGTAAATGTGTTCCCGCTTAGTGTGCCTGGACTACTAAGGTTATTTGATTAAGGATCTATTGTAACTTTTAATGAATTTTCAATGAAGTTTTGTATAAATGATTTAATATGGTATTTGACTGTTTTAATATTACCTTATTCTATTTTAGGAATTGTACATGTATTTTAGCTATTGTAAATTGTGTTACATGTCTTTTATGATTTAATTATCGAATAAAGACTTCTTGAAATTGAATTGAAATATTGATTGGCCTTACTTGTGAAGGGCTGCACAATCAGGCCCTCTGATGCAGTGTGCTTAGTAAGAAAGTCCACAGCATGAGGAGCAGGTGGACGTGGCTGAGCCACAGGTCCACTAACTGGCAGGCATGAACAAGGTTTGCACCATGTGACCATAAAGGTTTCAATAAATTGTAGTGATGGATCCGATGAACTGGGCCCTAACTGGACAATATCAGTCAGAAATGTTGTTTTCATCTCAATGGTCGGCAGCTGTGATTTCTAGTATCTTAGATGCTCTCTCAGCCACCCCTGCAAACAAGCACTTTCCACAGCTGGTGGTCCATGTGCTGAGCCAAGGTATGTTCCAGGAGATGCATTTAGCATTTTGCAGGTCTACATGCACTGCATCATCAGTGTAATGAAGGGTGAAAAACCCATCCCCATCATCATGTGTGCCCGAAGGAACATATGTGCTTCCTGTACTAGGTCAGAATGAGAGTTAAAAACACAGTCCCTGCTGGTGATGGCATCGAGGTAGAGATCTCAAATTAAAGTGAGGATGTGGGACAACTGGTTGTGCTTTAGTCAATTCAAAGTGCAACATCAGTCTAGATTGTGCAATGTTGGCTCGGGGTCCGAGTTCGGCACCACGTCTTCTACCGGCAGCATCACAGCCAGCACTGGTGCAGTGGAAGCTGGCCTGAAAGTCTGTGACAAAGTAAATAAGGACCAGCTAGCAGGTCCAGATGCGGCAGATGGCATCCGTGGCCGACCCCCGGCAGTAATGGGACTGGAGACCCCTAGGGCTTCATGGGGCCAGAATGCGCACCAGAGGGAGCCGGAATGACCCAACAATCTTCAGCATAACCCGTTTGAAGGCAGGTATCTGCTGCAGAATCAATGAAAGCCGGAAAAACCCGGGGTATGCTGGAAACAACTGTGGAATCGGTTCAGACTCAAAGGGACTTTGAAAGGGTGCAATGTTTAGCTTGCCACTCTCGAACCTTCTAGTGAGGTTTTTAATAGTGGGATGGGATTGAGCCCTGCTTCGTCTTCTCATCCGTGTGCACGGACATCCAATTAGACTTGCAGTTAGACTTTGAGCATGAAGCAAATCGGTCATGGGAACGTCCTCGTGACCGGGAGTGAGATCCAGTCTGCGACTTGGAACAGAAGCGGGCCCATGATGTGACCATGACCTCTTTTAGTTTTTACAGACGTATGACCTCATCTACTGGTAAACCGGAGCACTGCTAAGAACATTTCCAGATCAAGCCTGGCAGATGGTTACCTTCAAAAAGTGAAAAATCTGCGGCTAGAAGTATCCAACACAAAAATAAAAAAACACATTTAAAATGCTCTTGCACACTCAAACATGTGCGGCTTTTCCTTTCCATGCAAGATCAGTGCTGTCTTTTATTACCATCTTTAGCTCATCTGCATTTCTCAGATAGTTCATAAGATGTCACTCTGACCTTCAATACATCCTTAAAATGCATGCCCTATCAATTCCTCAGCTACAAACAGTAACACGCATTCAGATTTTATGTCTCCCTTTCAATTATCTCATGTTTTCTTAATTCTAAAGAGATTACCTTTGACATTCTAAATTACCTTCCAAGTATCCTCCATCCTACCACTAAATCTTGTCATTACTTTTCACATTTCCGTTGCTCTATATGTAAATATCACCAGGGGTCTCTCTTACTTCCACTTATCCCTCTCCTCTACGGATAGATCTACATTATATTTGTTCTTGTATCTTTAATAAGTTTATGTCCTACAAAGGTCTTTGGGTCTCATATGAACCCTGTTTCCAACTATGCGATCAATTGCTTGTTAACAAATATACACAGCTTTCATGTTTTAATTGCTTGATTTCAGATGTATCATAGATTATTGCAGAGTGATCTGGGACTGAAATGCGGCCACTTAGAACAGCATATTCACCTGTGGCTACAGCACATATGTTTTTTGAGAAGCTTCCTTAATCTGGAGTCCATGCCGAACTCCATCCGGCACAGGTTCTGTCACAACCACTTTGGTGAATGAAGGCTTGCTTATGCAAGAGATTCTCATATCTTCATGCCCCCAGTACAACCAGGGTAAAAAGGATGAGATGGGGAGGAAGATTGTTTGCACACGTAGTACCTAAGTTGTGGAACGATCTTCCACCCAGTCTCAGAGTCTCAGAGCACTGGAAAAGGAACTTTCCTTCAGGAAGAAACGTAAGACATGACTGTTTCCCCATTAATGTACCAGAGGCCCTCCTCTCAGCACAGTACTCACCAGCGCTGGAGAGCCATGCGCTTCACAAAACGTAAACACATAAACATATGCAAACTCATCCTACCTTGGTTTGCCTAACAATCACTAAAAAAGCTTAACAAGCAGAGAAAAAACAAATCTTTCACCAATGGTTCGATCCGGCAATGGTTGCTGCCTGAAAACCAGCGACTATCGCTCATACCAACACTCAAAACGCGACCTGCCACTTAAACACTACTAAAATGACAGGAAAAAATTTGGCATACCCAGAAGTCCCAAACGCAACCAACCCTGACAATAACCTGAGCATAATGGATCACCTGGCAGTCCGCCAGCCAGCCTCCACGACGTCGTGCACACAAAAACACGCACTGGATCCACAAGGACAACAAGCCGGGGATGCAACTCAGGTCCCACCAAGAGACCGTGAAGTCCATCTAAAAAACCATCAGCTTTGTGAACAATTGAAGATAAGAACGAGCGGAATGACCCAAGTGCCTCAAGACATCCAAAAAACAATCACTCCGTTTATAATGCCAGAACGAGCCCATAGGGCTCCTCAAGGCAACTTCGAGCCTAACTTCGAGCCCATTGGGAACCGGGCCCTGAACTGCTGGCCATCTAGACCACCCCCTGAGAGGACATCACAGCAGACAATAGCCTTACCAAATCAGGGACAAGTTAGCCCGGTCACCACGGCACAGGCAACTTCCATCCCCTTGCAGGCCAACAAACTGAAGGATGTATATTCCACTCACAATTCAACCCTTACAAACCATCATGATCGGAAAATACTTATGTACCTTGAATATGTCTCAGTGGGCAATTCTCAACCGCAGTAATCTTTTAAAACTCTGTGCAAATATACCTGGTCTAGAACGGATAAAAACAACAGACATTCAGAGCGTTTCCTTCCTCACTTCAGACCTCAATGAGATAAACGAGACCACAGAGCTAACCTTTACTAGCCTATCCATGGCAGAGGCCGTGAAGAGAAACCATACGTTACTGGAAAGCTGGGGCATAAAAATGAAGACTCAGTCCGCACTAAAATATCCATCAATTTTAAAAATCCGCTACCCGAAGAATTGCGCTGACATCCAGGAACAGACCATTGGGAGGAACTCAGGTGTGAACGCCCCGCTCGATCAAGCACCACATGCGGGGTCCATCCTCCAGGGTACCAAAGGCGGCATGAACATAGGTCACACTAATGAAACCCCTATTAAAATAACAACAAACATGGGTCAGAGCAAACGCTTCTGCTCAATTAGGGGGAGCACCAGCAAAGACTGGTGCTGGCTGCCGCAAGCATTAAATCCCAGCTCCTAACATCCATATTCCCGAAAATAAGGATCGCAACCAGTACCGGCCAATAAATGGCCAAGACAATCACACAAACTGAACATCGACCACCAGCAGATTGAACATCATGACCTGGAACGTTGCAGGGATTATAAAGCTCGTTCAAAACCAAGCTGCAGTAGCATTCTTGGAAGAGGCGGATATAATTTGCACCCAAGAAACTTGGGCAATAAAACCTATATCAATAAGAGGGTATGCAGAATACAGCAAACCAGCCACCAAGAATAACATATTTGGAAGACCCTCAGGTGGGATATCTATCTACATCAAGCACTCGTTGAACCTCGAATTCACGGAAATAAAAAGCCTATCAAATATGTTCTTGGCGGGCATTCTGAAAGGCCTCCACTTGACCAACGGGTCACTTTCAATATTGTTAATCAACGTTTATCATAACCTTCATGGGCCGAGGGCTAAGGATAATTTGATCCTGATAACAAGCCAGCTAGAAGCTTTGCTACTACAACATCCTTTAAAGGAATGTATTATCCTCGGCGACCTTAATATACACAACATAGGGGTCACGGCCACACAAAGCTATCACCCTGGGGCCAGCAACGCACTGAACGCTTTAATAAAATCCTATAATCTGGCAACAGCCCACTCCATCCTCTTAAAGAACAACCCTGGAGCTTTAGTTGCCCCCACCTATAACAATCAAACAACGATTGATTATATTATATTAAGCGAGAAATTACAACTTTGATGTCAAATTACACAGTGCATCAGCGAAATGAAAGCGTTCACGCCGCCTTAACTCTCACACTGAACCTGACAGCAGAAATTCGACACAGGACACACTGTATCGGGGCTCCAAATGGTGAAGAATTGTACAAGCTACCTAGAAGAATCAAATGGGGCCCGGCACCAATGATTAAGTTCAACAATTGGATAAATACATGGGCAGGCTGGCCATCGAGCACCCATAACACGGGCACAATAGAAGAATGGGACAGATTTGCCTGGAACTTAGCGTCTTTGCTTCGAGGAGATACAGCAAGCACAAACCGATGGCATCCCCCATATACAATCGGATTTATTCCGGCAATCAAAGAAAGCGCCAGACTACTAAATGCCAAACGTAAAGCATATCGGAAAAACGGCACAGCATCGGACAAAAAGCTACTAAAAGAAGCAGCAAAAAGCCATTCAAAGAAGGTGTGGGCCGCGAAACGTGAATATTCCGAGGGACAATGGCTGAAAATCTTTGACTTGCTGAGACCCTGCAAATCCCAAGAGTTTTGGAGCTATTTAAACACCTTAACTCAAGGAAAAAACCATAGAGAGAATTCCCTCGACGCACATACCTGGGTTGCCCATGTCAAAACTTTATACAAAGACGATCGAAGTAGATCTTACTTAAATAAAGCCCTCGCGCCAGAAAAATCTTTAGTTTCTAAGATTTTTTTTTTTAAATCAGACGAAATGGGGCACTGGGCCCCAACAGCCTTCCTGGATCCCTGTTCAAGGCGAAGGAGTCGTTTCTGTCCTGTAACTCCAGTTCTGTAGTAGGGGTATCTCTGTTATAGTCATAATCTAGTGAATAGTCCCGCCCATGTGCGCGGACCCCGGAGCAATCAAAAATAATCTCTTAAATTGTCCAAACATGCAGAACTGCACAGACACTTAAGAGAGAATTAAAAGACGGATAATGCAGCCTATATCCACAGGCTACACTGTCCAGTACTTCGACTAGAAATTCCACCAAAAGCCCACAAACAGCACAGCCTGTCCAGGGTTTTCTTACAGAGAAAACCTTGCCTGTAACAGCAAAACCCTCTGGAATGATAGAGAGGAAGAAGTGGACAGACAAGCCCCATAGGCTGCCATTATGTGGCTCAAAACAGGATACTGTGCCTTTAAGAGAACTTCCCAGAAGCCTCACAGTATCCCAGAATGCACTGCAGGTCCCTTCCACCTTCAGTTCTTTTTGAAGGTGTAACACGCCAGACCTGTAGTATTTCTTACATGAATATCTCTCTCCACCGGGGAGGAGGGCGGGCGCTTATGACTATAACAGAGATACCCCTACTACAGAACTGGAGTTACAGGACAGAAACTACTCCTTCTGTAGTAGGGGATCTCTGTGTATAGTCATAATCTAGTGAATAGAATGGCAAGCCCATCCCCACACCAAAGCGGCGGTGGAGAAAAGAGAAATAACCACTACTGTGCAAACAGATTTCGCAGCGAAGCCTGCCCAACCCGAGCATCTGCCCTGGCAACAGTGTCCAGACAGTAATGCTTAACAAAGGTATGGACCGACTTCCAAGTGGCTGCCCTGCAGATATCTGCAAGCGGAACACTACGGAGCAAAGCAGTCGTGGCAGCTTTGCCCCTGGTGGAATGAGCCTTAGGTTTACCCCCTAAGGTCTTATCAGCCTTTTGGTAACACAATTGTATACAGGACACAATCCACCTCGAGATGGACTGTTTAGAGGTAGCAAGACCGGTCCTGACTGATCCATAATTGATAAACAATTATTCTGACCTACGAATATCCTTGGTTTTATTCAGATAAAATTTCAACACCCTCCTAACATCCAGGGAACGCAGAGACCGTTCCGCTGGAGATGAAGGATCCTGAAAACTCGGAGGCAAAGTTATAGTCTGGTTAACATGGAAGTCAGATATAACCTTCGGAAGAACTTTCTGGGTGAGTACGCAGAACGACCTTAGCAGCATGAAATACAGTATAAGGTTCCTGGCCACACAACGCCTGAAGTTCCCTCACCCTGCGGGCCGATGTAATGGCCACGAGGAACGCCGCCTTCCAGGACAGGTGCTGCAATGAAGCCTTATGAATAGGTTCAAAAAGCCCCTTCATCCATCAGGACAGCACCACGTTCAATTCCCATGAAGGCGAAGGAAGCCGGACAGCAGGGAACACTGTCTTCGAGCCTTCCAAAAAACACTTTGATCACAGGGACCTGAAAGAAGGAAGTCTGTGAAGGCCATGTCCTGTAGTCCGTCAGCGCAGCAAGATGAACCTCAATGCAACGGACATTAAGGCCAGATTGCGCCAGGTGTAGAAGATACGGAAGGACGACATCTTCCTTCTACGTCCGTAGGCCATAGTCCTTGAACTTGCACCAGAGGCAAAAACCTCTTCCACTTGTAAGCATAAGAAGTCCTAGTGGAAGGTCGCCTAGCCTCCTTCAGTATGTCCATACAAACAACTGGTAGATTCAAATGGACATAACGCACTACTCAGGAGCCATGCCGCCAAACTCAACCACGAGAGGTTGGGGTACAACATCTGCCCCCCCGAACTCCGTGAGAAGATCCGGCCTGCACGGCAGCCGTATGTGAGGAAGGAGAGACCGGTGAAGCAGGTCCGTGAACCACCACTGCCTGGGCCATTCCAGGGCAATCAGGATCATCCACGCCCTGGACTGGGACAGTTCGATGAGTACCGCCGGAATCAGGGGAATGGGCGGAAAAACGTACAGAAAGCTGTTCGACCAGTTAATCCATAATGCATACCCCAGCGTCCCCTGCTGGTAGTACCCGGAGGCGAAGTCTCAGCATTTGCGGCTTTCGGCGGTGGAGAACAGATCTACGTCTGGAGTCCCCCACCATGCGAAGACTTCTCCTAGTACTTCGTCGTTTATGACCCATTAGTGGTCTTCCTGAATCAGTCTGCTCAGTGCGACTGTCCGAACCTTCTGCACACCTAGCAGAAGGGGAACCATGATCGCCAGTCCCCCGGCTAGAAGCCAGCGCCAGATCGCCTGCGCCTCCTGCGACAGAGTGCGCAATCTCGAACCCCCCTACTTGGTGAGGCAATACATCGTGGGCGTATTGTCCGTCTGTACAAGCAGAGAGTTGGTCTGGAAGGACGTAAGAAACGCCTTCATAGCCAAGTGAACAGTTCTGAGTTCCAGGAAATTGATGTGATACGTGGACTCCAACGGGGACCACGTTCCTTGTATCCGTAAGTCTCCGGAATGTGCCCCCCCAGCCGTGGCGAGACGCATCCGTCACGATAGTGTGTGCGGGAATGTCCCTGTGAAAGGGAACCCCTCTGAGGAGATTCTCCGCCGAACACCACCACTTCAGAGACTGAAGCGCATGCAGAGACAGTCGTATCCTGTCGTCCCAAGATCCATTCCTCTGATCCCACTGATCCTCCAAGCACTCCGCAAAGGTCTCATGTGCAGCCGTGCGTGTGGCGTGAGGAAGATACCAGAGGCCATCGACCCCAGTAGAGAAGACACCGTCCCCACTGTTGTAGATAGAGCGGACATAAGAGCCTAAGCCTTCCGAAGGAGTGATAATCGTCCCTCCTCCGAAGAAGACATGCTTGCTGACAGCGTATCGATGGAGGCTCCCAAGTACTGTATGCACTGGACCGAAATCGGGACAGCCTTGGACATGTTGAAGTGCAACCCCAGCTTGTTCAAAAGAACGCATGTCTTCTGGAAGTGTGCTAGAGCTTCCGAGAAAGAGGAGGCCTTGATCAACCAATCGTCCAGGTCCAGGTAGACAAACACCTCGTTTATCCTCAGGTGTGCAGCTACCACCGTCATGCACTTCGAGAATGTTCTGGGCGCAGAGGGCAGCCCGACTGGCAGTACTGTGTACTGATAATGATTGGCGCCGACTCGGAATCGCCGGAAGTACGCATCCTGTAGACCTATGACAGAGCCAATCTCCCTGTTGCAGCTGAGGAGAAAACCTGATGCAACGATAGCATGCGAAATTCCTCTCTCTCTGCGAATCCACTTGTTTGCTTGTCGCAAATCCAGAATGGACCTGAACTCTTTCTTGTCCTTCTTGCGAACCAGAGAGAACCTGGAGTACAGACCTCTTCCCCTTGAGACAGAGGAACGTCTCCTATCGCCCTTTTCCTGAACAGGATATCGGCCTCCGCCTGTAGCCCGCGCATGAAACTGCGAGCTGACCGGAGGAATACCTGGAGAAGGGCTGATGAACCGAAGACTGACTTAGACCCGGCCGGCCTTTGTTCGCCGAGGAGCATCAAGCTCTCCCGCGTATGCGCACAATATACTTGTGAAGTATTAAAGGCGGCCCGGGACCACAGACAAACCCTGGGAGGAAAAACGTCGCTAGAAAGGGAAGGAGGCCTCAAGCCGGTCTCCACGCCCCAAACCTACAGCCTTCCAAAAGTCTCGAGTCAGACTTTGCGGGCCACTCACTACCCCCATGGCAGCCCAAGGGTTGCCCAAAGAACGGGAGAGTAGCAGCACCCTGCTGAGCCGCAGGCTGCAGAGACGTCTGACGAAAACAAGTATGGCAACGTAGGACAAACCCACAATACTTGGGGGTCGGCAGGAGAGAAAACTCCGCTCCGACACCGATGCTTAGAACTGAAACCATCAGGTCTCTTGTAAGGTTTCCCTTCTGTCTCTTGGCAGGGGAACCATAAATCGGTGAAGAAAACACCCCCACACAGGGATCCTACCACAACCGCCCAGCAACAGCGGGCCACCGCATGACGTCTACGTGCCGCCACCCCTGCGACCAAGTCAGAAGTACATTCGAAGCCAGAACCTCCTGGCAGGTGGTAGCGGACCAAAGCTAAGTACCGACAACCAGTTAAGAGTCGGGACTCCCCGTACTCGAGGAAGACGCATCCCCGGCATCAAGGCACGGGGATTCGCAGACTGAGGGGCCAAAGGCCCCTGCCTAGCCGATGAGTAGGCATGCGAATACTCAAAGCAAAAAAGGACCAACGTCCCACGCTTACACGTGGTGAGTAGCCACAGACTCCCCATCAGAAGGGTTCCTCGACGCCGATCAACTGCTCGGCGGCGTGAGCGGACGGTGCCGGGAACACAAAGTCCCCTCCTACGAAGAGGGGCTCAACACGGAGCGAGGCCTGGAACAAGACCCAGGCCGCAAGCACCGGTAAGTGTTCCGCAGCTGTAACCCATTACGTCGACTTCACTACGACGTCACCATCACTAAGACAGTGACTGCCACTACGATAACCAACACTCCGACGTCAAAATGTCACCACGGTGTCAAACACCGAGACGCCGAGACATCCACAACCGTGACGACTGGACCCAACGGAAGATAGCGGAGTCCAAGCGACCAACGCCCCAAAAGGGGCATCACTGTCCCATGACGTCGAGCATCACTGCTCCATGACGTCGAGCATCACTGCTCCATGACGTCGAGCATCACTGCTCCATGACGTCGAGCATCACTGCTCCATGACGTCGAGCATCACTGCTCCATGACGTCGAGCATCACTGCCCCATCGACGTCGAGCATCACTGCCCCATCGACGTCGAGCATCACTGCCCCATCGACGTCGAGCATCACTGCCCCATCGACGTCGAGCATCACTGCCCCATCGACGTCGAGGTACTCCATCGACGTCGAGGCACTCCATCGACGTCGAGGCACTCCATCGACGTCGAGGCACTCCATCGACGTCGAGGCACTCCATCGACGTCGAGGCACTCCATCGACGTCGAGGCACTCCATCGACGTCGAGGCACTCCATCGACGTCGAGGCACTCCATCGACGTCGAGGCACTCCATCGACGTCGAGGCACTCCATCGACGTCGGGGCACTCCATCGACGTCGAGGCACTCCATCGACGTCGAGGCACTCCATCGACGTCGAGGCATCGAGGCATCTCCACGATGCCGAGGCATCTCCATGACGCTCCACGTCCTCGAAGCCGACCGGAACCGCGTCATAGCTCAGACGTGCCTTTACCGGGGAGAGAGGTTACAGCATGGGACTCGGTAGAGGACCCACCCTCTCCTTACCCAGAGGCTGAAGATGCCTTCAAACTCCTCTGTTCTAAACCTGGGAGCCAAAGCTTCCCAGAAAAGGAGTCACAGAGAAGACAGGTGTCAAAAGACACAGGCAAACACAGAATACAAACCTGTGAGCTTCAGCTTTGGCCTTTAGTACAGCTGCAGACAAAGCTCTTGTCAGACTAGAAGTAGTATAAGACAAGAATACTGCAGAAATTCTGCCAAAAAAAACCAGCAGAAGGTAGATAAAGGCCAAAGACGTCGAGTGAAGCTGTAAAAATCCAAATTTATCACAAAAATAATATAGAAAAAGCTCAAAAAAGAAGAGCTAATGCTCCAGGGTCCTGCTAGCAGGAGCCGGAAAAAAGAACTGAAGGTGGAAGGGACCTGCAGTGCATTCTGGGATACTGTGAGGCTTCTGGGAAGTTCTCTTAAAGGCACAGTATCCTGTTTTGAGCCACTTAATGGCAGCCTATGGGGCTTGTCTGTCCACTTCTTCCTCTCTATCATTCCAGAGGGTTTTGCTGTTACAGGCAAGGTTTTCTCTGTAAGAAAACCCTGGACAGGCTGTGCTGTTTGTGGACTTTTGGTGGAATTTCTAGTCGAAGTACTGGACAGTGTAGCCTGTGGATATAGGCTGCATTATCTGTCTTTTAATTCTCTCTTAAGTGTCTGTGCAGTTCTGCATGTTTGGACAACTTAAGAGATTATTTTTGATTGCTCCGGGGTCCGCGTACATGGGCGGGACTATTCACTAGATTATGACTATACACAGAGATCCCCTACTACAGAACATAGAATTCGGGTCTGAGAATCTGACCTAACTGTACACAGAATGTTGGTTCCTGGGGGACGTCCCAGACTCTTGGAGAGGGTTGCTCCTGCACCCAATACACAAGAAAGGGCCGAAATCCGACCCGATCAACTACCGTATGATCGCCCTGTTGGATATTGAGGGTAAGGCCTATGCGAGTACCATTCTGGCGGAACTAGCAAGTTCGGCAAGTACAGAAGGTCTTCTGCCCCTCTACCAAACAGGGTTCAGACCCGGGGCATCAACCGTGGATAACATAACAGCTCTTTCATACCTAGTCCACCATGCACTGTCGCGCAAAAGCCTTCCTCTCTTCTCTTGCTTCATAGATTACTCCGCAGCGTTTGACGAGGTAGACCGTGCAATTCTTTGGAAGAAGCTGGCACTTTGGAACATCAACCCAGCCCTGCTGAAAGCAATCCAGTCTCTGTACCAAAGAACATGGGTTAGAATCAAACTTTCGAGCGACTCCGCTTCAGAGAAAATCGAAACGGACCGTGGCCTAAAGCAAGGACCAAGCCGTCATCGGAACAGCTCTAGCCACACCAAGGATCGGGGGCACTAAAATACAGTTCATGCAATATGCCGACGACTTGGTACTCTTGGATCACACCAAAATAGGCCTACAAAAGGCATTGTCGGCCCTGGCAATCTATAATGATAAAAATCGGTTGGTGGCCAATCCATCTAAATCAAAAATTGTAATCTTTGGGCACTATCATAAAAAAACCTAGCAAAATGGAGCCTTGGTCACCTGACTCTGGAATGCACGCAGCAATACAATTACTTGGACGTCTGGTTCCATGAATCGGGGCGCCCTGGAGCCCATATAAGGAAAATTCAAAGCAAAGGGAAAGCCATCATCTACGCCCTCTGCAAACTACAAGCCACCCTACACAGCCCCACAACGATGGCCATCCAAAGAGTTCTAAGGGCAAAACTAATGCCAGCCCTTAACTACGCCCAACAAGCGTTTTCTGGAGAATTAACCAAGGACCTGGAAAAAATCAATTGTAGCGCATATAAGAGATTATTCCACTTACCCGCGTGCACCAGAAACACTCTTGTGCGACTAGAATTTACTTTGAACCAACAAAAGCTGGAAGAGATGGCTGCCTTGAGCAAATACTTTTACCTTACTACAGCGGCACAAGAGAAAACAATGAAGGCAGTTCTAAAAAACATCTTTCTGGAACCTGGGAACGCTTGGTCAGCGACCCTTGCCGTGGCCACTGATCTCCTCAACTTAGCCATAGAAAACTGGGACCCTGAGCTAATTAACTACTCTGGCATCAAAAGCACAATCAAAAAACAAGTCCGCATTTGCTCTTGCGCCTCGGACTTGGAATTATTGGCAAAAAGAGGCCTCCACGAGTCCCAAAGTCTCCCACAGACAGCGTACAACTCTAAACACCACCTCACGCAGGCAGTGGGCCGCACAGCATTACATAGGATCTTAACATACAGACTACATCCTCTGCCACTCAAAGAATTATTTACCACCAAGTCGATAGGATCAGAGATCAAGGAATGCAGGCTCTGTGAGTACAAACGCAAGTCTTTGGCCCACCTCCTATTTTGCTGCCCGGCCCTGCGCGTAGCTCGCAGCCTCTATCTTAGGCCCATCATTTTACAACTTGGGACGTGCACTGCAAAGGAGGCAGTTCATCAATTATACACACTGAATACAGTAAAACAGTTGGCCACGTTTGGCAAATTTATCCAACAGACCCGTATGAAGCTGATGGCCATCTCGGGATAAATGACCAGAGACTTAGATAACGCATGTTGGGCAGAAAGGCTATGGACATTACTCCGCTCAGCCCCCAAGTATTCAGATCTTAATCACACAGACATTCTTTTAATATGATGATTTTCTTCTTTTAACTTTTGTAACTTTTGCATCTTGTTTTTAATGTAATGGTTTTAAGTAATCAAACAATAAAATTATTCTATTCTATGCTACTTTGTTGCTTATAGACATTTCAAAATGTTGTAGATTGTCTTGCGACTGAAGTTTTTAGGTTCAACCATGCTATTCTTTTTTATGCTCACTAAACTGGCTCCCTGCAAATGCCCAACTCTCTTACAAAGTAATATGTATAGATCACCATTTGCGCAATGGATTCAGTTTTCAGGTTTTTAAGACACATATCTTTCCTATATTCCTTCTTGGCTTTGCTGTCTCCTAAGTACCTTCTCAAGACCCCTCCCCCTCTTTCAGAGTTGAACTGGAAAAGATCACTTTGTCAATTCCTCTTCTATCTGGAATTGGCTTCCCACTCAGTTTTGGCACAGTAGATTACTTTTAGCAAATTGGCACAATGAGGTTATTTATCCTGTGGCATGTTCACTAAAGCAGTGCTCAGGATTCTTGACTGACAACAGTCTTGCAACCCGATTATATGTCTGAGCATTCTTAAACAGCAAAATAACAGGACATAAAGGCACTGATATTGCGGAGATTAAACCAGCCTTAAACTAGACTTGATTGCAGACTAATGTCTATGTTGAGTTTTTTCACAACTCCCTTGGGGAAGCTATACCACTTTCATGTTAGTCATGCCGCTGCTGGTTTCTACCTGTTACGTGAAGACTACATACTTTTATATGTATTATTTTTTGGGTTCACAAAGGATTCTGTGTGCATTATAAAACTGGAGTTACTGGTAGTGGAAAACTGCTCCTACAAGAGTTATGGTGTGATTAGTCCACGAAATATATCAGCAACCAAGAGCTGTAAAATAGAAATGTTCGTGGCCATTCGGTTATGGATTCAAATCCCTTCTGCAACGAGGATCACACAAGGCATTGGATACATGTCTTTTGAAGTTTACATTCCTTCCATGTTTTCAATTTAGTGTTTGACAATCATTTAATTTACCTTTAGCTTTTTCCACTTGGGATGAATCTTCCATAGTAATGAGAGGCTTTTTGTTGGGCGGCTCCGGGGAATCTGGGGAATCTTTAATTATCTCTGCTTCTGCTAATTCTTCTTTTTCGCGTTCCAAAGATACTTTTAACCTTAAAAAAATACAATATTGGTTCACAAAATATGTACAGATGTGGTCAAAATATAGCAGAATAGTATATGTCTGGTTGTTCCCGCTGAAACCATAGTAGTCAAAGACACCGGTTAAGATCTAGTTTTAAAAACTGGATGAGAAATGTACACAAGCCAAATGTTTTGTTCATCATGCATTTCTAGGCACGTAAATGTAAAGCGTGATTAACAGAGCACCTGCAAAATACATGCAGCAAATGTATACTGTGTGTAGATAATTAGGACAAAAGCCTGTTTAATACACTGTCAACATCTGTAAATAATAACAAAATAGCGCAGAGCAATGAGATCTCAACAAGCTGGAAAATAAGAGCTAACTCAACCAGTGCTTCCAGATTCTCATAGAATCAAATGCTGAGAACATTCCCAACCTTTAAAAAATGGTTAAGCACCGCCCTTTAATTTACATCTTTTGGGCATTGTAAGGCTTGTTTCATCAAGCAACTTTATATGTTCTATTCAAAGTAATATTGCATGGTTCTCATTCCGAAATGGCACGCAGAGGACTACGTTTTCAGAAGAAAAAGTTACTTACCTTCAGTAACGCTCAATCTGGTTACTTTCCTAGCAATTGCTCCTGCGTGCCAGTTGGTGGCGCAATTGGACTCCGCAACAACCTTACTCCGGCTCTGGAAGTGACAATGTAGAGCCACAGATAGGCATCAGCTCTGCACGCTGTCAATATAAAACCAGGCATTCTTTGCCCTCAGATACGAAGCTTCACTGCTAGGTTGTGGGCAGTGACAGTCTGCATAATCTAACTTTGGGCATTATTTACACCTAGAACGCCACTCCAAAGAATGGGGTGGAAAGAAGGTTGGTAAGAAATCTGGGGTTAGTGTATACACAAGAAACAGTTTAATGGAAGATAATCAACAGGGAAACATCATAACAAAGTGGAGGATTCTGCAACGTCTGGAATTTATATAGTATATAATCAGCAATATAGGATTGATATATTTGGTAATGTTCTTTAAAGTACATTAAAGGAGATACTGCATACTGGTAGCCTGCGGTCTTGAAACAGACCTCTGGTTAGTCAAAGTATCCACCAAAAAGAGCATTATCGAAGGTAAGTGGCTTGTTGATCTGATAGATACTTTTAACCAAAGATTCTTTAGCTTTTGAATAAATATCAAAGCTGTGTCTCCTAAAAGACGCGGAGTCTACGGAGTGGGCTTCACACCAGAAAATCTTGCAAGTCAATGCCTAGTGAAGGTGCGGAAAGACATTTAGCACAAGATTGGCTAAAGCCAAAACAAGAGTTCCATGCATCTCATTCATATAAAACCATTAAGATATAATCAGACAGTACAATAAAGTCTCCCGCAAAGCCAACAATAACTCCTTGTATTCATTCAACAAATAGTTATTATATTCTTCACACTGATGCAGACGACATAGGTGCAGTGAAGTGAACAATAACATACATATGTAGAATATGGATGTCGATCAATTTTTGATGTTACATTATTCACATGCTGAGGTTAGTTAAACCGGCCCCCAAAGAAAACTCATCAACAACAGCTTCCCAAGCCATGAGTTCAGAAACTACCTGACTCAACGTTGGAACCGCGACTAAATCAGCGCATCTGCCAGTTTGACCAAGGCTTGCAGATGTAGATCTTGTCTTATGTTTTTGTCCTTGTACGGCTACGCCTTAGCTTTGGTAAAATTTGCCTTGAGGCACTCAGGCTCATTCATTGCCTAGATATACCACATCTTTATGCAATGTATGATCCATATGGAGAAGGTCGAGTTTTTCACATCTTTTGTCTTCATAGCACAAGAAAACCCCACAAAAAGCGGGTCACCTACTTGGGGCTCTTTACTCCAATCAATGGAAAACTAGCTTTTCTTGGGGTCCAAACAGTGAAGGATCTCCTCCTTAGAGGGATGTGATCTAGAGAAGAAAGCAGGGAATGTGAAGGATTGCTCCACATGGAAAGACAACACCACTTTTAAAGGTCCTGAGCACCAACGTGTCCTGAAAGATGGTGGTATATGTGGACGCATTGACAGTGCCTGCAATTCATGGACACAATTATAGGCCCTTTCAAAATACACAGCCAACTCGTGACTTTAATAAAGACGATTGATGCAGAAAACGTAGAAGGGCTGAAAGAGCCGACAAATCACCTTGAGCACTACTGACAGCAAAACCTTGACTGGCAAAAGACAGTACAAGCAGGAGAACATCTGAAAGTTTAGCCTGCAGATCAATACGATGGTCCTTACACCAGGCCACAAGCTTCCCCTAACATCCAGAATACACTGACTTTATAGATGGACGGCTTGCAGTCAAGATGCCATCCATTACTTCCCTGGGCACATTAATTCCAGTCAGCAAGTTCCTCTCAATTTCCATGCATGATGGTTTGGTTTGGAACCCAGCTCTGTTATTGGCAGAGGAAAGCGTAGACAGGGGAGAGGAGTTGGCCTAACGGCTAGGGCGCTCGACCTCGGACCTGGGGATCTGGGTTCGAGTCTCGGTAACGACGCCAAAACCTCCTGTGATTCTGGGAAAATCACTTAATCTCCCCGTGCCTAAAATGAATGTGTGTCCTCATGTAACGTAACTGGTGCTATGTAAAGCGCTCTGATACCCGATTCGCTTCGGGTCTAGATCGCGCTATATAAAACTTTGCACAAAAAAAAAAAGACGATCAGATGGTGTCCACTGACTTTTTGTAAAAGCCAGAGAAATGGCAGAGACCAGAATGCACAAAGGGGACCAGAAACACTTGTGGAGCAAAAAACTCAACAATGAGTGTTCTCATAGGAGGTAAATTATGTTTTTCCAAGGAAAAACTCACTGGGAGAATGTGCTCGAGACCACCTCTAGAGGCAGATATCAAGGACCCCGCCAGATGGCTGACAGTCAAGAATATGATGACAATATTTGTATACTACAATATTTATCTGTGGGGGCATGCTATACATTTTGGAAGCTTAATCATATTTTCATTGCTTCACTGTATGATATATTTATTACAAAATTAATAAAAGATTTTATTTTAGAAAACTGTGGTGACAATACTTTTCTGATCATATTTATTCGGCTCTGTAAAACACTGTGATCATCAACATAATAAATTGCTATAATTAACATAGTCATCAAGATAAAATATTAAAGCCTTATAGCCCGCTGCCAATGTCTACATTGCTTGTTAGAGGACCTAAACCAGAATTATAGGCCTAAGCAGCAGGCAAAAGCCTATAAAGAGGGAGAGGGCCTTTAATAACTAGTACAGCCTGAGGCAAAAGGGGCTATAAGGCTATCAGGATATTCCAACCACGGAGGATAGAATATTCTAAATTAAAAAGGGAGAAGCAGAAAGACCAATATTGGAATGCTGGAACAGTAGATTTGTGCCAGCCGTTATTAGCCCTGAGCCACTTCATGTTCCCCATCAGAGCTCCCAACTCTGCAATGTTCTAAATAGCAAATATTGCACGTACCAGGCCAATCACAAACGTATGAAAGGGCCTACAAGATTTTAAATGATTATTAAAGATGCTGTAATGTGTCACAAGCATCCATGTAGTGACATGCCCTGCTGACCGTGAAAACTATAAAATTAAAATTACTTGCAAGGTGATGTAGGTGAAACAAATAATTACGATAATTGTGCTAATGTAACACATATGTACATAACACTCACTGGACAGTGAGACTTTTCTAAAATGAGTCTGGTAAGGATCAATACAAATGCACTTGTTGATGCATTATCTTTATAATCTGCACGATAGCCATGGTACCCACTGAAGGGTCTTGGGCAGTGTTTTCTTCAACAAAAGATGAGGCAATGTGTCCCTAAAGATAAGATTCAAAACAGCATTTCAAAGTGCAACAATAAATAAGGACTGACCCAAAAAGAGAGTTTGAGATGAGAGGAGTAGGGAAACCATGAAGGTTTATTAAAGTATTAAGATGCAATATAGTAGGCAAAAACAAGTAGTCTCAATAAATCAGATAAAAGACAAATCAGTTACCATAAAGTGCTTAGAGCCTTAATATGAATTCAGCAATAAGCAAAATCTGAACAATAGTCCAAGTGAAGAATGTACAGCAAATGGATAGAGAAATGGGCATCATCCCTAGAAGAGGCCCTAAAAGATTGGGCTCACTCCCAAACGGAGAGCATTTGTAACAATTTTCAACACAGAAAGCACTCGAAATTGCGGAGTCATCATGAGATGAGCAAATGTATCAATACTTTGTCAAATCACAATTCAGCATTATGAAACCGTATATAATACCGCCATCCTAGTACTACCGACCTGAATGAATATTAATATGCCATTTCTGACCTGATGTCATCGGAGGTGTCAGATCAAATCTGATTACCTTAATAATGAAGACTCCTAGATGAAAGGCCTACAGTGAGCAAGCAGGAACACCTTTATGTATATAAAGGATACCTCCGGGTACTTCCACAGCAACATGTCACCACAAGACAACAGAGCACATTGTGCGGTCTGCTGTGTCAATGAGAAATATGGAATAATGAACCAGCAGCCATACTAATTTAAGATGGAGTTGAGGCCTAGTTTGGCATAAGCCAGAAAAACATAGTTATATACAACATATCATTATAATTTCAACTGCAATAGATTCATATTAACAAATCAGAACTTAGCTCCATCACACCAGACCAACAAAAGGTACTGGGTGGTACCAAGCAGCACAGGCCTTTCAAATTTGGTCCAGTTTCATTCAGCCATATCAGAAATCCATTTAAAACGTTACTTTTGGCACCCATTACATTTGTTTGTTCTGAATTTGATAAAATCATAGGTGGGCAGGACACTTCTTTGGGGAATTCTGACACGCAATTGTCAAGGAAGAAAATATCTGCATACATTAACTTAAAAATGACTGGAAGAAAATGTACCAATTTCAGAAAAATATTACACAGAAGAAACACTTTTAAGCAATACTCGCATCCTAAGGGTGCACCAATTAAAATATTTAATATTGCTATTTACCCTTCGTACATGAAATTAAAAAAAATTAAGAGTATAAAAGATGGGGCTTTTGACCCTCAGTACCAAAGCTACAGGCCCAGGTACACCCTGTATCGGTGTAACAATACCAGGAACCTTGAACGACAGAGAGAGACTTAAATTGTGAAATTAAGTTGTAGTAAGAGGCCCCTCGACCTCTTTGAGGCTTTTGATCTGAGGTACCTAATCAACCTCAGTTTACCATGCACCTGTTAGGTCAAATGCCAAGCAAGGGCATCCAGAGGTTCTCTCTCCTAAGCAGGCAGCAGAAAGTCCAAAACATACCTGGTGGCCTTATGACAAGGTCATTCCTACCCATGGCTAGCAACAGCCTCAATCCCACAACAAAGTGCAGAACCGCTTTTGGTCACAGCTCTTCCTGGAAAGCCACAAAAACAGTCCAGCTCCTGGCTCCCCCAACTTGAGATACAAGCCTTGTGAGGTTCAGATCCATTCAAAGATTGCCAACCATGATGCACAGTATCAATCATGACTTAAATGGCACATTGAGAGAGACCAATATCTTCACTCTAAATAAATTGAGAAACATCAAAAAACAAGACCCTTCCAGAAAAGGGAGACAACTTATTAACATATAAAGCACTATTCAAAAAAGGAAGGAGACGGATAAACTGACCCCTGCATACTACATAAATGCAGTAAAAAGAAAAAAAGGATCGGAATATGGTGATTGTTGATGCACATATTTAAGGACAGAGGTTACATGGGCTTAAGCACAAAGCATTTCAAAATTCTTTTAATCTCACAGTGGAATTTTACCTCAAAGAACAGGTCTTGGTAACTGTAAGAAATACGATTTTTGAGAGGGGGTGATAACTCTTCTCAAGCAGCAGCCAGAATCCATGTCAGAGTAAATCACAAAAGTCACTGAACTAACCAGAGCGTAACCTCTGGTAGCTTAACCTAGAGGCAATGTGTAAAGAATTCACACAATGCACAAACAGTAATACAAGTGAAAATACAACACGAGAAAAATCACACACCAACTTCGAAAAACAGTACAATCCAATAAACTATTTGACATAAAAACAACAGAAATGTAATCAGCAGATATAGCACCTAAAAGCACAAAGAGTCACTCTCAGTCACTGTTGTGGAGTTTCCACTCATCAGTTGGAACTGCGCATTTGTGGATGACATAACTGTTGGGATGGTGCCAGACTGATTCCATGCACCCCTTCAGGATATGTTGCCCCATAGGCCAGCTAGCTCACAGTTTCACCATAAGCCCCCCTACACCTAGACGGGGAGCAAACAGTTCTGACTCCACTGAACATGACAACCCTCATCCCTCAGGAATCGTGGTGACTGATCTAGAACCTTTCCCTCAGAAACTCGTGCTCTCTATTGCTCAGAGAAATATATAAAGAATACACAGAATGACAGGCCCAGGGGGCACTGATTCTTCCAGACTCGAGGAGAGAGGCACTTACTACTTCTCTCCTGAAACCTGGCAAACCTGAGGACTGCTGCGATTCCTATCGTCCCCTCTCCCTCATAAAAACAGACGCAAGAATTCTTGATAAATTATTGGCCAGCCGCCGCAGTCTCCTGATGGGGAACTTAGTCTTGCCGTACCAGGCAGGGTTTATCCCCGGTAGGGCGACTTCCCACAATCTCTGAATGCTTTTTTCTATTTTGCCAAACGTCGACTCACAATTGGCACTAGTGGCGGTCTTCTTCGACGCCACGAAGGCCTTTGACTCAGTAGAATGGACCTACCTATTTACCATTCTTCAATGCATGGGGCTTCCCATCGGTTTTTTAGCATGGATTCACCTCCTCTATACTTCCCCAAAGGCAAAAGTTTTAATTAACGGTCATGTCTCCCCCTCATTTCCTCTCTCTCATTTCCTCTCTCCCGTGGCACCTGGCAGGGTTGCCCGCTATCTCCTCTCCTGTTTGCCCTTGCCATAGAACCCCTGGCAGCGAGCCAAACTCAGGCAACACCATCAGAAGGGAAATATCCTTTACAACGCAACTTTTACCACGCAGTGCCTTTACGACGCAACTTTTACAACGCAAACCATTACGTATTGCGCTGGGGGGCGCTCTAGGATAGGGAATATGTTTAATTTACTATCCAACACCTTCCCTAGTGTCCACGGGGACTGGAGTTGGAATAGTAAATTAAACTATTCACTATCCAGCACCCCAAAGCGCTATGCGTTGTAAAGGTTTGCGTTGTAAAAACCGCGTTGTAAAGGCATGCGTGGTAAAAGCATGCGTGTAATGTCATACATCCCCATCAGTAAAAATGCCCTCTGCTGCTTTCTTCGCCCGATTCTCATTTCTCTGTACAGGGACGATGTTACCCTGTATGTTGAGAATCCACAGCAGAACCTCAACCCGCTCCTTCGAGAATTTGTTAGGTTTGGTGGTCTCTCTGTAATCCACATCAACTTGATCAAATCCCAACTTTTTTCACTCACTGCTTCGGTGACACCATTTGACACTGATTTCCCCGTTGGATGGTGCTCTACTGAAGTCAAATATCTAGGGATACACGTCATCGCAGATCGCGAAGAATTGATAAGACTTAACTAAGAGCGAACGCTAGAACAAGTATCTGGTTGCATAACTAGATGGGAATGCACTCCCCCTCACAATGGCAGGACGCATTTCCCTTATTACATGGTGGTCCTCTCAAAAATGTTATATTTGTTTTTAAACATCCCATATGACCCAGGCAAGCATTTTTTCTCATCACTTTGTTCACAGTTGATCAGACTAGTGTGGGGCGGCAAACAACCGTGTTTACAATGGAACACACGTGCACGACCGTACTCCCAGGGGGGTTTCGATGTTCCTAACTTTGAATTATATTATCTCTGTTCCCAAGTGTACGGAAGTGGCTCTGTATATACTGGACCAAAGTTAGGTACCAGACTTACCCGTTGCGTCGGGAAAACCTTTTTGGGTAGCTGTCGCGCATTATAAATTTAAAAACTAAACTAAACTAAAGTACAGTGTGCACAGAATCCACAGTCCCCAGAGGTATGGCAGAGGCTAAAGTTAGATACAACCTTACTCTCTAAAGTGGTAGATCGGTCGAGCAGTAAGGCAGTATCAGAGGACAGTGTTAAGCATTTGTTGTACACACTCAGTCAGCTAACGGTCTCACACACTCAAGAACTGAACTCTAGGCCAATTGTTTTGTGTATAAAAAGTATATAGTTACTTTATTATAGAACCCAGTAGATGTCATAAATACTTTCTCAGAATTAGATGTTGCAATCGAATACCTTAAAATAGCAGTTGACTTTTAAATGCAATAGTTACAGTTGTTGCAATATGCAACACAAGTTTAAAAACAAAATAACATTGAACTCATGGGGAAGTTTTAAGTAAATGCAATAAAATCACTTTACAAATGTTTTTCGTACTCAGGGCTGGATCCTGGATTCAACCCTGGTGCATTTCCTGTAAACAGTTGAAAGAAATCGTTTTTGTTACACAGGCGATTTTTAAGGAATATTTGTAAGTTTTGAAAATCGATACTTAGAAGAAATTCTGGCAAAAACCAGACAATGTATTCCTATGGGAGAAAATTGGGTTAACAGTAAATCACGGTTATAATTACTTTTCAGGTTCAGTGCTGGGCTCAAAGGTACAGCACTGGGATCTTTCCTGATCACAGGTGAGTAATTTCGTTTTTGACGTTCAGACGATTTTTAAGGAATATTTCAAAATTGTGAAAATCGACACTTAGAAGAATTTCCAAGTGAAACCAGCCAATGTTACCCTATGGAGAAAATCAAGTTATGGCGCATAAGTAGTACATCAATACGTGCCATTTTTCTAAATACTTTCTCTTTAATATTTTCGTGGTGTCTGGTGATTTTTGTACAGAAAAGAATTTGTTGAAAAAAAGAAAAAGGTGAATCAAATCATGTTTTGAAAATAAAAAATAATTAACTAGTGACCGCTCGTATTGATGTACTGCTTATGCGTCGTTTTCTATTATCTGTAAACTGACACCGAATCCACCCCTTGTGCTGCTTCGAGATAAATGGTCCGCTGAGCTCGGGCAGGACGTCACTGATCAACAGTGGTTGTACTGCTGTAAACAGTCTGAACAAGTCTCCTGTAGTAGTCGACTACGCATCACCCATTACAAATTTGTACATTGCACCTATTACACCCCGGTCAAACTACACAAGTGTGGGTTACAGGACACAAACCGGTGTGAGAGATGCAGGGAAGAAACTGCTGATTTCCTGCATCTTGCTTGGGAATGCAGCTCAGTCCTTTCCTACTGGCAGCAGGTGTTCAGAGGGCTAGATGTTTTGACGTCATTTACTCTCACACTGTCTCCTCTCCTAGCATTACTCGGATACACAAAGCAGATACCAGTGGCACACCGTAAATTTGTCTCATTTAGTCTACTACTGGCCAGAAGGCGGGTGGACTGCAGGTGGGGTTGGGGCAGGGCACCCAAATTCAAGGAATGGATTGGGACATGACACTTTGGCAAGATCAAACATACACATATGCTGACCTCCTTCCGACCTCATTACGTCCCCATGATTTCGGGGGGCCACTCAAATCGTATCTCCTGGAACACCCTGTGGAGACCGGACAAGATCCATGACTCCCTCCCCAATTATTGTGCCTTACTGCCTGAATATTGACTGCTATTGTGTAATGTCTATACTCTTATATTTACTGATTCCTTTTTAACCCAACACTGATTTGCGTTATCTGTTGTATGCGAGACCTGTGTAAGATGTCCTTGCTATGAAATGCCCGCTTTTCTTTTATTATTCTTCTGCTCCTGGAATCTACATTGCATAAATTCATTGATTGGATGTAGCTGTACTGCATATATCTATCCATGGAATGTCATCACTATGCTGATTGTCTTTTTCTTCTGTTTTTGTTAAGCTATGAGAAAACTCAATAAAATATATAAAAGTTAAAAAAAAGAAAAAATACAGAGGGACAATTTCAATGTTTATTTAACCAGAGTGATTCTTGCATAGAATATATGTGCTGCAATGATCAATAGACAGAAGTAGATGAAAGTTATGAGAAGCATCATGACAGTCAACAAAAAAAAACGTTTCACCAGCTTGCTGAAACAATGTATATATGCAAGCATATAAAACAGTATAATAATCTGCCGTACTCCTACTATGCGTACCCTAACCTACATGTCTAGAGTGTATGTGTAGGTTCTGCCAAGTATCCCTGTATTGGATGATCCAACCATAATACCCGATGGGAAACAGTGTAGGACCCCGTCTTGGTCACAAGCTGAACACCCTTCACAGAGATATCAGTCAACTGCGGGACAAAAGCATCAGCATGTAGAGATCTCTCGATAACAGCAGAAGTGCTCCTCTGCCAACACCCGGACACAGATGTTTATTTATAACAAAAGGCATCCTAGCCTTGGGCTGAGATTGTGATCAAGCTGACATTATTGTTGTGCTACAGATAGCTGTGTCGCCATATGGAAGAAAATAGCAAGCACATTTGCACAACGTACGTGTAAGTCTGATACCGAGTGTAAAGGCAATACAATAGTATTATTACGAATTGGACTCTTGTAAGCAAGGTTGACGTTTCTAGGAAAGTGTTGCAAATGTCTGTTACATGTTGATGTGAAAAAGTGTAGTCAATCTTAGGAAAGACCCGTATTCATGTAAAATGGCAATGTTTCCTTCTAGGCCTAACTGGGACAAATGGCATCATCTGGTCACGCAAGACTGGGGGAAAGTCACAAGTTCAGGTCGACCGTGATGGACCGCGGGCTGGATACAGGGACCAGGTTAATCCAGCCAAAAAAGTTACCTTTCCAAAGTCTGGCTAGAAGAGTCCAGAAATTCAGGATTTCCTCTGTTCTGGTAGACGAGTAGCCTCTGATTCCAGCCAATGGTCCAAAATCTGGGGATGTACCTCTTAGAGAAAAGGGATTAGCGGAGGCCAACAGGGATCAGGCAGGTTCAGTTGCAGGTCCAGGGAGATCCGGTTGCAGCAGGTCAGTTTGGTAGTTACAGGGAGACCTCTGAAGCTCGTTGTGTGCCTGTAGCTCAGAATAGGAGGTCAACTAACTAACCCTTGGAGTCACTCAGGTAAACTGCGATGAAGGAAACAGGTCCTGGGCAGAGCAGGTGTCAAGCAGCAGGGCAGTCCTCTGGTGAACAAGGCAAGCCTCAAGCAGTAGGGCAGTTCTCTCGTAGCAGCCGTACAGTCCTCCAAAGAACAAGGCAGACATGAAGCAGCAGGATAGTTCTCTAGGGAACAAGGTAGCCTTAAGCAGCAGCGTCTGAGGGTCCTATTTTTAGACCTGCTGCCAGCTTTAAAGAGGGAATGTGTAGTACACTTGTAAAGCGCACAGCTGCCCCAGCAACGGGGCGTCCCGGCGCTGTATAACTCTGGGGAACCCGTCCTGACTTTCCCTGTGGGATGGTCCCTTGCTGGGAGTCCCCAAGGTGGAGCCAGGCATCCCCGGAATTGGTGGGGCCGTTGTGGAGATTAGGCAAGCTAATGCCCAGAGTTGCCGAGTGGAACCCCTGATTAGAGTAAGCACCGAAGCGAGAATTATCGAGTCCGCTGACCAAGGTCCACAACCCTGCCGCGTCGGGAATTGAACCCTGGTCCCGGGCTGACTTCTACTCTCAGGCCTGCTGCCTCTAACCAGTGAGCCACACTACTCCACTCCACTCCACCTCTGGCATTTCCCCTCATGGATGGGTCTGGAATTTCTTTCCTCACTGCCAGGCTCCAAGGGGTCAGGAGCGACAAACAACTAGTGTGAAGTACTTTGTCAGTGTTTCAGTGTTCGGAGGCACCTCCTTTGCAATTTAAGTGGGGCAGGGAACACCTCCTAGCCACACATCTTCGCAGGATGGCCACACCAAGTCCCCTTTGTTTCCCTGTGAGGAATACACAAAGGCCAACTGCCATGCTAATCACAGTCATGTGGCACAGGACACAGGCTGCATACATGAAATGGTTAAGATAAGAACATGTCAACTTTCTGAAAGAATTGGATTACAATTCTTTTGAGACCAAATATTATATGTCTACCTGTTCCCAATCATATGTTATCACTTACTAAAGTTAATAACGCAGCACAATGTCATCCTGTGGGAGAGGTAGGCCTCACAATAGCAAAAATGAATTTAGGAGTTGTTTACTACCAGGATGTGTAAAACTTAAAAGTATAAGCACAACTTGGTAAATACAATGCACCTTGCACTATGGGCTGTTTCATGCCTAACCTAGAGTTGACATATGTATTAAAAAGGGAAGTCGAAGGCCTGACAAAAGGTTTATTTTGTCAGTTTTAAAGGGCTACTTATGTGGGTGGCGCAATAAGTGCTGCATGCCCATGAGTTGCATTCAATTTACAGACCCAGGGTACATTGTACCACTTTACTAGGGAAAAATAAATAAATGAAATGATCCAAAATTGACAAAATTTGTTAACCATATTACTAAAGTAAATATCCAGCTCCCAGGAAGTAGGCTTTTGGTTTGTCCGGAGCATCCACATATGGGTACGTTTGTGGGTATTCTCAAGCATTTTAGAAAACATTACCCATTCTGTAAATAAATATAAATTCTGCAAAGAGTGGTAAATTAAGGGTGCAGGGGAAGCAATTACTTGCCCACTACAGAGATATGGACAATTATCATAGCAAGTGCACAAGATTACTAGTATGTATGGGAATCAATGATTTGCGTATATCTCCATGAGTGGGGCAGATTTTATTTAGTGAATCCCAAGAATGCCAAAAATATATGCAAATTATAGTCTTGTGTCCACATCTGACTTTCAAATATCTTACTGCAAATCAGGCCTAGGCAATGCATCTAAAGCCAACTACAAGCAAAAGATATCAAAAAGCCTTTTGGAAAATAGTTCCATGTTCAATTATAATAAGACACATTAAAACATGACAAAGAAAGGAAAGATAAAAACGGCCCAGACTTCACCTACAAAGCAAAACAGGCAAAAACAAAAAATGTTCTTCCCCTGACAGAGGTAAAACAAATATTTTACCCAGCATGGTTATGAAAGCTATTTAAAGGGTAAAGGTTCTAACCTAGAATCCCATCTGTTAGAAAACATTGCCCGTTAATTTAGAATGCAACCTGTGCAAGACCCAGATGAGCATAATTTCTGTCAACAATACATGGCATTAATGATGCATGCCATGGTGAAACCCTCAATAATTTATTTGCTTTTTTGAAATATTAGATATTTCAGTTCTCTACATAGATCACAAATATTACCTTTGACAGAAAACATATGTTTAAAAATCATTTTCCCTTAAATAAAAAAAAAACACATTTAAAAGTAAATTTTACGTGTGGGTCATAGGTAAATACGGCATCTTTCAAGGCTATGACTGATTATGCGTGTTTAATATCGAAATAACTGTACCTTTCAGATTCCTGCCACAGTTTTTCTGGTTCCAAGTCTTTTACTGTTTTTTCAGCCTTGTCCTCTTTTTCTTCCCTCTTCCTTCCACGTTTCTTGCGTTCCTCCTCTTCTGGTGGTTTGCTTCTGCAAGCCAATACACACTCCAAGACACGCTGGTGTCTTTCAGAATTGTTGATATGCGCCCTTACCAGGGTCTCAAGCTCGTTCCACATGATTCGATATTGCTCATCTCTTTAGACAAAAGAAAAAGTGAAAAGTAGAACAGACTTTGCATTTCATTAAGAATTTGGACAAAGTTTCTGTCAAATAGCAAGCTGGTTTATATTTTTTCACAAGTCATTGTGGTTGCTTAAAGGCACCTCCAGACGCCCAAGCAAGATTAGTCTTTGGTAGACATTAAGAAAAATACAATTTAAAAAGAGGAAAACCCAGTCTATACAGTCATTAGGTGCTGAATAGGGCTCTTAGTCATTAAACCTAACGGTGAAATATAACACAGTACATCCTATTAATAGGTACACTTACAGCTTCTTCTTGAAGAGACAAAAATGTGTTTTAAAGGAAAGAGAGGCTACTTGTTCCATAATAAAGGAGCCTGGGCTCTGAAGCCCCTCAATTCGAGGAGACAAGAGGTTGATTAGGAGAGAACTGCAACTGTGATGCCTCCGGATAAGGCACTTGAAAGGCTTTAGTGAATTATTACAGAAGATCTAGTTATTCAATGTAATAGTGTAGTCACTTGTAAAACGAAGCACACCATCTCCTGTTATCATACACAAATTCACAGCTTTAGGAGTCATAACAATACCAGTCTGTATCCCATAGCAATCCCATAGCAATTATTGATAAGAGATACGAGCTCTTGAGGCGGAAAGCCGAGAGCGAGGGAACCTCCTAAAGTTGATTTTAAAAACTGTACTTTGTGATTTACTTGTGTTTTAAAAGCTATTTTGCACTTTGCTCACCTGATTGCTCTGTGTTACTGCTCAGCCGAGTGAGGCGCTGAAGCAGCCAGCAGGCAACCGCCGCGACCTCCCGGGCTCCGCCCACCGAGTTAGGCCACGCCCCCTTTTCTATATCAAGGCGCGCTCTGGTGACAGCGCTGATTAGATACGAGCTCTTGAGGCGGAAAGCGGAGAGCGAGGGAACCTCCTAAAGTTGATTTTAAAAACTGTACTTTGTGATTTACTTGTGTTTTAAAAGCTATTTTGCACTTTGCTCACCTGATTGCTCTGTGTTACTGCTCAGCCGAGTGAGGCGCTGAAGCAGCCAGCAGGCAACCGCCGCGACCTCCCGGGCTCCGCCCACCGAGTTAGGCCACGCCCCCTTTTCTATATCAAGGCGCGCCCTGGTGACAGCGCTGATTAGATACGAGCTCTTGAGGCGGAAAGCCGAGAGCGAGGGAACCTCCTAAAGTTGATTTTAAAAACTGTACTTTGTGATTTACTTGGGTTTTAAAAGCTATTTTGCACTTGCTCACCTGATTGCTCTGTGTTACTGCTCAGCCGAGTGAGGCGCTGAAGCAGCCAGCAGGCAACCGCCGCGACCTCCGCCCACCGAGTTAGGCCACGCCCCCTTTTCTATATCAAGGCGTGCTCTGGTGACAGCGCTGATTAGATACGAGCTCTTGAGGCGGAAAGCCGAGAGCGAGGGAACCTCCTAAAGTTGATTTTAAAAACTGTACTTTGTGATTTACTTGTGTTTTAAAAGCTATTTTGCACTTTGCTCACCTGATTGCTCTGTGTTACTGCTCAGCCGAGTGAGGCGCTGAAGCAGCCAGCAGGCAACCGCCGCGACCTCCCGGGCTCCGCCCACCGAGTTAGGCCACGCCCCCTTTTCTATATCAAGGCGCGCTCTGGTGACAGCGCTGATTAGATACGAGCTCTTGAGGCGGAAAGCCGAGAGCGAGGGAACCTCCTAAAGTTGATTTTAAAAACTGTACTTTGTGATTTACTTGTGTTTTAAAAGCTATTTTGCACTTTGCTCACCTGATTGCTCTGTGTTACTGCTCAGCCGAGTGAGGCGCTGAAGCAGCCAGCAGGCAACCGCCGCGACCTCCCGGGCTCCGCCCACCGAGTTAGGCCACGCCCCCTTTTCTATATCAAGGCGCGCTCTGGTGACAGCGCTGATTAGATACGAGCTCTTGAGGCGGAAAGCCGAGAGCGAGGGAACCTCCTAAAGTTGATTTTAAAAACTGTACTTTGTGATTTACTTGTGCTTTAAAAGCTATTTTGCACTTTGCTCACCTGATTGCTCTGTGTTACTGCTCAGCCGAGTGAGGCGCTGAAGCAGCTAGCAGGCAACCGCCGCGACCTCCCGGGCTCCGCCCACCGAGTTAGGCCACGCCCCCTTTTCTATATCAAGGCGCGCTCTGGTGACAGCGCTGATTAGATACGAGCTCTTGAGGCGGAAAGCCGAGAGCGAGGGAACCTCCTAAAGTTGATTTTAAAAACTGTACTTTGTGATTTACTTGTGTTTTAAAAGCTATTTTGCACTTTGCTCACCTGATTGCTCTGTGTTACTGCTCAGCCGAGTGAGGCGCTGAAGCAGCCAGCAGGCAACCGCCGCGACCTCCCGGGCTCCGCCCACCGAGTTAGGCCACGCCCCCTTTTCTATATCATGGCGCGCTCTGGTGACAGCGCTGATTAGATACGAGCTCTTGAGGCGGAAAGCCGAGAGCGAGGGAACCTCCTAAAGTTGATTTTAAAAACTGTACTTTGTGATTTACTTGTGTTTTAAAAGCTATTTTGCACTTTGCTCACCTGATTGCTCTGTGTTACTGCTCAGCCGAGTGAGGCGCTGAAGCAGCCAGCAGGCAACCGCCGCGACCTCCCGGGCTCCGCCCACCGAGTTAGGCCACGCCCCCTTTTCTATATCAAGGCGCGCCCTGGTGACAGCGCTGATTAGATACGAGCTCTTGAGGCGGAAAGCCGAGAGCGAGGGAACCTCCTAAAGTTGATTTTAAAAACTGTACTTTGTGATTTACTTGTGTTTTAAAAGCTATTTTGCACTTTGCTCACCTGATTGCTCTGTGTTACTGCTCAGCCGAGTGAGGCGCTGAAGCAGCCAGCAGGCAACCGCCGCGACCTCCCGGGCTCCGCCCACCGAGTTAGGCCACGCCCTTCTTTCCGGATATTTAAGTATGTGCTGTTTCCGGAGGCGCAGCGGACGGGCGCAGCGGGCGCGCCGGCGGTGCGCCGAAGGCGCGCCAAAGGCAAGCCCGTCTGCGCCCGTCCGCGACCTGACGGGACCAGGGGCCACAAACCTTGGTTCACCGACCTCCCAGGGCAGGCCATATAGCTCGGCAGCCCTGCATAGTATAGGAAGAAATGTCGCTGCTCAGTGCATGCATATATATGCTCCCACAGAACTTCCCCTCAGTTGCCCAGATTGTAAACACCCCTTCCGGAATAACCCTATGGTCACTGTTCCGAAATACTGCATGTATGCACTAAATTGCCGATCACTGCCCAAGCACTGTATACAAATCGCCATGCTGCTTGAGGAGCATAAGCCAGACGTGCTCTTTTTAACAGAGACGTGGCTTACGGCCCAATCTGAGCCCGATATCGTTACAGCCTTACCAGCTAGCTATCACATTTTTAGGCTCGACAGACCAGAAGGGAGAGGGGGTGGGTTGGCCATTATTATAAAGGACCAGTACCACTGCCGCACTACAACATCCACCATCCCTGGCTGTGAGAGTCTGGAATTCTGTATAGAGTTTAATGCCAACCACTCTTTCTCTGGTACGCTGATCTATCGCCCCCCTGAGTCTGCAAAACTATTCCTTCGAGCACTACCAGAGATCGTAGCAAAAAGATCCCTATCGGCGGCTAGTTACACAGTATTGGGAGATCTCAATCTGCACTTTAACTCGCCGTCCGACTGTTCTGCGAAAGAGTTAGTTGATGACCTCGAAGCCCTTCAACTGACCCAGCTGGTTACATCTCCAACCCACGAAAAAGGGAACCTTCTCGATCCTATTTTTAGCAACAGTATAGATTTAATAACGGCCCAACCTATCCCCCTCCCATGGTCTGACCACTACCTGGTGCCGTTCACCTGGTCCACCCATAAAGCCCCCCAATTATCTCCCCAAATCTCGATGAGAAGAAACTGGAAAAAACTCCCCGGCGACCTTTGGAGGCGTGAGTTAGACGCTACCCGTCCGCCATCCTGCTCAGACCCCAATCTGGCATATGGAAACTATGTTAGTTGGATTACAAATTCCTTAGACTCTCTCTTGCCTCTTTGTAAATCGTCCTCTAAGCGAGTGCAGACATCAGCCCCCTGGTTTTCTGACTCGCTGAGAGAGCTAAAACGTCGATGTAGGCAACGGGAGAGAGCCTGGCGCGTAGACTTTCTTCCGGAAAAAAAGGCAGCTTATAGAGAGGCGATCAAAAGCTATAAAGAAGGGATCAAGGCAGCCCAGGCAACTTATTATTCCGACAAAATCTTGGAAGCCAGATCAAAGCCTAAAGAAATTTTTAACATACTAAAGCAATGCACGAGTGTCCCCACTGCTCCCCCTTCAACCAAGACCAAGGAGCAATGTAATGAACTGGTGGATTTTTTTCATGACAAAGTGCTGAACATATATTCCACCTTTTCAGCCATGGCCTTGAATCATGAGACGTCCGATCTATCCAACTCGGAAAATCTTCCCTGTTTAGACCTGTCTACTATTGAGCCGACTCTGGATCATTTCCCTCTCCTG
Source organism: Lissotriton helveticus (assembly GCF_964261635.1). Classification (NCBI taxonomy): domain Eukaryota; kingdom Metazoa; phylum Chordata; class Amphibia; order Caudata; family Salamandridae; genus Lissotriton; species Lissotriton helveticus. The sequence goes on from NC_136057.1 coordinate 607,070,032, forward strand.
GACCTTGTCACCTTAGAGAAAGTGGCTCGCCAGGTTAAGTCGGGCTCCCCTCGAGACCCAGCCCCCCCAGAAATCCTGATGCAGGCAGGTGATGCCATCCTCCCTGTAGTCCTGGAGCTGCTAAACTCATCTCTGACCACCTGTACAGTGCCCACTGCCTGGAAGCAAGCTTCGGTGCGGGTGCTTTTAAAAAAACCTAATTTGGACCCTGATGACCATTCCAACTATCGCCCCATCTCGTTGCTTCCGTGGACCGGTAAGGTGCTGGAAAAACACATAAATGCCTTCCTGGTTCAGTTTTTGGAGAATCACTCCCTACTACACACCTCCCAGACAGGCTTTAGACCTGGCCATGGGACTGAAACCGCCTTGCTAGCAGTGACTGAAGAGTCTCGAAGGATACTGGATCAGGGGGGATCAGTGGCAGTGATCCTCCTTGATCTGAGTGCTGCCTTCGATACGGTCAGCCATGTCACTCTGCTGAACCGTCTCCAGAACATCGGAGTCTCGGGAAACGCACTAAGGTGGTTTAGGTCCTTTCTGGCTGATAGATCCTTCCAGATCTTTGATGGCAATACAACATCTACCATCAAGCCTCTTAGCTGTGGAGTTCCGCAGGGCTCATCGCTGAGCCCTGTATTGTTCAACGCCTATATGAAACCGCTAGCTGGGGTAGTAGAACCGTACGGCATTAAAATCGTGTCGTACGCTGACGATACCCAGCTGGTGGTTTCACTGGCCCAGGAGAACGGTGGGCAAGCCTCGACCGGCCTGCTGAAATGCCTGGAGAGCGTGAGGGAGTGGATGACCAACTCCTCCCTTAAACTGAACGGTGGGAAAACTGAACTCATGCTCTTAGGCCCAGCCTCACCACCACTTTTCTCTTCCTTATGGCCCGCTGGTCTAGGGGCACCTCCTACCCCTAAGGAGAGTGTCAAGAGTTTGGGAGTCTGGTTAGACCATAAACTCTCCTTTTCCATTCAAGCCACCAAGTTGTCTGCCACCTGTTTTGGCCTTCTAAGAACACTGAGGAAGGTCCTTTCACTTTTACCTCTAGATGCCAAGAAGGTGGCAGTACAAGGCCTTATCCAGTCCCGCTTAGACTCAAATAACGCCCTATATCTGGGGGCGCCTGAGATGACTCTTCGAAAGCTGCAGGTGGTACAAAATTGTGCAGCACGTACCATACTCCAAATCCCACGGTCACAGTCTGTCAGACAGGGACTGGAAAGCCTACATTGGCTACCGGTGAGACAGAGAGTGGCTTTCAAGGCTCTGTGTATCACACATCGAGCTTTTTGGAGGACTGGATCAGCAATCAACACCAGCCTTGTCACCCCCTATCACCCTAACAGGAATCTCCGGTCCTCCGGTGCTTTTCTGGCAGTGGTACCCAGAGTAAAGAGAGCTAGGTCGGGGGGCAGGATGTTCTCACTGAACGCCGCCAAGTTGTGGAATGCACTCCCCGTTGATCTTCGATCCACACCCGACCTACTCCCTTTTCGCAGGAAACTGAAAACCATACTATTTAGGAAGCCCTTTTAGTTCTCCCTGTGTTCCGTCTCGTCTCTGTCTAAACTCAGCGCTTGGACGCCCCTGGGCAGCAACTGCGCTTAACAAATCGATAAATAAATAATAAAAAAATAATTGAGATTTACCCAAAACGTAGCTCTCAAATCTAGAGGGAGTTAAAACTGAAAGGTGCCTTTTAGGTGGAACAGTTATTGCTGGAAGGCCTGGGACCTAACCCTGGCATATAAGATCTTTAAAACAGGTAAATCATTTGTTTAGTATAGGAATCAAGAAATAAAAGTACCCGGATATGCTATTATATCATAGTACAAGATTCAGACACTTGTAGGGTGCACCATTATCTTTTACAAGAAAAACATCTGGTAAATGTTCCAGTACTCTGGGTTGGCTGTTTTTGAAAAGTACATCTGCCATGAACAAGCCTAGTTTAAACTTTCTTGTCATCACCCAACGCCATTTACGAAGCACACATAGTTTTGTCATTGTTTCACCTTTTAGGGCCCTTTCCTCTTGTACCCAATGTGGAAATAGGCAGTGGATCATTTTTCCTCTCCATATCAACGAGATTATATATTGTTTTCTGACAGTTCAGCACATCGTCATCTGTCAAAATTTCTTTCACAATGAGACTAGCCAGAGGTACAACCTGTATGGAAAAAAGAATCCAAAAGTGAAAAATTGTTAGAGGCCTGTGTGTGGCTGTTTTTGTCTAACACCAGCACAAAACAATTAAAATTATCGGCAAAACAGGAACAAATCTTAAAACGCCAAAAGTTATTATAGGTATATAGATGGAGGGGAATCAAATATGGGAAACCTTAATGTAACAAAACTGGTAAACAGTACATGAGTAAATGAAGTGACGTTAGTAGTGATCACAATACCGTCATTTAAATCCTAAATATGCTGCCTATGTGTGGGACTCTGGTATAGGTTTTCCAAAAATACATACCTCTGCCAATACATATTTGTAAACAGTGCCTCTATAAAGACATCTTTCTTCTTTTAACCAACTATAATTTAAAGTTAAATCAAGGAAACATTGGCATATTCAGAACTTTTTTATTTATTTTAGGAAACTAAAAATGAAGAAAATTGGCAACAATCTTGCCAGTAAGGAATTTGTCATTGTAACTTTAATATCCGCAGGCAGTCCCAAAGTGCCACAATGATCTGCAGCAACATGTAACTTCAATTTATTTTCATACCTTAGGCCAAGGAAATTATCATAGTTGAAAATGTTACATTTTTTCCATTGGCATTATTGAGAAGTTGACAGGTTCTTTATCATGGGATCCTTAAATAATAGGCTTTAAACTAGAACTAGAAAGCAAGCACATCCCACAAAACAAGATGGCAGGATGCCAAGAAAAAAAGAAAATATGAGAACAGGATACAATTTATACAAATTAAATAGGTTCTAGAGTAAAGATCAACTTACTTTGCATGGTCTGGAACCAGAGACTAAACAGTAATTTCCAGCAAAATTATGAATCGATATCATCATGTCTAAGGTCCTGCTTGCAGAGTCTATGTCTGACCGTTATCATTACCATTGTGTGCTGGGTTGGGGTAAAATGGCTATAAGCTTTCCTGGACTTGGCTGGGAAATTGGTCAGATCATCATCCACTTTTCTGATCTGATGCAATTTCAATTTCCATGCAGGTGACGAGACAAATACTAAATATCCTAGAGTTTCGCACAAGCTACCATCCATTCATCTCATCAAATGGATCTCTACTTTCATCCATAATGTGAACCTCGTTCTTAATCTGGTATTTACTCTGGCCACAGCCACTGTCCACCATCTGTCTCTCTTTCGATGGTCAGATGACCAACTTACGTGTATCCAAGGGGTTTGGCTGCAGAATAAAGGTGCTCAAAGCAATTCCCTACATGGTAGAGAAAAAGCATGGAAAACAATTTGATTTTCGCCATGGCTGCCCTAATGCTTTTGAACTGGTTTAGCATCCCTAGTCTCCATAAATTCACACATTTTGCATTGTCAGTCAATCAATCAATCAATCATAGGTTTATCGAGTGCAGCTATTCACCTGAGAGGGTCTCAAGGCGCTGGGGAGCAGGGAGGGGAGCGCAGGTCCAGGATGTTCAATGAGATCCGTCGAAAAGCCAGGTTTTGAGGTCTTTCGTGAAGTTGGAGAGTGTTGGAGTTAGTCTGAGGTGGAGCGGAAGGATGTTCCATGACTTGGCCGCAAAGAGGGAGAAGGAACGAACTTCTGTTATGATCTTCTTGATGCGAGGCACCGTAGCAAGGGAGAGTTGAGCTGAGTGGAGGGATCTTTGGGGTGCGTGGAATGTGAGGTGGTGGTTCAAGTATGCAGGTCCAGTGTTGTGGAGGGCTTTGTGGGTGTAGGTGAAAAGCCTGAAGGTGATTCTCTTCTCGATGGGGAGCTAATGTAGTGTACGCAGGTGTTGGGTGATGTGGCAGTGAGGTGATAGGTTGAAGACTAGTCTTGCGGAGGCGTTTTGGATGTTCTGGAGTCTATGGGTGAGCTTGTTGTTGATTCCACCGTAGAGAGCGTTGCCGTAGTCGAGTCTGCTGCTGATGAGGGCTTGGGTGATGGTCTTTCTGTGCTCTAGGGGGGTCCGTTTGAAGGGTTTTCGTAGGAATCGGAGAGTGTGGAAACAGGAGGATGAGACAGCGTTGATTTGGCGGTCCATTAGGAGTTCGGACGCCAGGATGATTCTGAGGTTGCGTGCGTGGTCCAAGGGGGTGGGCGGGTTCCAAAGGGTGGGGGGCTACCGGGTGTCGTTCCAGGCGAAAGGTGTAGACCTATGACAAGTACTTCGGTTTTGTCCATGTTGAGTTTTAGGCACCTGCTCTTCATCCACTTGGTGACTGCTTCCATTGCTTCTTGAAAGTTATGTTTGGATACATAGGGTTTGTTGGAAAGGGAGAGTATGAGTTGGGTGTTGTCTGTGTAGGATACAATGTTAAGTCCGTGGGATTGGATGATGGGGGCAAGCGGGCCATGTAGATGTTGATCAGGGTGGGGCGATGGAGGATCCTTGGGGAACTCCACAGGTAATTGGTGTCGGCTACAAGAGGAAGGGAGGGAGTCTGACCCAGAAAGGAATGAGCAGATAGAGTCCAGGGCCTTGCCCCGGATCCCGGAGTCGTGGAGTCTGCATGCTAGGGTGCGGTGAAAGACTGTGTCGAAGGCTGCAGAGAGGTGTAAAGGGACCCCCTCCTAAGGTTAGTTATGGCCAAGGAACAGAGGGGAGCAAGAGAACTACAATGTGAAAACGTTCCTTCGGTGGCCTTCTACTTTAAATAAGCAATTATGTCTATAAATGTGACAAGCGGGTGACAAAGACACATAATATACTAAATTATTTCAAACATATAAATTTTTATTATCTTTTTTCTTTTTTAATTCATCACAACTGTTATCAATCCAAATTTATCAGAGAATTATTCTTAATTCATATGAAAAAACTCAAAAACACATACATTGGAAAATATCTACAAGAAGAATAATGATTAAAATTACCCCTTGGCAACAACCATACCTCTCAACATACTCACGTGTTAACAATCACACCACACTCAAACCACACTCTAGGATGGAGAAGGAACTGAATTGTTAGCAAGATGACAGTGCTAAAACATATGGGAGCCCAGATGTAGCTTTAGGCCCACGCAGGTCTACGCGCGTTTCGGCAGCTTTAAGCCGCCTTCATCAGGACCTTTTTCATCGTGACTGTTCAAATACCAGGGGATCAATCGCCCCAAACAAATGGAGTCGCCAAAGACGTTTCCAGTAAATATCAGGAGACTGAGCGTCCTGTGTTATCAAGAGATTGCTTTTTAATACAAGGAACCGCGTTGACAGTGATTTTTGCGCAACACGAGTTCGTGGTTCATTCACAGATGTTCAAAATCGGAGGGAGGCTTAAGGCATCAACGGTCAGCAGTGGTAATTCATGACATAATTTAATGTGAACGTTTGGTCCCGAAGATCATGTTCTTCGGGAGAGGCGGCGCGCGGTGCAGATAGACGGCCACACTGCCGGTTTGTTGAGGGTCCACGACTGAGAAGCCGGTCTGACCTACATATGGGACCAAACGTTCACATTAAATTATGTCATGAATTACCACTGCTGACCGTTGATGCCTTAAGCCTCCCTCCGATTTTGAACATCTGTGAATGAACCACGAACTCGTGTTGCGCAAAAATCACTGTCAACGCGGTTCCTTGTATTAAAAAGCAATCTCTTGATAACACAGGACGCTCAGTCTCCTGATATTTACTGGAAACGTCTTTGGCGACTCCATTTGTTTGGGGCGATTGATCCCCTGGTATTTGAACAGTCACGATGAAAAAGGTCCTGATGAAGGCGGCTTAAAGCTGCCGAAACGCGCGTAGACCTGCGTGGGCCTAAAGCTACATCTGGGCTCCCATATGTTTTAGCACTGTCATCTTGCTAACAATTCAGTTCCTTCTCCATCCTAGAGTGTGGTTTGAGTGTGGTGTGATTGTTAACACGTGAGTATGTTGAGAGGTATGGTTGTTGCCAAGGGGTAATTTTAATCATTATTCTTCTTGTAGATATTTTCCAATGTATGTGTTTTTGAGTTTTTTCATATGAATTAAGAATAATTCTCTGATAAATTTGGATTGATAACAGTTGTGATGAATTAAAAAAGAAAAAAGATAATAAAAATTTATATGTTTGAAATAATTTAGTATATTATGTGTCTTTGTCACCCGCTTGTCACATTTATAGACATAATTGCTTATTTAAAGTAGAAGGCCACCGAAGGAACGTTTTCACATTGAAGGCTGCAGAGAGGTCCAGGAGAATGAGGGCCACCATCTCCCCTCTGTTGAGTAGGGAGCGGATGTCGTAAGTTGCGGGGAAGAGCTCGCTTTCGGTGTTGTGGTTTTTCCTGAAGCCGGATTGGGAGGTGTTGAAGATGTTGTTTTCTTCAATGAAGGAGGGGAGCTGGCTGTTGATGGCTTTTTCGATGACTTTTTTCGGAAACTGGAGTAAAGAGATCGGTCTGAAGTTTTTGAGGTTTGTGGGGTCCGCCAGGGGTTTCTTCATGAGAGGGTTGATCTCGGCGTGTTTCCAGTTGTCGAGGAAGGAGGCAGTCTCAAGGGAGTGGTTGATGGCTCGGCGAAGCTCGGGCGATGGTTTCTGCAACTCTGTGGTAGATATGATGGGGGCACAGGTCCGTGTGGGCTCTAGAGTGGAATGGCTTCATTGTCTTCAGGGTGTCTTCGGTGGTGAGAGTGTTCTAGTGGTCAAGAAGTGTTGGCTGCGTGGTGTCGGGAATGGGAGGTGTAGGTTCCGCATGTTGGTTTTCCCTGTCGAAGTTGTTGTAGATGGTCTTGATTTTGTGGTGGAAACAGGAGCTGACTTTGTTGCAGAGGTCCTCAGAGGGGAGGATGTCTGTAGTGCATTGTGAACTACCAGATAAATACAATAGGAATGACTGTAAATTGTGACATCCTTGCAAAACACCATAGGAAGGAGGTTTTTTTTGTGAACTCTGTGCTAAATACAATAGCAATGAGTTTTGCATTGGAAACTCTGACAAATGAAATAAGGTGGGAGTTGTCGATTGAGACACATGTAATAGGAAGCAGTTCTACAATGTGAACTTTCTGACAGATTCAACAGGAAGAACATTTACATTTTGAACTCTCTGACAAACACCATGGGAAGGAGATTTACAATGAGAACTCTGACAAATATTATCAGAACTGGTAATGCATAGCAAACTTTGACAAATCCAACGGGAGGAGGTTTTACATTTTGAACTCCAGGAGAGGGGCTTGACATATTAAACTATTTAACTATCTAACCAACACAACAGGAGGCTGACTTAAAATGCAAACTCTGACAAATGAAAAAGGAGGGAGTTTAATATGTAGACTTCTTTTCTTGCTCAAGCACCAAAAAAAAAATGCTTCATATATCTAGAGAGAGAGTTAAGGTTCATGTCAATGTGTGCTTTGAGTCTTCTACAAATGTCGGATGGGTCTCACCATTTTATTTACTCATGCAGTTTTTGTAAAGCATACTGTTACTCATCTACAGAGTCTTCTGGTACTCACATTGTAGCATTTAAAATGGTACATAGTATCAGAATACCGCTAAAAGGTGTCTGTGGTACTTGGTAGATCTGGAACCCACAGGATAAACTTGGGTAGGGAGTTCCTATAATGTAGGACCTTATACCTGGACAGATTTTCCGCCCCAGCTATACAGCCTACGTTTTGAGACTGGGAGTGTGGGGTTAGCCGAGGACCTTTGCTGAAGACAACATCTCTGCACAGCTTTGGAAAACGTTTTGGCAATGATGAAACTGATCAATAAAATGTTGAGGCAGGTAGTTTTTAACTGATGCGCTTATTAATAGACAGTCAGTGATGTTGGTTTGTGTAAAAGAATTACACGCTTATTTATTATTTTCTTTTAAATCAAAAATAAAAAGCAAGTTAATTTCAAGTACACTGTGGTTCTCCAGGATTGATATATGTTATAGATTCACATGCTTGAATCTTCCCTATTGTCATGGTGGGGGTCCTTAACAGTAAAATAGCAGTATTAAAACTTAACATTCAAATGCCATAAGAATTCACTAGCCTTTAGCACCCTATGACCTTTGTATTAAAACATCAAAACTTCAGTCAATCAGAGCACAGACCATAGGGTCTCCTTCCCCTACAAAGCCACCATCCCTCAGATTTCGTGCACGGGTACGATTAGAGGAAGAAGAGAGGTATGGAAGGTGAACCTGAAAGGGGAGGAGGGAGGGTCGCATGTGAATCTATAAAATATATCAATACTGGAGAACCACAGTGTACAGGTAAGTAACTTCTCCAGATGGTATGCTCTCTGTTATCAACTTTATACACCTGTCTGCCTCGATAGGCCTGAATGAATTGAAGGAACTGCCTATGGGATGAGAGCTTTCAACACTAGAATAATTCAATATTTCAGTTGAGTGAGCTGTGAAGGGAGAATTAATGAAACTTTTACTGATGAAACATCCTGCGAGCCACTGGAACTGGTGAGTTATTCTCTGATCTTTATGACCTTCTCTGAGAAGAAATCAGAGAGATCATTGACTTATGACTGGGACTAAGAAATGCCATTCCTTAGAGCAGTTGAGTGTGCCAAATATGAGATAGTCTGAAAAAGTTCCTTAGTGCAGTTTTTAGCGGACAACAATTTGCTAGAGTAAAATTATCTTTTTGCTGCTCATATCAAAAAGATTTTAGGTTTAACCTTTTTGATTGTGAAAAGTCTCAGTCTGCTGGTGCGCAAATTGCCATATAGTATCTCACAAATATGGGACGAAAACTACATTATTATGGTTAGTTTGCCACACATATTTGTTTAGGGTATGTGCTTGGCACCCAGTTTTATTTCTGGGTTCCTTAAAGATTGTTGCTAATTTGACCTGAAATCTTGAACATACTTGTCATTTTGAGTAGAGAACTTACTTTTCCTTTTCAAAGAAAAAACAATGGTTGGGCATTGCTTTACTGTGTGTTATTTTTGTGTAATGCTCGGTTCAGAGTATCTAGCCTACAATCCCTCCCTTTGTCAGAATTGGACTGCTAACCCTCAATACCTTGCGAGTCAGGTTTTACATTATGAACTCTTTAAAAAATGCAGTATGAAAGAGTGAACTCTGAGAAATGCAAGAGGAAATGGCTTTATATTGAAACCTTTGTGATAACTATGATAGAAATACCACAGGGCGGGCGTTACATAGTTTGACATTAAGAGACCATCTGACCAAACTCTACTTAAGGTGGTGCTGTAACGGTCTCAATTTTATTGTGTACATTAATACGTTTATGTTTAGCATATGGTGGAGTGTGAACCAACATATTTTTCTTTACAAAAGTAAAAACACTGGACATTGATCAATTAAGAATTGGTGTGCACCTTTTGAAGTTTCTAACTTTCATTTAACCCATTTAATTCGCGGTTGTTGGGTTTACTTTTTTAACTTCAATGTTGATGCTCAATTCCGGATACAACAAAGTGGCAGTAACTCTGAAATTCCCCTTGAAATCCGGGAATGTCCTGCTTCAGTCCCATGTAAACCACCAATAACCTTTTAAATCTGAATACTAAAAAAACAGAGGTGGGTGTGATGGAGCAGATTTCATCTGCAGTCATGCATTGTTTTATTTTTTTGTGCTTCAGACAGGCTGCATTTAAATTGCCACGCACATTTTGGTGCAGGTTAAAAACATGGCACATGAAAAACATGAAAAGTGAGGCCTATTCACTTCAGACTGAAAATGCTTTTGCTGAATTAAATTAACATGTGGTTTTTTTTTTTTGCAATGTAGAGAAAAAGTGGCCTTTTTACCTTTGAAGATTTTTAATAGAATGTGTTTCTCTCTTCCCAGCACATCCATGTAAACTAAATGTATTATTCCTGTCTTAATAGACTTTGACTTGTTGCACATTTTGATAAACATTTTCAGTTAATAACACCTCTTTTTATAATGTGTGTGAATTAATAATGCACTTGGGACACATAATGGACTGATTTACATGAAATTAATATTATCTTTGTGTTTGTTTTATTTTTGGGGCCTACACAAAACATGGCTGCCTGTGAATCCATCAAGACTATGGCTTGAAATTTAATGAGAAGGGAGCATGCGCAGACTGTGGCAGCTTTCCTCATGACAAAAAGTCAAGGACAACCTGAATTCTTGTCATTCTGCCAATGTACCAGTTAGTTAAAAGTGTCCATCTACTGCGCTGAGAAGGAAGAAAAAGATGAATTAGATTGAAACATTTTTCCTAGTAAATGTTGCAATGTTTATAAATGTAGTTATTCATGTATGCTTCTTTTGTTAAGACTAGTGAAGTCAGGTTTTTAGAATGAGTCAGGGAAGTGTGACCTCATGCCTTTATGACTGACCAATCACGTAAGGTTCTCCTGAAAAATGTTACATCTTTGTGTACTCTGCCAATAATTATGGTATAAATACTGTCCTCTCTGGATGGGAGCCACCACTTCTTCTTTTTTTTCAGCTCAGCTGGCTTCTATGGGTTAGGTACGAGAAACGTCTCGGGAGATTGCTGAAGGGCAGGTTTGCGTCCGAGGAAATTCAGGGGGAGGTTTCTTGCTTCCACGTCATATCTTGGCACTTCATGCCGCATTCCTTTGAGGTCTGGTGAAGGAGGGGCTGCTTTCCTCTTTAGACACAGACAGACAGAGAGTGCAGTGGATCAGGATAGATGCTAAACTTTAAGTTCATGTTTTGACTAATTAATTAGGGATTTATTTGTCTTATGCATTTATTTCTCTTAATGGGAGATTTTTGCCAACTATTTAATTATTGATTAGCTTTGCAAGACTATTTTTCTTAGAAACTCTTTAAGAATTGTGACTGAAATTTTGCGCCACATTTTCATAACTACATGTAATGCTTATATGCAGACTGTAATGTGTTCTGTATTATTGATATTTTTCCTGTTTTCCAAATTCTGTAACCTGATTGATATTTTACTAATGAATAAAGGGTCAGAGAAAAATTAACTTTTTGGCTAGAAAATAAAACCCTTTAAAATACTCAACAACTCTCTTTATTGGCTTACAATAATAATTGTATTTTGACTGTTCATCTTTATTTAAATTTCTCCTGATGGTAATACATGGTGTGAAGGGCCCAACACCTTTTGAGCGGTAAAATAGAGGTAGCATGAGGGTTTTGCATTGAGAAACTACCAGAAGAAATTACCGCTCTCTATCAGTTTTTGGTAAGCAGAGGATGGTCATTATTGATTAGTTTGGTGATTAGTAATTATTGATTTCACCATCAACTACTCGACTAATGGATCATTGACCTTAAGAGGGAAATAAAATAATTGCCCAAATTAGATAAATGTCCAAATCCTGATTCCTGACTCCAATGCTCAGAACCTGAAGACTGGCAAAGCAGTACTGGCAGGTGATGCAAGAAGTGGTGTGAGTATCAATAGGGTTGTGAAATGGTGTTAATATGCTAGCATGTTTTTTGAAGTGTTGAAAATAGTAAGGATTTTTTACTGTTGGTGATATTTTGCTCATTTTGAATTGATGGTGTTATTGATTATATTGGTAATTTCATAGGACATATTTTTTTGGTTATTGATTACATGTTTTAACTCTTCATGTTAAGTTAGTGTCTTGTTCTATGTTGTCTGGAACACGCAGGTATGCACACCTGTGGAATCCCGGGAAGGAATAGCGGGTGGTAAATGGAAGCCACACTGCACTGAGGTTACTCGTCTGTTGGAATAGCACTGAGAAGCTAGGTAGGGCTGGCAGTGTTAAATTAGGGACTATTTTCTGTGTGAGTGATTAATAGCAAAGAGTTCGCTGGTGAAACTTTGGTCTGATATCACCTAGAAAGGGTCACACCAAAGGAGTAGCAGGTTCTTCTGAGCTTGATTGATAGCAAAAGGGTTCGCTGGTGAAACTTTGGCCTAAGATATATCCTGAAGGATAAGTCCAAAGGAGTAGCAGGTTCTTCTGAGCTTGATTGACAGCAAAAGGGTTCGCTGGTGAAACTTTGGCCTAAGATATATCCTGAAGGATAAGTCCAAAGGAGTAGCAGGTTCTTCTGAGCTTGAGTGAAAGGTAAGCGGAAGGGATTTACCTGTAGTGTTTGAAGAGTAAACGGAAAGTCTTACTTTGTGAAGGGTAAGCGGAATGTGTTACTCGCAGTGAATATAAATCTATCCTTTATTTAGCACAACAGACAGAGTAGCGAATGTATTTATGTTGTTACTAACAGAGTTATTGATTAAGAGAAATATTGCAGTAAGATTTTGTGGAGGGTCAGTGGTAGGAGTAAAACTGACTGAAATTTAGATTGACAGCTTTGGAGAAAAGAAATTGCATTGAACTATTGCAAAAATGAAACTGTTTGAAGGTTTAAAGAAGCTGTTAGGAGGTAAAGTGAAAAATTCGTTTTTTATTGGTGATGCTCCTGAAGGAACACCTGTGCATTTTATGTCTACCAGTTTGGGACAAAACACATGTATGTGGGTTCAACAATGGTGCAAGATTACTGAAAAAGAGGGTGCTTTGAGGTTTCCAAAAGATGGTACTTTTGAATTGCAAATTATTGACAAATTAAGGGAAGTGTTATGTGAAATAAAGACACCATCTAAAGCTGCACAATTTGAGGCCTTAAGCCTGTGGGAAAAAGCAGCAAGAGAGAAAGCAAGTGAGGATGAAAAGGTAAAGCACCATATACAGGAGAAGGGAATTAATGCTGAAAAAGAGCTTCAAATAAATAATAATTCAGGGGATGAAATAATGGATGCATTGTTAACTGAGTGTCCACCACTTTATGTGGTTCCCATGAAAAAGACTGAAAATAGTGCACCAGTAAATACTACAGGGGCTACTGCTTCTGTTGAACAGAGGGAAATACAGACTGAGAGAACTGTGCAGACATTGTATATTGACCCATTACCTGTTGATTCAGTACTGACAGTGATACCTCCAGGTGTTACTGCTTTAAATGTGCCTGATTTAGTCCAAGAATTGCAAACTGCAGATGCACAGACAATGCCTAGAAAAATTATGACTGTCCCAATTAATATGGTCCCTACTGAAAAGGTTCAAAGAGCTGCAGAATCAGTGATTTTGCCAGGGTTTATTTCAGAAACTCAGAATACACAGATTATTGAACAGAAATTACCCCAAGCACTGAAAGGCGAGGGAAAAATGGTATTTACAACATCTGCAGCCCAGGATAAAATGAATGTAATTGAAAATGGGATTTTTCAAACCTGCTTTGAGGAAGCAGCAGTGATTAAAAAGATAGAAAACATGGGAGATCATATTAACACAGGCCCTGGAAAAGAGAGACAGCCTAGTGTTTTAAATGGAACATGTGAACATGGAGACATTAACAGTCTCTGCTGTTTAAATAATGAAAATGTGAACCAGTGTCAAGAAAAAGAATTAATTTCCCTGAGTAAGGAAACAGCTACATGTTCAATAATTACTCATAATGGACTGACAGATTTGGCTCAAAAATATAAAACTGATGTTTCAGGAAGTTTTCCATTTCAGAAAGGTTTCAGGGTACACATGGATGATGAAGCAAATGAGAAAATGTGTTCTTCAGGAATGCAATTGCACATTGCAGAAATAAAATATTTTTTCAAATGCAATGGGTTTGAGAAATTAGGAGACAAATGGGCACGAAAACATGAGAAGAAAAAGAAACGACCAGACCTAGCAAGGAAACTGGTTAAGGAAAAGAAGCCACCAGATTTAGTTGAGAAAAATAATAAACAGAATGAGGGAGAGGCTTTTGCTTACTCATTGAGAGAAAAGGTGGGAGAAATGTATGTGCATATGCCACAGAATAAAAGTGAACTTGCAGCATTTCTGAACACAATCCCACAATTGAGAGACAAATTTATGCTGTGGTACCCACAAGTTGATGGATTTGATGAATTTTTAAAAGAGTTGTGCATTCATTTGGAAATGTTCTTTTACATTGCCATGCAAACAGAATTGTGGTTTGAATCTAAAGTTGTGGAAAGGCCAAGTGAAGAGACAATGAAAAGGGTTTGCATGAATGCACCATCATTTTCTGTTGTTATAGAGGAAAATATAGCAGTGATTTATTTCCTAAAGGGCAGAGTGCTAGCAAAGGATGTTGATTGGGTACAGATTAAAAGAACACAGGATGGAAGTAAAGGTGTTTTGGTTTGTGCAAATTCAGGTATGGATGTTGTACTGCTGGAAAATGTGTCCTTTTGCCATCTTTATAACAGATTTGAGCATTGGAAGAAGAAAACTAAATTTAAACATGATGCACAAAAACATGGAGAAATGCAGGTGCAAAATATGCCAGCTAAGCAAATGCAAATGTCAGTTCAGAAACAGGTACCTATGGCAGAAATTTTTCAAGCACAGATGGTCCCACAAAATATGGAAAATGCTAAAATTAATTTGAATGAGTTGCCCAGAGTAAATGTGAATTGTTTCCAGAGACAAAAACAGAACCCAGTCCAACAGGTTGCTCTTTTTGCAAATGAGAGTTTTAACACTCACAATTCTGAATTTACCAATTCCATTGTGAGGGCAGTGGAAAGTCCAGATTTAGTTGCAGGAGTTTTAAAGAAAGAAATTACAAACCAAGTATTAGAAAATTGTGCACCAAAATTAGGCCCATTTGAGGAAGATTGCAAAACTGTTGTCTGTGACTCAGGCCTAGCAGGAAAACAATTATTTTGCAAATTAAGCAGCACAGATTACTGTACACCAGATAATGCTATTTTTCAGATTCCTGATGAGGATGTACATTTTAAAATGGCCCATCAGGAGACAGTTGTAGCATTGTTTTCAGAAAAGACAGTTGAAAAATTACCTTCTGCTTTGGAAAAAATATTAAACACAGAAATAAGAGAGTTCACAGAGAAGGATGCCAGGCTAATAAAATGTGCTGAACATGTCTTATTAAAATTTGAACCAGATGACATGTATTCAGGAACACAATCAGTTGCAGGAATTTTACCAATAAAAGGATTTTTGATGGAACTGATTGGAAGTTTGTGTAACTTTCTGATCATAGGTTCACAGAAAATAAATGAAAAGAACAGAATAGTGCAGGAGATTAAAAGCATATTTTTTCCATGTTGTCCTGTGGTACCGAATCCAGCCAATATATTTTTTCACATTCCATGTGGTGAAGAATGGCTTACTTTTATTGATTTTTGCCAAGTTCATGTCACAGTGCCATTGCATGAGAATAGTCAGGAGTACTGTCAAAAAGAAGATGAATATCTGGGACACAAAATTGGAAAGGGAGGTAGAAAGGTGTCACCAGAGAAGGTGGAAATAATTTCCAAGATGAATCCACCTCAAATTCAGAAAGAAGTCAGGACATTTTTGGGAATGGTTAGCTGCTGTAGAGAGTGGTTAATAAACAGTTCCCTAGTGGCTAAGCCTTTACTGAGGCTGACACACTCAGGTGTGTCTGATCCGCTTCCATTGGACAACAATTGCACAAAAGCATTCCTAGAGTTGAAAGAGAAAAAATGGCGCGCCCCAGCACTAGGAATGAAAGTTTATTTGAAAGAAAATACACTAATTTGCAGTGAGAGGGAGGGCTGCGCTCTCTCATTGCTTATTCAAAAAGATGAATGTTTTCAAGGGTCTGTGATGTATTGCCCAATGGCCTTTGACCCTAACTTCACAGAAATGTCAGCAAATGGATTGGATTGTGATGAAAATGAATATGAGTGTCTAAATATCATGAAAATATGCATAAAGCCAAATTCAGACTTGAAGGATGAACATCTGAGTCAGCCCAACAATGTCCATTTTGTAGATGGCCCATGTTTGAAAGGTGACACATTAAAAGCAGCACATGCTGTGCTCCTTATACATGATGTTGTCAAAGCTTCATGGTTTTTAGTAATTACCCCAGCCCAAAATTCGAAATTGATTGCCCTTACCCTAACATGCAGTATATCTGCTCAATTGGGAGTCACTGTTGTCATGGGAGAGAGAAATGCTAATTCAGTTGCACAAAATTGTGTTCTGTTAGCATGTACATTCTATGGAATCTTCACAGATGAATTAAAAGAGGCTCAAGAAAATGTTTTTGCAGCAGCACAACAGGGTTGTATCAGAACTGTTTTTGAGAAAAATGACAATTGCAAAGTGGCAAATGTGTTATTGCAAAGACTGATGCCCAGGTATAGATTGCCAGTTTCTCTGAAATCAGATCATAATGTGGTCTCAAAAATAATGAGTGCAGAACAACAGATTGGACAAGAAATGGATTGTAGCTATCTGCCTGAAGTGTCACGCATAATAAAGCAAAACAATGGCAGCACAGAGTTACCTTTTGCAAAAGACTGTTTTTCAGCATTACCAAAGTGGCTTGAAAATGCATATGCAAATGCACTTGTGGAAAACACTGAGGAGAACACTAGCCATTGCTGTGTAGGTCTGGTTGATGTACAGTGTGCAGTTTCTCACCAGATTGCAGCTGCTACACAAGATCTGCATAATGGATGGTGCAACGGTTTTGATCTGAGAGATGTTGTGGTGAAACATCTGAATCTGATCAAAGTGAAAATAAGAGTGAAAGGCCTTGGTTGAAAAAGTGCAAAGGATTGATGGTGCTCTGTCAGAGTTTCTCAGCACCTAAGTAGTCCAATTTGCATGGAAAGTATGAGCCATACTGATGACAAGCTGATGACAATGAGTAAAGAAATGCTGAAACTGTCCTGTTGAATTCCTTTTTTATTATTTTAGTTACTTATTTTAAAGAAGACTAACTGTTCCAAGAAGCTACTTACAGATCTCTGCACTAAAACATTTGAGCTTGGCTATATATGATCTGATTACAGACCAAACTTGTGTTTGCCTTAGAAATAGAAGTAACATTCTTATATGCTCAGCTTTCGCATATTTAAAAAAAAAAAAAAAAAAAAAAAAAAAAAAATTGTCACTTATGAAATGAAATATGTGTGATAAATTATAAATCATTTTATTATGATTTGAATTATCAAGAGGGTGGATTGATGGAGCAGATTTCATCTGCAGTCATGCATTGTTTTATTTTTTTGTGCTTCAGACAGGCTGCATTTAAATTGCCACGCACATTTTGGTGCAGGTTAAAAACATGGCACATGAAAAACATGAAAAGTGAGGCCTATTCACTTCAGACTGAAAATGCTTTTGCTGAATTAAATTAACACGTGTTTTTTTTTTTTTTTGCAATGTAGAGAAAAAGTGGCCTTTTTACCTTTGAAGATTTTTTATAGAATGTGTTTCTCTCTTCCCAGCACATCCATGTAAACTAAATGTATTATTCCTGTCTTAATAGACTTTGACTTGTTGCACATTTTGATAAACATTTTCAGTTAATAACACCTCTTTTTATAATGTGTGTGAATTAATAATGCACTTGGGACACATAATGGACTGATTTACATGAAATTAATATTATCTTTGTGTTTGTTTTATTTTTGGGGCCTACACAAAACATGGCTGCCTGTGAATCCATCAAGACTATGGCTTGAAATTTAATGAGAAGGGAGCATGCGCAGACTGTGGCAGCTTTCCTCATGACAAAAAGTCAAGGACAACCTGAATTCTTGTCATTCTGCCAATGTACCAGTTAGTTAAAAGTGTCCATCTACTGCGCTGAGAAGGAAGAAAAGATGAATTAGATTGAAACATTTTTCCTAGTAAATGTTGCAATGTTTATAAATGTAGTTATTCATGTATGCTTCTTTTGTTAAGACTAGTGAAGTCAGGTTTTTAGAATGAGTCAGGGAAGTGTGACCTCATGCCTTTATGACTGACCAATCACGTAAGGTTCTCCTGAAAAATGTTACATCTTTGTGTACTCTGCCAATAATTATGGTATAAATACTGTCCTCTCTGGATGGGAGCCACCACTTCTTCTTTTTTTTCAGCTCAGCTGGCTTCTATGGGTTAGGTACGAGAAACGTCTCGGGAGATTGCTGAAGGGCAGGTTTGCGTCCGAGGAGATTCAGGGGGAGGTTTCTTGCTTCCACGTCATATCTTGGCACTTCATGCCGCATTCCTTTGAGGTCTGGTGAAGGAGGGGCTGCTTTCCTCTTTAGACACAGACAGACAGAGAGTGCAGTGGATCAGGATAGATGCTAAACTTTAAGTTCATGTTTTGACTAATTAATTAGGGATTTATTTGTCTTATGCATTTATTTCTCTTAATGGGAGATTTTTGCCAACTATTTAATTATTGATTAGCTTTGCAAGACAATTTTTCTTAGAAACTCTTTAAGAATTGTGACTGAAATTTTGCGCCACATTTTCATAACTACATGTAATGCTTATATGCAGACTGTAATGTGTTCTGTATTATTGATATTTTTCCTGTTTTCCAAATTCTGTAACCTGATTGATATTTTACTAATGAATAAAGGGTCAGAGAAAAATTAACTTTTTGGCTAGAAAATAAAACCCTTTAAAATACTCAACAACTCTCTTTATTGGCTTACAATAATAATTGTATTTTGACTGTTCATCTTTATTTAAATTTCTCCTGATGGTAATACATGGTGTGAAGGGCCCAACACCTTTTGAGCGGTAAAATAGAGGTAGCATGAGGGTTTTGCATTGAGAAACTACCAGAAGAAATTACCGCTCTCCATCAGGTGTACTCGTCCCCCTCCCAGCGCTTCCTCCTATGTCAACAAATGTTGGTGTTTCTGTCATCAGTTATTTTGCCTTCTAGCCACATGTTATTCCTGTTGGAAAAGCTAGAGGAAAATTCTTCCTCACCGCTTAGTTGAAGGCAAAAGGTTAGTGATCCGAGCTGCTATCTCATCCAGTTTAGATTTCAGCAATGCATTTTTTCTTGCTTACTTAAATATGTTACCTGTCGAATTCAGACTGTGCAAAATGAGGCTGCCATGTCTCTTAAATTACCTTAGTGTGCTTTTGCTATTTCTATGGTGGACTTTTTTTCACAGTTTACTATTGAATAAACAGATCTCATTTAAACGCTGTGCATGGTGCACAAACAAAGTACTTGCCGTTATGTGCAATGAGCATCTGAGCTCTCCGCTTCTGTCCTACATGCCTTTTCACATGCTTTGTTCCTCTTGTCATGCACTTTTGGTTGTACCCGTGTTCCAGTGAACCACAGCAGACAGACTTTTTCTTGGTTCTTGCTATTTTCCAGGACACCAGTATTAAAGACTTGCCCAAGTGAGTGTAGGTTGAGAGGTGTGCAGGTGAGAGTTCATCACATTTAATATTTGCATTGCCAATGCTTGTTTGTTCTGTACAATTATACAACAAAAATGTTATAACTTCTTCTTGCATGACCTATTTGTGATTCATTCAACCATCAAATGCATTCGTCTGCCTTTAACCACACAACTCTACAACTGGAGCCAATATAGAAAAAGTCACCAGTACAATCTTTTTTCAGTAGGTGTTCACTTAAAATAAAAAAAAGGTGCCTTGGAAACATTTTCCAGAAAAAGAAAAAAAAATTGTAAAGATATTTCAATACAGCTGATGGCAGGCAAACACTGAGCCAGCGGAGGATGTGAAAGGACGTGATGGGAGGAGCCCGGAGGTGCACGTGAGGCGCGGCTATACATAAGTAGGTGGGAGCCGAAGAAGGGACACAGAGGCGCTGCCATCATGTGGCCAGACCGTGCATAGGAACAATCCAGGGATCGGGTGCCCGGACGCTCAGGGGCCTACGGAGGGCTCGCAGGCTCAGGAGGGTGCGGGCAGAGCAATTCAAACACCCGAGGGGGTAGCCCGATCGGCAATCTTCCGGGCTACCTGTACGTCGATGGGGGTAAGGTGAGCGGTGGATGAACACTCTCCGCTGCTATCTTGCGCCCCTCTGCCATATGTCCACTATTGTGGCACCCTCCTCAATTTACCCTTGTTGCCTGCAGCCTCCTAAACATCGGGTATTTTTAGCCAGTTGGGCTTCCCATTGAGCCTCTCATTAACTGGATGGCTCCTGTACATTGCTTGCCGGCCATAAAATCACACTAACTCTTCAAGTTAACTCGCTCTATCACACCCAGTGGCAGGCTTATTGAATTACTCAAAGATACAACGATAGGGGGAGCAGGAACAGGATCCAAGTAGCAGTGAAGCCTGGGTCTTGGCTATCACGAATTCAGCTGGCACATGCATTGGGAGCCCTGCTGCTTCAGTCTTCTGATCCTGCGTGATCGACCTGTTGTGAGCGTGGTTACAGCGTTAAAACCATTGCCCCAGGGTTGAGCCGGAGTGCTGCCGAGGAGGCCTGGTTAGGTCCCTGAGTGGCTCCCCACCCCGTTCCGACCCCACCTGGTGCGCCTTTGGAGTGTCCGTGGAGCACCCCCTCCAGAAACCTCGGTCTTATCTCCTGTGATTTTGCTATCTACGGCACCCCACCTACTTACTACTCTGCTCAGCCCCCCCCCAAACTTCTATTGACGCTGCCCTCTTCCGCACTTTAACAGAGACTTCGTCAAGAACCAGCTGGCAACACTCCAACATAATGAGGTCAAGCAGACCTAAGGGCAACACCAACCGGGTCCAGCGCAAAAGGAAGGGCCAAAAAGCCACCAACACAGATCTTCAAGTCTCTAACCTCACACAAAACTGTTCTTCATCTCCACCTTTGGAGGTCGGCTTATTAGTTGTCGCCATTTACCTCATCTTTGACCTTCATGTTTGCCTCATGGCCTAAGGCCCAAAAGAACAATATTTAAAACATTTCATTTATAAAAGACGAGGGCACGATTCTATATCCATCTTTATGCAGGAGGTTAATAGGGTACTCCCAGTGCTACAACTCCCTATGACTCCTCCCTGGCCAATCAGACAGTGATGCAGGTGCTGTCCAGAAAATACAATTCAATGACTTAACCGTTCAGCACCCCTTTCTCAGCCCTACTTTCGCCTCCACAAGCCCCTTTCCAAAACAACAACCGACCAGGTCTTCTCCTGCTTTCTCAACGCAAAAAGTAAACACCCAACAGGACTCCTTTTCTGAGCTGGTAAATTGCGTTCAACACAAGATCAGGTCCCACTCTAAGCCATAAATGGCACAACGCACACTAGCTATGCTGCATCTGAAGACATTCTCAGTTCAGAAAATCAAATCCTGCAGCCTGAGCAGGGCATATTTTCACAAAATCGATAACAACCAACAACGGATCTGTATGGGGATATCAACATACCCCTTTACCTGCCAAAGACATTGTTAACATGTCATCCTAACATTTATCGGCGACTTTCAAGTTGAGTCCAATTCTAAACTGTAGCATAAATTTGCCTATTGATATAAGGACTTGGCAACAACTAATCAAACTCTTGACATCACTGCCCAGGTGTTGGAATATAAATCGAACAAGTTTGACATCCAAATTTCGTTGTTAGAGACACTAACCAAATTCACGCCATCCATTGACTCTCGCTTTGAATGCCTCATCGCCACAGTGAGCAGCTTACTATTAAAAGTCCACCAACGCTCACCGTATCAGGCATACAAGAGTGAATCTGCTCAAACTTGATTGAAAAGCTACTCACTTTGTCCTCCATAGTGGGCGACCTGCTCTAGGAAGTAAAACTGATACGAAAAGCCCAGCCTTCATGACCAACTCTCAAATCAGTCTGTCTTCAACAACCTTGCCAAGCACTACTGCACAACTACCAATGCTGGCATCAGCGGAGCTCCCTACCACAGACACGACCCTGAATAATGTTCTGGAAGTCAGTGTGCAGACACATATCGTTCCTTCAAACCTCAAAATACTGGACAATAACAACTCGGTTCCCAATAAAGTAGATGCTACTGTGCTACCCATTATTGCAACCAGTTCACCAATAAATCTTGAGAATGCAACTTTCAGCACATCTAGCACCGCCCCTCCTCAACTGTTGAGAAAGCAACTCAGGAAACTGAATAAAAAACAGGATAAGATCATGAAAGCAGCAAGCCAGGATTCCTCGATCAAAAAGTTTTCCAACCCACAAAAAAAGAGATCTGTGTAGAAGCTGAGTCCGACTATATCTCGAATCCTCAGAATTCGGAAACTGGACACCGGAACAATAGCGAGGTAAATTTGATCAGGACCAGCTATTGTAAGGGCCTACTCGCTCATTCTGAAGAGCTGCTAGCAGGTGCTCTGCTTGCTCACAAAGTGAATGGGCAATAAAGTTGCCTTGAAATCTTATCTTGTCACATTTCTCCGCTTTCAGACACAGAGGTCAAAAGTCAGTATTCTCTTTCTACATTAACTTTTCTTTCTGTGACTGAAGTTAGAGGATTTTGTAAAATGAACTGTGTAATAATCAAGATGAGAACAGTTCATGGGTCAAGAACATTACAGTTCGGGCGAGTAGTGTATTCAAGTCACTAGACCTGCAGGCCTAGTAACATTTTTATGATTTTTCAAGCCCTGGGGAGCACTCTCTCAAGTCCCAAGTGTTTCCCCATGTCCTCAAAAAACAAACAGAACACAAATTCCTGTAAGGTTGGAGATCATAAATGCAGACGGGACTAGCCTACAGCCACCTGCTGCACAGGACGCACAATAAAAACCAGTTTCACCTCTATGTAAGGCAGTTCCTGCGACCCTTCTTGAACCAGGCCATTCTCAAGCCCCAAGTGGGCATGACACCACCAGGAACTCAGGCTCATTACTATCAAAAGAACTAAACTGCACACAGCTAGCACAGTCAAGGCTGTATTCCAAAGCTGTGGTCACCTCAGGCCGCTACTTGACCAATAGAGCAGCTAGATACACTCCCATCCCTCAATCAAGAATTAGGACCCTCAATAAACAATCGCACAGGCTGCTGATGCCTTTGATCCACCCAGTGCAACTTCAAAGCATAATAATATATCTCAAGACGCCTCCACTTTAATGACAATCTGGCATCCTAAGTACACCTTCCAAGGCAATAATGATATCTTGAATCAAGGAAACCTTGTTAAACTCTTGGCCTCTCACCCAAACCTCGGTTATTTAAACTCTAATAACATAACAGCTTTACAGTTCATTCCCTTAAACATACTGCCCCATAAGGAAGCAATTGCAGTGACTTGGTCCACTCAATCAGCAGTCAATTCAATATGAGCAAATTGCTAATTTTTAGAAGAGTGGGGCATATTAATAACACTTCCAACAGCTCCTACTAAAAAGGACACGGAGCAAGGCTGTTGTCAGCCCTCCATTTCCAGTAGCCAGGGAAAAAAACAAAGCCTCAGTGGAGTTTACAAAGCTCATACACCATCATCTTTTCTTAGAAATGCAGCTGGCTCGCTCCATCCAAAAGCTGTTAATAACTACCAAACATTAATAATTTCAACTCACAATCAGGCAGGGAGACACTGCAAGTTTGCTATTCCTCCAGCGGAAAAACCTCAAGAGGATTGGGGATGGTCCACTGCCACCCTGTCCAGACCCCCATTAAACTGACTTTCACTCAAAGGACACGCCAGCCTAATCCTTAACTCGAGGAACGAGGCCAAATCTATGTTTCTAATATCGTGGAACATAGCTGGCATACAGAATATCCTAATGGACTCTGACGCCATTTTTTTTCACATCTCATGATACCATATGTGTCCAGGAATTGTGGCGTGAGGTGGAAACCCTGCTTGAAGGCTATTATGAGTTTTTCTCTCTTGCCGCTAGACAGTCCACCAAGGGCCACACAATGGTCGACCTGTCCATCTTTCTCCCATTGGGTCTGTGTGAGCTGCACACCACTTGACACCACAAATTATGTTGTGTGGAAGTCAAAAATTGGAGCCACAACTCCATACAGAGCAATCGGTTCTTGCTAAATGTGTACATTCACCCCAAAAGCCATGGGAAAAGACAAATGGTGAAGGAGCTGGAGCATTTGATATCAGTTATCAGGTTCAATCACCCCAAAGCCCATCTCATTCCAACCAGGGATTTTGACCTAAATCTGCTTTACAACCCTCTTAGCATCCCCTCTGATGAACTACTGGAATTCCGATGGCTTATTCCATTGCAGGTAACAATTTCACAAAGAACAGACTTCATTGGACACACTCTGATAGCTGCCTTAGAGGGGATGTCCCGACTGACATTTTTCGAAAGATCAACCATCTCATTTCACTCATTCTCCCCCAAAAGATCAGCTACTTTAGATTACATCTTCTGTTCAACTTCACTGTCCAATGCGATTAAGTCTTTCTCTTTCACTGTGCGCTGTGAAAGTGATCATATGCCACAAGGTCTACTTAGAAAAAACTGCAGCAACAAGCACATTTTACAGACCGTCAGTTCTAATGCCACTTACCAAAATTGGAAACAAATAAAATAGAACTCGTAAGTTGCAAACAAATTACATTTCCTGGAAAACAACTTTTCTTCATCAAAGGCCACATTTGCGGCATATTATTTACGACTGATAATCCTTTGTGCAACACAGTCTCTTTGCCCTTGCCAGCAGCCACCAGTTACGCCAAGCCTCAAGGTACTCCAGAACTGCTCCATCGCAACGTTGGTTTTCAAAAGAGCTTAAAACGTTGAAAAGATCTCTGAACAAAAAGATTAGATTGCTAAAAACTGTACTGTCTTTCATGCGGAACTACACATCTCACGCAGTAAATATAAACAAGCATTTGCAATGGAATAGGTCTCGCATTAGGAAAGTGTGAGCTATTGGCTCGAATTTATCAGTTGTACTGACCTTCTCCTTTGGCTCCTGCGGTCCCGGGCAGTTCCTGGCTCCCTGCCGAAAGTGCCACGCGTCTGCCTCTAACGCTGGTCTCCCCCCGCCGCCGCAGCCTCTTGCAATCTCGGCACGGCCGCAGGGAGGGGGGGACTGCATGATCCACAATCCCTAGCGGCAGGAAGCCGCACACGCCTGTCCCGCGCCCGGAGGCGCATAAAACTCCAGTAGAGCCCCAGTGGAGCGGGGGCTCGAATTTATCAGTTGTACTGACCTTCTCCTTTGGCTCCTGCGGTCCCGGGCAGTTCCTGGCTCCCTGCCGAAAGTGCCACGCGCCTGCCTCTAACGCTGGTCTCCCCCCGCCACCGCAGCCTCTTGCAATCTCCGCGCGGCCGCAGGGAGGGGGGGACTGCATCATCCAGAATCCCTAGCGACAGGAAGCCGCACACGCCTGTCCCGCGCCCGGAGGCGCATAAAACTCCAGCCGAGCCCCCGCGTCGCGGGACGCGCGCGGGCAGCTCCGGGCTAAGACCGGGCAACGTGCGGGCCGTCTTAGGCCGTCTGAGGCAGGACAAGGCAGGGCAGGGCCATCCCCCTTTCAACGGACATTTGGACTTACATTCTGCGCCAGTAAACGGTATTGTGGTCAAGGATTTTTGTAATATATTGTTTATAGCTACTTCCTGTAAAATATCAATGCTCAGTATTGCTACCTACTATTCTCTGGTGAAAAATGTGTACTCGATATGGGGTTGGGGGAAATGGGGGTTTGGGCCCCCTTGATGCCTTCTTTACCAGGGCTGAATCATTTATAAATCAAGAAATTGAGCTCACGCAGAAAAGACTATCACTGGAGACACGTTGTATTCTAACTGAAACATCTATAGGCGGCCCTTCATCTAACCTACCAAAACCAGCCGAATGCAGCCTGGTTAGTGTTCATCATCCAGTCATTGGACCTCTTGAGACAGAGGTGGTAGCTGTAGACTCATCCAGCATAGTCGAAGATATGTCTCCCTTGCCCCCCTTACCGTCTCCCCAAATTGTTACACGCTCCACACGCCAGTTACAGGGTGGTGGAAACACAATTCCAACTATAACACGGAAAAGGAAGGTGAGGGACTTACCCGCCCCAATCCAACAGACCAATAAAGCAGATAAAATAAAAGGTTCTGCCCGTGGGAAAACTGGTCTTCCCGATGAGGTAGCCGCCATTTGCTCCACTGATCGACACACCCCTGGATGTCATTGTCCCTGCACGCAGCCCCAAACTGATTTAGGAGGTGTGTTACTATCTAAATTAGTAGATAAATTCACAATATTGCTAAAGCCACTGCTAACTAAACTTGCCGATATTAATACGAGATTAGAAATTATTGAGCAAAAACTACCAACCCAGTCTAGTCAGCCATTGAATGGAACCCTGGTAGCATCAGGGGGGCCTAGTGCATGCCTGGCATCTGTCCTCAATCAGCCATCCACTGCAATTAATGTTCCCCACAGAGAAGGCACATATACCCCCACATTATGTACTAATGGGACAAATGTTACATTATGAAATCCAAACTAAAGGAGGAGATCATTAAGTGAGGGAAACAACAGGGGTTTGAACAGGGACAGCTTAACTATTGTACAAACTGCCCTTGGCAATGATAATTTTAACCTACCCCCCAATGCACACCCTATGTTATTGTCCTTACCAATGTACCACCTTTAACTCCCAATACTGTGGAACATTGGAGCTTTTTAAGAAACAGGGCACTTCATCTATTGGACACTAAGACGGGACTGGGCAGTCGTTTGTTTCAGGAATTCAAAATGGCTAGAAGGGTCCCATGGATAGGCAGATCAATTAAATCCAGCAGAGGTGACTGCATAGTACTGAATTTTGGATCAAAAGATCTAGTACAGAACATTTTGGAGAGAGCGGGGACAAGGCACATGGGTAGTGAAGGGATACACATTCTACCTCTAGGTTTTTTCTATCGGACTCCTCCCCCTTTACCCTTGTATAGAAGCCAACCACCAACTAGTGCTTAAAATCAGGGGAGGTATGAGTATAATGTGCAAACATTTAACCGGCTTGACTTGGCCTTTTCCAACTTAGATGCCCAAGACTGACTGCTGGATAAGATGGTAAATGACAACATATTAAGGGACCCTTTAAGTACCCATCTACCTGCCATTAGTAAGGAACAGGAACCCATGGACATATGCAGCTTGCAGCCATTAATCCTTATTGATCAGCAGGGGCAGGCAGAGAATGGCAGTAACCATGTCAAAACTGGGGGAGGGTCAATAGTTAAGGCATCCCCTGAACATTAACAGAAGTAATAACGACTCCGATCTTAGAATTTTAAGCTGGAACGTCGCCGGCCTTGAGCCAAGACTCGCTGATACAGAGTGGCTACATATATTATCCTCTCAGGACATAATTATGTTTCAAGAAACATGGGCCACCCATGATCTGTATATAGAAGGATTCCACTGTTTCAGTGTAGCGGCACCTAAGCCAAATTTCGGCCGTGCGGCTGGAGGCTTATTTATTGGGATCAGTATCGCAGCTGGTGGGAGTGTTAAGATAATAAATACTAACAACCCCAATATACAAGCAATAGAGAACAAGTGCCAAGCCCCTTTTTATTTAATAAATTTCTATTTTTTTTTTGGGGGGGTTTTAAAAGATCTTTATTATGCAGTATGTGGTTATCATACATATCACAGCCCATAGCTCCGCAAAGACTGTGTGAGTATACAGTAGTTTGCTTGGTTCTGAACAGGATGACACAGCCATTCAGCCGACAACCCGGGGGTCCGGCGGCGAGTTCCATATGACAGCTTGTATAACCATCTGTTTACTAATGATGTTAACGGTAGATCTCATGGTTTTACATTTTATCCTCAAGATTCGTGTCGCAATGGTCACCCAGCGTTTGCCTCATGAGTGTAACTTCCCAAAGTCCCATAGGTCGTGTGTGAGTCAGCTGTGGGTAGTCAGAAAGGGGGTGGGGAGTCGGTTATATATGCGTCTCCAATGCTGATTCAGTGTTGCTGCTCTTGTATTGGCAATGTGTGTATCAGTATAGCTCACTGAGGCATAGGAGTGAGCAGGTGTAGTCAGCAGGGTTAGTCCGCAGCCATGTCGGGTAGGGTTCAAATTACTGAGCAGTAGGGTGCCTGTGTGGCCTCCCAGTTACATCACTGGGTGGGCGCTAGGGACATGTCAGCGTCCAATAAACAGAGTGTCCTATCCCTGCGCAACACGTATGTAGCCAGGTGTCCAAGTGTACCTCTTGCAGTGTGTGAGTGGCATTGCGTCTCCGCAATTCGCAGGTGGCATGAGGTCCCGAGGGATTGTCTCCTGTTAGTAACGTGTCATCTCTTGTGTCTTCATTCAAAACAAGGAAAATGGGTCCGGTCAGGGAACTTGACCAGTAAACAAACTGTTCCCTACGCCAATATAGTGGCTGGGAAAACCGGGGGTCGGGGAAGGTGTTAATAGTAGGGGAGGGGAGAGGGGGGGAGATCATTGCAGGTTCCGATGTGGGGCATCTGTTGTAAGGTGGGGCCCAGCGGGGCTTCATGTAACGCACAGGGACAGCCGAGCGGGGGGGGGGGGGGAAAGAGAGGGGGAATGGTGGCGGGGGAGGGGTGCGAGTCCCCCGT
Organism: Lissotriton helveticus; assembly: GCF_964261635.1. NCBI lineage: Eukaryota > Metazoa > Chordata > Amphibia > Caudata > Salamandridae > Lissotriton > Lissotriton helveticus. The sequence goes on from NC_136057.1 coordinate 607,098,438, forward strand.
CTCATTCAAGAGTATGTGGGCAATATCTGCAGTGGAGGGTCAGGGCGCAAGTCGGCGGTGGTCAGGGTGGTGGCTCAGGCCATCTATGCGGTAATTTGTCCCCTGCAGGTGGACGGGCGGGCGGGGGGGGGGGAAGGGGGGGGGAGGCCGGCTCCCCCTTTGGTGTTAGTGTCCACTGCTGGCGCAGGACGTCAGGGCCAGGGTAACGGCGCGCACTCATTGTCCCAGAGGTGTCCAACGTGTAGAGGGGAGGCAGTAGCATCCCCACCCAGGGCTGTATGTCTCTGACCGGCGAGAGGCGCGTGGGCAGGGGGGGAGGGGTGCAGGGCTGCATTCGCTCTCAGTGTCGGTTAGTATCACTATGTCTATGATGCCTGTTGTCTCATGTGACCCCCCTTTCCTGGCAGGCGTGATGGAATGCCTTTAGGAGGTCGCTCCAAGGCTGGGCGATAGGGAATTTGCTGTTTCTTCTCGAAGAAGGACTGTGCCCTCCGCTCGCGCCCAGTTAGTGAAGGAAGCGCGCCAATGACGAACATGGGGGGGGGGGGGTCGCTGCCTTCCAGTGCTTGGTGATCAGGCGTTTAGCCGTTATGAGCCCCATGTCCCAGAAGCGGGTCCGCACTTTGTTGAGTTTCGTGCGTTTATACAATCCTAAGATGCATGCTTCCCACGTGTGTGGTATTTGCTCTCCGGCTCTGCGTGTGAGGAGCGTCACGACCTCGCTCCAGTATGTGCGCAGTTCAGGGCATTGCCACAGCATATGTAAGAGGTCTGCTCCAGCCAGAGAGCAGCGCGGGCAGGCAGCATCCGTGGTGGCAAAGTATCTATTTATCTTGTCAGGCGTCAGGTAAGCGCGGTGTAGAATATAGGATTGTACGATTTTGAAGCGGGGGCTGCGCGGGATATATGTCGGTCCGGCTAATATCATTGCCCATTCTTTGTCGGTCCAGGCCCGCCCTCTGTCCGCCGCCCACCCATCACGCAACCGCAGCGTAGATGGCTGCGAGTGTGCCTGCAGAGCCTGCGCCAACCAATGGATGATGTGCGAGCCAGTCCCCATAACATGGAGGTACTGTATAAAGCAGTGCATCGGTAGTTCCTCCGTTACATCTCCCCAGCAGGTAGTGAGTGTGCGCAAGAGGGACGCATGTAACAGGAACTGCCCAGCAGGGATCTCTGTGGCGGCAGCTAGGTCCGCAAAGGTGAGTAGCGCTCCCTCAGCATACAGGTCGCCCAGGGTATCCACCCCTGCTTGAGTCCAGCTAGTCAGACAAGGCACAGTCAGTGCTCCCGTTGGGCTCGGGGTGCCTAGAATGGGCATGGTCGGGGCGTATGGTGTTGTAGCCCGGGTGAAATTCAAACAGCGCAGGAAACATTTACGTGCCACCGCCAAGTATATCTGGAGGGGGCGGGGGGTTCGGGATATCGGGTGGAACAGGGTATTTATTTGCGTTTGCGTCCAGGCAGCAGCGTCCGAAGCTGTGTCCTCAAGGTGTTTGCCGCTAAGCCACTCCGACACCCACTGCATCTGTGCCGAAAGGTAGTACAGTTCCATGTTGGGAACCGCCAAGCCTCCCATTTCCGTTGGCATGTAGAGTTTAATCAGCGCTACTCTAGGTTGGCCCTTGTTCCAGATGAGGCTTCTCAGCAGGGTCTCCAGAAGATTTTGTTCGGCACATAAGTCGGTATATTAGCGAAGTAGTATAGCAGCCTAGGCAGTACTATCATTTTGATAAGTGCTATCCGACTTGGCACATTAAGGGGTAAGGTGTTCCAGAACGCAATCTGCGCCCGAATCGAGGCAATTGCTCTTAGGAGGTTCCCCTCCAGGACATCCAGTGGAGTCCGGTAGATGCGTATCCCCAGATAGCGGAACGTGGTGGGATACCACTGTAGCCTGCCGCCGCCCAATTGCACATCACACTCTGGCGTATCCGGGTGGAAGGAGTAAGCCCCCGATTTGGACCAGTTGACTCGTAATCCCGACATCTCCTCAAAAGTTCGGAAGATGTCGGCCAGAGAAGCTGGGATGTTGGTTATATCCCTGACGTACAACAGTAGGTCATCTGCGTACAGCGACACTGCATTGAGACCGTCCGCCAGCGGGATGCCCCAGTCTGCCCCCTGTGTCCTAAGTATCGTGGCCAGGGGCTCCATGGCTAGAGAGAACAGTAGAGGCGACAGGGGGCAGCCCTGCCTAGTGCCCCTGCAGACTCGGATAGCATCCGAGAGCAGCGCACTCGTGCGTACCCGAACTGTCGGCCTGCTATAAAGCAAGTCCACCATAGCCTCGTATCCACCACCCAACTGGAACTTTTCCAATACCGCTCCCAGGTACGGCCACTCCACCGAGTCGAAAGCCTTTTCCAGGTCCAATATCAAGCACCCTGCTCTAGGCCACCGCAGGGTGGCATACTCCTGCACCCGGAATAGGCGTCGGATATTGTGGGAGGTGTGGCGTGTTGGGACAAAGCCATTTTGATCCTGGTGCACCAGTCGGGGCACATAAGGGGCCAATCTCCGAGCTAGAGTGGAGGCCAATATTTTGTAGTCGGTATTGAGCAGCGCCAGCGGGCGATAAGATCCCACCTGTGTGCAGTCCTTGTCCGGTTTGGGAATGGAGATCAGGGTCGCCTCATTTAACGTCGGGGGTAAGGCAGCGTCCTCCAAGGCCGCAGCATACATCCTCAGAAGTTCAGGGATGAGTATGGCCGAGCCTGCTTTATGAAATTCGGCTGGAAGCCCATCCGGGCCCGGGGATTTGCTATTAGACAAGTTAAAAATTGCATCGCGAATCTCTTCAGGATCAAGCCGGGCTCCCAGCTCGTCCTGCTGCGCAGCAGTCAGTTGCGGCATTGGCAGGGGGGCAAGGTAGCCAGTAATGTCGGGGCACGGGTGAGGTAGTCGTGAGCGATACAGTGCGGTATAGTGTGTGGTGAATGCGTCATGGATCTGGCGCTGCGAGTAAAGTAGGCCCCTCCCCTCCACTTGTATCGCTACCACTGGGGTTGAGCGCGTCTCTTGTGATATCAGCCAGGCCAGTAACTTGCCAGGTCTGTCACTCATGTGATGTGTTCTCGCCGAGTGTGCTGCGTAGTTAATGTCGCGAAGTCGCTCCAAGAGGCCCGCGTGTTCTGCGTGCGCCTCCTGTAGCGAGTCAGCGCTACCCTCAGCGGCCTCCCCCTCCCTCTCGAGTAGAGTAGTCTCCAATCTGGTGAGTTCGCTCTCTAATTGCTGTCTCATGTGTCCCTGTGTTCTCAAGCAGTGGCCCCGGACCACCACCTTGAAGGCATCCCACTCGACCTGTGGGGAGGACGCCGTGCCTGTGTTGTCCTCGAAATATTGAGCAGTACGTGTGAGAAGGGATTCGCGAAAAGCCGCGTCCAGTAGCATCGCCGGTTGCAGTCTCCAGGTGGGGACGGGAGGGTGTGGTCGGTCCCAGGCCATGGTCAGAAAATGCGGATTGTGGTCAGAGTGCGTGCGGCCCATGTATAGTGCGTCAGTCACAAGGGGTAGGAGGTCAGTAGTGGACATGAATCTATCCAGGCGGAAATGTAAGTCGTGGGCGTCTGAATAGTAGGAGTAGATTCGCGTCCCAGGGTTGTGTGATCTCCAAACATCATGGAGGTCCCATTGCTCGGCCCACTCCAGCAGTGCCTTCGTGGCTCCGCGTGTCGGAGCGCCAACAGGGGACAGGGAGGAGCGATCCAGCGCAGCATCGAGCGTGCAATTGTAATCTCCACCCAGTAGCCAGGGGGTCGCGTGCCAGGTCGCCATTACCGTAGAGAGGCGTGCCAGAAAGCCACCCTGGTCAGTGTTTGGAGCGTACAGTGATACCAGCACCATCTGGCGCCCATCGAGTCTGCCCTGCATCGCAACGTACCTGCCCTCCCGATCTATTGTAGTGTCTGTAGTCGTCCAGGGGATCCCAGGGCGGACCCAGATCAGTGCACCGCGGGCATATGAGGAATAGGACGTGGCGTAGAGCTGTCCGCGCCACTTGCGGTGTAGTGCCCGGACCTCTGCCTCGTTCAAGTGTGTTTCCTGTAGCAGTGCTATGCCTATTTTATGGCGCTTCAAGTATGAGTAAATCTGGTAACGCCGAGCTGGTGTGTGCATCCCCCTAATGTTCCAAGTGCAAATTCGTGTCTCAGTCATTGTACCACTTGTTGTAGGTCTCCCCCCACCCCCCGCCCCCAGGCCCCCAAACAGTGCCCCCCGCCCGGCCCAGAGCCTCCTCCCCAATACAAAGGTGCCCCATAGTGTCAGTGCTGTGCGTGGTGATCTCCGGATAAGGAAGTGGGTAGGGAAAGGGATGGAAACACGTGGCCTCAACATGGCTACATAACCTGAAATGCCAAAAGGTCGGCTACAAAACATGTCGCCGTCCAAACGCTCGTATGAGCTCGTAAACTATACAGTTCTAAGGGGTGCTCTGTGGCTTAAGCTATAACAGTACAAATAACAGTATTATCCATAGTGGATGTAGCATCCCTCCCGGGCAGGGTCAGGAGGCCATTGCCGTCTGGCGATCGCCCAGATCTCGTCGTTCCGCGTAGCTACGGCGGCTCGCTTGGCATCGAGTTGGAAGAGCGGGGCTCCCGCGGGGGGGCGAGCTCCCGCCCCAAGTAGTCAGGCTGTCTCTGGTCAGCTCATGTGTAGCCGCCTATCAGGTGGCCAGTATCCAATAACAAGTGACTGGGTCACGGGTACATAATAAGCACAATACCTGGTCGGTGTTCTGTGTCTCAAGGTGAGCAGGGTCCAGCAAAGTAAAGCTGCTTAGTTCTCCTCGCACAATGGAGGCCTGCAAAGCCTCCGCGCAGGTATGTCGTGTCCATCGCGAGGGAGCTGGATTCTGCATGGGTTTTTCAGCCAAACAAGTCCGCAGTTTGCGGTGTGACGTCCGGTAAGTCGTCGGTGTGTTGGGAGTCTTGTAGGCCATAAATTGCCTCATCATCGCTCTGTAGAGGCGTTGGAGTTGTGTCCGGGGCAGGGGATGGGGCCGGGGAGCTGCTGATTTCCACTACCGTGCGGAGGGCGTCCCGTTGTTCCTGCATCATCTCACGTGCAGTTGGAGAGTGAGCTGGCGGTTCTCTTGACCTAGGAGGCGCGGGAGCTCTTCGTCGGCGGCGCCTCCGTGCCCCACGCGGGCGTTCTGTGGTAGCAGTCCCTTGCGCCCGTCTGGGCACATCCGGCATGTTCTCATCTAGCCAGGCCTCGACCTCAGCAGAGTCTGTAAAAAAGTGCGTCTTGTCTTTCGCTACCACCCGTAGCTTGGCAGGGAAGAGAAGCGAGTATTTAAGTCCAGCTTGCCGCAATCGTCGTTTCACTTCCAGGAAGGAGTGTCTTTGCCTCTGGACTTGCACAGTATAGTCCGGAAAGAACATCACTGTGGTGTTGTCAATCCTGATCTTGCCTAGTTTCCTGGCTTCCCGCAAGATCGTGTCGCGGTCTCTGTAATTGAGGACTCGGAGGATTATTGGTCTGGGGTTCGAGCCATATTTAATACATTTCTATAATAATGATTTCTATTCCACTCCAAATAAGAATTTCATCGCACTTTTTAAATTTATCTCAACACTAGAGAAAACTTCAGGTGAAGGCATGGGGATTCTCCTGGGGGGGGGTTTGATTTTAATGCCAAGCTCCCAAAAGATGTTCAAAATACAGGTTTGCGACAGGCGGACCCAGCGGTGCGGAAGGGAGTGGAACTAAATTCTCTTCTTGATGAATACATTCTTAGCAACGTAATGGATTTGGGCCCACCGCCTTCAACTCCGCTGGTGCCTGCCTGGCGGACCACCTAACAGCCAAAGAGGTCGTTGCAACAGATTTTGGGGACCATAACCATTTGACAGTGGCCTTAAAATTAGCCCCACGGCCCGTGTATGTTATTGCTCAAGGGGCGAGGGATTTAATCGCCTCATCGGATAAACTAAGACTAAAATGGAAGGGGATAGATAGCGGGGAAATAACGAAGTCCCTATTAACAGGGCATCAGATTTTAATTAATTCATGCCTTTCAACGATAGCCCAACGTCCTAAAATAATTCAAGATTTTATTAAGATATGCTCTGCAATCAGATCCCTTCTATCAGTGCCATTCTCTCAGGGCTCTAAAGATACAAGATGGTTCGACCACAACTGCTCTGAGGCCAACAGGAAATTACGTAAGGCCCTAACAGCCAAACCTAGATGTAGGGTAGATGTTAGTGCAGCCAGGAAGATATAAAATTGCAATAAAAGAGCAGAAGGATACCCTCTTAAGGGAGCGATAGGAAGCCCTTGTAGAAACTGCAGGGGGGAAGTCTGGCAATCTATTTTGGCCCGCAGTAAGAGACCTACGTAATATGGGCCAACACTTAACACCCGTTAGTTGCACTATTACTAGCAGTTCTTGGGAAAACCATTTTTCTAAAATCTACGCCATGCCATTAGATAGCCCGGATTACTATGTGCAGGGCCCCCTTGGCAATTTGCAGATAACACTGGTGGAGGTCGAAGAAGCGATTACACAGAGCCTTGGAAACAAGGCCCCAGGCCCTGATGGGTTTCCTATAGATATCATAAAACGGAAACCGGAACTATGGGCCCCAGTCCTTGTAAATGTTTTTAATAGTTTGATTCAAGCACCTATGCCTGATACATGGACAACGATTGTAATCGTCCCAATATATAAAAAGGGCGATAGATCGGATCCTGTTAATTACAGACCGATCTCTTTACAAGACAACACCCTAAAGATCCTGGGCCGAGTTATCTACAATAGGATTTTAGATTGGACAGAGGAAAGTGGTATTTTATCCCCGTGCCAACTGGGTTTTAGAAACAGGGTTGGCACAGTCGAACAATGTCTAAATCTTCATTTGGTTATTAACAAATATAACATTGCTCGCTCCGCCCCCATTTATTTAGCGTTTATGGACCTATCATCCGCTTTTGATTTGGTTAACAGGTCCAAACTTTGGTCTATTTTATTAAGTTATGGTTTGGACCATTTATTGGTCCATTGTTTAGCTTTTCTACATACTGACCTTAAGGCGCGAGTAAGGATAGGAATGGGAGGGGAATTGTCAGGACCAATTACGGTAGGAAGGGGAGTGAGACAGGGGTGCGTTTTAGCACCCCTGCTCTTTATTATCTATATAAACGGTCTGAGTAATCACCTGCAAAGTCCACTCCAGATGTCCCCATAATTAAAGGCAAATTATTGCCCGTACTCCTCTATGCTGACGATGCGGTCCTAATGGGCCGCACCCCAAATTCCTTGCGGATCCTAGTCAAAATTTTCACAGAATTAATGGACGGACTGGATTTACGGGTGAACTTTAAAAAGTCATTTATCATGTCATGTGGACCGGGGAAATGTCAGCTTAATTCCATATTGGTAGGGGACGATAGACTTATTTCTACCCACATTTCCCCATATCTAGGGATGGCCTTTGCTGCGAATGGCTCGTGGACTGGGCATTTAGGCCCACTCCACGAGCAAATTCTCAAAGGCCATCAATTCTATTTTAAGCATTCCCCGACCTAAGAAAACAGGGGCCATTGAGGCAATTGCAAAGATTTTTAAACTACAATGTTTTCCCGTAGCTACTTACGGGGCTGAGGTATGGGGTTTGGCGAAGAACGAGTGTATCCAGCGGGAAGAAAATCGGTTTTGTAGAAAGTTGCTGGGAGCGCCGATCTCCACCTCGCAATATATTTGCCACAAGGAATTAAATCTACATTTTATATCCGATTTTATCGGTGCCCGACCCGCGTTATTTTGGCATTCTGTCTGGAGGAACAAATCAGCCACCCTAACTCAAGGCATTATAACTGATTGCCTAAAATGCGAAAAAGGTATGGAGATTCCCTGGCTCTCGGGAGGTTATAAAAGTCTGTGTAGCATTGAAAAAGGTGGTATCTTCATTGATCCAAGTAAAGTCAACTCGGTACACAAGAATGACTTGAAGAAAGCACTTTACGCACTTTATAACACAGACAGAGTAAGGGAAGAATCCAAGAAGTCCACAGTCCTTACTTACATGGGCAGGGAATTACATAGATATCCTTTGTCACTATATCTAACTCTGCAAATGTCAGGTTGGGAAAGAAGTCTTCTGTTTCGATTAAGGGCCGGAACTGTACGATTTTTGTTAAATTTTCCTCTGAGCTATTGGCCAATCTCTGATACTATTAGATGCCCTTGTGACGGGGTGAGAACACAAACTGATTTGCACTTCTTTTTCGCATGTAGATTTTATTTAAAATATGTAAAATGGTTTTTAACCCCTTTCTTTAAAAAACATAGACCAATCACTTTGGTGCTATCAATTGCTGCTTTCCTTGGACAAAGAAGAAATAATCTGTCGCACTAGCACTTTTTTGAGAACTGCTGTTCGAGCCCGCAAAATGATGGAAAACGTCTGAGACTTCTCCGTATATCAATTTGTAAACTCTGATGTTTTTAAGATCGAATAATTTTTTATGTGGATTTAATAATAACTGTGTAAACTATGTATGTGCTTTTATGAATTCTCGGAGTTCGAATAAAGAATTATGAACTGAACTGACACATTTTTTTAATATGTGTTGGATTTGAAAATATATAAATTAATAGCATTATTATTCACAAAGCCAATAGCTTACACTTTACTAATGCGAGTCCTATTGGCTATAGCAATGCTTATTGGTAGCAAGCAAGGACAGTGCTGTTGTGGTGCTGAGTGATGATGTGGTTGGGCTGAGTGATGTGGTGGTGTATTAGAGTGATGTGGTGGTGTACTAGAGTGATGTGGTGGTGTACTAGAGTGATGGTGGTGTACTAGAGTGATGTGGTGGTGTACTAGAGTGATGTGGTGGTGTCCTTGAGTGACGTGGTGGTGCCCCTGAGTGACGTGGTGGTGCCCCTGAGTGACGTGGTGGTGCCCCTGAGTGATTTGGTGGTGCCCCTGAGTGATTTGGTGGTGTTCCTGAGTGATGTGGTGGTGCCCCGAGTGATGTGGTGGTGCCCCGAGTGATGTGGTGGTGCCCCGAGTGATGTGGTGGTGCCCCGAGTGATGTGGTGGTGCCCCTGAGTGATGTGGTGGTGTTCCTGAGTGATGTGGTGGTAATCCTGAGTGATGTGGTGGTGTCCCGGAGTGATGTGGTGGTGCCCCTTGAGTGATGTGGTGGTGCCCCTTGAGTGATGTGGTGGTGCCCCTTGAGTGATGTGGTGGTGCCCCTTGAGTGATGTGGTGGTGTCCCCGAGTGATGTGGTGGTGTCCCCGAGTGATGTGGTGGTGTCCCCGAGTGATGTGGTGGTCTCCCCGAGTGATGTGGTGGTCTCCCCGAGTGATGTGGTGGTCTCCCCGAGTGATGTGGTGGTCTCCCCGAGTGATGTGGTGGTGTCCCCGAGTGATGTGGTGGTGTTCCTGAGTGATGTGGTGGTGTCCCTGAGTGATGCCCCTGAGTGATGTGGTGGTGTTCCCGAGTGATGTGGTGGTGTCCCCGAGCGATGTGGTGGTGTCCCTGGGTGATGTGGTGGTGTCCCTGGATGATGTGGGGGTGCCCCTGAGTGATGTGGGGGTGCCCCTGAGTGATGTGGTGGTGTTCCTGAGTGATGTGGTGGTGTTCCTGAGTGATGTCGTGGTGTTCCTGAGTGATGTGGTTGTGTCCCCGAGTGATGTGGTGGTGTCCCCTAGTGATGTGGTGGTGTCCCCGAGTGATGTGGTGGTGTCCCCGAATGATGTGGTGGTGTCCCCGAGTGATGTGGTGGTGCCCCTGAGTGATGTGGTGGTGTTCCTGAGTGATGTATTGGTGTCCCTGAGTGATGTGGTGGTGTCCCTGAGTGATGTGGTGGTGTCCCTGAGTGATGTGGTGGTGCCCCGAGTGATGTGGTGGTGCCCCGAGTGATGTGGTGGTGCCCCGAGTGATGTGGTGGTGCCCCGAGTGATGTGGTGGTGCCCGAGTGATGTGGTGGTGTCCCCGAGTGATGTGGTGGTGTCCCCGAGGGATGTGGTGGTGTCACCGAGTGATGTGGTGGTGTCCCCGAGTGATGTGGTGGTGTCCCCGAGTGATGTGGTGGTGTCCCCGAATGATGTGGTGGTGCCCCTGAGTGAAGTGGTGGTGTCCCTGAGTGATGTGGTGGTGTCCCTGAGTGATGTGGTGGTGTCCCTGAGTGATGTGGTGGTGTCCCCGAGTCAAGTGGTGGTGTCCCCGAGTCATGTGGCGGTGTCCCTGAGTCATGTGGTGGTGTCCCAGAGTCATGTGGTGGTGTCCCAGAGTCATGTGGTGGTGTCCCTGAGTCATGTGGTGGTGCCCGTGAGAGCAGGCGGATGGGGCTTGGACACCAATCAAGTACGGGGTCGAGAAGGCACTGAATGAGAGAACACGGAAAAAATCCAGGGCCAAGGAAGGAAGATCCAAGCACACAGGAGAGCAGGCGGAGACAAGCTCTCGGCATTGCTGGGGCAGGGGGAGCGGGAGTGCATTCCTTTGAAGTCTGATGTGGGGGGATGGGGGAGCGGCAGCCTTTGAAATCTGATGGGGGAGCGGCAGCCTTTGAAGTATGATGCGAGGCACAGACAAATGGTGGTGTGTGACGTGGCTGGCGTTGTGCTCGCGCATAGATCACATGAACTGTGTCTAATCCGCCGTTTTGGTAGACTGTTCTTTTCCCCTTACTATAATCTCGCCGGAGCAATGCGAAGGCACATTGGCTCAGGCGAGACCTAAAAACGAATCTGACAAGCAAAATAAAGATCTGAGAAAGCAATGCAGATCGAGCTTTTTTGGCCTGCTAATCTAAAAACTCAATGGAGTTTCGGCTCATCATTTTTTTTTTTTTTTTTAAATATATTTTTATGGCAGGAATCAGCCAAAGTTACAAGTTGGTCAACCGTAAGGTAATCTGTGATGAAAACACCGGCGATGAAACAACACTAATACACGGCCATTCAGCCCACATCCCGGAGGTCGGGCGGCGTTTACGTCGAATTGATGCATAAGGGCCCAGCGGCCTTCCAGTGTTGACCAGATAGAAATGAAAGGTTCTCTTCTGCTTTTCTAAACAACATGAAAAACTCCCTTCCCCTCCCAATTAAACAAACACCCCCAGAGGATTAAGTTCCAAATCTTCAGTGCCATGAATCTCCAGTGCTGGCGGAAGCTTATGACGCACCCCCTTCCCTCTAACCACCTCCCCCCTCCCACCCCGCCATCGGTGATCTAGTATACGTGCAAAGAGCGTGTGGTAAGAGACATTATCCTTTCCGACGGGAACACCACGTCTGTACTACTCTACAGGGATGGAAGCTGGTCACCATCAACATTATCAGTGTCAGTAGGTGTGTCGTGATCGCGCAGGGCCTGCACCAATGCCTCCCACGCCTGTGCTGCTTCTAGCGCCTGCTCGTTCTGTTGCCGCCTCGCCAGCTGATATCGCAAGGTGCTCTCGCCCTCTGCCCATTTAAGAAGTTCATTGCGCCATTTAGTGCCTGTTGGACCAACCCGTGCCTTCCAGTGTCTGGTTATTTCCCGCTTCGCCAGGAGTAGCCCCATGTCGATAAACTTACTAGTAATTTTGTTTTTGGGGGTATGCGGGAACCAGTGCAGGATCCCCACCGCGGCGTCAAACTGCAGGGACCTTTCAGTGACCCTGTTAAGTGTGTCCCCTATTAGCGTCCAATATAAGGACAACGCGGAGCAGGACCATAACATGTGAATGAGGTCAGCCCCGAGCGTCCGGCATCTTGGGCAGGCTGCCGTGTCTGATGCGAAGTATTTCTGTATTTTCTCCGGGGTTAGGTAGGCCCGATGCAGTATATAAAAGTGGACCAATTGGAATCGAGCATTACGCGTGCCCTTCCAGGCCCGGCGCATCAGCTGGGTCCACTTGGTCTCCGGGATGTCCTTCCCTATGTCTGCCTCCCATCGGGTCCTGAGTGTGTCCAGGGGGGACAGCCTCTCGTTGACCATCCTGGAGTACAAGCACGTTACGGCTTTGACCGTCCCCGCCGTCATCATATTGACACGCTGCTGACATCTGTGGTTCCTCAAAACCATTCTGCCAGTGCGCTTGGAGTGCCCTCATGACCGCCGCATGAAGCAAAAAGTCGCCCCGGGGGATCTCAAAACGGTCTAGAAGCACCTGAAAAGGCAGCAGCACCCCATCCTCATAAAGGTCGCCCGTGAACTGTATCCCCGCGTCTTCCCAAACCCGCAACTGCGACCAGTCGCCACCATGCGGCAATGCAGTGAGCATCCCTAGCGGGATCTCTGGGGCATAAGGGCGTTGCATTCCCAACCTGCGGTGTACCCGGTTCCAGCACGATCGTATAGTGCGTTCTTCTTGAGTGAGGTCCCTCAGAGCCAGCCTTTGTTGCAGCGCAATATAGGCTAGAACGTGCCTGGGTATGCTGCGCCCTCGTGCCTCCTCCGGGCCTCGAAACTCCCGTGCTATCTCCTGAGTGTAAGTCTGCAGTTGGGCAGCCATGTAATATGTTTCAAAGTCGGGTACGGCCAACCCCCCCTCCGCTTTCGGTCTCATCAGGGTCTTCAGCGCCACTCTGCGGCGGCCCGATCCCCAAAGAAACGCCACGAGCAAGGAATTCAAGTTCCGAAAGACGGTCGGCGGAATCCAGACCGGAAGCGTCCTAAAGTAATATAATAGCCGAGGGAGGGCCACCATCTTCAGCAGTGCAATTCGTCCTGCCACCGACAGCGGCAGGGTGGCCCAAAAGGACATACTACCCTTCAACGCCGGACGCATCGGGAAATGTTGCCCTCAAGGATGTCAGCAGGGCTATGATAAACGTACACCCCTAGGTATTTAAGGCAGCTAGGCTCCCATCTGATCGCCCTGGGAGTGTCAGGTCGGGGCTCACCCCCGCGAACCGGGAACAGGCAAGTTTTCGCCCAATTCACCTTGAGGCCCGATAGCTCGCCGAAAGCCGTGAGTACTGCGTCGGCCCCGGCCAAGGCCTCTCCAGCATCCTCAAGGAAAAGCAACAGGTCGTCATCATAGAGGGAAATGTATTGCTGCCCCGTCAAGGCCCGCAATCCCCCGTAATAGGCCCCAGTGCGAACCGATATCGCCAGAGGTTCCACCGCGAGCGCAAAGAGCAGCGGGGACAGCGAGCATCCCTGCCTCGTGCCCCGTTCCACTGGGTATTGTTGGGAAATCAGCGGGCCCGACCGTACTCTAGCCACCGCCGTGGCGTATAACACCGTGGTCCATCGCAGGAACCCCTCCCCCAGGCCAAAGCGGCCAAGCATTCTACGGAGGTATTCCCATTCTAAGCTGTCAAAGGCCTTCTCTAGGTCAATCGAAAGGATCATGAGACAAGGGGCCTCAGCTTGGTCCTCCTCCAACAGGCGAAGCAAGCGGCGGATATTCAACGTAGTATTACGCTTGGGGATGAAACCCGCCTGGTCGTCGTGCACCAAGGAGCCCATGTGACCTAGCAATCTCGAGGCTAAAATGCTGCTCAAAATCTTATAATCGACTGTAAGCATCGATAGCGGCCTATAAGACGCCGGGTCACCGCCCTCCTTATCGGGCTTGAGTAGGGGGGACCACCAGGGCCTCACGCATCGAGCCAGGTAGGCGCCCCAGGCGCTTCGCCTCCCTGTAGACTACCAAAAGCCGTGGGGCCAGGAGGTCAACGTAGGTGGAGTAAAACTCCACCGGAAGTCCGTCCAGGCCTGGGGTCTTGTTTCGCGCCATCTTTTTTATGGCGCTGCGGATCTCCCCCAGCTCCACGTCTCTCCCCAAGTCCTTCGCCTGTTCAGGCTCCAGGGCGGGGATTGGTAAATCATGTCAAAATTCGTCGATAGGGGTAGTGTCCAGTGACAGTCTACTGCGGTATAATACCTCATAGTAGCGCCGAAAGCAACCAACTGTGCCCTCGTTCTCCACAAAGTACTCAGTGATTCTGTCCTCCAGGTCAGTCCGGAACACCGGATCTTCCAGTAACTCGGGGCGCAGCCTCCAAGTCGGTACACAAGGGGTGCCCGGAAGCCACCTAAAATCAGCCAATAGAGGATTGTGGTCGGAGATGGTCCTTGTTAGATACTCAGACCTCACGGCCGAGGATACTAGTTCCGCCGACCCCAACAATCCATCTAACCGCACATGCAACTCGTGCATGCCGGAGAAGTGGGAGTAGTCTCGGGTTCGCGGGTGCTGGGTTCGCCAAATGTCCGTCAGTCCCCATCTAGTCTGCCATTCCATCCTACCCCTGGCTACTCGGTGGGTTGGTAAGTCCGGAAGGGGAGGTGAGATCTGTCAAGATCAATGTCCACCACCGAGTTGAATTCCCCCCCTATCAAAAGAGGTCCCGATAGGTAATGGGCCAGGGAGCCCGACAGTGCAGCCAAGAAGGCGAGCTGGTCCACGTTAGGCGCGTACATGCAGCAAATGTTCAGATCCCTTCCCCCTAACTTGCCAGCAATTGCCACGTACCTCCCCTCCGGATCCACAGTACATTTATTTATCTGCAAGGGAACCCCCGCCCGTACCCAGATCAGCGCGCCTCTAGCATAAGCGGAGTATGTGGTGTTGTATACCTGCCCTCTCCACCTACGCTGTAACGCCAATCCTTCCGACTTGGTGAGGTGTGTCTCCTGCAACAGCGCAATCTGTACGCCTCTGCGTACCAGGTAAGCGTGGACTTTATGTCGCCTGGACATGGAGTGCAGGCCCCGTACATTCCAGGTGATGCATTTCAAGGTGGATAGATCAGCCATTGTCCCATGGTATCTCATCAAGTCTCCCCCAGCAATGCTCAAGCACAGTGAAGCACCTTGTTAGTCCCACACCGATGGCGAGTCCACCCCCAACAACAACACAACATCCCCAAACCACCTACCCCCCTCCACCCCCCCAGAACAGGTTCCAAATAGTACCATCTAGTTCCCATCCAAACTGCACCCACAAAAAAAAAACCAAACTAACCTGACGGTAGCCACCGCAGGTGTGCCTTAAGGGCAAAGTGGGGGCCGAACGTCGATAGGGGGTCTCCGCACCTCAATGCTACCGAAGTGCGATCGAGCCCTGAGTTATGAGGGCCGAAAGAGGGTGCGACCCCAACCCACCTAATAATCAGTCACTCAACAGTTCCCACAACAATTCCCCCCTCCTCCTCACCGCCTCCCCCCTCCCAACCAGAGCCGGCTCACCCGAAATCATCCTTGTCCATCAAGCAGGCCCTCCGCCGTCTCTGGGGTAATCACAGGGAGGTTCACGCTGTCAGTCTCAGAGTCCTCCGTGTCTGAGTGGCCACCACCCCACCAGGCTCCGAAACTTCAATTATGGGTCCGTCTTGAGAGCCAGATATATTGGAGACCATCTCCAGTACCCCCCGCCGCTCCGCCGCAGCCTCCACTGTCGAGGGTCGACCAGATCTACCTCGGCGATTCCGGATCCTTTTAGACCTCCGCCGTAGGCCTATCTCCGAGGTGGACTGGAAGGAGGACCCAAAGCCATCTTTGCCAGCTCTGTATAGCTCAAGCCAACTGCACGCGTCCTCCGGGTTATCGAAGAATTTGGTCGTGCCGTCCATGATGATGCGGAGCCTTGCCGGAAACAGCAAAGAATACTGGATGCTCTCACTCCGCAGTTCCCGTTTGATCGCCAGGAAGGAGGCCCGTCTCCGCTGGGTTTCATAGGTGTAATCTGGAAAAATGTTCACTCGACTGTTTGCCACCTGGTATGGCCCATTTTGTCTGGCGGCATTGAGAAGGAAATCCCTGTCGCGGAAATGTAGTAGCCGCGCCACCACCGGGCGTGGGGGTCGGCCCTGTAGCGGCGGTCTGGCCGGCACCCTGTGTTGGCCCCGTTCCAGAGTGTAGAAGGAGGAAAGCCCCTCGGGCGCCACCACAGTCCTAAGTCAATCCTCCAGATATGCCACCATGTCATCATCTTCAATTTTTTCTGGTAGGCCCACTACACGAATGTTATTCCTTCTATTACGCCCTTCTGCGTCTTCCGCCCGTCTCTCCAGAGCATCTATGCGGGTCAGAGCGTCCTTCATGGTGGCGGCCAACGTTTTTTGTGCGGGTTCCAAGAGTCCCACTGAGCTCTCCACTTCCCCGACTCTGTCCGAGAGCTTACCGTGGTCCGCCCTGAGCAAGCCCAGGCTCGTCGCGACTTGAGCAATGTCTTGTTGAAGGGCCGACCGTGTATCAGTGATCGTTATCAAGATCCTGTCGAGCTGTTGTTGAAGGTGTGGACTCCCCGGCCTCCCTGGATCTAAACGATCGTCTTTATCAAGCGCCTCCACATCCGAGGCAGCCTGAGTGCCTCCCTTAGCACCCCTCGGCTTCCCCATAGCGGCCGTGGTCTCCAGCGAAGGTCTTGGTGGACACCCAGTCGGGGGAGGGTCAAGCAGAGTGCCTCCGATTGTTGTCGAGGGATCCGTGCTTATACGGGCCACCGGCCGGACCCCGGTGCAGTTGTAGTAGATATCTCAACTATCCGGACACCAATTGCGCAGAGGTGGGTAGTCACCCAAGGAGGCCTGTCTGTCCGCCGAGAGTCCGGAGAGCCAATGATAATGACAGTGGGACTTCGCAGGCTCGGCGAGGGCACCGGGGCCAGGAAACAATAGCGTCTGTCGTTGTTGCCGCGTGGCGCAGGCATCCAGCGTATCCCCACCTCCGTCAGTCCGCGGAGGCAATAGGTCGGGCGGGGGCCAGCAGCTCCTTTCTCGGAGGCAAAAGGGGGAGGGGCAGGAGTCACTGCTAGGCAGTAGTACACCGCCGGGGTCGTCAATTCCACGAGGCACCGTCGCCTCCGCCACCAGCTGCAGGCCCTACCGGCCTTCCGGTACCCAGCTCGAGCTCCGTTCAACCGCTCACGCTGTTCCTCAGTTCCCGGGCGGGGCTCGAATCCCTCCCAGTGGGGTGCAAGTGGACACGCTCTCTGCCGAATCCGGGGACCAAGATGGTGAAAGTCCGTGTCGGTCCGAGCAGTGCGACGTGTCCGGCCGCTCCCCCTACTGCTCAAGGCTCAGTGGCTTAGTCAGGGCTCGGCCGAGCAGCGGTCTCGATGGGCGCCGCCTGGTGAGTTCCCAGGTGTCCTCAGTCTCCCAGGCAGTCGGCTTTGGCATCGCCCCTCCAGGGGGGAAAGGAGAAAGAAGGTGACGCCGAAGGCACCGGCCTCCCCAGGTCCACGGGCCGCTTCAGGACTATGGAGACGGAGCGGGCGCCATCTTGAAACTAAGCCAGAAAGACTCAACCTGCAACTTAGCCACAGTAACTCCAGTTTTTCATATGAAAAGTCAGAGGCAACAGAAGTGCAAATTAATCAATAAGTGTAAACCATCACAACCAAAAGAATAGTAACTTTGACCCAGAAAAGCAGAGCCAATGGTGCCCCTGGTCCAAAAGGTATCCCTGCCTCAGTCTATAAGCAAGATGCTGAGTCCTTGTCCCTTCTGATGGAAGAATTATTTATAAACTGCCTCACCGACTCTGAGCAGCGGGTGGAGGTAATCTTCCCTGTGTGGCAAGCTGTGGTTGACGGCTGACGTACGTGATAACGTGTGGCGCGTGACGCTGAAGCCCGACAATGAAACGGAGGCAGAGAGACAAGCGGAGACGCGGAGAAAGACGCGTTGCGGTGAGCGGCGACCCGCACCAGGTTAAAACACCCCCACCCCCGTGGGGGAATCGCGGAGGAAAACGCCAGTTCGTGCGTGCCCAGGAACGCAGAGAAAGGGCTGCACAGAGGCTTTTTTAGCGAAAAAACGCAACAGCTCCCGAGGGTTCTGCCCCCCCCTGCCCTGGGTCCTTCGTTTGGTGCAAGTTGGGCCAGGCGGGGGTGTTGAAGCTCACGAATCCCGAGCTGCGAATAAGAGAGCATTAAAAACTCGCTCCCTTTTTGAACTGTGACAAGGAAGCCTAAAAACCCCGGGGAGACGCCAGATATAGGGGTCTCCGTGGGTACTGGGCAGGTTTAAGGCAGCATAGAGAAGAAAGCCTTGGGCAGCCACAGCCAGCTAGGCAGCACACAGGGAAGGTAAGTGGTAATAGCTTTTATATGTTATATTAAATTCTTAAAACCATTTGGATTAGTGCGCAAGTAAATACAAAGAAAGCATAAGAAGAAGGGCGGGAGGAAAAGCCCTAACGGTTTGGAGGCTCCCCAGTTGAATAGGGGAAAGGCTATTCTTCCTGGCAAAACCTCAGCAAAACCCACGGAATAAGCGATAAGTTGGATATGGCCCCAAGAAAGGCAAAGCCAAAGGAAATGTGGCTAGACCATCTGGAAAAAGCTGATGAGTTCGACGTGACAGCAGTCGCAGAAGGGCCCGATGAGGCTATATCGATTTCATCCGGGGTAGATGATAAAAAGGAGAGGAAAAAAATTGCCAAGAAGGCAAACTAGAGTAAACTACAAGGTCGCGAGAAAGATGGCGGTCTAGTGTCCAAATCAATAAAAGACTTTGTGGGGAAGCATTTTAAGAGAACACTCAGACCGGGAATGGGTCATGCTCAAGCACAAATCAATAAAAGACTTTGTGGGGAAGCATTTTAAGAGAACACTCACACCGGGAAAGGGTCATGCTCAAGCACAAGTCCATGAAATTAACAAGGAGATACCAAGTGTAGAAGACGTCGTGGAGATTGTTGATCCTTCCTTTATTCAGAGTGATCTAAGCAGCAGGATCCTGCCCATTGATCCAAGACTTTCATCCTCCCCGAGGATTTTTCCCTCACTAAGGGTGGAGGAGGAAGGTTCGGTAGGGTTTGGGTCCAAAGAGGTGGGGGACTGCTCTAATATGTCAAATCCTGCGGCAAGAACTATTTTTGACAGAAGTATGACCCAAGTAGAAAACCAAAGTCCAAAACTCTTAGACTCCCTAAACGAAATATTACGGAATGGAACTTTGGGCATGGATATTACAACTTCATCCTCTGCCTCGATGCTAGACATTATGTTGATATTACAAAAAATGCTGCAAGGTCTGTTAGAGGTGTCTGTGTTAAATAATACCCTGTTAAACAACCATGAAATACAGTTTAAGAAAATGATAGAGGAACTACAGGGGATAAGGGGACTGATGCCCACAATGGTCAGATCAGTACATGACCCAGCAACAGAGGGCCAAATCGAAGGGAACATAGAGCAAACATTGGAGGGTGGTTCCCAGAATGACGTTTATATCTCTAGATGGCCAATGTTGGTAAGGAGGCGGGGAGACTTTTTCAAACATCAGAACTTTAGGTACTCCCATAAAAGTCTACCCTATGCCCAGGGAAGACAGAAGGCACAAAATAAAGTGAAGAGCAAGGAAAGGCAGGCTAAGGTAATAAGCAAAGAAAATGCCCTGCGGAAAAATAAGGGAAGAGAAATAAGGAAAACTGGGAGGCTACTTGTGCCTACAGGAGCTGGGGCTGAAGTTGAAAGGAAAAGGGCACCACGAAGAGATACGAATAGACCCCCTAGGGATGTGGCGAACGCTAAAATTACCGGTAAAAAGATAGGAGGGAAAGAACCCCAAAGAAGTTCAGCTGTTGGAGGTAGCTTAGCAGACACACTCCCAAGAACAAAGGTACAGGAGGGAAGAGGCAATTGGGATTTAAAAACCTCTAATAGAAGCAATAATAATACAATGTGAATCTACTTGAAACCAAAGGAGCAAGTGTATGGAAGGAAAAAACAAGGAAAGGTGGTCCCACCAAATCGTTCCCAACTCTTATATGCGTTTGCAAAATGTCCGTCCCTGAAAGAAATTGGTACAAAGGACCTGAGACAGGTAGGGTCCGTCAGGGCTAAGAATGGTGCCGAATATACAAAGGTCCTAGTCTACTCAGGGCTTGTTAAAGCGGCAATTCAGAAAGCTGAAAAATAAATCCTAAAAGAAGGTATAAGGGTAATTCCGGAAGAAGAAGTAGACATAGGGAAACAGCAAGATGGCGGCTTTCTGAGGTTTCACGCAGGCTTGGGGGAAAGACAGGTGAGGTGGGAAACGAGGGGTCGGGGGGAGAAGGCTAACATCACCATAGCTGTAGAGAACCCGAAGCCTAGTAATGACTGGGGTAGCTGGGGCTTGGATAAGGCAGATGGTTTAAACCAGGTTGCAAAGTACGTTGATATTATCTGTCTACAGGAGACATGGCTATGCGGCAACACCCAGGTAGTTGAAGGGTTGTTCAATTTCACAAACTAGCCAGTAAAAAGAAAAAATGTGGTCGCCCCTCAGGGGGTATTATGACTCTTGCCTCAACTAGGCTTGTGAAAGAGACCAAACTAATTAACTCTCTATGTAAATTGCTATTGGTTTTCAAGGTATGTCATCCGGGCATTGAAGGGAAGGACCACCATTTGATTATCATAAATGTATATATTCAATGGGGGTCGCAAAAAGAATATGATCTAGAATTAGGTCTCTTCAAGAAGGATATAATTGACCTAATAGAAAAGAATGGGAAGGACACTCTGGTGATAATGGGAGACTTTAACCACAAATTAAATTTTGGAATGATAGATTGCTGGTTTAAGGACATGCTGAGTGCCTATAATATAGGGCCAGCAGATTTTCCAATGTGTCTAACCTCCAGTCAGGATGAAGCCCATGGGAAGTTCTTGGGTTCTAAAGGTTTAATATGTTTAAATGGCAGGATGGATCCTGATCCCCCAGCCTCGCAGACCTTTAGAGTAGGAAATCAACAATGCCCCATAGACTATATCTTTATCCAGGCCTGGAACTATGTACTGGTAAAAAAGTTCCAAGTAATTAAACGCAGGGACAGTGATCATAATGCCTTGTACTGCGAAATTGTTGGGGGGCATTAAGTACTTGTGAAAGGGTGATCCCCCAAAATGTGGAATATCCCAAGCGTTTGACTACGAAACTGACGGATGAGCATGTTGAGAAACTGGCATGTTTTCAACAAAATTTATTGAAGGACAGACTCTAAGGTCATCAGGTAGCATGGTATGAGGATATAATAGTACAAGCAGTGCAGTGTCTTAGAGTGTACCTAAAAGATATGAAACAGGTAAAGGTAAAAACACAGCCCAGCAAAGGAAAGTCCAGGTGGTTTAACCAAGAATGTAAGAGTAAAAAAAGTGTGATTCGAAAATTAGAGCGACGGCTGAGGAAGAGCTATGACCCTGGGAATGAGGAGCTCTTACTCAATTTGAAGAAAGAATATAAATCTCTAGTAAAGAAGCAGAAAAGGATTTTTAAAGATGAATGTTGGAGAACCCTTCTAGCGACAATTGAAAATAAAAATATAAAAGGTTTCTGGAGGTTGATACAGGAAGCCGCAGGAAGGGTGCCGGGAGCTATGAGTTGTGTTGTGGAAGAGGCGGCATGGGTAAACTATTTAAGTGACCTATATAAAGCAAATAGGACCTCGGAAATCGAGATGAATAGACCAACTTGGACGGGGGGTATAGAAGGGTTAAAATCCGTTTTCTCTGTAGAGAAAGTAAAAGAAACAATTAAGAAGTTGAATTTATCACGTGCAGCAGGTCCCGATAATCTTCCCGCCGTCTTAATTAAAATTCAGATAGATTGGTGGGCAGGATTTTTATCCCATATGTTTGTAGCAATTCTGGATTCAGGCCACTTCCCCAAATCCTGGAGAGGGGCCATAATTAGACCCTTGTATAAAAAAGGGGAAAAAAAGGACCCTAATAATTATAGGTTGATCAACTTATTGAACATTGGGGAAAAGGTCTTCTCAAAAATAATCCTTGGCAGCTTAAAAGAGTGGCCGGAGCGGCAGCCAATAGGTCCAATAGAGCAGGGTGGCTTTACGGAAGGACATTCCACTATTGATCACTGCTTCGCACTATGGGCCGTAGCGAGGAAGTCCATGGAGCTGCAGGGCAAACTGTTTTGTTGCTTCGTGGACTTTCGCACAGCTTTTGATTTGGTGGATAGGGACTGTTTGTGGGAGACATTGAGAAAGTACGAGGTCCCCGCCGATCTCCTGTGGGTAATCCAGGAACTGCATAGCCAAAATTGGGCACAGGTAATTAAAGATACCTCTGGCTGCCTTACAACGGAAATAGGGATAAACAACGGGTTGAGGCAAGGCTGCGTCCTGGCCCCGCTGCTTTTTGCCATATTTTTAGCAGACTTGCCGCTTCTCTTGGGCACAGCCAGAGGTGCAAGCCCAAAAATAAATGGTAGGCACCTGGCATGCCTGATGTATGCTGATGACCTTGTAATAATGGATCAAACAGAGGTGGGGCTTCAGAGGAAGCTAACTGTATTCAATGATTATTGCACTGCAAAACGACTTACAGTAAATATGGACAAAACAAAAATGTTGTGTTTTGAGAAGAAGAGGACGAAGTTTAGTTGGTACTTGGGCCAAACCAAACTGGATACTGTAAGCGAATACAAATACCTCAGAATATGGTTTACAAGGTCCCTGCAGTGGGACACACATTTGAAAGCACAGAAATTGAAAGCACACTTAGCGGTATGTGGGCTGAAAAGATTTAACCATAGTTATGGCGATATGTCCCACAAACCTCTATTGACAGCCTTTAAGGCCATGATTCCCCCGCAACTCCAAAATGGGGCGGAAGTACTCTGCATTGACGGTAAAAGCTCATGGGACAAAGAGGAGGGGAAATGTTTAAAATCCCTACCTTCTCTTCCTGGGTCAGTAATGATCCAGGCAGTCAGACTGGAATTAGGCCTAACCGCATTGAATGTGCAGGTGCAGCAGAACCTCCTCAGATTCTGGAATCGGTTGGGGCAGGGGGAAGTTACAAAGGTGTCGCAATGGTGCATGAAAGAAATTCAGACCAGTAAGTTAAAATGGGCCAAGGAAACGAGAAGTAAACTCCTGGCCATCTGCGACCACCTAAATGTGAACATTGACCCTAGGACACTCCAAATTAATGTAATAAAGAGTGTACTCAAAGTGCAGGGTAAAGACATTTCAAGGGTAACAGACCAAGAGTATTTGAAAAAGAAAGACTCTGTAAAATGTATGTGCTCAGGCTGGGAGAAAGATGTAAGCTTTCCTTATATAGATTTGCTACCGAACCGTTGGCTAAGAATAGAAGTTTTTAAGCTAAGAATAGGTATTAATCCGATATTCGCAAATAGTGCAATAAAAGCTGCCTTAACGCTTCTGTATGGCAAAGGTGTTTGTAAATTAGAAATGAAATGTAATATTTTGCACATTTTATTGGATTGTTATATATTTTTAAATTTACGTAAACAGTTCCTGCGCCCGATATTTTTAAAATATGATGTTAAGGAGCGTTCACAAGCACGGGAGCTACTAGTCGATATGGAAAATTTAGATATCGCGATAGCTATCGGGAAATATATGCAGGGTGTGTATAAGTTCCCTGAAAGGCTGGAGGCTTTAAAGTACCCAGTAGCTCCATAATCCAATGAATTCCTGATTTTAAAGTGTTATAAATGTAGTTTTTAGGACAATATGACTTTTTAACTGTTAAGAATATGAATTTGTGAGATGTAGATTTTATATGATGAACTGTGGTTTATAGATCAATGGTCTAAATAAACTTTGTTTTTGACTTGACTTATCACTGATTCTATTCCCTCGTCCTGGCAAGGATTGATACTGCACCCCATCTACAAAAAGGTACCATTGGCGAGTCCTGACAGCTATCGTCTCATTGCTCTCTTGGATGCTGAAGATAAATAGTTTGCCTCCCTACTACTGGAAGATATGGAAGTATGGGCAAGTTCGAAAAATGTTATTTCCTTCAACCAAACCAGTTTTTGGCTTATGTGTGGCACCACAGACTACCTTGTGGCCATCAAAAAGCTAGTAACAAAACAGATAAGGAAAAAGCAGCTGTTTTATTGTTATTTTGTAGATTATAGCAAGGCATTCGATCATGTCAGCCACCTGCTTCGGTCCAAGCCAAAGCCTGGGTGGGACATCCCTGAAGCATTACTTCGCGACATCCAATTCCTTTACTCGGACACTTTGGCCAGAGTAAAACTGTGAAATAATAAAGCAGTCTCTGAAAAGATAAAAATCAAAGAATGCGTCAAACAACGGTGTGCGTTTTAGTCACAGGCCTCTTTAATATACTTATGTGTGACCTGGCACCTGCGTTGGATTCTGCAATCAGCGATGCACCAAAACTGGCGAACTGCCCTATTACCTCATTGCTCTACGCTGATGACGTAGTCCTTAAGCCAAACGGCAAAGGGGAGTCAAATGCTGATTGGTATCTTACACAAACATAGCACCTCAAATACAATGACGGTAAACTTTGAAAAAACAAACATCGTGATATTTGCTGTATTTGCTTGGGGTACGGCTCAGACATTTTCCCTGGGAAACTGGGTGCCTTTTTAGGTCGAGCTGGAGAAAGCAATGCAAAGTATTGCGTCCAGCGAAGTATCTAATGTTGTCGGCTTCCTGGGAATCTGAGACAGGGGTCGGGCACGCGCGGCAATTGGGATCTGTGGACGCGCACGTCCAGGCCGGCGCCGTGCCCAGCTCCTGCCTCTGATTCCCTGAAGTGCGCAAACACACCCGCACGCGCGCACACACACACACACACACACACACACACACCTTCTGCAACTTTCACACATGTGCCCCACAAGCAGGTGCCTGCAGCCGTTTTGTTAGCATCGCGCGCACCGTACCGCGCGCTGGGTTTCCGCCGCCGTTATTCCGAATAGAGCCTTCTCACTCATGTGAAACATCTTTGCTGCGCCCTACTCACCTTCTGAGCCTCAGGTTTCCCCTCCTGGTTCGGCGCCTCGGAATTCAGCAACGTCAGTTTTTGCTTTAAGAAGTGTACAGCATCGGTCACCTCCTTAATCGACATCTTGCCTGCTGTCTCCGGTCAGGTCTTCCTCTCCCCTCCACAAAACTAAAACAAGAAGCTGTGGGAAGATTGAGAACGAGGCTTGATGCTCAAAGATGGCCTCCTGCGCATGCGTAGACGGGAAATGTATAGCGTCTCTTTCCTACGACTGAGCAGTAAATATGGCTGCTGTGCAGTGTGAGAGAGGTAGTGCCAGAAAGAAGACGGAGATTCTATCCAAAGAAACCGGAGGACCAGAGAATGGAGTGCACAAACTAGTGGTTAATTTGTAAAGAAAAACTGTCGGGGCTTAAAGTTTTCCCGAGAATCCGGGCAATGGGGAGAGGATGTGGTCTGACGGCTAGACTGCAGACTTTGGAGCTGGGAAACAAAGGTTCGAGCCTCGGGGTCGGGGTCGCGTCCACATCCTGTGATTCGGGGCAAGTCGCTTATTCTTCCGGTGCCTACCTACCAAAAACAAGCATTGGCATAATGGGTCTCGCCTTTGGGACCTTATACGTGTTTAGCCAGATCTATTATCTCTGCAAATGTTTACAAAAATATGCTGCATGAGGCATGTTATGACACTGACAAGAGATGACTACTTAGAGATGTTTAAAATAGCATAATATTAGAAAAATATAATTAGATCCTGCGATGCAGCTCGTATTGTCTGTAAGAAGCAATTTTGCTCAGACACAGTTGCTTATGTTAATTAAGAAAATCGTTTATTTCCAAGATAATTTGTCAGTAGCTATAATGTCAAATTACTACTGAAATAATGATGATGAAAATGTACATAAATAATGTGCATCGTGTCTCAAAACCTAAAACACTGTTTTGTGGTGTGCGTGGTAAATCCCCTCTTGTCCCCCTGCACATCTCTAGCACAGTAACACTGCTGACGCAATGTTTCAGAGCTCTCGAGTTACCTGAAGTCCATGTGTGAGTAGGCCATCCAATTTTGGTTTTCTAAATGCACTGTGATAAAAATACTTATGTAACAGGCGGATTCGGAATGCAAGAATATAAACTTGTTTCAGTGTGTGCCTCGTTTCTTGTGAGAACATTTGGCTGCTTTAACAAAACACAGCTTCTCTGTTTAAAAGCAATCACAGACCGTGTCTACTGACCCTTCAAGGCCACCATTCCTGTCGGAGTGGGTCGCAATTAATATTAATTAGGTAAGACAGTTTTTGGCCTACCACAATTCAGAAATTGTAGGAAGCAACCTATTAATACATAGGTCGGTTTACAAAATTCTATAGTGGTCATAAAAAACTGGTCATAATTTGCAACCACTTTTTCCAACCAGTATATTGCTACATCTATCTAGCCCCAAGACTAAGACACTATTGATGAGGAGATATCAATCCAAATCACAGTGCTTTTTAAGCTCATTCAATTAGTTACGAGAACAAATTCAGACTTTTTAAAGAAAAGCAGGCGAAACGTTTCACCAGGAAAACACACAAAAGGTGTTATAGTGTGCTGCGTTGGAGGTAGAGGCAGCGAACAATTGCTTGGCACCCAGCACGCGACGCAGGAACAAATCATTAGCTCCGCGGAGCAGAGGATGCTGTCATCATTAATTTATTGGGCACGGGTCGGATTGTTAAATCTGAATGCACGTAATTGCAGGGCGCTGGAAGCATAGTGCGGTAGGCGCTGCCGCACACTCACATGACTTGGAGCCATTTCAGCCCAAGACTGTGCAATTAGAGTTTTTTAACGAGTTTAATAACTCATTTTTCTTGCAGCTTGGGTGGTCAAATGTTTGCTGCAGTTACGCCACATCGATACTGCATTTTACAACATTTTTTATGCACGTCGATGATTGTGTGTGTCTGGCTGCAAAGTAGGAACCGTATTATAGCTCCAAATTTATTGGCACTTTCAGGGATTAGGTGTGCCATCATTTGCTGGCACACTCTTGGAAGGTTTCAAATATTTCAAAATATTTCACCAATAATAGAAGGACAAATAAAGCCTATCGCCTTTAAATGCTGAAAGTGATGGGAACACATATTTTGAGTACGGTTCTAAACAAAATATGACACATTTAATGGACTTCTTCTGATGTACATAATACTAAAACCACTATATTTTGTTATTGGCATCTTCGCAGAACCACACATTAATGTACTGTATACCATCCTGGGCCGCTCTATTGTTATGTTATGCTAAGTTAACAAACTTTAAGCTAGACTGTTGTTTTTTCCTTTGTGTTCAGGTATGTTTAGGGCTGTTCGGTACCCACACATGACCCTACGAGGACACCACACCATCCACAGTTTATTCGCATTCTTCTCGTGGTGCTTCCTAATGGGCCGAATGAGTACATTTGTGTAGGTGCAGATACCAGTTGCAACTGTGAAACTTCTGGCAAATGTGCAGAAATTCCACAGTCCCCCTCCCTCTATCTATCGCCCTTCCTCCCTCTATCTATCGGCCTCCCTCCCTCTATCTATCTATCGGCCTCCCTATATCTGTCTATCGGCCTCCCTCTACCTATCTATCGCACTCTATCTATCTATCGCACTCACTGTATCTATCGCACTCACTCTATCTATCTATCGCACTCTATCTATCGCACTCACTCTATCTATCGCACTCACTCTATCTATCGCACTCACTCTATCTATCGCACTCACTCTATCTATCGCACTCACTCTATCTATCTATCTATCTATCTATCTCACTCACTCTATCTGTCGCATCACCACAGCATCACTCAGGGGCACCACAACATCACTATGCGCTACCACAGCATCACTGAATGCCACAGCATCACTCAGCGCCGCCACAGCATCACTCAGCGCCACCACAGCATCTATCTGTGCATCCATTCAACAACAACTGGTTCAAATATGTTCTCTCAATGTTTCAAGCTTTATTACAAATGTCACAAAATTTTTTTAATATTTCACTTCTATTCTTGGATTTTCGTCACAATAAAATACACTGAACATAATCTTCACAAAAGTTATTTACAAAAGTTTAAGCTATTGCCATTATAAATTACAATAATTTTTATTTAAGTATTAATTATTTTAAAAAATTAAAAGCCATTGTTATTTGTAATATCAATACATCTAAGTCACGTAAATACAACACACATTGCAGTACAAATGCTATAGGTGTCACATTTGTGAAAGTTAAAACTATTGGCATTGTAAATGGCAAAGCTATTAATTTAGCTATTTTCAAAACCAACACAAATAAAAAAAAATTCATTTACAATACCAATAGCTCAATCTTTCCTAATGCGAGACCTATTGCATGGCAAATGCTTGTGCTGCAAAAGAAGTTTCACTAAAGAGCTTAATCTGCTTGGAAGAGTCATCTACAAATAACTCGGTCTCTCACAATCTGTGGACAATTGCTCTCTCCGAAACATTGGAGCTCAAAGCTGCAGCAGCTCTTTGGAACCAAAACCTGCCCCATCATTGGTCCAAAATAGTTTTAATAGTTTTTAAACAAAGTGGTTCATAAGGAATCCTTTATATCTGATCGTAGGGTCCTTCCCATTATCATCTGGAACGAGGAATGGCTACTCCACTATCAATACAAGCTGCATTATTTCAAAATTCAAATAGACCATGCACTGAAATTGACACAGTCAAATGCACAACATGGGACTGGTACGGTCTAGCCGATTTGGAGGGAAACCCCAGAGAGTTATTCAACCAAGTTAAACATAACAATTTCCTATACACGCATATGCCCAACAGTTCCACGATGCACATTATCCTATGCAAAACAAATATGACACAGATGGGCAATTTGTTCCCCAACCATAAATTTTCCCTGTTTGCTCAATACTTGGGGATGTCTCCAAACACCGCGCTAAGTGTGCTGCAGAGACAACTTCCTACATTCTAAGAGAAGCTCTGAGTGGGAGTCTTTGAGTGTCCTCCTGACTATCACTCCCATGGTGGCTCTCCTGGGTTCGTAGCAGATGCCTCTTCACACTACGAACATTGGTGGTGAAGGCTATGGTAATGGATTGGAGTAGAGACGCCATGTTGTGGGTGGAAAGGAGAAGTGCTTGTTTTTAAAACTGTATCCGGGACATGGTGTTTTGTGAAGAGATGTCAGAACTGTACACTTGATCGTTGCCGCCAATGTCTTGCCGGCGGGACTTATGCCAGCCCCTTACATGCCATTGTGTTGGGTGTTGCAGAGCTGGAGAACTGATCCGGGACAACATAGGTATAAGGTATACATATGATAGATAAGACACTCTATTACGAGTGCACTGTGTGGAGTGCATCTTGTATTGATGTTATTATTATACCCCGGCTTACGCGCCACGTGACCATATTTGTACAATTGCTTGTAATGGCGAGTAAAAGGTTACTACACTATGATATACGGAATTCAAAGATTGATATGCATGTACTTACCTTTTTTTTTTTTTTTTTTTATAAACTTTTATTCACTATCCATGCATGCACACAGCTTTCCGCCTACAACCCTGGGGCCGGCAGCAATCTAGGATCTCGTCAATACAATATGCTGTTCCATTGTTCCTGACTGGGAGAAAGTTATAAATTATGCTAAAAGTGTTACCGGAGTCACCCGTTCCTGTTACCTGGGCTTCAAATACCATTACAACAGTTTCATGCATTGACGCAAATGTCCCAAGGCAATACCCTGCAGCACTACAGGAGGGCAACCTCTGCTTTCTCTAGCGCTGTATTGGTAGTCTCTTTCAGTGCGCGCATTCATCTACGTGGTCGAAATCTAACTCCCCTAACCCAACTTGCCCACAACGTCCCTCCCCTCCCCCCTCAACTGCCTGTGTGCCTCTTCCCGTGTGCAACTGCCTACTCAAAGTTACGTGTCACTAGCCTCAGCCGAATCCTCTCGCCCCCACTCCACCCCTCCATTTATTCATACACTCTATGTTCCTGTCCTGAAGGACCCCACATGCATGCACCTATGTGTCCTAGGTCTCTGGTGTCTGCATTACCCTGATGTCCCTCCCGCATGGTGCCTCCATGTAACCTGAGATAGCCTAGTCCCCGGTGTCCCCCCCCCCCCCTTCCTGCTGCTCCTCTGTCTCCTCCCGATCCTCCACCGTGTCGTTCCTATTCGAGACGTATGTCAGGTACTGGTCCCAGAAGTTCCGTGGTCTGCTCACAGGTGGCAGTAATTCACTATACAGCTGGGATTGTGTGCAACTGTACAACAGAGCCCTTTCCCATCCTTTTTTAGTTGGAAGCGGGCCGCGCATCCAGCTCATTGCTATCGCTCTCCGAGCCAGAAGTAACCCTATGCCAGCCAGGCGACGTGTAGCTGGGGGCAAGGCTCTGGTATGCCCCAGCAGAGCTAGTGCCGGGTCCACCGGGAGCTCCATCTCCAGAATCCGCCCCAACTCAAGGAAGACTTCTTCCCAGAAGGTGTTTATCCCCGGGCAGGTCCAGGCCAAGTGCACGAAGTCCGCCACTGACGCACTGCAGCGCTCACATTCCGGCGTCTGCCGTAGCCCATACCTGTGCAAGCGTTCCGGAGTGTAATACACTCTCTGTAAAAACTTAAACTGAACAAGCCTATGTCTAGCATTCAGCGACACCCGTTTCGTGTTCTGACAGCAATATTGCCACATTTCGTCGCTTATCTCCATCTGTAAGTCTCGCTGCCACGCCTGTCGGGCCTTCGAGGGTTCTTGCTGTCGGTGACACTGCCCCATCCTGTACAGTCGCGTTATCATATTGCTGCTCGACTGTGTTTTTATGACGTAAGACAGGTCTGGTAATTCTGCGGGTTCCTCCATATCCGGCCCCAGCAGCACCTGTAGCGCTGCGCGGACTCTATGCAGATGGAAACGATGCAGCAGCGTCGTAGCGACCTGTGGTAGAGCCACCTGTTCCCAGGTGACCACCTTCCCGTCCCTGAACAGGTCCCCCAACTTGAGTATGCCTAGCTGATTGAGCATGTACTTACCTTTACTGAGTTCTATATAGTTATGTATTTACTGCTGTAAAAAGAATAAAAGAAATATTGAACAGAGAGCTCACTAAAGTATTTCCTGCTATATTAGGAAATGAGCCATTTGGTTCTCAGGTGCACCTACAGCTTTGTGTGCTCTCCTTTTACCATTAAAGTGAGCAGTGGTTTACTCTCTATAGCTGGAATTACATGATTGTCTGTAGGATGTTTACTCCTCCTTGGTAATAGTTCACTCTGTTCGTAACAGGCTCACGTCGGTAACAAGTGGATAGATGATAACGGTACCTGAAACCACAAATCGACAAGACCGCCGCCATTAACAAACTTCATGCTAATGTTTAAGTGTTATCCCGAATATATCGCTCTAATTTTCTAGCAACATACCTCTTTACACGAGAACCATTGTTTCCTCGATCACCGCCATGAACGCCAAGACCTACTGATCATGTGACACAATGTGACATCGTTACGTATTTAACAGCGTTTCCTTCCGATTAGCCCACCTACTGCAAGCGTCGTCTAGGAAACCACGAGAACTCTAATGCAACTATTGTCAAAAAACCTGGCGTCATGCGTCGCAACGTATAAAGCAACGACAGCTTCTAATTGGCCCACATACCTCAAGCGTCGTCTAGGTAACCAAAAAAAAACCTCTAATACAACTTTATTAATACAATGACGCTGCGTCGAGTGTTATTAATACAATATCGAAGGTGTAAACAATGAGATTCAAAAGTACTCCATAAAAACCCCTAGACAATTCGGTGAAAACCTCCAAAAACCTCGTATAGGGGAAAAATTACTGAACAATTTTGAACTTACAGACAGTGCTCACAACAATGAATACTGTTATGATCAAAATACGCAAATCAATTCCAATAACTAGATGTCAACTCCAGTGAGGTAAGAAATAAGTGAGAAAGTGCTAAATCCAAATAATACAAAAAGTAGAACATTAGAAATGGAAAATGAAATGGTGTTCATACCTAGGAGCATACATGCTAATGAATCACATTTTATGTTACAGAAAACAGCTCATTTCCATACTGTCATTAAGCCCCTAGGGGTCATTGTACCCAGGCGTTTGATCCAGAATGTCTCCCTCTGAAGTAATCTCTTATTTACATCTAGACCTGTATGAACAGAAACTACCTCAATTATCTGAAATCTCAACTGGGCTATAGTGTGTTTCTTTTCTACCCCATGTGTGGCTCATGATGAGGAAGTAGTTATATTCCGTATTCGACTTTTGTGCTCCGAGATTCGTATTTTTAGTTTCCTTTCAGTTTTACCTACGTAGAGTGATCCACACGGGCACTTTATCACATAAACCACATTGCTTGTGTTGCAGTCTCCTTTGTATCTTAGTTTAATTTTTTCACCTGTGTGGGGGTGGGAAACAATGTTGCCCACTATGACATTATTGTAATGTACACAATTCGCACAGCGTCTCATTCCAATGGTTTCAATGTAGTCCAATGTTTTTTTGGTTTCAGCAACTCTTTCAGATTCTTTGCTCTTGTGTACGCAAACAGCGGTCGTTCCACGTAAATATTATGAAAATCCGGTTCCAGCTGTAAAAGTTCCCATCTTTTGTTGATGATGTTTTTAATTTTTTGTGAATTGATGGAAAATTTAGACACAGAGACATTTCTTTTAGTGTCTGTTTTATCCTTTTTTGTTAGCAATGTACGTCGGCTTAATTCCAATGATCTGATTGCCGAGTCATCCAAAAGTTTTGTTAGGTATCCACGTTTCTCATATTTTGTTTTAAATTCCTGAATAAATTTGTAACATTCATTTTCATTTGAAACTATTCTATTCTATTCTATGGTTTTGGTAAAGCGCAAACAGCTGCCCCAGCGAAGAGGCGTCCCGGCGCTAAGGAGAACCACAGACCCCTACCTGAGCTAGGAGGAGAGATCGCATCGTGGAACATAAGGAGTAAGGAGAGATGGACTTAAACAGAGGGGAACAGGTGAGTCTTAATAGCCTTTCGGAAAGTGGGAAGGCTTTCTAGGGAGCGGATATTAAGAGGTAGAGCATTCCAAAGCTTAGCTCCCAAAACCCTAAAGAAGCGTCCGCCAATGCGGCAGAGCTTTGTGCGAGGAACGTTCAGTAGGTACTGGCTAGAGGATCGCAGATCGCGTCGTGGAACAAAAGAAGTGAGGAGAGATTGTAGGAGAGTAGGACTTCCCAGTTTGAGGATTTTGAAGGTCATAATAAGGGCTTTGAAGTGGATTCTGGAGTCGACGGGTAGCCAGTGCAGTTTGCGAATAGTGGCTCTAACAGAGCATCTGCGGGGAAGGCCAACTAATGCTCTTGCCGCAGCGTTTTGCACACGTTGTAGTCGTGCTATTTCTCCTTTGTTGGCGCCTAGGAGGAGATCATTGGCGTAGTCTAAGCGAGAGAGAATTGTCACTTGGATGATAAGTTGGCGGACTTTAGCGTCGAAAAAGCCAAGTATAGGGCTGAGACTCCTCAGCAGACCAACACAAGTGGCAGCCACTTTCTTGGTGTGCGTCTGATAGCTAAGTGAGGCGACCATCCAGACTCCTAGATTTTTTACTAGGGACTTGGGAGGAGGAATGGGGCCTAGGGATGAAGGCCACCAGTGCTCATTACAGTGGCTGGTGTTTTTTTTTTTTTTCAGAACAAATTTTATTTGGTTTTAGCCGTTGACAGAATAGAAAGGAAACACTGCTTCCATGGAAGCAGGAAGACAGCGAGCTTATAAGTGCAAGTATAATCAAAGTATTCAATCAACGTTCCCCCGAGCCCCCCTCCCCGTAATCCAGCCCAGTACCCACCCCCCACCCCGCACGGTGTTTACGTTGTCCAGAACAGGAGCGCAAGTATCTCAATAATAGCATGTGGTTCAGTTCACCCAGGGGCAGTGTGAATAAAGTCTATATCAGAGGCCCGAGTAGCCGGGGGGTCAAGCAGCAGGCCTCTATAGTCCGCCCATTTCTTCCAGATCCGATAGTGTTTCTTGGGGCAGCCCCTGGCCTCAAAGATTGGGCGTTCCAGACCCATGTTGAAGTCCATGCCTCGCTTCCATACCCCTATCAGCGGAGCCCTGGGGGCTTTCCAAGCTTGGGCTATGTCCCTTTTGGCCACCGTGAGACCCAGAAGAAGCAGATGTCGTTTGTATCTATTGCCCCCAACTTGTTCCATAACATGAAGTAGACCCAGTTTCGGTGTGCGGGGGAGTTCCCATGCTAAAACTTCCTCAAGGCAGTCCCACACGCCAGTCCAAAATCTCTGCAGCCGTACACATTCCCATACCGTATGTATGAAGGAGCCTATCGCGCTTCCACAACGCAGACACTCCGGGGAGGCTATCAGCCCCGCCCTCCACAAGCGCTCCCTCGTAAAGTACGCCCTATGTAGGTACTTAAACTGGATAAAGCGCAGGCGCACTGCTATCGCTGCTCCCCTAGGGGCCTCCAGGGCTTCCCTCCAGTCCTCCTCCTCCAGTTCCCCCAGCTCGCCCTCCCAGACCGCCCGCAGTTTAGTAAGTGAGGGGGAACAATGGGTCACTAACGTTTGATATATAGTCGAAATTTTCTTTGTTTCTAGTTCCCCCATAAATATCTTGGCTTCTAAGGGCCTAAACTCTGGTAAGGACGTTATGTCTGCTATTGCGGGAGCCAGAGCGTGTCGGAGCTGTAGATATCTAAAGAATTGGGACTGGGGCATGTCATATTCCTCCCGCAGTGTCTGGAATGATTTGAGGGTCGTGCCTTTCAGAACGTGGCCCAGCGCCGAGATGCCAATGGCATCCCAGCCTTCGAAGCCCCGTAATGAAGCCAGGCCTGGCAACCTCCCATTGTGCCACAGGGGAGTCTCACTCGTTAATCTATTCCACCACCCCATGCGGCGGAGAGCGTTGCGCCACATTTTGAAAACTACCTGGGTGACCATCGGGAGCCTCTTCCGGATAGCTGCCGAATATAGGATAGTATGGAGCGTGTCTGGGTCCATCATAAATCTCTCCAGAGCATATGTCGGGTCACCTCGATCCCCATACCACCATTCGTTAAGGACAAGCAGGTGCGACGCCTGATAGTAGGACTGGACGTCCGACGTGGCCAGCCCCCCACAGTAGGTCGACAGGAAGCAGGTACGGAGCGCCACTCTCACCGCTCCCCCAGTCCATAGGAACCGACCCAGGGCGGAGTCCACCTGCCGAAACCACTGCGGCTGAACCGGGTACGGGTGATTTTGTAGTTGGTAGAGGATACGGGGCAGGGCCACCATCTTAAAAATGGCCGAGCGGCCATAGACATTCAGGGGCATCCTGGACCACGTCTGCATATCCGAGCGAATTCTGTCCCATACAGGCACTATATTGCGGGACCACGACACTCCCGGTATATCCGTCAAAAAGACGCCTAAATATTTAAGGCCTCCCGTTGCTTCCTGCAGAGCCGAGGCCCAGGGACCCAAGGTCCCTCCGTCACCCAGGACCCATAATTTCGACTTCCGTACGTTAAGTCCAAGGCCGGACACCTCACCAAAAACACGCATTATTTCCAGGACCCTCGGCCCTGATTTATTAAGGTCTGTGAGGAAGAAAAGCACGTCGTCGGCATAAAGGGCAATCCTGTCAGATGGGCCTCCCACCCATTCCACTCCACGCAATTGGGCATCCATCCACACCCAAGCCGCGAGCGGTTCCATAGCCAAACCGAACAGGTACGGCGAGAGGGGGCATCCCTGCCGGGTGCCTCGACCAATGAGGAACGAGTCAGAGACCGCACCCGCAATCCTGACCGCTGCCGTCAGATCCGTGTACAGCAAGTGAATGTAAGATAGAAACCGGGGGCCGAGGTTGAGTCGGAGGAGGAGCGCTCGAAGATAGGGCCAGCTAAGGGAGTCAAAGGCGCGGTCTATATCCGCCAGCAGAAGGGCCGCGGGGATGCCCGCCGCCCGCACCGCCTCCACCACCAAGTGCGCGCGCCGTATATTATGTCTCGTTGCTCTATGGGGCATGAAACCTGCCTGATCCGCATGGATCAGATCAGTGATATACGGGAGGAGGCGGTTCACTAAGGCCTTTGCCAGTATCTTCGCCTCAACGTTCAGTAGTGAAATCGGGCGATAGGATTCCGGCCTATCTTGTGGCCTCCCTGGTTTGCAAAATACCACAATTTCGGCATGTCGCCAGTCCGCTGGCAGTCTTCCGCGTTCCCTAGCAACCTCCAGGGCCTTCTTATAGCGCATTCCTAATTGGAGATGAAACATCTTCAAATATTCGCACGGGAAGCCATTGGGCCCAGGGGCCTTGCCCGCGTTCAGCCCGCCTAGGGCTTCTCCCAGCTCCTCCGCTGACAACGGGAGGTCCAATCGATCTCGGGCCTCATCCGAGAGTGCTCGGGGTGGAAGGTCCGCGAGAAATTTGTCGATCTCCTCCGCTGGGAGGGATTCCCGAGGGGCATACTGTGTCTCGTAGTACCTAGCAAACATTTGGGCCAGAGCCCCGGGGTCTGAGATAGGGCCACCTACATCGTCTCTGAGGCCCGGTAGGGGTTGGGCTTGATAGGTATCCTGACACAGCCTATATAGCATCGTGCTGGATTTGTCCCCCCATTGGTAGATTCTACTCTGAGTAGCAAGCCAAGACTGTCGGGCCTCGTCCAGCAAGAGGGAGGTGTAGGACCGCTGGAGGTGCAGGAGCTTGGTCACCTCGTCTCCGTTCTCTCCCGTCAGGCAGTTCGCCTCCTGGCTTCGCACCTGAGCAGCTGCTTCTGCCAAAGCCAGCGTGCGGGTCCTACGGTGTGTGGCGCACCATGCGATGTCTACGCCTCGGAGCATCGGTTTCAGGGCCTCCCACAGAGTCATGGCATCTATACTCGGGTCCTCGTTCTCCGCCCAGTAGTGTGCGATTGCCTCCCTCATGTGTGTTTGGTAGTCATCGCGCTGCAAGTGCCATGTGGAGAGGCGCCAGCGGAAAGGCTGTCGTCGCACACTTAGGCTCAATGTCAGTGCGGTCGGGGAGTGGTCAGACAGGCCCCTAGGGAGTATGGAAGTGGAGTCCACCCTCCCTATCCAGGGCTGTGGGACAAACAGGTAATCCAGACGAGAGAAGGATTTGTGGACCTCCGAAACATATGTATATTTGCGATCGCATGCATGGTGATATCGCCAGGTGTCCACCCAACCCATGCCCCGCGCCATTCTGCTCAGCCGTGTAGTAGTATCAGAGAGCTGACCTCCCCCGGGCCTACATCGATCAAGTCTCCCATCCATCACATCGTTCCAATCTCCGCCCACAATCGTCAATACAAGGGGGACCTCGGTCCACATATCGAACAGTCGTTCAATCAGAGCATCCTGGAGGGGGGGTGGAGCATACACACTGCCAAAGACCACTGGCTCATTCCCCAGTCTCCCTTTAATAAATGCGTATCGGCCATGCATATCCAGCCACTGTGTATCGTGTGTGTAAGGGACCCTGCGATGTATCAGGATAGCGACACCCCTGGACCCCCTCGTGAACCCAGCATGGAACACTTGTTCATATCCATACCTCCGTAGACTAAGGACCTTGGTGCCCATAAGATGTGTCTCTTGAAGTAGCAAAACATCCGCTTTTTCAGTCTTCCCCAGTCGTAGCACTGCACCCCGTTTAATTCTATCTAGCATCCCTCTCACATTCCAGCTCAATATACGCAGCGAGGCACGCAAAAGATTCGCCCTCTGTCCTTCAACCGCCATCTATCGTCCAAAATCCGGGAACTTCAGGCCACCAAGACCACACGCGTACAGATCGCTGCCTCCAAGTTCTCGTAAACACCATGCTAGAACTAGACCCAACTTACCCCCCCACCATCCCCGGATCCCCAAAACTCCTGACCCCCCTCCCATACCCCAAACTGTACCAACAACCCCCCCACCAACCCCCCACCCCATACCTCAGCAACATTGAAGTACCTGTCGCGGTGCAGGCAATCTCAACCCTCCAACGGGAGGTCCAAGACCCACTACACCAATGGATCCCACCCAACTACCCACCACGTACTCAACAACCCCCCACCCAGCACGTGGGAATGAACTCCGGGAGTAGGCCCGCTCCTGTACGAGCGCCTCCCGACCCACAGCCACCCATGAACAAGGAATTGCGTAGGTCATCTGAGAGTGGCATGTCCGTGAACAGTACCATGCCCGCTCCATCCGTCGGGGCACATCAGCAGCCTTATAGGCCCAGTTCTGGATTCAGTGTGAGTGTAAGGATCTCAGGACTTAGAGGGGGAAGAATCCGTCCCCTCAGGCGCCTCGGCTGTCTCGTCTCGGGGAGGCGGGCGCTTCTGGGAGCGCGACCTCCAGTTGCTCTTGCTGCGTGATCTCCGAGGCGTCCTCGGGGGTGTCCCGGTGGTCGACGAATCCGAGTTCCTCCGAGGGTGAGTGTTCACCTTGACTCGCACCGTTTCGTCTGTCCACTCAAACACTTCCTCCGGGGAATTGAAGAACTGGGTGCGGGACTGGAAGACCACCCGCAGGCGCGCCGGGAAGAGTAGAGCATAGGGAATCTTGAGCTCTCGCAGGCGTGCTTTTGCCGCGGTAAACGACTGTCTCTGCTGCTGGACCAGTTTTGTATAGTCCGGGAACACAAGGATTTTATGGTTCTCAAACATGAGAGGGTCTTGGGCGCGGGCTTGACGTAGGATGACGTCCCTATCGTGATAATTTAGCAGTTTAGCAATCACCGAGCGGGGGCGAGCCCCAGTGGGCGGTTTGGGAAGAAGTGCCCGATGCGCCCGCTCCACCACAGTGGCTGGTGTTTTTACCAAGGAGCAGCACTTCCGTTGTTCCCGCGTTGAGCTGTAAGTAGTTATCCGTCATCCATTGGGCCACAGCCGAAAGGCCATCCCTGAATCTGGAGGCCATGATGGAAGGGCCTTCAGTAAGAGTGATGGCCAGCTGGGTGTCGTCGGCGTACGACACCAGCGTCAGGCCCCATTCTTTGGCCACTGCTGCAAGTGGCTGCACGTAAAGGTTGAAGAGGGAGGGGCTCAAAGCAGAGCCCTTTGGGACTCCCTGCGTGATGGGATGGGGTTTGGATAGGAATGGAGGGGCTGACACCCGGAAGGATCTGTCCTTTAGGAAGGAGCAGAATCACGTCAGAGCAAGGCCGGAAACTCCAACCGTCTCCAGACGATCAAGGAGGATGTCATGGGATACCGTGTCAAAGGCTGCGCTGAGATCAAGGAGAATCAGCGCAGCACTTTGAC
This sequence comes from Lissotriton helveticus, assembly GCF_964261635.1. NCBI lineage: Eukaryota > Metazoa > Chordata > Amphibia > Caudata > Salamandridae > Lissotriton > Lissotriton helveticus. Next base: position 607,137,390 of record NC_136057.1, read on the forward strand.
CAGAATCTAAGATCGTCCGGAGGTATTCAGAAGTAGCCAGGAGGGCAGACTCTGTACTTTGGCCCGGTCTGAACCCATTTTGGGATGGGTCCCGGATGTTATTCTGGTCCATATGTTGGGACAGGGCACTATTTACATGGGCCTCTGCAAGTTTGGACAACCATGGAAGCAGAGATATGGGTCGGAAATTTTCCGGTTTAGATGGATCTAAAGTGGGTTTTTTGATAATGGGTGAGACCCACGCTTGTTTCCAGGCTGTCGGGACACTAGCTGAGGAAAAGGAAAGATTGAGTATGGCGGCTATGGAAGGCAAAAAGAAGTTGAGTGAGTCCATGAAATGAGTAGGGCTCATAGGATCTGCAGGGGAGCCTGATTTCACTTTTCTGCACAGTTTAGTAAGGTCGTCAAGAGGGATATCAGGGATGTGAGTCAGGAGGGTACATTGAGAGGTAGAATTGGTGAGGTTGATAGGGTTGGGGGAGTGCTGAGAGAATGATTTGTAAATATTTTGAACTTTCTCTATAAAGTACGTGGCGAGGTCCTCACATTGTTGCGCAGACGTAATGCTGGGGGAAGGTGACCTACTGCTCTGAAGTTCTTGAACTAGTTTTAAAACTATTTAGGCAGGGTTAGGACTCGAGTTGATTTTGTCTGCGTAAAAAGCTGCGCGTGCAGCGCGGATAGCTTTGTGGTACAATTTTTGTTTTGATATATAGTTGATTTTATCCCCATTGTTGTATTCCCTTCTCCAGAGACGCTCAGCTTTTTTACAGTCCTTGCGCATGGATTTAAGGGTGTCATTGTACCATGGATTAGAGGGTGAGGTGCGCCCTTTAGTCCATTTAGCTGGGATGAGAGCGTCTAGTCCTCCAGTAATCCAATCGTTGAAAGCGGCATAGGTCATATTAATGTCCTGGTTGGCCTCCCCATGGAATTCACCAAGGGTGACGTGAAGGTCACTGGTGGATAGTTTGTGCCATGGTCTTTTAAGGCGGCGGGTCGGTTCATTTTTATGCACTCGACCATTGACTAGTATAGTCAGTTTAATGAGATAGTGGTCCGTCCATCCCATTGGCATAGGCATCTCTGTTTTGACCTCCTGGATGTTGGTAAAGACCGGATCTAAGATATGTCCGGCTGAATGTGTTGGGGACTGAATTAGGGAGTTAAGTTGTAAGGCAGAAAGATCTGCAAGAAAGTTTTTAATGGTGGAGTCACTAGACAGATCAAAATGAAGGTTGAGGTCACCTAGTATGGTGAAATTAGCAGATTTGGTCACTAGTGAGTTTGCTGCCTCAAGGAGAGCGTCAATAAATCTAGAGGCAGATCCAGGTGGACGGTAAATGTAAAGGCCAGACAGAGCAAAATGTGGGCTAGTTGTAATTTTAAAGCGGGCACATTCACAACCGGGGAGATCTTCCTTGGTAAATGAGCAAGAAAATTGCTTTTTGTAAATTACAGCGATTCCTCCGCCTCTCGCATCTCGATTTAGAGTCGACATGTGGTAGTCGTCTGGAAGCGTGAGGTTGGGTATGGCAGACGTGCCATCCCGTAGCTAAGTTTCGCAGAGGAAGAGGATGTCAGGGTTCTCATCAAGTATGAGAGAGTTAACCTCAAGGTGATGTTTGGTGAGAGACTATGCGTTTGATTCTCAGAAATTGAGAGTATGGTAAATTGTTCAAAAGACTGCGGGTGGAAACTCTGGTAGTGTAAGAGACTATTTTTATCTCTCTTTTTGGTGCAAACTTGTTATGATTTGATGATCACGTATTTCAATCGAAACATCCAAAAAGGGTATTTTGTGATTGTTGATTGAATAGGTAAACTGTATCCTTGGATTCCTGGTATTGAGCTCATCGATGTTTTTAGTGAGTTTAGATGCTGTTCCAGACCAAATAATAAATATATCATCGATATATCTACAAAAAAGCTCAATGTCATCCATCCAGTCATCATTGTGAAAAATGTGTTCATCTTCATACTTTGCCATAAATGTGTTTGCGTAAACAGTTGCCCCCGAAAAACCCATAGAGGTACCATTTAGTGGAGCAAAGAATTTATCTGACCATCTAAAATAACTATGGTGGAGGCAGAAATGTGTCAATTCCAATATAAAAATTGGATTTATTGTAGTGTGTTCATGTTTCAAGTGTAACCATTCAAGTGCTTCCAATCCTTCAGTGTGAGCTATGGATGTGTCACATCAATAGTATCAATACAGAATGTATTCCTTCTCTGGTGATAAAATCATTTTCTCTAATTTAAGAATGAAGTCTGCTGTGTCTTGAATGTATGTATGCCACTCTTGTATCAATGGTTGAAGACAATGATGTATTACTTTTCCAGCTGGTTCAAAGATCGAACCGCATCCCGATACAATAGATCTAAATGGGGGATCTTAAAATTCTTGGGAACTTTAGGTAGCATGTAAAGTTCTGGTCTCCTTGGGAATTTAGTTATGAGGAATCAAGCCATATCTTCTGATATCCATTCCATGTCAAGTGTTTTGTCAATTAGTTGTTGAAGATGTTTCAGTAATTCTGTGGTCGCATCTCGCTCAAGTGGGATATAGTATCTTCCACATGCAATGTGAGTTTAGAATTGTAAAAAGTCGTATCCATAAGAACAAGGGCACCGCCCTTGTCAGCTTTTTGAAATGTGATCTCTTGTCTTTGCGCCAGTTGTGCCAGAATGCTTTTATCTGCTCGACTCATATTGCTAGGAAACATTCTGTTCTTTTTGCAATTACATTTTTTCAAATCTTTTGATACAAGCGATTCAAATAAATCCAAAGTTTTGTGGGAAACCGAAGCTTCAAACGTACTCTTAGGTCTGAAACGGTCATGAGCCAATCTTTCTGGTTCCTGAGGAGGTACCACGTTTTCAAAAAAGTTCCTTAATCTCAAAGTTCTCATGAATTTATAAAACGAGATGTCATGTTCAATACTTGATCCAGAGTATGTTGGCAGAAAAGTGATGCCCTTGTTCAGAATCTCTGTTTCTTTTGTTGACAAGTTATGTGATGAGAAATTAATTATGAGTATTTCCCTTGGCTCCTCAGTCTCTTGCTTTTCTCTTTTACCTTTTCTTTGTCCTCGCCTTGTTGTCTTTTTGTGTTGTTATATCTGGTGGATGTTCTAGATCCGTGGCCGGGGACAAAAAAGACACTTGTTGACCTGAAGTGCCAGGTTTTTCAATAGATTTCGCCATGATAGATGATTGTTGTAGTGTAATTTTCACTGATCAGATTTTTGAAGAAGTGAATTTAAGGAAAATATTACTAGCAAGGGGGTTTCGTGTGCTTTTAGAGTAAGTGGATTTTATGAATCAGTTACGCACTGTTCTTCACTGAGGTGATGGGTTCTTTACACATTTTTTTCACAGCCTGAGTGCATATGTATACAGTTGATCGTTTACAGACATTGATATCCTTGAATAAATCATTAAAATTGTTGTGCATTTCATAGTAATGATGTACTGTTGTACTTATAGAATTTCCTATGTGCTTAATACAGTAGTTTATGATTGATTGTTGTTTTGAATTACAGTGTGGCCCCTGAAGAAGGGACTGAAAAAGTCCTGAAATGCATTGGGCAATCAACATCTACATCTTTAAAAAAAGGAAAACTCCAGTAGTTGATTGTATATGTTTACATATATATATATAATTATTTTTGTAAATCATAGCAAAGTTATTTTGGTTTATGAAACATTGTTATCACTAGATAATTGAAAGGAATGATATTTGAAAATAAATTGAATATAATTCACGGTTGAATTTTGAGGAAAACCTTTAATTTTGTGTAAATATTGGTAAATCAACAATAGTTGTGCACGTCTGAGTCTAGCAGGCAATTGAGCTAGCTAACAGACACAGCACACTGATCGAAAGAAAGATTTTTAATCAGTCATTAACGAACTTCAAAAAGGTGTGCATAGATCACCCCCTATACACATCCCTTTGTGCCATGTCTGCAAACCACTCCTCTGGCATGGGTAAGCCACCCCTCTAGCTGGGTGACCTATTCCAGTGGTGAGGGTACTGGTGCATGAGCCCTGTACCCCTACAGTGTCTACGTCCATCCTTAGACATTGCAAGTGGAGTAATACCATAAAGAGTATATGGCCTGGGAGTTTGTCTTTACAGGTGATTCAAGCTCTGATAACAGGCGATTCAAGCTCTGATCATATCCAGGCTGGACTACAGGAACAGGCACATGGAGAAGTGTGGCTCAATGGTTAGAGCAGGCAGACCTTGATGCAGAGCTCTGGCCAGGGACCAGGGTTCGATTCCCCTCTCGGCGGGTCTCCGGCTCATTAATTCCCCTGACTGGATATTCTCGCCTCAGTACCTGTTCTGATCATGGGTCCCATGCTGCAACTCTGGGCAATAGCTTGCTTAGTCTCCACAACGGCCCCAAAAGCGCTGGGATGCCTGGCTGCACCTGGGGGGTGCCCAGGAGTGGATATTTCCCAGGAAAGCCAGGAAGGGTTCCTAAGCGGTATACGGACAGCGCCGGGACACCTCCGGTGGAGGTAGCTGTGCGCTTTACAAATTCCGACATTTACATTTTACATTTACTATCTTGGCATGCCTAGCTATTTGCTGGACAGGCTTCAGCTTGTCCAGAATGTAGCAGCCCATATCGTCTTTGAGCTCCCACAATATTGTGCATGTGTCCCACCTTCTGAGGAGTCTTCAGTGGCTCCCTGTAAGGAAAGAATAATATTTAAGACTCTGCTTGTTACACACAGAGCCTTAAACGTAAGATTTCTTTCTAAACCCCACATAGAAATCTTCGCTCCTCTAATCTGCTGCTAGCCAATATCTACCGTTTTACAAAGACTAGGTCAGGAGGTAAGGCTCTCTCCTACCTTGAACCCTTCCACTGGAACAAAATGCCCCTCCATCTGAGAAACAGTGGATTCACTCCCGTTTTAAAAGAAAACGGAAAACCTGGCCATTCTCTTACCCCTAACCCCCCTTACACTGCTACCACTTAGCTTTAGAACCAGGACACTCATTGGAGCTGCAGTGCGCTCTATAAGTATCCCCACATAGACATGAGGAGCCAAGCCTCCTACCCCAGGATGGACAGGGTCCACGAAGGGGAAGCTTCAAAGGCTTGCTGCGAACAAAGGCGACACTCCGACCATCTCTCTGACCAAAGCGGTCCAAGGAGCCCAATCGGCGACCGCCCGACCGTCTCAGTCTATGAGCACTTGCGGTCACAATCCCAAAGACCCCATTCGCCGACCCAGTCAATGACTGCCTCCCAGAAACCCCAACCGAATCTGTCGCTTGGACCAAGACCGAAGGTCTCCGCTGATTCCAGATGACCACAACCTACAACCGGCCGCTTCTGTGTCGCTGGCAGTGTAGATTTTGTGCTGGCCATTGGGCCCTTCAGTGATAACCTCGACACCAGGAGCTTTTTGTTCCATCAACCTTGTGGCCTGCTCGTCCGCAGTCCCCAAACCAATGACCTTGCTTAGCCCTTCGGCTAACGCGTGGTTCCTACACTCTGTACCCGGCCACCTCTCTGCCGCTGGCGGTGAGAACCGAGTGTCCAGCTGACTGAGTTCTACTCACGGACCGTAACCCCATTTTTGTTCTTTCAGGACTAATCGGGTCTCGTGAGTAATCCTGTAAAACTGTAATTGTATTATAAAATGCATTAAATTCTTTCCCTTCTCTTAGGAAATGTACCAGCGTGGTATCTAGGGATACCTCGTTGAGTAAGAAAAGTAACTATAAAGTAATTTCAGCTGCTTATTGCCAAAGTTTACAAACCTGTAACAGAAGCCAAGATAATGTTAAATGCATATTCATGATACCTTGCCTTTGAGAGTAAGATTCTCCTTATGATTTGGTTCTAGTAATAAAATAACCCTAAATAATATTTTTATACAAATACATTGGTTTGACTTAGGTCTTTGAGTGTGTGACATCATTTCTTGGCTGAGTGTATACAATAAATGCTAAGCACTACCCTCTGATAAAGCCTTACTGCTCGCCCACACTATCACAAATATAGAATAAGGTGTTATCTACTTTTATCTCTGCCTGCCTTTGGGGATCCATTGGACGCTGTACACACTATACCTTACTTTGGTATAGTATATACAGAGCCAGCTTCCTACAGTTGTGAGTAGGGAATGGAATAGGATAGGCATCTAACTACCTGCTCCTCAGAATGGTCTTCATCCTGGGAAGCAATCTCTGAAAGAGAAGATCATTCCATCTGACTGCTTGAGGAATAAGACGTCTGGTAGCAGCCAGGGATTGGAACAGCTCTCCTAATCTCAACAGGTTAGCCTCTTGTTGTTGCTACCATGGCATAAAAGGCATAGATGATCACTTATGACTCAAGCCTGAATGAGCTCTTTCTTGAGAGAGACCTGGAGCCCAGAAGTCTGCCCGGTAGGTTATAGGAGACCACATACTGTAGCAGTGACTTACCCATAACCAAGACACATTTTAGACTTTTCATTGTAGAATGAAACTGGGGCAGGGTGTCATGTCCCACACCTGGTACTGTGACTGAGCCCCTAGTAAAGGACCCAGAAGGCGGAGAGCAGCAGCATGAAAGATTACAGAGTGTCTTGTTTTCGTTTCTTGTGCAAAACTAGCGTCTTGTGGTCGTTTTTGGGTAATGCACATAGACTAAAAGTGACATGTAGATCACTAATGTTTCTCTGCTCATTCCTTCATAATTATGCTTTCATGTTTTGAAAATATGAATCTTCAGTTCCTCCTATCCAATTCTAACTCAAATCAAATCAAAAGAAGCTTTATTCGATTGTAAAATTGTGCAATCATAAAAGCAGTACATACATCTATATAATCAAAATGACAATATAGAAAATGTAACTCCATTGGTATCAATCATATATAAAAGTTAAAAAGACAAATATAGTCGGGGATAACAGACTTGAGATCCACATTTCATTAAAACACTAAGCTCTTCCTATAGGCGACCGTCCTTTTCAAAAACCTCGCAACTTTCCATATCATATCAGCATTGTCCAGGGTTTGCAGTGCAATATACGCAGGTCGACAAATCCTAAGTCCCATCATTTTTAACATTGGTCGAATCCACACTTTTCTAATTTCAGAGTAAAAACCGCAAAAAAAATAACATGGATGGTGGATTGACATGAGCAATCGTCGCAAGGACAAGCTATTAGAGTGCGACTCCAATTATTCATATTAGGAAAGCTAGTGAGTCTGTGAAATATACCAAGTCGAAATCTTGTTAGTAAGAACCTATCGGACCCTGCCGGAACTATGGCTAGATAGGGCTGAATTAAAAAAAAACTTAAAGTCATTTGGTTAGCTAGTACCGAGGGTGTAAGACTTTCCATTGTGAGCCTTATCATTTCCAGCATAGCAGTACCTTCATTTTCCAGTTCCTTCCTGCTTACTGAGTGCAACGATTCAGGGTCAGTAAAATACTCAGGATGACCCAGATTATGCATACAATTAGAAACATAATGAATCCAGGGAATCCTAAAACTTTTTCCAATTTTAAAATATCCTTTAAAACATCCCTATTTAATGTGGGTTCTTCTTTAGTTCATACACGATGCCACAATAAAATTGGCTCAAGTTTAATGATGTCAGTCAGATATGTTAATCCCAATTCTGCATGACATATATAGGCAGGTGTTGTTCTTGGTACAGCCAACAATTCTAACTCTTTTGTGTCTTTTTTCTTATTAACTTTTACTTCATCTTAAGATACTGGATATGTATTGTGATGTATTTGCAACTTAAAAATAGTAAAATAGTTTGGTGCTACTTGACCTTAATACATTTCTTATGAAACTGCCTGCTGCCTGCGCCCTAGTTAGCAAGAGCTGAACAGAGAATCTGTTATAGAAATGTGTTGCTACATACCAAGATTGTGTTAATTAAACCTGCAGGGTTAACCGCCTTCCAAATTAACAACTCACTTTGAGGTGCCGGGTTTTTAGGAACCCGGTGGTGCCAGGGGACAACACCCGAAGACCTCTGAGTTCTCCCTTGTTCCGGACCACAGAAACAATGAGTCTTCTAGTCGCAGTCAGAGATCAAGTTTTTATTGGTAGCTACCAAGTAACACGTGTCCTAGAAGCACGACAAACACGGGTCATGTATTCTCAGGAGACTGTACGTGTTCGTTTTTACAGAACCAGTCTTCTCCTTTTATACAGAAATAATGGCTTCAAGCAAGAATTCTTGAGTTTATGATATGGCTGTAAACATATTTCTGTAATAATACAAAGTGCGGCGTCACGTAAGCAAACCCACATTTTAGATGTCCAGTTCGTGACAGATTACCCAGCAAGATCCGGGACTCCCATCAGATATCGATGAAACACCAATAAAGGCAGGTACCACCCAGTCATAAAACTGGCCATAAAGAAGAAGTATGGACAGGTGCATGTTTGTAGAAAGCATGTTCTGTATGAGGTGAATGGTTTGTGGAATGTTATGTGTCGATAGTATCGTATTCAGCCACTGGGCGGGGAGCCGCCCAAACAGGTTTGGCTTAAGGCAATGGAGTCAGTTTGGACAGGTCAGGGGGAAGTCAGGGAAGGTGGACGTGTCCTTTTGGATCAAGCTCGACCTTTAATTGACTTAACATGAGGGCAAGACGTAAGATGGATGCCGTTCACAAAATGGAGTCTAAGGGATTGGGACGGAAACTACGATTTAGGGGTGTTGGCTACCCTCGATTGTCACGCAAATACATAGGAATGATGTCCTAATCATTATCGGTTCACGGACACTAAATTCGTCATGGTACGTTGATATTTTGTGACACGGGTATTGGACCTCGATATTGGGATAACAATAGGGTCCAGATTTTCAGAACCACAGACCCTCCTTTTGCCCTTATGTAAGGCAATAACTCATGTTAATCCGAGTCCAAATCTGTATGAAGGAATTCGTGGAGATGCTGCTGTAACATCATCCTGTTGCTTAGTTCGTCCCTTGACGCAGGCTTCCGTACACATGAAGTAGCACAGAGGCCACAGAGTGCAGGAGCGCACTGGACACATAGGCAGAACATAAACAGAAGTGTTAAGATCATCCCAATGAAGATTAGCGTTTTCCATCCCCAGGCAGCGATCAGTCCCCAGAACCACCCTAGCAAGGACCAATCCCCTTTCTCAACGTGAAGGGAACCAGATATTTCATGTAGTTTAGAGATGGTCTGGTATACTGTCGGTGCATTATCAGGGATGAATATGCAACAACTGGATTGGATGACTCTACACACACCACCACGATCGGCGAGTATGATATCAAGGGCAATTCGGTTCTGAAGGGTCATAAGTCGATCCGACTGAAGCTCGGTTGTCAAATTGCCAAGTGCTCCGGCCGTTGTAGTCACGGCAGATTCAACTATCCTTGCTAACTGGCGAATATTCCTGCTGTTCACCATAGGCCCCCAAAATGGCAGAAAACCTTTTGCGAAGTCAGCGAATTCCTGACCCGCGGTGTCGTCTTTACTCACGACACCTCTAGCTGTCCTTGTCCGATGGTAATCTGCTCGGGCCGTGTAGGTAGGAGGCAGCAGAAATGAGATGAAGCACGTGCCTGAGAAGTCAGGGGGTAACCATGTATAGGCTTGGTCGTGGCAGACGAAATACGTGCCTTTGGCTGCTAAGAGTATAGGGGAAGTTCGGGAGGCGAGCACATATGTTTCTGTGCAAATGCTCTTTCCTAACTGTGCAGTGGGATCTCTACCAATACCTTGTAAACATAGGTGACCTCGGTGGGCGGGATTTCTTTGCTGCCTGGCTCTTGATCAGGTAAACGCCATGTTTGGTTACGTTCCAACGAGTGTATGGAGTCAGTTCATCTTTGGGGATAGTCAGATATGTGTCGAACTCTCTACTCATATTTCTTATCCCTGCTATTAGTGCCTTGTTACTGGAATCGCTTTCATTGGAACGGGTCGGGTATGGTTCTAGGGCGAATAGGAACATGGTCTGAAAAGCCCACAGAGAACCATAATAACTAAATGGCAGAATGAAGTATGGGATACCCTTATCCGTCGTGTGCGGCATGAGTCCGCATATCCAACAGTTTGATGTGTTCATTATAGACTGGTGTTGGTGTAGGAGTTGGATGAAAGAGTTATTTACAAATTCGAGCCTTCTGGCAGACTCGTGTTCAGGTAGAGGGTGAAAAGAATGTGGGGAGAGAGTGGGAGAAGGCGTCGGCAGAGTGTCATTTGAGAGTAGGGAAACTTGAAATACGAATAGAGCATAACCAATCAAAAGCATCACAGTGCTACACAGCATTAGAACACATTATTAAAAATCTTTTCTTGGACAGTATAGTACACAATTGTTTTTCAAAGTTCGTAAGCTTGACAGGTCTCTCTACCCTTGGAAACTCCATCCTCTACTTGCTGCCCGCGGTGGTAGGTTGATTCTGCCAGGGAGCGCGCTCCGTTCGGTCCGGGGTGACTCCCTCGGACCAACCAGAACCGTGGACCTAAAACTTCCTTGGTTGCACTCCCTACACTTCAACCGCGACCCTAGCAGCGGAACCGGATGGCGGTTCGAAAATCAAAAATGAGCTAGTTCCCTGGGACGAGAGAGCTGGAAGATAAAAAATAGTTCTTGGGGGAAAAGGGAAATCACATTAGATCAAGGTTTTATTAGTCCCTGGGGCTGGATCTCAGGTTGTATCGTCGCTTCTCAGGTACGGTGTGGTCTTTAAACAATGTCTTAGGTTCGGTAGTGTCCAATTGCATAGATGGTGACACACGTCCTTGCAAAATACGATCACTCTCCTTTTCGGTACCAGTCTCTTTTAAACGTGCATCGCTGAAAGGGATGAAACGAGGTACGGATTCAGTCTTAGAGTCGGCAAGTCCTTTATCGACCCACCGGTCGTATGGAAGGGGCAGAGGGACCCGTTTGCAATGGGTCCCATGCACCCAGTTCTTTTTGCCGTCCACCCGAACCGCTGATCTCGTGGAAAGAAGTACCAGGTATGGTCCGGTCCACCTCGGCTGTCCGTTGTTGGTGCGCTGGAAGTTCCGCACCAATATCCACGTACCGGGTTTGATTGTATGACCTGGATCGTCAGAGGCTGGCGGAGAGGAACTGTGAACCTGTTGGTGTAAAACACGCAATTTAGCTGTCAATTCGCACAAATAATCAAGCAGTACGGGGTGTTCTATTTCGCGGAGTTTCTTCGGTCTTGGCACGCCCCAGACGTTGGCTGGGCGGCCAAACACGATCTCGTGCTAGGGGCAAGGCGTCAGGCCATTTAAGACCTGTACTGGCTTGGATCTTGGCTAGCTTGAGTTTCAAAGTGCCATTGTAGCACTCTACTAATCCAGCTGATTGGGGGTGATTTGCAGCGTGGAATTTCTGGTGTATGCCTAGACACTCACACACTCTCTTCATCACTCGTCCTATGAATTCACTTCCATTATCACTCCAGACAATTCTAGTCATACCGAATCTCGGGAAGAACTCTTTGACAAGGGCTTTGGCAGTTGTCATAGCAGTATTGTCTTTAAGGGGGTACGCTTCCACCCACCTTGAAAAAGCGCAAACAACAACGAGCACATACTTTAGATTGTTGCACCTTTCCATGTGAATGAAATCGAGCTGCAAAACCTCGAACAGATACGTAGGAGGCGCAAAGTGACCAGCTGGAGTTGGAGTTCCTTTACTGGGATTGTGTTTTAGGCATATCATACAGTTTCTGACCACATTTTCTGCATATTTTGGGATATTGCTATTCTGCCATACTGGGGCCAATAGCTTACATATTCCTTTCGAACTGATGTGTGCCATGCCGTGAGCCATTGTTACTACTGCAAGTACGTATGCATTAGGTAGTAGCCATCGCTGGTGTTCCGATAATTCGACCCAACAACCATTCGCATCCAATCTACCCTTACTTTCTCTCCATTCATTCAACTCATTCTCAGTTGCCTCAGCTTGTATGCATTTTATGCTTTCAATGGTGTCCTCACACATTCCCACATCAGCAGTACATCTAGCGGGACCCGCAACATACATTCGACTCATCGTGTCCCTTGCGGTCTCTTTCGCAACCTCGTCTGCAAATGCATTCCCGCGGCCAATATCGTCTTGAATTTTCTTGTGTGCACTGCATTTCATAATGGCAACTTGTAGTGGCATGGTCAGTGACTCAAGGAGCTCATTAACTAGCTGACCATGTTGTATCTTTGCACTATGTGAGGTAAGGAAACCACGTTCACGCCATAATCTCCCAAAACTGTGAGCCACGCCAAAGGCGTATTGGCTGTCCGTGTACACATTCACTCGCTTTCCTTTTGCTAACACGCATGCTCTGGTAAGTGCAATAATTTCCGCAGCTTGTGCAGAGTTGTGGGAAATACGTGCGGTCTCTATAATGGTGTGTAATGTTGTTACAGCATATGCGGCAGTCGTATCACCATTCGGTAACTTGAAACATGAACCGTCAACCCATAAAGTATCATTGCATTCAGGAAGGGGAGTGTCCTGTAAGTCTACTCTCCCTTTTGTCTCTTCTTCTGTCCTAAAGCAGCAGTCATGTTTATCACTCTTGTCTGTTCCTGTCGGAATGGGTAATAACGTTGCGGGATTCAGTGTATCACACCTCTTTATGTGGATGTGGCTTGCTAGCAACGTCAGTTCGTAACTGGATAGTCGAGCGCTAGTAAGGTGTTGTGTCTTCGTCCTGTTTAGTAAAATGTCTACTGCGTGCGGAACCATAACGATCAGAGTATTATTCATGACTAATCCAGCGGATTGTCGAATGCAGACAGCTGCTGCGGCGGTAGCCCTCAGACAACTTGGTAGTGCCTTAGCCACAGGATCCAGAGTTGCCGAAAAATACGCGCATGGGCGCTGTCTGTTCCCAAAATGTTGTGTTAAGACTGATAATGCACAGCCTTCCTTCTCATGGACATATAATGTGAAAGGCTTACTGTAGTTGGGGTTTCCCAACACAGGGGCTGAACACAATGCATCACGCAACCTGTGAAAACTTGTCTGACAACCTTCAGACCAGGGCATAGGATTGGGCGTATCTTTACGGAGTAGTGCCAGCAAGGGTTTAGCTAGCAGTGAGAAATTCGGTATCCATTGTCTACAGTACGATGTAATGCCCAAAAAAGCTCGAACTTCTCTCTGTGTCCTTGGGGCACTTAGTTCTGCAATTGCCTGTATTCTTTCTGGTGTCAGTCTCCTTCCCTCCTTCGACAAGACGTGACCTAAGTAGGTTACTTCTTGTCGGCAAAATTGTAGTTTGGAAAGGGAGACTTTGTGCTTCATGTCACATAAGTGATGCAATAATGATAACGTAGCTTTCTTGCAAATTTCTTCAGTGTCCGCAGCGATCAGCAGATCGTCTACGTACTGAATCAGAGTTGAACCACTTTGTAGAACAATCGTGTCTAGTTGTGTTTTCAGGGCCTGACTGAATATGGATGGGCTTTCGCAGTAGCCTTGAGGAGCGCACTTGAAGCGGAAGCTTCGTCCTCCTAAATTAAATCCGAAAATATCTCTACTCTCCTCGGCAATCGGGATACTGAAGAAAGCGTTCTTCAGGTCAATCACCGAGAACCAATTTGCTGAAGCTGGAACCATTGTCAATAAAACAGTAATGTCGGGGACGACTGGAAACTGTGGGATAACTATCTTGTTTACTTCTCTGAGGTCGATCACGAACCTATACACAGGGGGTTGTGAAGGATCAGTATGTTTTAAGACGGGCAAAACCGGACTGTTACAGACATTTCCTGTCGTTTCTTCGATGACGTCTTTATCAATTAAATCATGAACAATTTTCAACAACGCTTTTTCGCATTCGCTAGATATTTTGTATTGGGGAATACGTGGCAACCTAACGTCGGCTTTCAACGTTATGACATATGGTGTTATCTCCAAACGACCTACATCATTAGAACCATTAGCCCAGAGTATATCAGGAAGTGACAATAATTCAGTTGGAATATTTTCCTTTGATAAATACATCGAAGAAATGACCTTCTTGCCTAAAGTAAGTTGTACTCCTGAGGGAGAACAGTACAAGGTCGCATATAACCTTTTTAGTAAGTCCAAACCTAGCAAATTTTCACCACAACCTGTTGTCAAAAGGAGGGGTGCTTCTAATTCGCATGGGCCAACAGAAAGAGCCATAGGACTAGAGATCGGGTTTCTAACAGGGGCGCCAGAGAAACCTACTGAGACATTCATTTCGCCAGACAAAGGTGCGCCAGGAAGTTTCGAGTGCATGATAGAACTTTTTGTGGCACCAGTATCCAGCAGAAATGGCTCTGACACTCCTGAGGCTATTACCTCGACATAAGGTCCATTCTGATCTACCGGAACTGAGACAACTCCCTCTCTTTGTCCTTGGCTGTCCTAGCAATCGTTACCCTCATTTTCGTGTTCAGCGTAATAGTCGTCAGCATAGTACTGAGCTGATTTAGACGATGAATTATTCTGTTGGTCAAAGCTATTCATGGACTTCTGAGGCGGAAAAGAAGTTGTATTCTGAGTGAAATTTCCACGGCCTCTACCTCTAGGGGCATGTTGAACACCTCTCCCCCTTACACCTTGACCACCGTTTAAACGTCGCGCAAGAGCCGGACAATTATCCTTAAAATGACCCTCTTCTTTGCAATACGCACATTGATTCGGGCCATATGTAGGACGCTGGTGGGAAAACTCGTTACCTTGCGCGTTCCTCGAATACTGCTGTCGCGGTTGATAGTCGGGCTGACTAGCCGTGCGAGGCGGATAGGCCTGCTGGAGGAGAACCTTAGTTTTCAAATCTTTCGTCTTTTTATCTGCCTTGTCTAGCTCGTCTTTACGCCTATTCTCATAGTACTGGGCTGTAGCTAAAATCTGTGCTGACGTAGAGACAGCCCAAGCACTCTCAGAGTCTTTTAGTTTATTACATAGTTCAGGGAGCAAATTATGTACGAACTTGTCCACAAACAATCTTTGGCCACCCTCGGTAGCCATATCTTGGCCACTGTGGTCGGTGAATGTTTCCTCAAATCTCGTGAAAAAGTCAGACACATTCTCATCTTTCTTTTGTTTACATGCTGATAGCTTGTCCCAATTTACGCGTACTTCAGGCATTATTGTCTTCATGTACGCTATAATTCTACCGGGAAGTTCAGCTATTAATGGCTCAGGTTTAAAACCACCGACTTGTCTAGCATCTGTAGTCGCAATGTTCGCCCATGAGTCACCTAGTTCCTGATCGTGATCCGTATGACGTATCTTGCTCCATAAAGGATGTGGAACAACGTTCCCAAATAACATGTCTACATCTGCTAAATTCATTATACATGAGCTTGCAGTTTGCGATAACTCCTTATAATACCCAGTTGGGTTCTTACGAGGGTCAGGTAGTGACTGTTTGAGTGCTAATACTTCTGATCTTTTCCATGGGACATGTACCCATACACGCTGGAAATGGGGCAGAATTGGTGGATTAGCATTCGCATCACCTTCCCTCCAAACAGGAGGAACCTCTCTCATGGGGTACTGTCTCGCTCTTTTCCTACTAGACGTACCACATTCAGACGATGACCCAGAGTTACCACCTGTGCTTCGATATGATAATAATACCTCAACTGCTTTGTCGACATCGGGACCTACAATCATGCCTTCCCCGAATTTAAATCGTATACTACACAACTCTCGAGAGTTGCTCTCTTGACCATTATCTTCCAAATCCTCACACAGAAAAACACACATCTGTTCAAAAACATATCTTTGCGTCGGTTCATCCCATTGACGGAAAACGTTCATGACGGACTCTACATCATATCTGGCTGTATCCAGAGCCCAATTCCGTGCTAACTTATTCAGGCATTCCCTCTCTCGATAATCAGGCATTTGGCTTCGTAACTGTCTTAGTCCCGTATTAGGGGTCGTTTTAGGCGACCGAAAAAGAGGTGAAGGAATGTTAGTAATAATGCTGACCGGAAGAAATAGAAGGTGCGCTAGGCGAAGTTGTAGAAGGAACAGTAGGAGAAGTAGATGTGACTGGTGAGCCTTGAGGAGGCTGCACTAGAGAAATAGAAGCCAGCTGAAGAGTAGCTGGTGAGTGCTGTAGAGGAGCTGGTATAACAGCTACCAGAGGTGCAACTAAAGGTTGCGGAGGTGCTGTGGCATTTTGCGCATAGGGTGGTGGCGAACTCAGCAAATGCGCCATTAATGGATCTTTCTCACGCTCTTTTACTGTCTCTTGCTGAAGAGATGGTAAAACAGGATAGCATTTATCTATTGCCATTTTACGTTGCCTGTACAACTGCTCACTTATTCGATCCTCTTCGTTGTCTTTAAATTTTATCGCGGCTTGTATTACTGAAATACCCCTTTCCCTCTTATTCTTCTTTTCTAGTTTAATTGCCTTTTGTTTGGCCTCTTTACGCCATAAGCGGAAAGAGTCAAACATCGCCGGTCGGGCTTTCTTTTTGAACAGTTTGACCTCTAGGTTATCTAGAATTTCTGAGTCGAAACTACCATATTGGGGCCATTTTAAAACACCATCTTTACGGGTGTATTTTATCCACACTTCATTATATGTGATAGGACCTACGCCATGTTTTACATAGAGCTCATACGTTGGAGTTCCAATTGGAGGAACCGGACACGAATCCTCTAATCGGGAGTCCCTATTATAACCAAGACAAAACAAGTTTCCAAGTCTGCTAAAACCAGGCATCTTCGCTCACTAGTCTAGCTTCAAACTTCAAAGGTTTATCTATTATGATATTTCTCGTGAAAACACGAGTCCTTCGGCTTTGGGGCTTGCAAGTGCCAAATCAAGTCGTATCTCCAGGATACCAAAAACTAAGGACAAACTGAGGACTGGGAGACGCTCCACTTATACTTAACTGAAGTATTTGAAGATCGGTGACGTCGCTAGAAGACTCGTCTATCGTTTCGCTCTACCAAGGATCACTGGGTCCAAAACAAGGCGATAGTCAGGGCAGCAGTCCTTCGTAGCCGTCGGGACGCGGGGAACCTCGGAACCACGTCGACATACAGGGGTCGCAGAAGTGGCTGGCCGTCCTCCGGAATTTTCACACGAAGCTCCTCACGAACATCTGGCTTGGACCGTCGCCGCTTGATATGGCCCCACGTTGGGCGCCAATTGAGGTGCCGGGTTTTTAGGAACCCGGTGGTGCCAGGGGACAAAACCCGAAGACCTCTGAGTTCTCCCTTGTTCCGGACCACAGAAACAATGAGTCTTCTAGTCGCAGTCAGAGATCAAGTTTTTATTGGTAGCTACCAAGTAACACGTGTCCTAGAAGCACGACAAACACGGGTCATGTATTCTCAGGAGACTGTACGTGTTCGTTTTTACAAAACCAGTCTTCTCCTTTTATACAGAAATAATGGCTTCAAGCAAGAATTCTTGAGTTTATGATATGGCTGTAAACATATTTCTGTAATAATACAAAGTGCGGCGTCACGTAAGCAAACCCACATTTTAGATGTCCAGTTCGTGACAGATTACCCAGCAAGATCCGGGACTCCCATCAGATATCGATGAAACACCAATAAAGGCAGGTACCACCCAGTCATAAAACTGGCCATAAAGAAGAAGTATGGACAGGTGCATGTTTGTAGAAAGCATGTTCTGTATGGGGTGAATGGTTTGTGGAATGTTATGTGTCGATAGTATCGTATTCGGCCACTGGGCGGGGAGCCGCCCAAACAGGTTTGGCTTAAGGCAATGGAGTCAGTTTGGACAGGTCAGGGGGAAGTCAGGGAAGGTGGATGTGTCCTTTTGGATCAAGCTCGACCTTTAATTGACTTAACATGAGGGCAAGACGTAAGATGGATGCCGTTCACAAAATGGAGTCTAAGGGATTGGGACGGAAACTACGATTTAGGGGTGTTGGCTACCCTCGATTGTCACGCAAATACATAGGAATGATGTCCTAATCATTATCGGTTCACGGACACTAAATTCGTCATGGTACGTTGATATTTTGTGACACGGGTATTGGACCTCGATATTGGGATAACAATAGGGTCCAGATTTTCAGAACCACAACTTCCTGGCAAATACTCAGTACTGGGTTTTGGGGGGCAATAATGATCTCCTCGAGGTGTCCTTTTGCACAAGAATTCGCTTATTCTCAGGTGCCGTTTGCAGCAAACCAGCCCTTTCAGTTTTTGAATTCTCCACATCACTGATATCGCGCACCTGGTAAACTCTCAACAAATGAACAACCCAGTTTTCAACGGAGCGTATTCCAGGAATAGTGGAGGGACTGAGTATGCCACAAAGAATATTGCGAGTGGTCGCTTAAAAAAAGCTTAAGGCTCACTTGTTTTCATGACCATCTAACTTAGAACCTCGAAATGTGTTCATGAAATAAGTACAATGTGGTTTAAGTAATCACCAATTTCATAAGGAATACTGCAAAATTGGGCAATGTGTTTTAAGACAGGGAATCAAATTAAAAGATTAAGCAGTAATGAAGGATAGAGTTGTCCATTTGCAGAACACACCTTGAGGTTGTGGAGGTAAGGGAGCATTGTAATGACCTTGGAGTACGGTGTTTTCCTCCACTTGTTACTACACTGTGACACAAGATTTACCAATAAACAATAATTAACCAGCAGTGCCAGTCTCTGAAAGTGGTGATTCTTCAGACCCTAGCAGAGTATACAAATAATACTGCCATAAACAACGTTAAATATACAAATCACACAGTGCTGGCAGTTACTAGACAAGGCAAACAAGAAGATGTACACAATTTACTTTCTACACTTTGCGCAACTTTAGCATGTACAGTATCACTAATTTAAGTGAAACAACCATGGTTTATTGGAAACTATAAGCTTACTGCTTGCATGTTGAAGATAGTCGTCTGTGAAATAATCATAGGCCAATAACGAGTATATTTTTCCAACTGATCTTTCGCTCTATCCAACGGAATTTCCAAACTTCCATCAATCTTGTACCGAGCATCCAAAAAAGGCGCTAATCTGTTTTCTCTCATGAACTCGCCAAAATCCTATTGATTAGGAAATATAAAAAAAACTTGAGGTTAGGACTCTGACATGTAATTAAACTGGCAAATTAATGCTGTTGTTGACTGAGTAGTTGCACCTACGGTTTGCTAAAATTATACATTTCGATTATATTTCACTTTCTTGTTGAAATCAAATTGATGAAAAAAGTCATGTAATGTGCACTCAAGTTTATCCCGGTTTGGCTAGTTCAGTACAGATAGTTACTAATCATTTTTAAGCTACTGGTGTCTTCATTTAGCACAGTTAAAGGTTCACTCATCCTACAGACCATGTCCAATACAAATACATTCACAATTAAGTCACTAGCATTATAATATGAATAAGCAATAACAAGCACACTAACTATGCGTACCGTTATGGTAACAAGGTTACACCTAGGCTTTAGGCTCTTGGCCATTATCAACATGATAATAGCCTACTAATTAGAGGCAAGGCCCAGGCCTGCGTAAGCTTTGTGCACTGGTGCTGTGCAGTCATCCTTTCTGGCACACTCCACATTCTGGCATTCATTCAAGAATAACCAACCTCAACCCTTTTTTAAAAAAAGTAGCACGTCAATTTGTGGTTTTTGACGATGTTGCATGGGTTGGTGGTAGGGTGCTGTAATAGGACAGGGTCATCATAAATGTATTTTGATTCCAGGGCTGTACTCTAACTCTTTACCAGCCTCATCATGAGGGCAGAAAGACCCCACAGGATTGAGGAGGCAAAGAGACGACAGCAGTATTGTGCTGAGGGCTTGGTGTCCAAACCGACTCTGGACATCCCCACAGGATAGTCAGCCGTTAGACCAGCTAGTTCCACAGTGCCACTGCCACTCCCACTCCCCTGTATCCTACAGTGGTGTAGGCAGTTTCTGGCAACCACTGAACATGACAACCATGATTCCTCAGGGATCATGGAAACTGTACAGTACTTTTCACTCAGGCACTCGTGCTCACTTATTCTCAGGAAATACACAAAATGGCAATTGGGACGTTTTCAATAAGTATTTATTGGTCCAGCGACAGTCTTGTGTAAAACATATGTGCTGCGACAATCAGGAGACAGAAGCATACAAAATAGATTGCTAATAAGATGAACATAATCAGTTCAGATAAAAAACAGTAGCACTTGCATATTTCAAAAATGCGTGCCCTAAGTAATTTGGCTAAATGTACCTAGCCTAAATCTGTATGTGAAGCATGGATATGTGCATATGTGTATGTAGCCAAGAATCCCCTCGGGAAGCTCCAAACTCCTCCCCTGATGGTAGAGAAAGAAGGACCCAGTCTCTGCTTCGAGGATGACAACCGGCAAGGGATGTCAGACCGCTGCGTTTCCAAAATTCAGCATGCATGACCCCGACTCAGGTTGGAAGAAATTCTCTTCTAATTTGTAGGGGGGAGTGAGGGTCATTTTTACTAAAGTGGTCTCTACAGGGTTTTTCTAGGAGCAATGTTTTTAAAACAATCTTTTCTAGGAGCAATGTTTTTAAAACAATCATAAATGTTTTGAAAACAATCACCAACGTTTTTCCAAACAAATGTGATCATGCATAGCTGGCTGTTGGCCAAGGATGAAAAGCGTGTTGACCTTTTTTACAGAATAATTCTGCCGTGCCTGGGGACATGTTTATGTATGTCAGGTACAGGGATTATGATCGAATACTAAGAGTCTGGTGCCAAAGACACAGGAGCACGCTACTAGGTAAATGGTCACCTGTTTGGAATCGTTATTGTCATGTGGATAGGACCATGCATGTAAAAAGTGGTTTACATGACAGGACCAGCCTAAAGGACATGACACCCACTCCTCATCAAAAGGCCAGCAGGATCAGCTAGATAATGATAAAGCTAGGGCCAGGAATAGCATCAAAATCATGTGTAATTAATACACTAAAACCACTTTAAAAGCCTGTTAAAATGTCCGTAAAAGAAACATAAATTCAAAGTCGAAATAGTCCTCTATCCTAAAAAGCGTTCAAAGGTCCTCTAGACTAGTATATGTGCTTATAGTTACACTGCGCACCTTGAAAGCCATAGTGCTCAGTGAGAACAGAAAAGGAAAAACAAAACAAAGTCAGTGTTCGACCTTCAATTTGGAAAATGTAAAAAAAAAAAAAAAAAAGCTGAATAGTTCCCAGCACAGGAAAGGCCAGATTGTTTATGAATCCTGTGCTGAAGACTCAACATCGCTGAACATTGCATCCGCAAATGACAATCCCTCCAGCACTTCGAGTATGATGTCGAGTGAGCAAAGTTGGTCATCTGTAGTTCCCAAAGCAGCCACAGAGAAATAATTAATGCCTGGATGCCTGGAACCGATGCCTGTACGTCAGCAGCCGAGCCGATTTCCCTTCCAATAGGTGTTGAAGCATCCCTTGCAGGTTCTAAGAATGCCGTCACCAACATGGGAATATGCCATGGACAACTATACACATGGGCCTGCAGGGATCTAGGAGCACGTCTATGTAGGTGGCACAACCAATGGAAGTGTCAAACACAGGTCCAACATGCACTCAGAACCACAGAAAAGGCAGTGGAACACAGGCAGGACACAGTCTAGCCAGGCTGGTCTGAAAGACCGTAATCAATGCTCACTTAGCTCTCAAAGCTGAGACGTTCCCAGTTGGAACACCATAGGCTCACAACAACATAGTTCCAGCGGTGTTCTCTCCATGTCGTGAGGGATAGAGACGTCCAATGCGAAGCAATAGTATTAAAATCAGGATGCCCACTACCGATAGAAGGACCAAAGGAAGCCCTTCAAAAATTCTTGTAAGTACGGAGAGTATGATCACTGGAATTACTCCGAAGATGGTCTGAAAGGTGGTTAAGAGACCTGATCAAAGTCGCTTAAATAAGTGTACGATCCCACCCATATCAGACATGTTAAAGATACGATGAACCACTTCTCCGAAATGGATTGGGAAGTTCATACGGACCAGGGCCTGTATCTCTACTGAAGACTTTGCAACCTGGAGATCAAAAGTCTCTCGGGCTGAAGTTAAGGTCACATTTTGTTGGACTAACATGGCTTTCAGCCTGCTCAGTGAATCAAACCTTACACTGGAAACATTCAATGAAGGCCACAGTGGTGCCTCCTTAACTGTGCGAGCTGGGGGAAACAATACTTGCTTACAGCAAACAACCCTGAAGTTTACTGTGACTAGATATGCGAAGCCTGGCACCATTTTACAACAGCCTTGATCATTCAGCACTAAATCACTTCCATTCGAAAGTAATAAAAAAACCAGATGAGGAGGGAGGAGCCACGCGCCGGTCAAGATGGCCGCGTAAAGACTTCGCTCCTCCGGACCCGTCCTTCATCCCTACAATCCTGTGATACCTCCTGAAATCTGACCCCACCGCTAGCTGGTTTAAGGAGAGCGGTGCCTCCGCCAGCGATTCCGGGCCCGTTACAACCTCCGGGGCCAGAGATACGCCCCTCGTCAGCTGCGGCCTGTGTGCTGCCTGGAGCCAGGGGATCGCCTGGACGTGAGAGCCGGTCGCCAGTTGAATAACACCAGGGCCGCAGACCGGAAGTCGCCGGTCGGGCCCCGGTACGGATCTGCGGCACCCAGCGCCTGACGGAGAGTGACAGCGGCACGGTAAACAGTGGTGTTGAACCCTTCCCCCGCTCGGCAGCACGTTTACGAAGTGAGGAGATGCGGAGGGGGCGGCAGAGAGTTCTTCTGTTCGCAGAGTGAAAGTGGACGTGGAGCGGTGACTCAGAGGGCGCGACTGCAGACCAAGTGCAGCGCGCAGGAAGATATTGAGCACCCCCGGTGCTCGAGAATAACGGGCTCCTATACTGCGGCCTTGGGTGTGAATATATCAATTGGAGGGGAGTCTGCTGGCCTGCCGGCAGAGCCGACTCTAATTACGCGATGGCGGCGATGGATGGTGTGAAGACCTCCCTGGGTTCTAAAATGGAGTCGCGGGACAATAAGTTGGATGCGGTCACCATTGAGGTCAATATCATACGTGCTGACCTCACTAAGGCGAGTGAGAAAGTTAAGTCTCTGGATATTAAGACCGCCAGCTTAACAAATGATGTCGCACAGCTCCAGCAGGAAGTGCGATACCTTAAGGCCGCCAGCACGCTGACCAATCGGAAGCTGGACGAATATGAGGGGAGAGCTCGGCGCAATAATGTCCGCATTATTGGTGACCCAGAGTGAGCCGAGGGGCCGGCCCCGGATCTCTTCATCGAGGATATCATCCTTAACCATCTAAAGCCCAAGGGGCTGGGCAACTTCTTCACGATTGAACGTGCGCACAGAGTGCCGGGGGGAGACCCACGCCGGGAGCCCCCCCCTCGCCCAATGATTGCGAGGGTGATACATTTTAGGGACAGAGACGCTATCCTGCAGGCGATATGAAAATGCTACTCTTTCCTTTTTCCCGGATTTTACCCAGAATGTGCCGAAACAGCGCCAAAGTTTCCTCGGAGTGAAGAAGAAACTCAGAGATGCAGGAATGAAATACGCAATGATGTTCCCGGCCCGGTTGAGGGTAGAGGCTGACGGGAGTGTCTGGTTTTTTGACGTCCCAGATGTGGCTTCTGATTGGTTGGAACGTCCCCTGAGCGAACCGGAGAGACAGGACCGTGATGGAGGGGGCGAACCGCAGGAAGAGGAATGATGGAGACCGCGATTGTCCGGGACTTTTAAAGAGTCAGGTAGTGGGTTCAACCCACATGTTCTGTTTTGATCTTGCTCCCGGGTCTCAGGGCAGAAACGGACACAGAATGGGGTTGCTTATTCATAGGGGTGGGGGGGATGGGGGAGTTGACAGGGTCCGGACCTCCTCTCCTCGTAACTAACTTTAGTTAGTTAGTAGGGTGGTTTTGGGCGACAGGCACCATGTGAGTTGGGGATGGGCGTTTGCCATATGCAGGGGTGCAGGGCGGAGAGTGGAGGGGGGGTTGACTGAGATGTTAGGTTTTGAGATTTTCGCAATGTTGTTTTTTTCTTTTTTCTTCCTTTGTGCATCAGGTGACAACGCTAAGTTTGTATCGTTCCCATACTGGATAAATGTCAAATGTTAGTGGGGGATAGGGGATAAAAGTGCTAAGCTGGAATGTGAATGGCCTGGGGGATTGGATCAAAAGAGGGATGGTCACCCAGTTGTTTCGAAGACACTCCCTGGACGTAGTGCAATTGCAGGAGACCCATCTGATTGGAAATCGATGCATGGCACTTCACAGGGGGGGTTTACAAGTTAGTGGCACATGCTGGGTTCACCGCGGGGTCCAGGGGGGTTTGGGTCCTGTTGAAGAACTCCTTTCCCCTAAGCATTCAAGCTACATGGTCGGACCAGAGAGGCCGCTACATTGTAGTGTCGGGGCAGTGGGAGGGGAGACAGTCACTTTCGTGTCAGTGTATGTCCCACTCGGCCTTCAATCCGATACTTTCCGAGACCTGGGCACCATCTTCCTGACTTTCCCCTTGGGCCTACTAGTGTTAGGGGGAGACTTTAACGCGGTGGTGGACGGGGAGGTAGATAGACACCCGGCCAGAGTGCGGAGACCTGCCCAGAAGTGGCTTCCTGACTTCCTAGAAATGACAGGGCTTGTGGACGGTAGGAGAATACGTAATCCAACGGGGCTACATTATACCCACGTGTCCGCGGCGCATCACAGCCTGTCCAGAATTGACTATGTATTGGTGCCGGCGGCCACGGTTAGAGAGGCGTGACACCTGGGGAGGGGGATCTCCGACCACTCTCCCGTTTGGCTCCAGCTGGAAATTGGCCAGTTTGCAGTGGGTAGGGTGGCTCCTATCAGCGCTTGGCACTTGAAGGATCCAGGCACCAAGAAAGAGATTGTCAAGATAACCGATAGGCATTTCCTAGAAAATAGGCAGACCCTATGGGAAGCATATAAGACCGTCATTCGGGGGGAGGTACTGTAATTGGTAGCGGGGAAGAACAAGAAGCGTCGGGCAGAGATGGTAAGGGCGGAGGTGGAAATGATAAAACTGGAAGAAGAGTTAGCTAGGGCAGCAACTCCGGAGAACATGCACCTTCTAAAATTGCCACAAGATGATTACAGAGGCCTCGCTAGAGACAAGGCCATAGCTTAGAATGACGATATTCAGAGTAGAATATACGAGAATGGAGACATGGCAGGTAAATTGATAGCGTGGCTAGAGAAGGGAGAGTGAGCATCGAGGCTGGTGCCAGAACTGGAGGGAATGGACTCCGAGGTGGTCACTGACCCGCAAGCAGTTGCGGATGAGTTATCTGAGTACTATGGCGGGGTGTATACCTCAGTTGGAGGGTACACAGAGGACGACAATAGTGCAATGCTTAGGGACATCCAGATGCCTACGCTTTCGGATGAACACCGGGAATATCTAGACTCTTCTCTCACAGATGACAAGGTGGCGCAAGCCATCAGAGGGGTGCGTTCCGGGAAGGCTACCGGCCCGAACGGAATCCCCATAGAACTATATAAACTAAGTGCCAACAAAATCGCCCCATTCCTCCGGACCATGTTCAATGAGAGTAGAGAGAAGAGCTTGCTCCCGTATGACCAGTGGGTGGCCAATATTGTGGTTATCCACAAAGCAGGTAAACCCAAGACGCTCTGTTCTTCATATAGACCAATCTCGCTGCTCAATGCCGAGTCTAAAATTCTTGCAAAGTTGCTAGTGACGCGACTTGTCAAGGTAATCTCCACTTTGATACACCCGGATCAATCCGGTTTCATGCCCCGTCATAACACAGCCCTCAATCTGCGTAGGCTACACGGGATATTGGGCAGGGGCCCAACGATTCAGGAGCCTGCAGTGTTGGTCTCCTTAGACGCCACCATGGCGTTCAATAGAGTCGAGTGGCCCTACCTATTTTCAGCACTGGGGAAGATAGGCTTTGGACCGGAATTTGTTAGCTGGGTATGTTTAATCTACGCCAATCCCTTGGCCAGAGTAGCTGTAAATAATCGCAAGTCCGCTGACTTTCCCCTTGGTAGAGGCACGAGGCAGGGTTGCCCCTTGTCCCCGCTTCTGTTTGCCCTCGCCCTGGAGCCCTTGGCGGCGTGGGTTCGATGGGACCGTTCGATACGAGGCCTGTGGTGGAAGTTGGAATGGGAAGATAACATTTCGTTATATGCGGACGATATCCTGCTTTACCTTACCAACCCTAGGGGATCCCTTATCTGTTTTTTGGATGTGCTAGCCATATTCGGGAGGTAATCCGGTTTCGCAATAAACTGGACGAAATCAGGTGCTTTTCGTCCTTAGGTTGATCCGCTGGTAATACCGCGGGCCTGCCGAATACAAATTGAGCTGACGGGTTTTAGGTACCTCAGTATCTATGTCACGCTTGATGCGAAGTTAAGATATGCCAACAATTTGGGCCCCCCTTTGACTCGGTTTCAGAGGGATGTGGAGCGATGAAAGGCTCTTCCGCTCTCCCTCTTGGGCAGAGCGGTGCTTTTCGAGATGATGGCCCTTCCCCGATTCTTGTACGCACTCCAGAACACAATGGACCTGGCACCGGCATCCTACTTCAGGGAAATAGAGGCCCTCCAGAGACGGCTTCTCTGGGATGGTAGGCCCCGAATAGCATTTACAAAACTCACTCTCCCCTGGTATGACGGAGGGGTTGGATTGCCGGACCTACGGAAATACTATTGGGGCTCCCAACTGGCGGCAGTGAATCACATCGTTTATGGGCCCCCTGGGGACCCTGGCTATGCTATGGACCACTGGCAGGTGCCAGGGAGGGACTTTACCAAGTTGCTGTATGCCAGACCTTGGCGGTTTCCCCTGGCGGGACCAACGGCGCATGCCGTGCATGTGTGGCATGCGGCCAACAGGCGTCTCGGTTGGGAGGGGAAGCTCATGCTCTCCACCCCCTTATGGAACTCTGAGAACCTTGAAAGCTTGTGGAAGTCCAAGGGCTTTGACAAATGGGATCTCATTGGGATCACGTAGATTAAAAGCGTATGGGGAAAGGACACAGTGCACACATTTACTTCTCTCAAGCAGCAATACAGCCTTCATGATAGTGAGCACTGCCGTTACCTCCAGATGAGACATGCTCTACTTACACATATTCCGAGGGACACAACGCTTCCCGACGCATCCCCTCTTGAAGATCGTATGTTGGACGGGCACCTCCTTCATATATAAAAAGTTTATAAATAATATGGAGGACCCGCTGGTCACACTGGAGTGATGATGGTTTGGAGCTGGACGACGAGGATTGGAGAGAGGCGATCTCCTCTCCGAGGGTGGTAGCGATACAGACAAGGCTCAGATTGGTGCAATTGAAGATTTTACACAGGTCATATGTTACGGGGCCATGTCTGGTTTGCATGGGCCAAGTGGAGAGTGGGGCGTGTCGGAGGGGCTGTGGGGAGCTTGGCACCTTTATGCATATCTTGTGGCACTGCACAGTGGTGCAGGGTTCTGGGTGAAGATCCATGAGGTCTGTTCAAGTTCGGGCATTTATATAGCACACTACTCACCCAGAGGGTCTCAAGGCGCTAGAGGGAGGGGTTCATTATTTGTCGAATAGCCAGGTTTTCAGTTCTTTTCTGAAGGAGATGTGGTTCTGAGTAAGGCGGAGGTGGGTGGGGAGTGAGTTCCAGGTCTTGGCAGCCAGGAAGGAGAATGATCTGCCACCCATGGTGGTTTTTCGGATGCGCGGGACTGCGGCGAGGGCTTGATTGGATGATCTTAGTTGGCGGGTGGGAATGTAGAAAGACAGTCGGGTGTTGAGGCATTCGGGTCCCAGATTATAAAGGGCCTTGTGTGCGTGGGTAAGAAGGCGGAAAGTAATTCTCTTATTGACGGGAAGCCAGTGGAGGTTTTTTAGGTGTCCGGTGATGTGCTCTTGGTGCGGGATGTCTAATATGAGTCTCGCTGATGCGTTTTGGATACGCTGGAGCTTTTTCTGCAATTTTGTTGTAATTCCGGCGTAAAGTGTGTTGCCATAGTCTAGTCGACTCGTGACCAGTGCATGGGTGACAGTCTTTCTTGTCTCGAGGGGGATCCAGCGGAAGATCTTTTTGAGAATGCGAAGGACGTTGAAGCAGGAGGACGATACGGCGTTGACTTGTCTGGACATTGAGAGAGAGGAGTCTAGAATGAAGCCAAGGTTACGTGCATGGTCTGTGGGTGTGGGTGCTGATCCCAAAGCGGAAGGCCACCAAGAGTCGTCCCAATCTGAGGGGGAGGATCCTAGGATGAGCACCTCCGTTTTGTCTGAGTTGAGTTTTAGGCGGCTCTGTTTCATCCATTCAGCTACTTCTTTCATACCTTCGTGAAGATTGGTTTTGGCGGTGTTGGGGTCTTTGGTGAGGGAAAGGATTAGCTGGGTGTCGTCGGCGTAGGAGATGATGTTGAGGTTGTGTTGACGTGCGATGGAGGCGAGAGGACTCATGTAGACGTTGAAGAGGGTGGGACTGAGTGAGGAACCTTGAGGTACGCCGCAGATGACTTCGGTGGGCTCTGAGTAGAATGGGGGGAGTCGGACTCTCTGGGTTCTCCCAGCTAGGAAAGAGATGATCCAGTCCAAGGCTTTTCCTTGTATGCCGATGTTGTTGAGGCGTTGTATGAGGGTGCTGTGACAGACAGTGTCGAAGGCGGCGGAGAGGTCGAGTAGAATGAGGGCCACAGTTTCTCCGTTGTCTAGGAGTGCTCGGATGTCGTCGGTCGCCGCAATGAGGGCGGTTTCGGTGCTGTGTTTGGCTCGAAAGCCGTTCTGTGAGGGATCCAGGGAGTTGTTGGATTCAAGGAAGGCGGCGAGTTGGCTGTTGACGGCCTTCTCGATGACTTTGGCCGGGAAAGGGAGGAGGGATATGGGTCGGTAGTTTTTCAGTTCAGAGGGGTCTGCTGTGGGTTTTTTCAGAAGGGCGCTGAGTTCGGCGTGTTTCCAGATTTCTGGAAAGGTGGCAGAGTTGAAAGAACAGTTGATGACATCGCGGAGTTGGGGAGCGATGATGGAGTCAGCTTTGTTGAAGATGTAGTGGGGACAGGGGTCAGAAGGCGAGCCAGAGTGGATTGAGTTCATGAGGCGAATGGTGTCTTCAGTGGTGATTGGGTTCCAGGAGCTGAGGTTGTTAGTTGGAGGGGTGGGATCTGAAGGGGGTGGGGCGGGTTGGTCACTGGGAGTATTCTTGAAGCTGTTGTGGATGTCGGCAATTTTGTTGTAGAAGAAGGAGGATAGCGCATCGCAGAGGTCTTGGGAGTTAGTGATGTCGTTGGATGCTGCGGAAGGGTTGGTGAATTCTTTGATGATATTGAAGAGTTCCTTGCTGTTATGAGAATTGTTGTCGAGACGGTTCTTGAATGCTGATTTCTTGGCGGATCGAATCAGTTGGTGGTGTTTGCGGGTGGCTGTCTTAAGGGAGGCCATGTTGTCTGGGGTTGGTTCTTTTCTCCAATTCTTCTCCAGGGTGCGGCATGTTTTCTTGGATTTTTTAAGGTCATCATTGAACCAGGGAGCCTTTTTGCTGGATGATTTCAACTGGTGTTTTTTCAGGGGTGCTAGTTCGTTCGCACTGTGGGTAATCCATTGCCTGAGGTTGGTGGCCGCTTGGTCTGGGTCCATTGCTAGGGTGGGGGGGTTTTGGTTGAGTGATGTGAGGAGTTGGTCGGTGGTGATTTTATTCCATTTTCTCCGGGGAATGGGTTGTGGACGGTTGTGGGATAGGGTGGTTTTGTAGCTGAAGTGGACACAGCTGTGATCCGTCCAGTGGAGAGCTGTAGTGCGATCGAAGGAGATGTGCTTGCTGGATGTGAAGATAGGGTCGAGCGTGTGTCCGGCTGTGTGAGTGGGGGTGTCAACAAGTTGTTTGAGTCCGAGATTGGACAGGTTGTCCAGAAGGGAGGTGGTGTTGTTGTCGAGTATGTTTTCAAGGTGGTAGTTGAGGTCTCCTAGAAGAATGTAGTTCTCGGAGGCGAGGGCGTGCGGGCTGACGAAGTCTGTGATGTCGTCGTTGAATTGAGATCGGGTGCCTGGAGGCCTGTAAATGAGGGTGCCTCTAAGGGTGGTCCTGGGGTCGGTGTGGATCTGAAAGTGGAGATATTCGGCGGTTGCAAGATTGTCGTCAGAGCTGGTTGTGATTTTGATGGTGTTTCTATGGACGATGGCGATGCCTCCTCCAGTTTTTTTATTGGTGCGGTCTTTTCGAATGATCTTGTAAGTGTCCGGTATGGCTATGGCGATGTCGGGGGCAGAAGATGCGTTCATCCATGTTTCAGTAAGAAAGGCGATGTCAGGTGACGCAGTGTCGATTAGGTCCCAGAGTTCTGTTGCATGTCTGTGGACCGAGCGCGTGTTCAGTAGGATGCATTTCAGGCTGTTGAGTTCGGAGCTGTGTGTGGAGGAAGTGGGTTTGGTGAGGGTCCTGAAGCAGTTGAACTTGCAGGAGAGGCAGGCGAATGGGCCGTGGGTACGTCCTGGGGAAGCTTCGCAGCATAGTGGGGTGCGTCCGGGGTTGAGGGCGAGGAGGGTAGCGGCATCATAACTGGTTTTAGTGGGTTGGGAGCGGCGGGGACCAGGGGGACAGGCGCTGGGCGCGGTCCAGGCGCGGACGGGCGTAGACGGGCTTACCTTTGGCGCACCTTCGGCGTGGACGCTGCGCGTTGGGGCATCAGTCATAAATGGAGAGAGGAGGGGGCGGAGCGAGGGAGGGGCTGCAGGGAGGTGTGATCGTGGTGGAGGGGCGGGCTGGCAGGCACAACAACAAACAAAATGGCCGGAAGTATTTCACAGCAAATATTTCAAGATCGGCAGCCAAGGAAAAGAAACGTGCAAGTGGGCAGAGGCACAGTTAAACTTGAAAGCGGGCTGACACAACAATAGGCACAAGCGCAGCAGGCAATTTGCAATTAGCTTTCAAAATCGCGCAGCTTAAATGGTAATGAGCATGAAGGAATGAAACTCAAAATGCGGAGCACAAATGCCAAGGGTGCAATCAATAAGCTAGCGCTACGATACCCAGAGTTCAGGGAGCCTGGGGGAGCGACCGGAGCTGCACGAGGCAGGAGAGTCACAGAGGAGGCACAGGCAGGTCAGCACTCTACAGTCCGTGGGAGGGAGGGGCTGCAGGGAGATGGATCGTGGTGGAGGGGCGGGCTGGCAGGCACAACAACAAACAAAATGGCCGGAAGTATTTCACAGCAAATATTTCAAGATCGGCAGCCAAGGAAAAGAAACGTGCAAGTGGGCAGAGGCACAGTTAAACTTGAAAGCGGGCTGACACAACAATAGGCACAAGCGCAGCAGGCAATTTGCAATTAGCTTTCAAAATCGCGCAGCTTAAATGGTAATGAGCATGAAGGAATGAAACTCAAAATGCGGAGCACAAATGCCAAGGGTGCAATCAATAAGCTAGCGCTACGATACCCAGAGTTCAGGGAGCCTGGGGGAGCGACCGGAGCTGCACGAGGCAGGAGAGTCACAGAGGAGGCACAGGCGGGTCAGCACTCTACAGTCCGTGGGAGGGAGGGGCTGCAGGGAGGTGTGATCGTGGTGGAGGGGCGGGCTGGGCAGGCACAACAACAAACAAAATGGCCGGAAGTATTTCACAGCAAATATTTCAAGATCGGCAGCCAGGGAAAAGAAACGTGCAAGTGGGCAGAGGCACAGTTAAACTTGAAAGCGGGCTGACACAACAATAGGCACAAGCGCAGCAGGCAATTTGCAATTAGCTTTCAAAATCGCGCAGCTTAAATGGTAATGAGCATGAAGGAATGAAACTCAAAATGCGGAGCACAAATGCCAAGGGTGCAATCAATAAGCTAGCGCTACGATACCCAGAGTTCAGGGAGCCTGGGGGAGCGACCGGAGCTGCACGAGGCAGGAGAGTCTGTGAGATGTCCTCGGGGTGGAGATTTTACCGGAGGCCCGTAGAGGCATAATAAATGTTTGGGAACCCACCGATCTGAATGTGTACCGGAAACAATGGGTAACATTGGCATATATGATAGCGAAACGAAACATAGCTCAGCTGTGGGGAGCCAGTCAGTCACCCTGGGTCACGAAGTGGGCGGAAGACTCGGACTGGTGTATGTTCAGGGAGAGGTCAGTCTATGTCGCCAGGGGTTGCCCTGAGAAGTGGGGGAAGGTATGGGAGGTCTGGAACCATCACTGTGGAGATATTTGTACGCCCCCGATACATCTTGCAGAAGCGGAAGCGCAGGAGTCCCCCTGATCCATTATTTTTATTTTGTATTTAATATTCTGTAAGTATGGGAATGTATTTTTGACGTGTGTGAAAACTGCTGAAGTCACTTGATGTTTTTCCTTTTTTGTTATTGCGTTAATAGTAATAAAAAGATTTATAAAAAATAAAAAAAACAAGATGAATCACTGCAGCTGGGGAGCTTTCAAGTAGCAAGATAAGTTCGCTTTTGATGCGTTACAAGTTCCAGGAAGCGACACTTCTTTGCACACTAAAGACATACTTAAAGCCTTCCCATAATCAGTACCACTAAAGAAAACATCAGTGTCCTTATTTTACACCTTTATCTATATGGTAACTTCCAAGTTACCTATATGTACCCTTCACCCAACACTTCATACCTGTTGTACCAAGTTGTAGTATAGACAAATCTTGTTCCATTATGTCAATTGCTGAGGACACAATGTTGCCCAGTGAATAAATAGAAGAAGAAATGGTGGCATACCATTATCTACCACAGCCAAAGCCTAGGTTAATCCTATCAATTTCACGAAATCTCTCAGCAGCCCCCTGTTGGGAGACTTTCCACAGTTCATTGTAGATGGCATAAAAGAAGCGTTTCTTAAACCGGTTCTTGGGACCTATCAACAAATCCCTAAGATCCATGTTGACTGTGTTATTTCACCTGTTGTAGAATTTTAGCCACTCTAGGCACAACTTCACAACACTGTAAGAAGTTACTACCCCTCGATTGTCTGTGTACATAGCATGGGTCAGGCCTATGGATACTAAACCTTCTGGTGGTGATGGAGCAAGGATTCGCATGTAAAGCGACTTGCTTGTATTCATGAACCTCGATTAACGTTAACCAAATAACCAATATGTTTGTCCTGCTAAACCTACTTTTTTCCCCTACATATCGGGTGTCCGAGAGAAGCTTGCTTATGTGTTTACTAATACTAATACGCTTGCACCTAACATGGCCGCTGCTACGCGGGAATTTAGACTGCGCATGCGTCAGTCATACCCATGTGATGTGACTTATTCGTTGCCTTGGTGGGAAACTGTTCGCATCTGCGCACTAGAGCCAAGATGGCTGCTTTGTGTTCTCACATGCAGGAAGCTTGCACTGCTGCTTTTGCTAAGCTGTTCATTTTGCTTAATCCTAATGCTATAGTTTATTATAAAGTAATGGGTATAGATTAGAGATTCATGGTATACAGTGTATTCATTTATTCTGTTGTCTAAAACGGTTTCTTTTCCATTTCATGTTACAATTCGAAAATTGGCCTGTTGCGTTATGCTGTACTCCATCTTGCTTGAAACTGCGTCTGCGCGAGATCTGCGAGTCTCCACAGTAGTGACCTTTGAAACCCAGCCAAGGAGCTGACTGACTGAGAAGATGCTCCTGAGAAACTGCCCTAATGAACTCTAAAGAAATACAATGTATTTGTCAATCGACTGTTCATTGTTATATGAAATGAAGACATCATGAGAACCTGAATTCAATGGGCGGGAACATTAATTTGAATAGGAGACGGCGAAATTCTAAATTATTAGGTGGTGTGATGACCTGTCTTCTTCTTTTGTCCAATCAAAATTGGGGATTCTTACACTTGCAACATTTGGGGAGTGGTACGCTGACCTGAAAAATAGTATAACTAGTGTAGGTTTAGCTAGAGAAATTGTCCGACTTGTCTGAATAGCTGACCTGTCACTGACCCACCGCACTCAATAGCTGATCGAGAACAGAGGTGCTGCGAAGCACTCTGTCAGAAGACTCGCTGACCCAATCGGGGTTCTGGGACCTGAAGTGCTGGCGAAGCACTTTGCTGGGGAAATCGATAACCCAATCGGGGTTTTGACTGATAGCTGCAGAGAGGGAGTAGCGCAGGCGTTGCAACTGAACTGCGGGTGCTGGTCTCAACTTTCGGTGGTCTGGTTCCGATCCAAATCTGGCTTTCCTGTCCTGATTCTGACCTGCACTTGCTGGCCTACTGGCGTTTGCAACTTTCGGGGTTTCTGTCCTTAACTAACCCGTGGCCAGGGTTGGTCTTCACACCGTTCTAGGTAAATATAAATCTGTGTGGGAAACAAATAGTATATTTGCATCCTTTTCTTACCCTCCCTTAATCTTAATGAAGTTATAATTGCACATGTTCCTTTTCTTTCCCCTCCCTTTATTCGTAAACCTTGCATTATTAGCATGTTCCATTGTTTTCCCTACCCTATAGTTGGATACTGTTCATGAATAAATAGATGATCCTTTTCTTTACCCTCCCTTTAGGAAAACTGAAGTGGTTACTCTGAATTATTAGCGTGTTCCATTCTCTTACCTTCCCTATAGTTACATGATAAAATCAGATTCAGCATTACCATTTGTGTTCCCTCTTTTTACCCACCCTCTTGAAAGCAATTAAACTGTGACTCATAGCATGTCCTTTATTTTTCCCGTCCTTTAGAAAAAATCATTGCAAGTCTGATTTCTATAAGTTCATTTCAGTATGTTCCTTGTTCTTACCTTTCCTTTAGAATTCTAAATGGTTGTCATAAAATATCTTTTGCATAGTTATACGCTGTTTATGATTCTGATTATCGATAGCTTGCTTGCTGTTAATATTTGGCTTATGACTTTTGATGAAGATTAGATAAAGGTTTTCAAAATGTATCGAGTCTGTGGTTATTATATGAGTGCATATTGACGTATTGCTACCATATCTGTTATGCTATACTCCTTGATCCCCTAGGTACACAGGTACCGATGACCAGGAGAGTAAGTCAAGGGTATAGGACCTAGGAAGTACAAATATCTGATAGTCAGTGCCCAGGTTACCTGATCTAAGAAATTATGGTTAATTTGAATATGGGCCTAGGTGAGTATTTGGTAACTTTATAGACGGGTGACCTGAGCGCTCTATCAGTGGTACCCTTGAATCTTGATTGACACCTATTTGCGTCAAAAGGCCAAACCAACCATCCCTTCGAATTGGGAGCTGAAGAATTGTATGCACCATTCTGTATCATTGTACCCAGTACCTCCTCACTAATCAATGTATCATTTGATATACCTTCAATAGGAATGGGCGAGGGGATGCTTGGTGTTTTCAGGTCTTTAACTTTTGCAAACCCATAGCAGGTAGTCCGTTGCACTGTTCTGTTCAGGAAGATTATTTGTAATGGTATGAGGCAAGCTCTTAAATAAAGCCTCTGTTCCCTGAACCTGCCATTCTTTTCACCCCAGATGGATTTTGTTTCTATCGAATCCTCCAATAGTTGAAACCTTGTATAGACAGTTGGGAGAGAAAAAGCGCTGAATATATGAGCTTGGTGTTAGTCAGTATTATTTCTTTTACTGTTGCATTTGTCTGTACTAGCTTGTAGTAGTATGAGATTGGGTCTGATGCATTGAACCCTGAAAAGTATGAAAATGTCTGTGCAAATGTGCCAGAACTACCTTTCGGTGGAATTGGGAAATGTTCGCATTATTGGTAAGTATTTACAATGTGTGGAACACTAGCTCTGAGCAAAAAGTGATGACCATAGTGCTGGTAACAGTACATACTGACGAAGTCAGGTGTGTCTTCGTACAATTTTCTGTAAGAAAATGCAGCAGATTGTTCTAAATCTGAGAGCATAGTATTTACAGTCTCAATGTCCCAAACATCAGAGAGTGTCCTAGGGGTTTTGAAATCATTCACTTGAAATTTTAAACACATGTGGAATTTTCAAATGTTCAGTAGGACCAAATACATCATACGAAACTCTATCCCAAACTATACAATCCAGTATTGGAACTACTGTAATGTTCACAAGGGACAAGTCTCTTTGTTCACGGTGTGATGATGCATGTGGTTTCAAGACCAAGTTCACATGTTGTACTACAGAGCGTTGTGGGAGGTGATGTCCATTCAGTAGTAGGAAAAAGGCAGTTACGATGCCAATCCAAATCAAGAGAAACAGGATCCCTAATGCAAACCAAAGATGCAGCCAAGGTGGCACAAAGAAAGTCTTTTTCAGCCAGAGATAGAATTGTCAAAAAATGTCTTTCTTGGAAATGGGTGGCGTTTGTTCAAGTTCACTTGGATTTGAAGAAAAGTCATTGAAGTTGATGAAGTAGCCGGGCGCATTTTGAGCTATCCTTGGGAGCTCAGCAGTGTTTGTAAAACTGGTGGGTGCTTCTTGTGAAGGCACGTTGATGTAAATTTCATTATTGAGCTGAATTGCAATTTGCATTTCAGTTTCATTTGGATGTTGTTCAGTTTCAATTGCTGTGATCCGTACTCCAGTATTTGTTACTCCGGCATCTTGCGCAGAGGAGTCTTGGAATGTTATTAGTTTTTTCATCTGAACCTCCAGTATAGTAGCTAGAGGAGATAAGCGGCTACTCACGATCTCCACATGGCCTACTGTTGAGAATCGGCCACATAGTGTGGTTTGATCAGATTAATGGAGACAAATCTTTTTTCTGTTTGACCGGCAAGAGGCTGAAGAAGTATTGTTCTTGTTCCTTCGACAGCCAGGACAGGTACAGGTGCTCTGTAAGATGCCCCAAACTCCTTCTTGTCCACAATATTTTCTCTGACCAGGTCCCCAACCTTCGGAACCCAGGCAGGTCTTGCCGGAACAGCTTTCACTTCCCCAGTGGCGGTGCGTTTTACTTGGACATTACTTTGTAATGCCCGTAATTCATTAAGTTCCTGTAAAACAGACAAACCATCATTCAATTCAAATGGTTTTACATCCGCCACTGTGATGGCACAACTGAGGTCAGGTACCCAAATCCTTGTCCCAAACAGGATCACATAAGGGGTACGGTCCCTCAAGGATTTTCTTGGCATATTGTTTAATGCGCTCTGGACCCCATATAGGTGATTGAGCCAAGTACCGCCCGTACCCAATACCCTTGCTGTTAAGGACTGCTTTAGATCCAGGGTTTTCTTCTCCACCACCGAATTTCCCTTGGGATGGCAGGGGGATGCCCACACTTTCCATGGCTTCCTTGCATGCCCGTGAGCAGGGCCATGGTCGGAATGTAACATGCCAATTGCATATGTCCTGATGAAGACTCGCAAATCCTTTATAACGGTTCAAGCCGGGCTGAGACGTGGCATAGAAATCTAGAGCATGAATCTACTGCCACCAAGATGTACTTGTAAACCCAGTCTGAATTTAAGGGGCCGTAGTGATCCAAATAGACACATGCGAGAGGTCTGTCTGAAATGAGTAATAGTGTTTGTGGTGGCAGTGCTACGGTGGAACCTTACATTTGCTGGTAGATGTTGCACTTTAAGACATAAGCATTTGTTTGTTTAGACAAACTTGGCCATTAGAATTGCCGCTTCAATAATGAAATTGTAGCTCCGACTCCTGCGTGTGCTGAGTCCAGACCCTAGTGTTCAGCTAGTATTAAACCTAATCTGTGATGCATGTTTGGTATAACTCTATCCCCCACTCCTGGAAATCGAGCATACAGTATATTATGCACATCTAATTTATAGGAATATTTGAGTGAAAGCCTTTCGGAACGGCAGAGCCATTCGTTGAGGCATTGACAGCTATCAGTATGTCACTGTCTAGCCTCGTGCTAGAATGAGTGATTGCAGCAACAGCAGCAGTTCGCACTGTCGCCTTGGCGAATTCATCAGCCAGTGAATTCCCTTCAACGTGTACGCCAACACGCTGATGACTCAAGGTGTGAATAACTTGAGCCTGTGGCAGTCATGCTTTCAGCTTTGCCACTTGTTCCCATAACAATTTAGGTTTAATTGTGCAACCCTTGAAATCTCTGTACCCATTCTGGCCCCAGGAATTAAGATATTCATTGTAGGTTTGCATACATTAAAACGAATCACACACTATCAGTGTGGGGAATTCCCGATCTGTATATTGTAGTGCTAGTATCAGGGCTGTCAGCAGTGCCAGCTGCGCTGTACAATCTTCTAGGGATTGTGTAGTTGTATTGCTGAGATGGAACTTACTGCCCCGTATACGTCCCTTCACTAGAGCACACACAGGGCTATACTGTTGTTTACTTCCAATGGCAGTCTGAGCAGAACCATCAGTATAAATGATGCATTCATATTTTTTAAGAGGCAAGATTTAATTTGGGAGAGGGAATTCTTGTTCGTACTGCAGGAATGCTTATGTTGTCAGAGTAGGATCAAATTTATAATCTACATCTGTCACAGTGAGAGAATTAGCCCATTGTAGCCATCGCGGCTGCAGTGCTTTTGCATTTGGAATGCTCGCTTTGGTAACCGCTTCTAAAGTCGGTTCCGGCGTTACGACGATAATGTGTCTCCCTTGTGCTAGCGCTCTTTCTTTCACTACAGTATTCTGTACTGCCTTCAGTGTTTATTTTGTTGCTGCAAATTGCATTTCACCATTTGTGTATAAATGTGATTTATATGCAATTGGGACTGTCTCACCTTTTTTGGGAAAGTGATGTAGGTATAGTCTGATAAACCCAGGACTTACAGCAAACAACATCAAAGTTTACTGTGACTAGATATGCGAAGCCTGGCGCCATTTCACAACAGCCTTGATCATTCAGCACTAAATAACTTCCATTCGAAAGTAATTAAAAAACCAGATGAATCACTGCAGCTGGGGAGCTTTCAAGTAGCAAGAAAAGTTCGCTTTTCATGCGTTACAAGTTCCAGGAAGCGACACTTCTTTGCACACTAAAGACACACTTAAAGCCTTCCCACAGTCAGTACCACTAAAGAAAACTTCAGTGTCCTTATTTTTATACCTTTATCTATATGGTAACTCCCAAGTTACCTGTATGTACCCTTCACCCAACACTTCATACCTGCCTGCTTGGATGCATCTAAGGCAGTATTGGAACTGAAATGTTGTGATTGGCAGTGTGATCTAGCCATGAATTAACCATTCAGTAGATGTTGACTCAGCCCTTGAAAGGTAACTTCTCTAATTTTTCAATGAGCAGCATAGTGTACTTTGCATCTCTGCGTGCCATAGTCAACTGACTGTCGGTCAGATTGTAAGCTGAGAACCGATTTGTGCTGTTAATGTATCATCATGGCATATAGCCAGAACGCAATGATTGTAGTGTCCAGCTCAAAAGCATAATGGAGCGCAATTGAGATTGCCCAAGTTGTAGTATAGACAAATCTTGTTCCATTATGTCAATTGCCGAGGACACAATGTTGCTCAGTGAATAAATACAAGAAGAAATTTATAATCTACATCTGTCGCAGTGAGAGAATTAGCCCATTGTAGCCATCGCGGTTGTAGCGCTTTTGCATTTGGAATGCTTGCTTTGGTAACCGCTTCTAAAGTAGGTACCGGGGTTACGATGATAATGCGTTTCCCCTATTCTAGCGCTCTCTCTCTCACTACAGCAGTCTGTACTGCTGTCAGTGTTTATTCTGTTGCTGCGAATTGCATTTCACCATTTGTGTATAAATGTGATTTATATGCAATTGGGACTGTCTTACCTTCTTTGAAAGTTATGTAGGTATAGCCCGATAAACACAGGACCACCTGGATCACCAAGTTGGTAGTATTCACATATATGTGAAATATTTTGATGCAATTGTGTCAGCCTGAACTGAACGGAGTGCATCTGGGTGTTGTTGTGTCCACTGATGTGAGTTGAAGTCAGGTCGAATTGAGTCGTAGAAAGATTTTACTCTTTCTGCGTAATCTAGAATGTATGTTCTGCCAAAATGTAGAAATCCTAAAATGGATTGCAAACCTTTTAGAATCTTTGGAGGTTGGAGCAACGCACACTTTTATAAAAAGTTGGCTGCCAGGCTCTTCCCTTCACTTGACAGCTCGTATCCCAAAAATAGGACATTCAGATGGGCAATTTCAGATTTTTTTAAATTAGATTTGTAGCCCAGGTCGGCAATACCCACAATTATGTTGTTCACCTTGCAAAAATGTTCAAGTAAATCATCGCCTGTCAGATAGATGTCATCTACATAGGACACGGCCTCCTCGTCATTTGTTTGTAATAATTCTGACACTCTTGCTGAGAATAGCCCCGGGCTGTTCTTATACCCTTGAGGCAAACGACAAAACCTTTGCTGAGTGCTGAGCACAGAAAATGCAGTACATTTCTGCTTTCTGGAGCTATATTTTGGCTGACGAATCCACTTTAGATATCTAATGTTGTTTTATATTTCTTCCGCACAATGTTATTCATTAGTGCATGTGTTCAAATGTTGGAAATCTAATAGTAGACAATATGAATTGTCAGGTTTCATTACAGGAAATAAAGGATTGTTCATTGTGGGGTGCAAGTCTCAATCACATCTTGGTATTCCAACTGGTCTACAATTTCTTTGATCTGTAAGTAGTCTTAAGTAATTTTTAAAGGGATGTCGTGGTGAGTAGACTCTACTTCCCACCATACTTATAACTGAAAAATACAGTCATTGTTTTTTTTAAATGGAAAACATTTTAAGTGAAGAAAAATATTTCTATTAAACATTAAGTCGTAAAGTCGTTCTCCGCTTTTTCAATTAAGCCAGTTGTGTCGTAATGTTTAATGAAATGTATTACTTTACTTTAAATTCCTTTCATTTAAACAAATGGCTATATTTTTTCTGTTATAAATATGGCACTCTGTCTACAGACCACTGGGAGTAAGAAGCCTAGTGTTTGTAAATGTAACACTTGGAAATGAGAGAAAATATAAATTACGAGTTTTATGTAATCTGTTTGCACAAAAAGTAAACTCTTCAGTTTAATTTTCTCCCATTTCAAAGTGTTGCATTTACACACATCTTGCTTCCAGTGGCATATTTATAACTGACAAATACTACCATTATTTTAAGTGGGATACATTTAAAAGTGCAGAATAAATGATCCAGATTATGAACATTTTGCAGAACTTTTATCTGCACTTTAAATTTCTCCCATTTAAAAAGTGGTTGTATGTTTGTTCTATACATGTTAAAGTGTCACATATGGTGAAAGGTATGTCCTGTGCCCCAAGTACATATGAAACAAGTCCCTACCCATCTTATACATTTATCTCATTCATACTCACACATGTTCATACATCTCAAAGACCACGCTCGCACTGAAGCACATGCTAACCCTGTCACAGCGCCCCTAGTCAACGTATTTTGTTTAAACCATAGTTCCTGGCTCTATGGACATTAGGCTTAAAGTCAAAATGCTGGGTGTGGGGGTGTCTGGTAGCAATACAGGAGTTGCTCTGCCTTCAGTAGATCAATTATTTTCACTGATCAGAAGTAGCTCTCAGTACAGAAAGGTTAGACCCCTGCACTAGACTATAAATAAGTCCAGGCAAGAATATATAAGTCAGGAATATGCCTTTTCTGATGAGTGTAGCAGCACACTCACGACACAATGCACACAGGCATCTACAGGCACACTTCAGTTATTGAAAAGTCTCTTACCACCGCTGCGAACACACACACACACACACACGCACAGACACACACACACACACACACACTTTCTTATCTTTATTGCCTATATGTTTAATCCCTTGTGCTTGTCTATTCTAGCTCTCCAGATGCACACAAGCTTTGTAAATGGTGCAACGAAGTACTTTACTTAACCAAGACTTTATTTGCCACATGGCCCTGGCCTCTGACACCCTATGATATGCTGCAGTAAACTACAACTGTTAAATGAGATTGTGGACCAGGACCAACATTTAGATGTAATGATTCACATGGGACTCCCAAACACTGCTGGCATAAGGACACTGAATTGAGTACACACTAATGTTTTTTAAACCATCACTTCAGAGAACTCTTCAACATTAAAATATTTGCGCCACTTTTTGATAGGCTTTTAAGTGAAATACGAACAAATGAAGTTAATTCACCATAACAAAAAAGATATTTCCTACACTTCCTTCCTAACTAAAAAAGTACCTGTACTCCATCATAAGCATTCCATCTTTCTCACTAACCAAAAAACTTTTGTACGCAATCAAAATCTTACCTCCTAACATACAACATTGTTATGTCCCTTCCTCATACCTTCATAAAGTACAACATTCCTATACCTTCATTAATGCCCCACCTCCAATATCAGTGCCCCATCCTCAACATCCTACTTTCCTTCCAGCCCCACAACATACATGTGCCTATTCAAAATCATATCCTTTCTGCAACTCAGGGTTGTGTTGGGTCACGGAGGAAACTTGTATGCTGGAATACGACCTTCCCTAACCCACGTTCACCACATTGATTACAAGTGATAACAGACCAGTAAAGAGGTAAGCTCTGTGCCCCTGTCCTCTGTACCACTCCAGAAGAACTCAGAAAGTATATTGGAAGGACAACAGTATCCAGAAATCTTCTGAGTGCATTGCCTATACTTGGCTAAATTGCGAAAATCTCTCCCCACATGCACAGCATGTCCTGAAATAACAGCTTTGTGGCTGAAAAAAATGCTACCTGAAGATTTCCCATCGTTCATGTTAATCATTCATTGTTTTATTTTTTGCTGACAGCACTACATGTATTGCTACCATTTTTTAGACCACCTCGTCTTGGCTGTGTAGCATGGCAGTAATTGTTGTCAGATGTACTGGGTGGTCAATCTGATGCATTTGCCTACATAGGAAAACTAGGTGTACTGGTGTACTCAGGAACTGTAATTGAAAACTACAACCAGTCACTCCCCTAAACTAATTGCTCCTCAGAAAGTAAAGAGTATACTGTTTTACACTCTAGTGATGTTACGCATTATATCCTAACTGTATGCATGCTTCACACACATCAGCGTACTAATAAAGATTGCCTTGTGTGGGTTTAGAAACATAGTAGGCCTAGAAGAAACCTGGGTTTGCACATATGATAAACAGGGCTACCTTTTCTTGCCTCAAATATCTCAGTCAAATAAACTGCCACTGTATATCAGACAACAACACAACTTGGTGGGTATATGGTGGTGGTCACAAACCATTTAGAGAACAGCATGAGTATAGAATTTACAGGGCACATACAAAAGCTGTATTGAAGAAATATGCACAATGTGCACTTTTGTGGGCTCTGTGCCAAGGTCCCACAAATATTGTGCTGCTTGTAAATGATCCTATACTGTATATATCTACACTCAAATGAGGAAAATCTCCTGCAGCTTGCAGCAAATATTTACCCTGAGGGGATGGGGTGCAGAGGGAAAGACAGGATAGGAATCCTGAGGCAGGATCCAGGACAGAGGTTCAGGAATCAAGTAAAGGGCAGTGTGACATTTTTGGCACATAGGATCAAGGCAGATTAAGACACAATCCAAGTTGGTCACTTGTGGGGTATTGCTGGTCA
Source organism: Lissotriton helveticus (assembly GCF_964261635.1). Classification (NCBI taxonomy): domain Eukaryota; kingdom Metazoa; phylum Chordata; class Amphibia; order Caudata; family Salamandridae; genus Lissotriton; species Lissotriton helveticus. The sequence goes on from NC_136057.1 coordinate 607,180,856, forward strand.
AATTGAGGGCAGGTCAGCAGCAGCAATAGTAGATGGGTATATTAAGCGAGTTTCTCCTCACCTGGCAACTGTTTTCTATTTTCGCTACTCATTGATGCCATAGTTTACACTCAACTCCCTCCATTCATGTGTTATTCTGCTTTCCCTGATATGGCTCCTCATTCTGGACTATTCGATAGGCTTGTATCCTTCGGTCTTCCCATATTTGTTCCTATTTGTTTTTAGCAAAACATCACCTCCCGAGCTTGGTGACTCCTGATTCCTTATGGATTGTGGTGAAGGCATCTCCCTCAAATTCCTTACAGCATTATTAGAAGGAAACAGATAAGTCCTGGTTATTGAATACAATTTGAAGTCACTCGCTCCTGTATTATATGGTAGCTTACCTTATACTTCCATGTGTCATCTTGACTCCAGCAATCTTTCCTGTCCTGTCATTATGAGGTGTCCTGCCATCAACCAATCCAGGCACAGACATTCCTGTTCCTTCTACTTACTTTTTCTACTGGTCATCTTGGGCTGTCCATATTATATGCCATTAGGAGTAGTCACAGGCTGAAAGAGGAGGCCTGTAATTTACAATGGTTCTCCATAGTCAGGCTTTTGTGACAGCTCTAACCCATGTTCAGCTCTCTGCTGATCTCATGCTAGTTATGACCTTTACACATATTCAAATACATACAAAGGAAAGTAGAAATCCATAAAGGTTGTACATACGAAGAAACATTAACAACCCTGTCCAATAACAACTATTAAAGGATTCCTGGCTCTGCATAGGAGTGCATAAAGGCAACAAGTAGAAAACAAGCATTTGCAATGCAATAGGTCTCGCATTAGGAAAGTTTGAGCTATTGGTATTGTAATTGACAAATTTTTTATTTATGTTTTGGTTTTGAAAATAGCTAAATTAATAGCTTTGTCATTTACAATGCCAATAGTTATAACTTTTGCAAATGTGACACCTATAGCATTTATAATGCAATATGTGTAGTATTTACGTGACTTACAAATAACAATGGCTTTTCATTTTTTTAATAATTAATACTTAAATAAAAGTTATTGTAATTTATAATGGCAATAGCTTAAACTTTTGTAAATAACTTTTGTGAAGATTATGTTCAGTGTATTTTATTGTGACGAAAATCCAAGAACAGAAGTGAAATATTAACATCTTTTTGTGACATTTGCAATAAAGCTTGAAACATTGAGAGAACATATTTGAACCAGTTGTTGTTGAATAGTTGCAAATATTGATGGGGTGGTGGCGCCGAGTGATATTGTGGTGGCGACGAGTGATGCCGTGGCGTTCAGTGATGCTGTGGTTGCGCATAGTGATGTTGCGGTGCCCCTGAGTGATGCTGTGGTGCCCCTGAGTGATGCTGTGGTGGTGCTGAGTGATGCTGTGGTGATGTGATAGATAGAGTGAGTGCGAAAGATAGAGTGAGTGCGATAGATAGAGTGAGTGCAATAGATAGCTAGATAGATAGACAGAGTGATGGCGATAGAGTGAGTGCTATACATAGACAGATATAGTGAGGGCGATAGACAGATAGAGTGAGGGCGATAGATAGATAGAGTGAGGACGATAGTTAGGTAGAGTGAGGGCGATAGATAGAGTGAGGGCGATAGACAGATAGAGTGAGGGCGATAGACAGATGGAGTGAGGGCGATAAACAGATAGAGTGAGTGCGATAGACAGATAGAGTGAGGGCGATAGACAGAGTGAGGGCGATAGACAGAGTGAGGGCGATAGAGTGAGGGCGATAAAATGATAGAGTGAGGGCGATAGAATGATAGAGTGAGGGCGATAGAGTGAGGGCGATAGATAGATAGAGTGAGGCGATAGATAGAGTGAGGGCAATAGCCTCTGCTGCTTGAATGACACCCAGTGACAGTCCCCCGAGCTGTCTTGTCCCGGCCAGGCCGAGTCTGCACCGAGCACATAGTGATAAGGAAAACAAGATTCCTATGCCGTTTGAGATTAGCGCTTTGAAATTGTTCTAAGGTTACAGTTTGTTCTTTTTTAATACACAAAAGTCAGTACACTGACATACTCGCTACATCGCTACTTGACCGAGAGAGGCTGTAGGACATGAACTACTGTATGGGGTTATACAAGATCAAGGAGACTTAGCCAGTCGTTTCGGCGCCCGCAGCACAGCCTTTGTGCTGGTGAGTGTGCTACGCTGGCAAGGTCAGTGCCTGTACCCAGAAATACGCTAGCATTACGACAATATGCTGATCAGAACACCTTGGATGGCGCTGTGTTGACTAGGCTGCTCAGCAGTGACCCTAGCAAGAAATGTGTTCCATACACTAGTAAGTTTCTGTAAAAATGTATATTTCATGATTCCAGAAAATTAAAAATATGTGATAATGTATGCCTGCATAGGTACTACACTTGCGTTTTTGTATCTTGTTTGCTGCGGTCTCCCCTCTCAAATTTAACATTGTTGGTTATGTTATTACTTACACTGAAATATTTATGACACACTCTCACCAAGTTTTACTTTCTAAACAGCCCACCTAAAATCTCAAAACAACAAGTCCGACAATACAATGTGCTTTTCTTTGAAAAAGATAGCACTGCCTGAAGGTATCACACACATGAAGAGGGGGCAAGGCTTACTATTTCCTGCTGGCAGTAGTTTGACCCCGCCATGCCATGACATAGTGTTGCTGCACAGGGAAACCATAATCATTTCAGTGCAAAAAGTAGGTCTTAGTTTTCAGACAGGCTTCAGGTAGTTTTAAGATAGTTTCTTATGCCTTCTTTAAGATGTTACTTTTGTATAAACGTATATTGTTACATGGATGATGTAACTGCTTTGTCGTAGGCGTGATTGTCTTCCTAAGAGTTACTCATAAGGTACTTAATTGTCGCAGGCAGAGGCATTTCCACACCAGAGTGGTTCTGTTGTACAAGGATTGGTCTACTTCCCACTGAGATCCAGTGTTATGCTAGTGAGTCAGTCTTTTACAAATAGAAATGTTAATGTTGATTATTAATGCCGGTCTACTAATACCACGGTCGTAAGAGCAAAACATGTTGTGGGTGAGAGGGTGTAGAAAAAAAATGCCAGAGGCTCCCCCCGCACGCACCCGACATGATACAATCGGGATTGCCGCTGTATTCACTCTCAGACCGCTGTGCTATGGCACCTGTATAACGTGAGTCGTGGCGTTTAACCGGATAAGTTAGTTCGCAAAGAGAAATTCGCCCTCAGCCACGGTGCGTGGGACCGGCACCACATATAACAATGAACTCGATATGTGTGTGTATAAAAAGTTTCCTCATGGAGGGAGGGGTGTGACAGCTGGAACGAGCGCGCTGTGCATTCCGTTTCCGCTCCGTGCCGGGTGGAGCCCCCGGTGTAAACAGCGCCGCACGCGCCCCGTGTTGTCGCTGCCTGTGCCGGGGCGCCGGTCGGCGGCAGGCCTTTGTGTGGAGCCGCGGCGAGCTGGGCCGGCTGCCATTGGTCAAGAGCCGAGCTCAACCTCTTCCTGATCCGCGCGGGTGCATGTTATTCATGAGGCCGTCCTCGGTGTGAGGGGCCTGCCGCCTCTCCGGGAAGGAGGCTCCGCCGGGCGAGGGCCATGTCTGTCAGCGCCGATGACGAGGAATACGATTCGGAGCAGGAGCAGGTGAGAGGCGGCCTCTTTGTCCCCGAGCTGTGCGGGAGGGTGAGACACAGCGCTGCCGGCGGGTGTTACTAGAAAGCTCCCGGGACGTGTGAGCGAGGGGGGTCGTAGGGACGTGCGAGGGACCATTGCAGGTCTCCATTACCTGTCCGTGCGGGATACTACCAGAGAACCGGTTGCCTTCAGACCCGAAGCCCCGCATGGGCGAGGCGGCGTTCAACCAGCAGCTCTGGTAACCATGTGTGCGGAGCCTCGCTGCGCTATGAGCACTCGGGTTGTGTATCATGCACGCTCCTTAACCTTCATTGAGTGCACCGGGCATGTTTCATTGTTTACAAACGACGCGGTCGAATGGGATGAAGTGGCGTAGGCTTCAGCGCTGGAAAAGAATGAGACGTCAGCGCCGCTTGACAGCAGCCCGAGAGAAAGAGGAATGGCGCTGAGAGCCCGGGCAGTGAGAGGCCCCGGCATTTAGCGCAACCCGTGCCGGCAGTATGGTGAACACCCGGCGCTCCCTTCGCAGCAACACCGCAACACCGGCCGCAGAGCCCGCTCACTTTATCTCCTCTAGGACTCGCTCCGGCATTGAGGCCGCTGCAGAGCAGGTCAGCCGGGGACAGGGGTACTGTTGGGCTAGGAGTAGTGGGAAGGGAGGCGCCTGGATGGTGTACGCGCGTGTGTGTCTGTGTGCGCGTGTGTCTGTTTAAGGGGGGGGTGCGTGTGTGTATGCGTGTGGCTATGTATGTGCGCATGCGTGAGTGTGGCTGTGTGTGTGTTTGCGCACGGGAATGTGAGGCACGAGATGGGCACGGCGCCGTGCGCGCCCACGAGGTGAAATCTGCGCTCGTGCCCAGCTCGTGTCCACATTCCCAAAAACGGGTGACAATAGTTTTCGAGCCAGACAGCAAATGCTTTGCATTTGCTTAGGCTCGACCTAAAAACATTGTTCCCTGCAAGATGAACCTAATATGACAGTGTTTCACTATGGTGTAGAGTATCTCCTATTGAAAATATGGAGCCAGTCTATGTGGAGAGTGCATAATCCTGCGGTTTGCATCCAAGTGACATCCGCTTTAAAACAAAACATGCTACTATCACTTTTCTTCTTTCCCTTGATGCTTTTTTTTAGGTCTCGCCTGAGCCAGCGCATTCGCTGCTCTGAAAAGACATTTAGTGAGTGGGCATTGAAAAATCCGACCACATGCTTTCTGTGTGGCATCGAGTGTGCAGTTACGCACACAATTACAAGCAGAGGCGCCATCTTGTCATGGGCACGCATGCTCGCACGCACCACTCGCGTGCTTGTTTTCTTTTACTTTCGCGGCCGCGCTACTTTCACCGCCGCGCGGCCACTGCTTATTGTTTGTTTACTTTTTGTTTTTTTCTTCACGCTGTAGCTTATTTGACTTGCCCCTCTCCCCGCCCTCCCTCCTTGAAAGCTCTTATGGCATCGTAACATTAAATGCTTGCACCACTCGCGTGCTTGTTTTCTTTTACTTTCGCGGCCACGTCACTTTCACGGCCGCGCTGCCACTGCTTGTCATTCTAAAAATCTGGTCACCTTAATTGCAATTCAATGATGTGAGCACTTCTAGGTTAAAGTCACGACTAACAAAGCAGCAGACTCCATGCAGGGTCCCCTTCCTATGCTACTACCCTACCTACGTTCTAATCATCGCATCGTGGGAGGGCGGACCTGTTCTCGGTGTGCTCTCTGTTTCCACCCTAAGAATGCGAAGCCCACTCCCCAACACCGAACAACCTCTGCTACAGAGTTTGCTTGCTCTCAGCTTTCGCTGTAGCAACAATCCACTTGCGCGCCCTCCTTCACAACCGGCTGCGTGAACTGCTCACATGTCTCCTTATCTTCTAGAGCAGCGAAGAGGTTACTTCCGCTGCGCTGTCAGGAGCAGCCTCTTCCGGTGCAGCAAGACTTCTTAGTGGATGGATGGGCCGTCCATTCCGAGGCGGGCCAATGTAGCTAACCATCACAGGACTCTGTGTGAAGTACAGCCTCAAATGCCCGTATGGTTTTATTTCTCTTATGCTTGTCAAAACAATTTTAAACTTTTCCTTCGAATTCACGTATTAACTATAGATGATCGCGGCAAAAGGATGTTGGAATCTTCTGTAGGGAACGGCAGGTAAGGCCCTTATCGGGAACCATACCGGGTGATTCGAGAGGTTTGTCATGTAGATACTGGAATATAAGTTGGCACAAAGAATCAGCCCTCAGCCTTTAACTCTGCTTTGATGATCTTACAGAAACGTATTTGTAATCTGAGTATGAAGCTGTGTTGTCAATGAAGAACGCATCTGCTCTTGCTGTCAGGGTCAGCTGAGAAAGTTTCTCCTGGGATTGAATGGCCGTGTGGTTATTTATCATCCTTATCTTATATATGTCATTCACTGTGGTGGAAGTGAAAGCCACTGTCGAGTTACCGTGATTGTTTTGCTTTGAATACGATTGTGCTTAGTACTTCTCAGCAGGAATGCTTGCTATCTTTTTAAATGGGCCATTGCCAAGCGAAGCTGTTATACTCTTTAGTGTGATAGCACCAGCGTTGTTCAGGTACAAGATCGAGAGAGGCAAAGTAGAATTAAAGTTATTTTTCAACAGAGATAAACATTTTAAAGCACAGTAATTCAGTGATAACAGCAACAACTAGATCCCATTTTGAGTGAACCTAGGTGGGTTGTAAGTAAGTATATATTTATTGTACAAATATTTTAAATCATTTCAATATAAAACGAGTAATATCATTAAGCAATGTGAATAACTTATTAAATAATATAATTGGTACTAAGAACCCTCATTATTCGTTTTTAGCCAACATTTTCATCATAATTAAACGTTTTCAAATGGTTAAAAGAAATACCAGCCATATGAGGATCTAAACCACTCAAGGAGGTTTTCACTGCCTCCTTAAAGTTCCCAAGTTTAACCTTTAATAAGCATTTACAATGCAAAAGGTCTCGCATTTACATGAGTTTGAGCTATTGATATTGCAAATAGCACCTCCTTTTATTTTTGTTTTTAAAATATAAATAAATGGCATTGTCATTTAAAATGCCAATGTCTTTTTGCTATGCTACTAGCCATTCTGTCACCCACTTACATTATTTTGATTTTATGTCAGATGTTTATTTGTTTTAACATATTTTTTTTACTGGTTTCAAAACAAAAATAATTTGAAATGTTCAGATTACAAATTATCTGCAGGTGCCCATCCGTGAACAATATGCTCCGACCACTCCCATAAACAGGCAAGAGATTTGTGGACTACATTAAACTACACAGCAGTTCACCACAGCAGATCTCCATAGCAGCCCCAGTGTGGTTGTGACTCAGACACAATAATAGCAAACCAGAATCAAGAAGGATCATAAGAATGGCACCTGCACCACAGATTTAAATAAAACAAAACAAAACAAATACCCCTCCCCACCCTGCTTGCCCCCTCCCCAGCATGGCACATAGATCAGAATACTATATCAAAGAAGGGTACAGTGCATCCGCTCGCCAAACATACATCATACAGTACAGACCAGACCAGGAAATTCTACAGCTATAAACCCAACTACAGTCGGGAAATTAGATGTCTATTTGTATTCTCTTTTTGCAACATTTTTTACCTCATTAAGTATGCTGCCCTGTGTGCATTCACTTTATAAATCTCAGCCTAGCCCTGGTCAGTCAGCTCATCCGCAAAACATTTTAGATTTCTGCCCTGCCCATGTGCTTGTGCAGTAGCACCTTGCTAAGTCCAACTGGATCTTCCTTCACTCTGATTCAATGCATGTTGGTGGTTGCTGCTGCTATGGCCAAGGAAATGTTGGGGCACATCGCTGCTGCAACACTCAAGCATGTCTTCCTGCAAGGTCTCTGGTGCAGCACATTATTATTCGCTTGCCATTGTTTGCCTTTCCTGTGACAGTTCTGAGCTCTCCTACTCCAGACCTTTTCCCATGGGATGATTGATCGCCACTAGATGAAACCTTCCAGAAATTACTTACAGTACATTTGTGTGCTGGGCAGTGCAGTCTACCGACAATTTGATCTCATATCCGGATATTCTTACAGTCAAGTCCGCTCTCATAAACAATTTTAAAAGCACTGAAATTTCAGTTTAGGCAGGCTTAGCATCGGACAGTATTTTCTTAAGCTGGGTGGAAATTCTTCACAAAACAGAGTCCATAAAAAGTAAAAATAAGCAGCTCAGAAAACCCCCATTCAAATTCAAGTCTTTAGGTAACGGTTTCAATAAGTATAGTAAGGCCTGAGACTGAAATTAGAAAAATTTGCACCATTCTTCATAGTAGGAGACGGTGCAAGCAGAACCACTCTTAGAAAAATAGAAACAAAGACTGCCCACACCCCAAAGTCAACAGATTAGGCAGAACAACAGTTGCAGAAAAACTACAGTCAAGAAGTACCTAATACAGCGTATGAATATAATGTAGAAATTGGCATAGAAAGTAATTTGCCTAACATGGTAAATGTCTGTCAGTGGTTAATGGAAAATGTGTATTAGATCCCGCTTAAAAAGGTAAATTTAGAGAACAAAACCCAAGACAACAAGTCAGCCTGGCAAATTAGATGTGTTCAAAGTAGACTTTAATGGTTGACTGTGATGTGACCCTTTGGTCTCTCGAAAGATATTTGTTTAGAAATGTGTGCAGTCTCGAATATGTATTCATGAAAAAGACTCAAAATGGTGAAGGCTAGCTGAAACAGTGACATAAATAAATAACAATAATCTTGAGATGGGACATATGTGAGCATTTCCAAATTTCTACATTCTATCCAAATCTGGGGAGTTTAGACTGTGAAGGATAGGGCACAAAACAGATTATAAATGTACTCTCCTCCTGAATGCAATTACCACCAATGTTTAGTAAAGGGCTAATAACTAACATAAACAAGCATTTGAAATTCGAAAAGTTTGACTCTTACGGTGATCCTATAGTCCGTGACTCTCCCTCCACAACCTTCACTGATAGATGGAGGCTCTTCCAGAATAGAACGCGAGGTACTCAAAACATGCAGGAAAATTTCTCCTCCATGACTACTTAACATATGGCTTATTACTTTGGACCCAGATTTACGTGGCTGTTCCAATAAAACAGAACGACCTGTTAAAATTAAAATAATGTATAAGTTGCTTCCAAACAAGAAAGATGCATATTTGCAAGAATTATAAACCTTTACAAATTCATTCAGTTCCAGAGCACATCCTAAACAGGTTCAAACTTTCTCCACTGAATATAAGAAATCTTCATTATTCAGACTTGAGAGTAATAGAGTAAAAGCTGCAAACATGCCAATTAAACTACGTAACTGAACTGCCTTGTGCACTCAGAGGTTCGCCCTGGCATTCCTCCCACAATTGAAAACTAGTGATGCATTAACAGTAAGGCAATCAGTATATATGCCTTGAAATAAAGCAAAGAGTCAGTACAACTTTAGGAGTGAAAAATAATGCACCTGGGAGGCGGGAAACACATTATGAGATAGGATATATGTTAAATATGAGTGGTATAATGGATAAACAGGCATTGGCAAAGCAAATTGGTATGGCTTGCATCTTGAGTAAACTACAATATTTTTTTAAAGGGCGCTGCAGTGAAAAACAAAAGAAACAAACATTTCTATCTATATATACTGCATCTCTGAGTTAAACTATTTTAAATAATAATTTAATTTACTGTTGAGATGTAAAATAGTAATGTATGCATTATAATGAAAAGGGTAATGATAAAACCAAACAGCCAATGGCATGAGGCGAGAGGGTAATACTGTGGGGCAAAGCCAAAGTCCACTCTGTTAAAAAATTGGTAACAATAGGTCAACAGACAGCTGCACTGCTTAGCTAGACTAAAGAGGGGGTGATAAAAGTACCCTGGAAAACTATAATGATAATAGAGCAAAATAATCTACAATGAAAGCAGTCAATGTGTAGCAGCAACAATGCATACTTAACTATCACAGAGGTACAGGTGCATATAAGGACCCCTCATCGGGAGCTACTGATCTTTTCATCTCAGACAACACTTACTGAAAGAAAACAAGCATGCATCTAACACAGGAAAAAGCACACACAGAATATAAAAATATCCCTTTCCTAGACAACAAACCAGACACACTCAAAATACGTACAACACAACTTCCCAAAGTATCAATTATCGAGGCTAATTCTCATTCTGCACTGAAATGCTCTAGCATAACAAGCATTCCATAATCACATCAAACCACTCTTTATCCCATAGAACACGGACACAAACAGAAGTCACAGAATTTCTGTGACATTTTCTGAAATTTCACCTCGACTGATTGCAGGAGTTAGCCCCACAACAAGGGATGGCAGCTCTTCACGGTAATTGTTGAAGCCAGGTACTTCAGATAGGGAATGCTACTGAAATGTCCTGACTAAATTTGGGGATAATGCTACCAAACAAGTGTAACAGGGATCACAGGCACTTTCTTGTCCTGAATGGCCAAACACATATCTGGAGATGTACACACCTAAAGATACTAGTCCTTACGCACAGCAGACCAAACGTTGCAGTAATACTGCAAATAAAGAAACAGTCACACCACAGAAATGCTCCCAACCACCACTCAAAATAAGATGACCCATTTAAGCAACAAATCCCAAAACCCAAGATAGAACCTAGATGTATCTTTCCCAAGCTACAACCTATGGTTTAGATTAACTGTTCCTAACAGCACCGTTGCAGCTGTCCCCTCCCTCACTATGTGATGATGTAACTACCTAATAGCACTAATGCCATCAGGCAGATCGGTAGAGGATACACCACATTAAATATAGCAGCATTTTAGCAACATCTCGCCATTGCTCACATAGGGGGGTCCTCTATGCACAGGACCTTGCCCTATATATTGGATACTTATTACAACAGTTCTCTAATTTCTAGAATCTGTCCTGTACATTCCACTATTCATGTGCAACACATTCCAACTCCCACTGCATTGTATCGATCAATTGCCATGCTGTCATAATGGCTCCTCGGTCATGCCCCTCATTGGACACACTGCTATTGCACCACCTCAGCTTTATGCTGCTCGCTGAACACACTATAGTTGTCTCCTTTGGATACGCCTCCTCAGGCAATCATAAGGGTCCATATACCTCTGTGAACAGAAGAATATCCTTTGGAGTGGTATCTCGGCACCCGAACTGCTGATGCTTCTCCTAAAAGCAGCTGCTGGCAAACCTTGACTAAGGTGAACTGGGGACACCTGTCAGCCTACAACTGCCCAAGGGACAGCAGCCACATTCCTTTTTTTTACCTACCTGCTCAGCTCTCAAGTCAGACATATTGATGCCTTGTTCATTCTTCATTGCACAGAGTGTGATTTTTTTCTTGTATTCTTTTTCCGGTTCAGTGGGTTATTGTACCTTTTCCAATTTCCTTAGATCGAACTAATTGCCAAGTGTTGCAATGAAAAACTCTTAATGAATAGGTACAAAACATACACATTTCTATTTTTTTTTATTCCTCACGTACACCACATTCATACAACAAATACATAGTATTTGGAGGGCTACGTTGATAAACTCCTGTCCCATAGAAGTAAACGCCACTTTTAAAGGTTTCTACTCTTATGTACATCATAATGTTGTCCAGACTGAAAGGAAAAGTCCACTTTTCTGCCACTCACCTCTCCACTTTCCCCTTGTTCCGCCCCTCGTTTAATCTTATGACACCACTTCTAACCTCTTCCTCTCAGCTATCACCCAGTCTCCAGTCTCCCTCCCTACCTCCAGGAGTGAACTGGCCTATTGCACCCTCTGAGCAGAAGAAATGCCACCATGGCAAGCCGGTGGAAATGGGATCAGGCCAGTGATAAGCCAGGCACAACGAGACATAACACTGATAGGTTACTAACAAACTCATTCTATTTGTACTCTTAGAAGCTTCATGGTGGCTTCATGGTAATAGGCCCTTCTGTGCACTTTATAAATATTGAAATCAAAATCAAACCTGTAGTGCAGTTTGCTGCTGCACTAAGTTGATGGCTCAACTTGGCCCCTGCTCTCGTCACACCTGGGTACATTAGTATATGCTGTATTGTTTATTGGAATGAGGGCGAATGGAGGGAGCCTACTGTCTGCTGGTTTGTTTTCCTCCCCGGTCTCGTGGCTACTGTAAACAACAAGCATTTGCAATGCAATAGGTCTCATAGACCTAATTAAGGTTTTAAATGAGATTTCGCAACTGGTACTTGACCTCGCAACAAAATACGTAAAGCAATCCCACACTGTAGTTTGGGGAGGAGACTTTAACCTCCATTTATGTAACAAGAGCGATACCCCAAACTGCGGGATAACTGACGAAATGGGTAACTGCACAACCCATTTTTCCCACACAACTGAGGGTATTAACATGCAGATGAAGATGGTGGAACTAGATATAAACTTTGCTAATAAATTAAAATCCCCTATAACCGAATTTAGTCCAACATTTCATGGGCGGGGCCTCAAAAGCCTGATAGACTACGTCTTAGTGTCAGCAAGCAAAGCCTCAAACATCAAGACCTTTGAAGTACTTAATAACGTGCTTAGTGATCATTCCCCAATCACTATGACACTTAAGGAACATAACCCACAGAAAAGAGGCGATGCGGCTCACCATAGTCTTCTATACCAACAAACCTTAACACTGGATAGGCTAAATGGCTTCACAATAAAGTGGGGGAAATTAGATCAGGAAGCCACAATTGCAAAAATAATAAAATCAAACAGAAAAGAGATAGAAAGATGCCTGGACCCCTCTCCAACCTCAATAGAGATCCTGGCTAATTACGGTGAGATTGTGGAAAATATCAGGAAAGTACTAACCAGAGGCAGCAAAAAGAATAACATGGGCAGTGAAAAGGGATGGTTTAGCACAGATTGCACGAAAGCTTATACTAAATTAAAGAAGGCACTAGACAAAGTAGAAAGAGACAGAGAGGAGATCATTAAACTAAGGAAGGCTTACGCATCCGCAATTCGAACTAGGAAAAAAGAATTACAATCAAATCTATGGGTTCAACTACAGAGAAGTAGTATTCTAAAGGATAGCACAGCCTTTTGGCAGATAGTGATGTCACCCTTCCTATCAGATAAAGTAGACATCCCATCTTTAGACGTTGCAATAGACGCAGACGTATGGGTAAAACACTTCTCAGAGGTTTTTAGCTGGAAAGAAGTCCCTGAACCAGAATATTTGGATCCCGACATCTGTAAAATATCCATTAGATTTACATTTCACATTAAGTGAGATGGAAAATGCAATAAAAATGGCCAAATCGGGTAAGGCACCAGGACCAGATTCAGTCCCTGTGGACCTGTTCAAAAACAACATAGATCTGTGGTCCCCGCTACTTACCAAAGTTTTGAATGCGGCCAAAGATATTGGCTTGGTCGACTCATGGTCGTCCTCGATACTGATTCCCATCTTTAAGAAGGGAGATAGAGACAGTCCTGCCTGTTATCGACCCATTTCACTCCTGGATTCGCTCGGGAAGATGGCAGGGCGAATTCTTCTCGATCGACTCCAGGAGTGGACGATTGATCATGATTCAAAAGTAAAGTAAAGTCCACATTTGTAAAGCGCACAATCACCCGTAAGGGTCTCTAGGCGCTGGGGGGCCTTCGGGAAGATTAAGCGAGCTATTGCCCAGAGTCACATGGTGCTGGGCTAACCTGCCGCCGGAGCCGGGGATCGAACCGTGGTCCCCAGATTCCAGCGTCAGTCGCCCTGGCCGCGGATTCAATCTCGGACCTGCAATACGGGTTCAGGGCAGGACTGAGTACGGTGGATCAGGCCCTGAATTTGACGCTGCTGGCAGGAAAATACGTAGATGCAAAAAATTCCAGTTTGCATATGGTATACGTTGACCTAACGGCAGCGTTCGACTGCGTTTACATTCAAGACTATGGTCTATTATGTTACAAATGGGAATCGACCCCCCAATAGTTGACTTCTTACGAGAACTATATTCAGGGGCTTCGGGCAGAGTGAGATATGGGACCGGAGGCCAGCTAACCGATAGTTTTTCTATTGAGAAGGGGGTCAGACAGGGGTGTGTGTTGGCCCCCTTCCTATTTACCCTGTATACCAACGGGTTAGAGGCCAGAATGCTAGATGGTGCAGAAGATCTCCCAGCAGCCGGTCGTCGGCAGATACCAGCTTTATTATACGCCGACGACGCGGTAATTCTATCTAGAACCGCAGTCCAGCTCCAAAGGGTTCTGAACAAGTATTGTTCGTTCATGGCCAGTTTGAACCTCAAAGTGAATATAAAAAAGACCTATGTGATGCACGCGGGCACAAAGCATAAAAAACCCAAGCAAATCTACGTGGACAACTCACCAATTGAAAGAACAGAAACCTATCCATACTTAGGGATCCTAATAGATGAGGCTTTTAAATGGAGACAAGCTGTTAACTCCCGCACATTGGCGTTCTCAAGGGCCGTTGGTGCACTGAAGGCCTTTTCACTTCGTCTAGGGAAGAGACCGCCGACAGTGCTGATTAAAATATATAACGCAAAGTGTCTCAGCATCGCGACCTATGGCGCCGGGGTCTGGGGCGAGGTCAATGTAGAACAGCTTCAAAAAATTGAAAACTCTTTTTTAAGGTTTCTGCTGGCAGTCCCAAAAAGCACCACAACATATGGTTGCCATCTTGAACTTGGATTGGACTATATTTCGGACATAATTAAAATCCAACCGGTTATGTTGTGGCGAAGGATATGGGTAACGGAACAATGCCATCTTACGAGAACAATCGTCCAAGATTGTATGAAACTAGACAATATGGGAAAGATAAGATGGCTAGTATACGTTAAAACTTTCCTTACCGACATTGGTTTACCAAGATTTTTTGAGGATCCTCCATCAGTAGCAGAACTTTCAAAAACAGATTTAAAAAATGCATGCTTGTCGCACCTGTCCCAGAAGCGCTTGTTAATTGAAAAAAGGAAAACAACTGTGCAGCATTGTTTACTTGTACAAGTTGCTCCTACTATCCAACCATATTTACAGCTTAATTTAAACCATTATGCTACATTTTTGTTGACCCGTTTTAGGTTTAATATACTCCATCGTATGATTACCTGTCCATCCCAAAATGACTGGTCTGTAAAACTTCCCCCTTGTCCCTGTGATTCTATTTCTTTACAATCAACTATCTATGTCCTTTTTTTTCTGTAAATTTTATGTTATCCCACGCAGGCGTTGGATAGTACCAATTTTAAAGGCTTTGAAGTTGCGTCAGTGCCGTCCGGCCTATTTGGCCTTACAGTTTCTGGATAATGAACTTAAAACAAGGTGCAGCATTGTTTACTTGTACAAGTTGCTCCTACTATCCAACCATATTTACAGCTTAATTTAAACCATTATGCTACATTTTTTTTGACCCGTTTTAGGTTTAATATACTCCATCGTATGATTACCTGTCCATCCCAAAATGACTGGTCTGTAAAACTTCCCCCTTGTCCCTGTGATTCTATTTCTTTACAATCAAGTATCCATGTCCTTTTTTTTCTGTAAATGTTATGTTATCCCACGCAGGCGTTGGATAGTACCAATTTTAAAGGCTTTGAAGTTGCGTCAGTGCCGTCCGGCCTATTTGGCCTTACAGTTTCTGGATAATGAACTTATAACAAGGTCCATAGTTCACTTTTTAAGATTTTGTGTCAGACATCGCACCAATTTATGATAAGGGGATCAAATTCTTTTAAATACATATGAATTCTGGAAAAGTAAAAAATGTGTAGTTTTAATACATGAAGCTCAAACTCATGAATTTTTTATAATGTATCTAATATGTTTTTATACGAAAATGTAATTGACCTATTTTTATGAACTTTTATGGTTTTTCAAAATAACGGAAACCGAATAAAGATGATTGATTTGATTTGATTTGCAATAGGTCTCGCATTTGCGAGAGTTTGAGCTAATGGCATTGTAAATAACAATGCCTTTTATGTATGTATTGTTTTTAAAACAGAGAAATAAAAGCCATTGTCATTTACAATGCCAATAGCTTAAACTCTCTCAAACGCAAGACCTATTGCATTGCAAATCCGTTCATGCTATAAAAACAAATGTTTAAGCATTAGTAGAGAGAGGAGGCAGGACAACACTGTTTCGGAAAATAGTGCTTGGAGACTTTAATTAAAGCCTACCGAGTAACAACACACTTTTGTAAAAGGAGGTGTTGTCATGGAAGGTTACAAAATGTAATGAATACCATTAGGTCTATGGAATGTGAATGAGATCTATAGAATGTCTCATTTTTTAGAAAACTACGGGTAAGTGCAATTGTGAATGGATAGAACTGAGCACTACATAAAGTGTGTGAAGCTTCTTAGAGAAAGGAACAAGCCTGTGACAAACTGCCGCTGCTGGGACCTCTGAAAAAGAAAATTAATGAAAATAATGAGCGGCTTGAGATCAACTCAATGACAGTGAGCAGGGAGTGGCTGAGTGGGGGTGGAGGCGTAGTAGGGTCAATTGAGGAGCTGGACCGGGTAGAAAGAAAATAATCTGTAAAATATTAAAAAGGGGCAAGTCAGTAAGGGGAAAGTAAGGGACTGTTGGAGCAACACAGAAGGCTTGAGGGGGTGTCAATGTAAATGGGACGCAGCACACAGGGGACAGAGCAAGAAAACATATACACTCTCATGAAATGCTGGAAGAAAAAGTGAATGCTTCCCTGATGTCGGCCACAGAAAGCTACAAGTCATTCAATTAAAAGGATGATACATAAACTATGATCCAGAAGTGGGACAAAAACAAGAAGAGGAAGGAAAGGCGTTAACTATGAAGCAAGCAAATGAGATTGACAAGAAAACCAACAAATCATAACCAATGGGTTTATCCGAAGACCATTCCAAGAATTGATATTGTAAACAATAGGAAACGGGACAAAACTGTCTGTAGGCCAGACCTAAAAACTACCAAACCAGGCCTGATGGTGACCACCAGTCTTTGTGTTAGTCAGTTCCTTATTTTTGCACTAAATGTCCAATAACATTTACGGTAACACCACTTTTGTCCACAACGGCATGGTATTAGTGTGTGTGCGTAAGATGTGTTTGTAAGCTTGTCCCTGGTGCCATTTCACTACCCCCACCATCCCTTTTGTAACAAACCTGCTTTTGTTACCCAACTCCAATTAGAGTGGCAGTAACACCTGTCTGAAAAGATCTCACCGTTCAAAGTATGCACCGTAGTTTGAGCGCTTCAATGCCTCTTCAGGGGTAGTAAGCGCTATTTAATACAATTACAATGTATATCTGTGCATGCAGGACCTCGGTGCTCTTCAACAAAGTCTAGCCATGCGAGCCAACACGTTTGAAACAATTCCAGTTAAAGTATTTATTGATATGAAACTAAAATGGGTAATATTCACACTTATGCCTTCCATAAAATATACATTGTGCAGTCACCAGCAGCAGGTAAGCCATTACTGCACAAGCACAGCAAGACTTGTGTGCTTTGTATTCCTCGGGGTGTACTTGTCACTGATCGCCACATTACATCTCTCCCCGGGCTCGCAGCATCGATCTGTCACTGGGATTAGGGAGCGAGAGAGGGTAGAGTTGAGAGACTTCCTGGGACATGAATGTGTCACAGGAGTCGAGGAGATGCCAGAGGGTGCTGACACGAGTTCATCCGGCTGCCATTCCGATCCTGTAACTGTTTGTGTATGCTCATGTAGCGCTAGCAACGGCCGCTCCACAGGGAATTCAGCACAATTACACAGCCTTGGTGTTTAAACTTATGTGGTATTACCACAAGATAAATCACACCATATCGAGAGCAAATTGAAGTTTGTGCAGGTGATGAAAAACAAGCCCCTGATACGTAATTTACTCAATAAAAGACAGGACAAGGTTAAAGCCCTGCCAACAAACTCTTCCAGGAACAGATGTCTCCTTTAAAGGTTTAGCAATCATCCGGAATCAATCTCACAGCCAGAACTGCAAAAAGATGAGCTAACTCTGCGATTTCAAATGTAGAAAACCGCGCTCGTGCTATTCCCAGGTTGACGCTAAATGTGCGGGAATGTCAATATTGTCGGTGTTGGTAATGCAATTACGGAATTTCGTATTACTGCACCTAATCAGGCCTTTTGTAATTGAGAATGTAGGTGTTATGATCACCAAACTAACAAGCCCAATCTGCCTAAAAACAAAGCCCAAAACCTAACTATTACCCTACTGAAAAAAACACCCAAATGACGGTCGACATCGAAAATTGCTGAAAGCCTAAAAATATAACCACATTTGACCCAGTATTAAATTTTTTGTTGCATCTTTAAGAAAGCCTTTTATGTGAGCATGTCTTCACCTTTAAAATAAACAAGTTGTAAATTATATAAGCAACATGTATTGAATGAATGTATTAACTGTTGGATTAATTAAAATCATTACAGTAAACGAAGCGGGGGGCATGGCGCAAGACATACCCCCAAAACAACTGTTGAATTAAGAGGAGGAGGGAGGATAACTGCATTTAAATGTAATCAGCTATGATGCCGAAACTACACACAGGCAAACACAAACAGAGCAGGAAACCAAGAAAAAAGTAGTCCCTCACAGAACAGATAAAGAACTGTAGCTTGATGAGACAGTACTTAGTCCCTATTACAAGGGAGGAACGGAAGAGAAAAAGGAGGGACAATGAGGCAGGACTGACCACTGGCATGCAAGGATTTTTGAAGGACACTGGCATAGACAAATGAAAAACAAAAGCAAGCATTGGGTGCAGTTGGTACTACACAAAGCAATTACCACAGGTCGCTAAGAGACAGCGCAAGCGCTCCCTAAGCGCAAGCGCTCCCTAGGCTCAACCTAAAAAACGTGCATTGCAAGAAGAGCTGTATCAGTAGAGCTACAACTTCTCAAGATGTTTCC
This sequence comes from Lissotriton helveticus, assembly GCF_964261635.1. NCBI lineage: Eukaryota > Metazoa > Chordata > Amphibia > Caudata > Salamandridae > Lissotriton > Lissotriton helveticus. Next base: position 607,199,439 of record NC_136057.1, read on the forward strand.
TTAACAAAAGTTGCATGTTAAGGACACTAGGAAGTAGTGAGAGAATCTCAGGAAGCCTGACACACTTTAATTTATTAACTATGGGCACTATTCCATCCAAGCAAATTTAATTCCTTCATTAACAATTCAAAGCTAAGGAATACCCGATAGACAACCTAGAACACTGTTAATTCTCTCCCAGCAGGTTCTAGTTACAAACAGGTCTTAACATCACACCACAAGAACACTGAAAACGTTGCAGTGCACCAAGTGCTGCCTTTAAAACAATAAAGGTGCAACACACCACCTGCTAAACAGAAGAATGCAACATGTGATTTTAGATGTAAAAGATTACATAATGTTTCACTTTACCATTTAAAAGAAAGTTTGTAAGACAGGATGATGGTCTGCTATTTACATCTACTGGTGAAATTCTGAATGCTCCTGTGCAATAGTGTAATTCTAAAAAACAAATGGAAAAACATATTTTGTAAAATGCATTTAGCACCAACAATTAGAATAGCCATTATACAAACTAATATGTTTAATATTCATGTGTCAGTATAGCATTAAACAGGGACATACACTTTAAAACATTTATATATTAACACATTTCATTAATGTTTTCTGAGAACAAAGGATTAACTGTTGCAATAGAAAGGGGTTTATTTGTTCTGGTTGCATTAGCCATGTCCAAAGTGGAGCGTTGCTCACTTGGATATGTTGAGTTTATTTGTTGAATACTAATAAAGAAATATCAAAAAGATATATATGAAAACATTTCTGCGTTAGACCACTAATATGGATTCTTCAAGACATATATATATGTATGAAGTACTTTGGACTGCACTAACACAGTTACACTTGATTTAATTTCTTTTAATTTCTAGATATTTGGCCTTCATTGCTCAATGTCCATCTTTGTTTTGGGCTTTGAGCTTTGAGTACAAACGGACGTAGAGGTATCTTTGATATCTAAAATGACATTATGTAAACTTTAAAGGTGATTTAAAAGAGGTGGCGAACCTAGAATTTTAACTAGGTACTAGCTACAACTTGGCACTAGGAAATAATGTTCAGTTACTCTGGAACTGATCCATGGTAAACATCTAGACTTTCCACCCACTCCATGGGGTTATTACATAGATATACAAGACCCTCCCCACACCCCTTCCCCCTGAGTGTGATCTGTGGAGCACCACAGACTAACCAGCAGGCACGTCCACCACTTTCAAGCATGCAATGAGCTGTGCATGATCCATTCAGCTGTGCCGCAATCACATCCAAGAACAGACCATGATCTCTCCAGGCAGCAAGAGGCATAGAGGGGGCCAGAGTACACTTCAGAAACTGAAGTAGCAATGGGAAATACAGTGAGCCATAGTGCCGCTGAAGAGGACTTCGCCACCAACATAGGTGTGGAACTCTCACTCACAGCAGCCGAATAGAGCCCTTCGTTGGTAGGCAAGTAAGCTCCAAGCTGGCTGTCACTCCCCCACTCCTCCCACAATATCACTCTTCCTTTTTGAGAAGGGATTTACATCATCAGTAAATTGTCTCACAGATCATTTTTTTCTGTGGCATCAGCTTAACAGGTAAGATGGTCAGCAGTATTTGTAACCGGTGTAATTGTTCACCGGGTTCCTCAACCACATCCAAGCTACCACAAGTACTCTCAGTCAGAAATTACCATGCCCTCTCTCACATCGAAAGCTTTCAGCAACTTTTGCTCAGATTCAGCCTGGAGGCTGGGATTAGATGTTGGTCCACAGTGGCCCTGTCAATGCTCCCTAGTGTCCCAACAGGCATAGATAGTTTCCAGCGCAGTACCATGGTGGCGACAGCAGTGCAGGCAAGGCCAGAACCCCGTATCCAGGCCAGACCAGGGGAACAGACACAGCCAGTAACCAAAGCAAGTGGGCCTCAGCTCCAAGCTCCAAACTGATGTCCCTACGCACTTCATATCCTCAAACACATGCTTACCCAAGCAAGAGAAATGGATCAGATGGATGTCCCAGCAGTGGCTAGATCCTCTCCACAGTGCCATCTCAATCATACTCTGCCCAATGCACCGAGCAAGAGAGAGGGATCACCTCTCACAAGTTAGTATGGATCCCCAACCACTGAACAAAGCAGGCTGAGAAATTACCCAATCAGTTTGGAATTGGTGCAAAGGCTAGTGGAAGCCAGCGATTTTGTCCTTAGAAGGCTAAAGAAGGACATTTAGAGCAGTTTGGTAGACACACACAATCCCATAACTGACTAGTGGCCATCTTGCTCAGCGTCCAGGTCACGCCCCTTCTGTGAACGATTTTGTGATTGAATAAGAATACTTGACAAACAAACACTACATGAATGCCACAGAAACAAGTAGAATGCTTTCCCCCCCAGACTATAAATTACCAAAAACACTCATGATGGCTTCAATCTACTCACCCACACTATTAGTCCTAGGGGTGCACCATTTTAATGTTACAGTTTCCTTCAATCCACCTTCTCTGCCATTACTGTTTCCAATATGATCTCCAGCTATAATAAAAAGCAAAACGTGCTCAAAAGAGGAAATACAAATCAAGCATTTAAAAACGTACAGAAATATTTAATGACTACCCTCAAGCTACCGTGAAAAAAAGTCTAATACAATTTTTCATCAGTTTCATAACTAAAAAAAAACATGCTGAAAAACAATAACATTTATTTCCTATAAAAAAATGCTATTCACCTGGAAATTAACATTAGAAAAATAAGTGTTGGCAAAAGGTCTAGCATTTGTTATGTTACATGGTTGGCAATGGTAATGCAACTTTGTGTGTGGTGCCCCCAAGCTGTTTTAGAAAGAAAATCCCATTACAAAAACGCAACATTTTCACCTACAGTGTAGAAGATAGGAAGAGGACCGTTCTGACGAGCAGATTAAATCTGTACATTCAAAACGGAGTGCTAAGAAAAGGGTCAGAAGATGAAGCTTATGTTTTAAATAATGAACTAGAAAGGCATACCCAGCAAGTTATTGCATAGTGCACATTTGACCCAGTATTAAATTTTTTGTTGCATCTTTAAGAAAGCCTTTTATGTGAGCATGTCTTCACCTTTAAAATAAACAAGTTGTAAATTATATAAGCAACATGTATTGAATGAATGTATTAACTGTTGGATTAATTAAAATCATTACAGTAAAAAGCAAGAACATTATTAAAAAGCAGCTAAAAGACAGTTCCCCTTAGCCCCTCATACTTCACTCCTCTTTAACCGCATTGCTGCGGCGGCTATTCCACCGCAGCGCTAAGGGGGCGGGGCGGCCGCGCGGCGGCCGCATGCTGATGACAGAACCGCTCCGTCATCAGCCGCGGTTGGGCTGTGCTCATGACGGAGCGGTTCCGTCATGGCCCCACCCGCTCAATAGAACGCGCTGCACAGGCGTGGCGGCCGGGCCATGACGGAACCGCTCCGTCATCAGCACAGCCCAACCGCAGCTGATGACGGAGCGGTTCCGTCATCAGCATGGAAAGGGTTAATAACCTTTGACTTTATAAACGTCCGTGGACCTTTGGCACATTTGTAATAGTCCACGGAGTTACGTATGTTTTAATTTTTTTAATAAAACAAATATGTACTGGAGCTTTTAGGTAAGGAGGGAAGAACCCTTGATGCCTGTCGGGGGCCACTCTGCCTCCTTCAGCGTATTATAAAATGTGGCGTATTGTCACAGGCTTGGGAATGTCTTCTGATGCCTCGTTTAAAGCAATCCTGATCAGATACGTACATTTCCCCAGTCTTGCTAGGTTCATTGTCTTTAGTTTCGTGAAGAATAAGGCCGAGGCTAAAGGGCTTTGCCCCACTAGCAATAAATATTGGGCGAAAAATGTGCCGACGTACATTTTTCAGTTTAGGGCAGCAGCACAGGAGGTGCCGCCAAGATTCTTTATGGAAGGAAGATACTCTGACCTCAATGTTCTCCCCCTGGCGTGCCCATGCTGGATTAAAGTCATTAATGGGTAACATGATAAGTCTCATGATGAGAATTTTCCTGCGGACTTGTGACGTCAGGGCCTCATTTAAATAATGTTGAGATTTTCCCAGAATATATGTTATGCTCAGTGCCTCTAAAATAGTGCTTGAACGGAGGAGTTTAGTATCTTGAGTAAAAGAAGTTTCCAAGATCTGCGTGTTTACTCCTTTCTTCCAGGTGGAAAATAGAATTCCCGACAGTAAGAAGCGCGCTGCCTCAATCCTCAGTGTGTTGATGGGGTGGCCAAAGCAGGCGTGCCAGGCTGTCCCTACCTCCTCAAAGACAGATCTCAACTAGTATCTGCTTGAATCCACTGGAGCCCTCAAGATCCTGAGGCATAGCTTTATCAGAGCCCACTGGCATATCAGGTCCGGCATCCAAGGCCGAGCTCCAGTCTCAGTCTTGTTTTCCTGGCTGAACGCAAGATGAGCAGCACTAATTTGTATGCTTTAGCTTGAATTGTATTTAACCCCTTGCGTGCTGATGACGGCCCCCCGTCCGTCATGCATCACAGTGCTTGTGTGCTGATGACGGCTGGGGGCCGTCATGAACCCACCCACTCTTCAAAACGGCCGCACAGGCGCAGAATCGCGGCCGCGCCCAAGGGGTTAATAACTCATCTAGTGATCCAGGAAAAGTCAGATGTCCGTATCTTATTGCTAATAGAAACTTTGCTTTTAAAACGGTCATTATTGGCGCGGCTTAGCAAATGTTTATTCCATTGTCTTAGCAGGTGGATGATGTTGTTGGCCTTAGCGTTCAGATGTTTTCGATGGATGTTTACATTGGCCCTTTCTGAGAGCCAGACCCAAGGTAATTGTGTGCCAATTCGCAGATCACCCAGGGACCATTTAGCTTGCCTTTTCAGTTGATGTCTCCCGAACATAACTGCCTTGGACTTTACTTGGTTAACTGTCAAATAGTTGGCCTTATTAAAGCGATCCAGCTCTTGCAGGGCTCTTTCAAGGTCCACTCTAGCCTGGTCCATTAATATTGCATCATCTGCATGTTGCAGAACAGCCAGCTTCGCACTTCTCAGCATTGGGGCTACTAAGCTGGCGCCATGCAAGGCGGATCCCAGGTCTGCAGTAAACAGATTGAACAGGAGGGGCACTAGCACGCAGCCCTGATTGAACCCGCACACATGTTTTAGGTCATTGTGTTAGCGCTTGGTGTGACCCACACCCAGGTGTCCTCATAAAGCAATATTATTGCATTTAATAATTTGGGTGGGATTCCCCAGCTATCTAATTTCCACCATAACCTTCGGCAATCTACTTGATCCAAGGCTGTAATATAATCAATAAAGCAGCAGAACAATGGAAGCAACATGTGTTAAGGACAAACTAAAACAAAAAAACAGACAAGGGTGATTGGAAAATATAACTAAAATTAGCAGCATACGCTCCCTAAACAAACAATCCATAAAACAGCAATCATAATTAAGCATTTTCAGTACAATAAATAAAAAAAAAAATAGAAAACACAGCTCTGATTTACAAGCTACATATCATATAATCCCTACTGCAGACTACTCGATGCCCTTCGCAAAGACCTAATGGGAACATAAACGGGTCAATGTAACCAACCATAAAATTAAAACACATGAAAGAAAACGGCTAAGGAAGCAAAGTGCACAAACTTTGTAATGCATATAGTACCTTTTAAAAAAAAAAAAATGTTGTCATGTATTTTACAAACAATTAAACCGGTCTATAGCTAGACCTAAGACACAGAAGTGTGACCCTGCAAGGAATCTATTCATCAGCCAAATCTAATAGAACGGAAAAATATTCTTCTTTTAGGAGGAACTATAGACTAGAATAATTTTGCATATAGATCGGTAGAACAGCTTTTTCCCTATTAGTAGATCTTCTGCTGGCAAATAAACCCCAAATACTTGACTGTGACCGAGGAAACCTTTGAACTCTGCTGCGACAGTTCAGAGGAATGGCTTTCCTCTACAGCTCAGCGGGTGTTGTGGGCTGTGGCCCAATACTCAAAATGCTCTCTGCAACAAAGTTCATTTCAAGGAAGGAAACGCCTGTTGTGTCCAATGTATGCCGGCACTGCCTTGAGTGAGGCAACACATTGGTGAAGAATGCACTATGCCATGCCGCACCAACAATGAACCATATTTCCATTAGTCCTTGAGTTCTAACATAGTTTGGCACTAATGACAGCCATCTTAGATCATCAGGTATAACTTTCGTCTTGTCTCACAGCATCCTAACTAGGTAAGCATGGTAAAATGTTGTTATAGATCCTCTCCCTCACTAACGACCCCGCCACCGCCAGAGCCAACCTGCACGAAGGGATGACAGAAGTAGCCAAATGGATGTCGAACAGCCGCCTGAAACTGAACTCAGACAAGACGGAAGTCCTCATCCTGGGATCCTCACCCTCCGCCTGGGACGACTCCTGGTGGCCCCCCGCCCTGGGCAGCGCACCCAAACCAACTGACCACGCACGCAACCTGGCTTCATCCTGGACTCCTCCCTCTCCATGACCAGACAAGTCAACGCCGTCTCCTCGTCGTGCTTCCACATCCTGAGAATGCTACGCAAAATCTTCCGATGGATCCCCACCGAGACCAGGAAGACGGTCACCCAGGCCCTCGTCACCAGCCATCTGGACTACGGCAACTCCCTCTACGCCGGAACCACCGCCAAACTCCAGAAGAGACTCCAGCGGATCCAAAACACCTCAGCACGACTCATCCTGGACATCCCCCGCCGCAGCCACATCTCCGGACACCTGAGAGACCTGCACTGGCTCCCGGTCAACAAGAGAATCACCTTCCGGCTCCTCACCCACGCACACAAAGCCCTACACAACCAAGGACCAGGATACCTCAACAGCCGCCTCAACTTCTACGCTCCCACGCGCCTGCTTCGATCGACCAGCCACGCCGTCGCCGCCGTCCCCCGCATCCGAAGAGCCACCACAGGAGGAAGGTCCTTCTCCTACCTGGCCGCCAAGACTTGGAACTCCCTTCCGACCCACCTCCGCCTGACCCAGGACCACCTCGCCTTCAGGAAGCAGCTCAAGACCTGGCTGTTCGAGCAGTAGCGGACCCCCCCCCCCCAGCGCCTTGAGACCCTCCGGGTGAGTAGTGCGCTATACAAATGCTCTGATTGATTGATTGATTGATAGCATGGACTTTGCAAATTGGGTTAATAATTTATTCTTGAGCGTTTACTGGTGAATGGTTTATGATTACCAAAGAGTATTCCGAAAACTATTTCATCTTTGCCAACAAACCATTGAGCTATTTTGACCATTTGACTTAGTGCGCATAGACACTTTCAAAATTGCTTGTATATGGTTTTTTAAATATATTTGTATTGGTTTTCTCTTATACAACTGTCATATTACACACACAAAAATAGCAGGAGGTGCAGTGTTCAAAAACACTTTTATATATATATATATATATATATATATATATATATATATATATATATATATATATATATATATATATATATATATTCTGATTCCAGATTTGGTACAGGCATATCAAGTATATTCATTAAGATAGGCGGTCCATCTGATAGTGGGTGTCATGCACACCCCCGGTGTTGTCCTAGTTCTGTTATTTTGAAACTGCGGGTCTCCCCGCATTTATAATTCCGTAATACCCCAGCCATGGATTCTATATTCTGTCAAATTTCCTCAGACACCCTTGTACCTTGTACGTCACCTTTACCGCCCATATATGAGTCCATCCCCATTTTCCATTCATGTAACGTGTGTGGAGTTGATGCCCCGCAGTGTTTTGCGAAGACTCTCATCCCTACCATTATTCCCAGATTTGTAAAGAGTAACTTGGCTCTGTTCAGATCTATCTCTGTGGGTATTCCCACCAGTAGGTATTTGGGGCCCATTGGTAATGGTGCATCTAGTATGCGGTTACGTTCTCTGGTGAGGGCGGTCAAGTAAGCGGTGATTGCCTTGCATTGCCATAGTGTGTGGAGCTATGTCCCCCTTTTAGTGTGGCATGGGAGGCACTGAGGTGTTGCTGCTCTTCCAAAGGTCCTATCATAAAATGTCCTATGTAGGATCTTCAATTGTATCAGGCGGAGACAGGCTTTTATCGCCACTTCCCTGGGATGCATCGGTTCCGCCTTCTTGTCTAGGTCTTCAAAGGGCCCTAGTTCTCCCTCCCATTTAGCTCTTAGGTTTACTAATGTGTCTGGTTGATTATTGATTAGGGTCTTATAGGTCAAGGAGATCGCCTTTTCTCCAATTTCCCCCATAAGTAAACTTCCCTCCAACGGTGCATATTCAGGCATTGCCTCAGTTTCAATCTGTTGTGTTTTCCAGGCGTGAGCAACCTGTAGGTATTTATAGCATTGTGTGGAAGTTAGTTCGAACTGTTCCAGTAGAAAGTCGAATGAAGAGATAGCCCCTCCCTTCAGTACATCTCCCCCTTTTTAAATCCCCAGCATGTCCTAGTGCTTGAAACCTTGAACCTTTGTGAATTCCATTAACCGTGTTCCAGCTCATAATGGGAGTCTTCTGTGTCACACAGTTATCCCAGTGCATTCCCATTTCTGCTTTTTTCCGTGCATCTATCACCACTTACGTTGTCAGGAGTAGTCTTCCCCCCATAGAGGTAGTGAATATGAGAGTAGGAGCCAAACTGAGTTTGCTCCAATGCATATGTGGGGTGGTCCCTTGGGGAGAGTTCCCAGTCATTGATGACAGCGATGTGCGCCACCCAGTAGTAGGCTCTAATGCTAGGGAGGGATATGCTCCCACGCACTTTTCCCCATACATCAACATGACAACCCTCTTAACTGTCCCATGGTCTCACTTTTGGTCTCCCCTGAAGTTCGTCCAATGAAAGGTAGAGGCAGGGGGGGAAATACAGAGTGGAACAAAAACAATTCTACATAATAACAACAACAAATGAGTAATAAAGTGGGGGGGCGCTGTCTCTTGCTCTTTCAGATCTGGAATACTGATAAAGTTGTAGTGTCTTACTTGTCGCTTCCCATCCTACAGTGACTAAGTATTAGTATCCTCCATCTGCAATGTCAGACTTAGCATTTTGATCTGATGGTGCAGAAGGTGGATTTTCCATGTTCATAATAGTTGTCATAAGTGGATATTCTAGCTCCAAAGCTGTTGAGTGGCCAGAGTTTGAGTCACCTGTTTCATTTCCTTCATAGTCACCAGACTTGGTTACTTTGGGGCCTTTGCTGTGAGCAGTTCTTCTTGTATCTGCAGACATTCCGGATCTTGAGGTACATTTCTCCTGTAGCTGTGTGGATTTCCATTGTTTTGGAGCACTTGAAATCTCCTGCAACGCTTTTGCATCTGCCTGTTGCTTGGGTCTCGATTCCTGCTGCCAGTCTATTGTCCTTTCCCGATCGGAGAGGGGGCTTTTCCTCTATCCAGGCCCATGCTTCGTCTGGGGTGTGGAAAAATAGAGTTTTCTGTGGGTTTTTTTCCCTGGAGTTTTATATAGCGCAAACTTGACCCCACAGTGTCGGGTATCAGAGCACTTTACATTAGCATTAGTTGCGTTACACAAAGTCACATTTACTTTTGTTAGGAACGGGGAGATTAAGTGATTTGCCCAGAATCACAGGATGTTGAGCGTCATTGCGGAGACTCGAACCCGGTTCCCCAGATTTGAAGTTGACTGCCCTAGCAGTCATTCCACATCCTCTCCCCAAAAGGTTGAAAAGGACCTTAAGTTTAGCTGGGAATAGGAGCATATTTCGCATGTTCATTGCTCTGAGTTTGGTCTTTACCGAGTCAAATTGGCGCCTTTGGGATTGTACCTCTCTCGATTAGTAGGGAAATATCATTATTTTAGCATGCGCATGTCAGGGTTCTCCCAGTTTCCTCGCTTCTTTTAGGATCAAGTCTCTATCTTGAAAATGTAGAAACCTAGCAATTAGAGGGTGGGATGGGGCACCTGCGAGAAGTTTTGCGCTGAGTGCTGTGTGTGCTCTTTCTATCACAAAGCATGATGAGAAGCCAGCCTCTGGGAAGGTGTTCTGTAGCCAAATTTTCTAGAACTCTCTGGTGTCTGAGGCTTCAACTCCGTCGGGGAATCCCACGAAACGTAGCCTGTTCCTCCTCGCGTGATTTTCGGCATCGTCTACTCTCCACACAATCTCCTTCATCGTGGCACTGAATTCTGGGGACTTCCTTCCGCATGTTATAGGTCGAGTCTTCTACCTCTGAAACTCTACTTTCTGCCTGTGTCACCCTCTCCGATTCTTGGCGCAGGAGAGTGACCTCTTCGCGGACTTTCCCTATTTTCCCTTCCAGAGTGTCTCTAGCAGTGTGGATAGCTTGCAAGATCATTGCATTGTCAGAAGTTGGGGGAGGCCTGGTATCTTGCTCTGCCAGAGGGGCAATCCTTTTCGTGAATTTACCCTGCCTTTGCGTTTTGGGTTCTTTGTCCCTGGCCATGGTTGCGGGTTCGTATAGCGCAGTGTTCCAGGGGCTGCTGGGTCATCTCTCAGTGCCTTGACGCGGCGATCCCTGGGGCTCCCTCCATCTCCCGCTTTTCTCACTCAAGATATGGAGGTCGCTGAACTTTGCGGGGTCCTTCTCGGTTCCTCTGGTTATTTCCTGTCGGAGAGAGGGCGTCGGGCCACTATTTTGTGGGGCGGTATCCATGGGACAGCAGGGCGGAAGCAACAGAGGGAGGGCCCACACCACCAGCGGTGTGGAGAAATCTGTTGTGCCAGACTGTGCTCCGGGCCTTCCCTTTCTCCCCTGGGGCCACACGTGTCTACAGTCCCCACAATGTCTGCTTGTGCTGATACTGCAGGCCCCTCTTTGCATTGGATCACCTGGAGGTCTGCAGTGATGTTGTGCAGTGTCTTGCGTGCTGGGGAAGTCAGTTCTTTGCTGTTGGTCCAGCCGCTCCTGGATGGCCTATGCCCACCTCAGGCCTCCTCGTCCTTTAATTCTTTTGCGGCAATAGTCTCTGCAGATATTTGGGTCTTCGCCTCGGAACCCCCTCTCACCTTCCGTCAACACCAGCAGTCCACACCGGTCTTCCCAGGCAGGGAGGTGTCTGCTGGATCGTCAGGCAGGGAGGTGCGTGGGGGGTGTGGGAAGTCTTCGGACACTCAGCACCCTCGCTGCTCCCAAGGTGGCACAGATTACTTGATGCCGGTCTCGACCCAGCTAACACTCCCCCTTCTCCAGGGGGTCGGTCGTTCTTCCAGACCCTGGGCGAAGAGAAGTCCACTGGGCCCTCAGGGGTCCCAACCACTCGGGATCTCCACTGCACTCCAGAGCGACCCGGAACATTGGAAGCAAGCCTCGGCCCAGCGTTCACTCTTCGTCTCTGGGACTCAGTCTCCTCTCTGGGTTCTGGAGTTTATCTCCCTCCGTATCGCTAAGGCCCGCCCTCACTTGCCAGTTCCCGTAGTCAGGCGGGTTGTGTTACCTGCTTTACGGCACAGAGCAGCAGGGACGGACCCCACGCGGCATATGTCCAGTAGTCGTCTCAAGGGTTCCAGCTGCCGGTTCAGTCCGAAGTGGGCAGAAGGGGCCACCTCGGACAATGGATGTCGCAGGAGCCACCCATCTAGTATCAAGAGTTACTGCACCAATCTGCTGGCAGTTGATTAGTGCAGTAGATGGAGCCAGGAGGACAGGCTCAGTGAGGGATTAGCATGTAGGCTGGTGTAGCTCATGTTCAGAGCTGCTATTTTGCCATGCTGGTGGGCACGCCCCCAAATTGCTTGTATTTGTATTCTTCCGTTAGATAACAAGAAGAATCTTGCTTCAAGACAAAGATTACTAAGAAAACGTATATATGATTATGTGTAAGGTAGAAGGGATATTGAGCAAGTTATACATGCATTGCTAATTACAGGTGTCACAAAATACAACAGCACACTTCTTTTCAGTTATGCAATAGACACAATAGAACAAAAGCATATTGACATCCGAGTGTGTATATTTATGAAGTTAGAGTTAATTACCTGGGCAAGAGAGGAGGAAGGTTGCATCATGGGCGGGATGAATCTAAATTTCGTCAAGCTTAATACAGATAAAACAGAGGTCATGGAGTTTGGGAATGGTCTATCTATATGGAATCAAGCATGGTGGCCAACTGAGGCAAGTAAATTGCCCCCTTCCATCCACAAAGGCGAGAAACCTTGGAGTGATGTTCGACAACCAGTTCAACTTTGCAGGACATATCAATCGCCTGACTTCCTCATGCTTCTTTCTATGAAGACTATGTAAGATTTTGCCTTATATTCCTCAGGAAAACGGTAATAGGTGCATTAATTCTCTAAAAAATAGACTAGGGCAACGCATCATTCTTGGGTATTGACAAGTATCAGACTGCTAAATTGCAGTCATTGCAGAATGTTGCAGCACGAGTATTACTTAAAATTCCTAAATATCACTCTATTTCCCCTAGTATTAGGCAGTTCCATTGGCTCACGATTCAGCAACGTGTTGAATTTAAAGCGCTCTGTTTGGTACATAACGGTACAAAAGGGGGTGGTGATGGACGGAGCATTTGAACCAATCAAACCCTCACACCCAGTCAAAAGATCTGGGTTTGATCCATCACCGTTCTTTAGCCCACTCTGCCACCCCAGTTCAGACATGGCTATATGAAAATCAGTCTGACCCTGTGCCTCATGGGAACAGTCCAGCCCGAACTGCCAAGCCATGCCTTCCCTGGACCGGACCGCGATACAAAAGGGGATGATGGACGGAGCGTTTGAGCAAATCAAACACTCACCCCCAGTCAACTGATCTGGGTTTAATCCATCACCATTCTTAAGCCCACTCTGCCACCCCAGTTCAGACATGGCTATATGCAAATCAGTCTGACCCTGTGCCTCATGGGAACAGTCCAGCCCGAACTGCCAAGCCATGCCTTCCCCGGACCGGAAACAAGCTTCAGAGGACCGGTTTCTGGCATTACAGCCGTCTTCAGCCCGGCTTGCTTGAATCCAGTGGCAAAGTGAGCAAGGGACTCACGTCTGAGCATACCCTGCCACACTTATGGCGGCCAAAGCGGTACAAAAGGGGGTGGTGATGGACGGAGCATTTGAACCAATCAAACCCTCACACCCAGTCAAAAGATCTGGGTTTGATCCATCACCGTACTTTAGCCCACTCTGCCACCCCAGTTCAGATATGGCTATATGCAAATCAGTCTGACCCTGTGCCTCATGGGAACAGTCCAGCCCGAACTGCCAAGCCATGCCTTCCCTGGACCGGAAACAAGCTTCCGAGGACCGGTTTCTGGCATTACAGCCGTCTTCAGCCCGGCTTGCTTGAATCCAGTGGCAAAGTGAGCAAGGGACTCACGTCTGAGCATACCCTGCCACACTTATGGCGGCCAAAGCGGTACAAAAGGGGGTGGTGATGGACGGAGCATTTGAACCAATCAAACCCTCACACCCAGTCAAAAGATCTGGGTTTGATCCATCACCGTTCTTTAGCCCACTCTGCCACCCCAGTTCAGACATGGCTATATTGAAATCAGTCTGACCCTGTGCCTCATGGGAACAGTCCAGCCCGAACTGCCAAGCCATGCCTTCCCTGGACCGGAAACAAGCGTCCGAGGACCGGTTTCTGGCATTACAGCCGTCTTCAGCCCGGCTTGCTTGAATCCAGTGGCAAAGTGAGCAAGGGACTCACGTCTGAGCATACCCTGCCACACTTATGGCGGCCAAAGCGGTACAAAAGGGGGTGGTGATGGACGGAGCATTTGAACCAATCAAACCCTCACACCCAGTCAAAAGATCTGGGTTAGATCCATCACCGTTCTTTAGCCCACTCTGCCACCCAAGTTCAGACATGGCTATATGCAAATCAGTCTGACCCTGTGCCTCATGGGAACAGTCCAGCCCGAACTGCCAAGCCATTCCTTCCCTGGACCAGAAACAAGCTTCCGAGGACCGGTTTCTGGCATTACAGCCGTCTTCAGCCCGGCTTGCTTGAATCCAGTGGCAAAGTGAGCAAGGGACTCACGTCTGAGCATACCCTGCCACATCAGTCAACACATCAGTCAACACAGGGCTAGTTAGGTTCCCAGAATGCAAATAGCCAGATGGGGAGGGAAAAGCCTATCCCACAGGGCAGCCAAACTCTGGAACAGGCTGGCGATTACCATAAGGCTACAGCATAATAGGCATCAGTTTAGGAAAATGGTCAAGACTTGGCTATTCCCTCCCAAATAATCTCTGTTACTGGGCCAGAACAACACACGTACAAATACTAGGAGTCCAGAGGGAAGTGCAGAACTAGGTCGCCCTCCACTCAGTAATTCAACAAAAACAAATAGACCTAGTCCTTTAGGCAGTTTTTCTTCTAGACCTGTGCTGAGAAGACGTCGAACGATTATTCTCCACTGATAAAAGTATTGAAGGGAGAAAAGACCACACTCACCGCCTGGGAGTTGTGACTTGATATTAGAAAGTGGTTTCTCTTGAACGGTATGAAAGAAAAACTGGCCAACTAGCACTCAAAGCACAGTGTCTTTGGCAGTGGCCGCTCAATATTGTTTGCCCTGAAGAAATTGCCTGATAAAGACCAAGGCAATGAAACATGTCGGCTGTAAGCAGAGTGCGAATCGATAGGTAGTATTCGCATCTCTCCTTTTTATGTTTATGTGTTTACTGTTTGCAACAAGAGAATGCGAGTAAAAGGTCTGTGTATCTTGTTTGCACAGTAGTTTTTTTCGTTATATGTTGAATGTTGTTAGTCCTTGTCACATATAAGTTTTGTGTACACTGCACCATTCACTGTCTCTTTTCCTTTGGGTTTCGGACACGTTTACGTTAAGCTAGGTGGCACCGATGATGAGAACAGGGCCATCCTGGTGAGTACCAACCAGGGGTCCCATTGGTGGTGCGCCCGTGAGGTGCCATCTAGCTATTCACATTTTTTCAAATGTTGTCCTTCTAGTGAATGTATGTCCTGTGCTGTTTTGTAATGTGTTGATCAGAGTATGGCTATCTTTTATCATGGCAATAGACTGGAACACGGTAATAATCTCTAGAGTTAGAGGTGTAGCTGGAATGATCATTTGACTATCCATATGTGTTCACAGGTCTAGAAGAAAAACTGCCTAAAGGACTAGGTCTATTTGTTTTTGTTGGTCCAGAACAACACACCACAAGTCCTTTCAGCTCCAAGACGACACAGCATTTGTGCGCTCTACAAATACTATACTTACGTACTTCTCAGAAACCTCCTTTGGGAGGGCGACTGGACAGTCCGGCTCGAACTGAAGGACTCTTATCTTACAGCCCCGATCAATGCGCGTCACCAATGATTCCTCCAGTTACGTATCGGTGGTTCAAGTATTCAGCTCTTCCCTGTGGACTTTCTTCCGCCCCCTGGTGTTTAACCAAGCTGATGAAACCCATCATAGGGTTCCTGCGAACGTGGAGCAAGCATTTCATAATTTACCTGGACGATCTTCTGATCCAAGAGAGGGATCCCCTTCTACCTCACCTCAATATGAGCATTTCTCTACTTCAACAGTTGGGGTTTCTCTTGAATGTAAAGAATCCATGTTGAGTCAGTCACGTTAGTTTGGGTTCCTAAGTTTCCAGATCGATACACGGATTGCTCAGTTATTGTTACCCGTTCAGAAAGTCAGGGACATCAAGCGAGAGTTGAGATCTATTCCGTCCAAGAGCCAGGTATCATTGTGGCAGATTGCTCGAATGGAGGGGCTTCTTGCTTCCTCTATTCAAGCCATCTTCCCAGGACCCCTTCATTACCGGACTCTCCAGCGCCTCCAGATTCACCATTTCTGGAGGGGTTTGTCATATTCGGAATTGGTTTCCCTGACTCAAGAGACCCAGAGAGATCAACCGCCTAGAACTATTGTCAGGTTTCTTTGCCATCTGGGCTCTATCTTCGCAGAAGTTCTCGGGTTACATCCTTCTCCGGATGGACAATGTGTCTGCTGTTTGGTATGTCAACAAACTAAGGGGCACTAGATCTCGCATGTTGGCAGAGATTGCCAAATACTTTTGGCATTTTTACCTTCAACTCAAGAATCTCTGCGGTCAGGGAGGCTGCTTCAACACAGTAGCAGACTGAAACTCCAGGTTCCAGATGGATCTGAGCAACTGGAAGCTTCATACTCTTCAGGGGCTTAAGTGTTTGTGGGGCCCTTGTCAGGGTGACCTGTTCGCATCACGCCCCAACTTCCATATTTTGGTAGTTGGAGGCTGGACCCTCTGGCCTTAGAGACAGATGCTAACCCTCAAGACTGGAGTCGTCTGAGCTTAATATGTGCCTTCCCTCCATTTCTGATGATTCCTCGGATTGCGGCTTAGGTGACACTTCAGAGTGCAAACTTGGTTCTGGTGACCCCAATTTGGAGAGCTCGGTCTTGGTTTCCAACTCTGATGGAATTGTCGTCCGACTTTCCTATTAGTCTTCCTCCCTTTTGGGACCTCCTGAATGATCCCTTGTGACGAACTCGCCCTCTTGTGTTGCAAGGGTGTTTACATATCATGGCATCTTTCAGGGGACATTTGCAGCAGACTGAGTTCTTCATCTCGCAATCCTGGTCTTCCAACACCCATATTGGTTGGTGCAGTCCACAGCGTATCGATCCCGTGGGGCAGACTTATCTCATGTAGTACACTATATTTACACTTTGGCAGCAGATGCAGTGGCTTATCATTTAGTTAACAACTTTTGTTAATCCATTTTCGCCGGCCATCTGATTAGATGGGAAACCGGTCAGTGAACACATGCCGAGTTGCAAGGTTATGCAGGATATCCTCATCTCTAATCCTCCGGCCCTTCTGTATTCCCAATTGTGGGATGTGGATAGAATGTTACATTTTTTGCAGACCTGGTCAGAGAATTACCTTCTGTTAGAGAAACAGTTGTCAGCCAAGCAGAATCTTCTCTTTTGCCTTAACTCTTGCCGCAGAGTCTCGGATGTGAATGCTCTCAACGTTGCAGTTAGAGTTTTTACTCCGGAAGGAGTTTCTTTTCAGATTACCAGTCATCAGAAACACATGTAGAAAAAGTATTTGTATCGCAGTTTAACGGCAATTCACAGCTATGTGTTGTTCAATGCCTTAAAGCCTATGAGTTAAGTGACTCAGCCGCGGCTCTTTGGGACACTTGTTGATTGCATTGAAGAAATACTTCAGTAATATGGTCTTAGCCATGTTGGCACGGTGGGTCAAATGGTTGTTGGCTAAGGCAGGCGTGGATGTGACCTTGTTTGGTGCCCAGTCCGTTAGGGGGGGCTACAGCTTCAAAGTCTTTTGTATTAGGCTCTTGTCTAAAGAACATCCCGAGAACAGCAGATTGGGCTTCAGATTCCATGTTTAAACAATTTTATTATCAACCTATTGTGAATGTTGCTTCTGAACAACTGTAGCTTTGAAAAAGCATTTTCTGAGCCTCCTTTTTAAGCATTCACATCAAGAATTTTCAGTTCAATTAAGGACACTGCGGCAAGGATTATTCCACCCATTCAAGCTTTATCATAATGTATGAAATTGCCATGTTTATCCTCTCCCTGTGAGTTTTTCTTTTGTGATGAATAGCCGAGGTTATCCCTCTTTGTTTTGGTTGTACAATTTCGGATCAGAAGCAGAGATAGACGTATCCTGGGCTGAACAGCTGAGGTTCCTGAAACGGTGTCTTTGTGCTTGAATGGTCCTGGCATTCTTCTTGCCCTGTTGTGGCTGATTCCTGGTCCAAATTCCAGAGGAATTACTATATGTTCACAATTTACAGGCTCTCTCTGAGCATACTTTTTTCTTGTGCAGATTGTCATGTCCTTTAGGCGAGTCCTGTCATGTATACCCCTTTTTACATGCATTGTCCAATCCACACGACCATAACAATTACAAACATGTGACCTTTTACCTAGTAGCTTGCTCCTATCTCTTCGACACCAGGCTCTAGGCATTCTGTTATAATTCCTGTACCTGACGTACATAAAGATGTCCTCAGGCACGGATGAATTATTCTGTAGACGGGTCACCACTTTTTTCAGCTATGGCTAAACAGCCAGCTGTGCATGATCACATTTGTTTGGAAAAACATTGGTGATTGTTTTCAAAACATTTATGGTTGTTTTTTAAACATATCACTTCTAGAAAAAACCCTGGAGTGACCACTTTAGTATACAAGACCCTCACACCCCCCCCTACAATTTAGAGGAGAATTCCTTCCAAGCTGAGAACGGGTCCTGCATGCTGAATCTTTAACATGCAGCGGTCTGACATTCTTGCGGGGTGTCATCCTCTAAGCAGAGACGGGGTCCGTCATTTTCAACCATCAGGTGAGGGGGTTGGAGCTTCCCTAGGGGTTTCTTGGCTACATACAAATCTGCACATATTCATTATACACAAACAGATCTAGGCTTGGTACATTCAGGCAAAGTACTTGGGGCGCGCATATTAGGAATATGCAAGTGCTATTGTTTTTATCTGAACTGCTTATGTTGATCTTATAAGCACTATGGTAGAAATGTATCTACTCTTTCCTATATTGGTACTAGCAATCTCTTTCGTAAGCTTCTGCCTCCTGATTGTCGCAGCACAAATGTTTTACACAAGGCTGTTGCTGGATCAATAAATACTTATTGAGACTTCCTAATCACCATCCTGTATATTGTTTGAGAAATCAAGCACGAGTGTCTGAGCGAAAAGTACTGTACTGATTTCCACGATCCCTGAGGAATCAGGGTTGTCATGTTCAGTTGTTGCCAGAAACTACCTACACCACTGTAGAATACAGGGGGGTGGTAGTGGCACTGTAGGGCTGGCTGGTCTAACGGCTGACATATCCTGTGGGGGTGTCCAGAGTCGGTTTGGACACCAAGCCCTCAGGTTAGGTCATCCAAAACGCGCAGGTCCTGGGGGACTCCCAGGAACTACACATCAGATTATTTTGTTAAATATTCTGAATTACTTGGTTATTTGATTATGTCTTTTAATCATGTTTGTCTATTTTGCTGGCTACATTTCTACTGTAAAAATAAAACAAATAAAGATAAAAAGACCAAGTGGGGTCTTTGGGGTAAATCATTTTTGGCATAGTTTTTAATCCACTTTGCCTCCTACTGATACTGTGGATCAACCATTTCTGAGAGAAGAAAGGCGCTGACACTTCACCCTAGACCACAATATTATTCACTATTAGTATAAAGACAAATGGGCAGAAATAAAGAATCACAGCTACCCCTGTGTTCTAGGCACTGAGTTTGCCACCACTGAGGCTTGAGGTCGCAATGCTAAAGCCAAGGGTTCCAAGGGGCAAAGCAAGGGTCGCAGCTGTGACCTTTGGTGACCTCTAAATGACATTCATGACCTAGACACAGCTTGAGAGATACTCAAGTTTGCCTCTGTGCCATGCTCTTGTATTTATTGCACATTGAAAAAACACAAAGGTTGTCTAGTCCAGTCCATCTCCCTGCCGATGTATTTAATAAACATAACTGCAGCCATAAAAATAACCCGGTTTTCGGAAACTAAATGTAAGTCTCACTGGGATCTAAAACATCTCCACGTCAGTCTTGCCTAGCGGCGATATGGCTGGTAGGAATAAGGGTCTTGAGAAAGGTTAAATCTGCTTCACAATGCACTGGTACACATGTACCCTCCCGCTGAGGACATGGGTGCCCTTTCACCATCGTCCGAGAGCAGGGAGATAAAAAACAGGAGCAAAAAGTGACTGGTTAGTCAGTGTGAGAAATTAGCTCCTATTAACTTCACTGGTCCACCCATATACAGGCCAGCCTATACTCCCATTCTCAGAGCTTTGGACAATTTCAAGCAATGCGGCAAAGGCAAGTCCCCATGGGCAAAGTGGAGCCCCCGCATCCTTTTTGTTTTGTTTTAAGCTCACCTCAATTAGTTGTTGATGTAGTGATACATTGCCTAGTTGCTGCTTTGTTAGGAGGTCAAGGAATACAGGCTTCAATAGTTTCTCTTCATCTCCAGCCATGTTCTTGCTGCAGAGATGGTGCAAGATCAGGGAGTCACCAAGTACTCAGAAAGCATAATGATGTTCCATCCAGTTTTTGGGACTGCAATGTTCATGTCCCATCAACATAAAAATCATCCTAGGCTTAGGCTCTCAAAAGGAATATCACCGGATACCTCTACACCAATTCTGTTGATGCAGGTTCTGAAGTCCTGGACAGTGAGAGGCTCACACACACACACATACACATTTAGCATGATCAGTCATCATCCTACTGGCGTAGACAGAAACACTCCTCTACAGTGCTCGGAATCACACCAAGCTATGCCCAAGCACATCACAGACTCCTCCTGTCAATTAGCAATGACAAAGTCACTTCCTACACAGGCACATCTGCTATGACACCCCCTCAGAGCTAGGCGGGACAAGACATGCACTCAGGCAGGCAAAGTCTAGAGAATTAGCTTTGAATCACTCACATATACTTATATAGTGAATATATCCCTACACTCCGTCTTCAAACCAGTGCCAGTGTATCCGACCAGAACGTCAACTTGACTAACAAAGACAGACAAAATTGCTAACATTGTTTTTAGACCAGGCACCATTGGCGTGGATCTCCCTTCCATTTTTGCTGTTGCCTCATGTATTTTTGCTGGTGTTAGATGCTTTGGGCACTGTGCCACTGCTATTCAGTGCCACAGTGCAAGTGCTCCCTATTGTAAATTAATGTATTAATCAGTGGTTCCATGTTGGGCTATTTGGTTTACTTGTCAGACCCTATTCTAGTGCATTGAGTGTGCCCAGGGCGTGTAGATCCAAATGCTGCTGGTGGGCCTGCAGCACTGGTTGTGCCACCCACAGAAGCAGCCTTGTAAAATGTGTCTAAGGTCTGCCATTGCAGAGCCTGTGTGCAGTCTGGTACTGTCACACTGACTGGGCAAGTGCACCCACTTGCCAGTCCCTACACCTTCCCTTTTCTTCATATCAGTCACCCCTATGGTAGGCCCAAGGGCAGGGTGCATTCTAAGTATAAGGTAGGACAAGCCTTGATGTGTGTTGCATGCCCTAATAGTGAATTACAGCCATTTTCGTTTTTCACTATTGCAAGACTAAATGTTCTACATAGGCCAGAATGGGCTGTTGCGATTATTACATTTTATAATCCTAACTGACTCAGAGAACATGGTAGAAGTTTGAGTTTAGTATGCCTGAAATCAGAATGATAAAATACATCTTTTAGTGTAGTTGGTTTTAACATTCTGTGTTTGCAAATACCACTTTTAGAAAGTAGGTATTTGCTTGCCTAACCCTTCAAGCCTGCCTCTGCTAGGTTGTGTATTCCTTTGTCTGGTTTTTTTGAGTGACAGGGCTGGGGGATTCCAAGAGACAGGATGAGTCAGCCCAGTGGTGTATAGAGAGATCTGCATCCAGATGGGAGGGAGGAGTTGCACCTGAACCTTGAATAGGGCTGTGCCTCCCTTCCACAATGCTGGCTCCACCTCCTGGGGAGCGGCTGATGTCTCTGCCCTGCACACTGAAAGAAGAGAAGGAGTCCTGTAAACAAAGTGCTCCAGGACTGTACTTGCCTTCCACAATGCTGGCTCCGCCTACTGTGGGGCATCTGATGTTTATGCCCTGCACTGTGAAAGGAAAGGAGAAGTCTGGTAAACAGAGTGCTTTAGAACTGGTTTGGACTGGGCAAAGGCCCCTCTCCCCTCAGAGAACAAAGGATTTTGGGGTATAAATATTGGGACCCTGATCCCAAGAAATTAGATCACTTTGGACTACAAGAAGAAACCTTTACTGAGGAGAGGAACCTGAAGAAACGGAGGAGAGACTATTCCCAAGCTCTAGTGCTGCTTGGGGGATTGGCCTGCAGTGGTTGCCTTACTGCCAAAGGAAGGAAAAAGGAACTTTGTGTACTTTACTTTCAACTTGTGAAGGATCTCCATGGGCTTGGAAAAGAGCTTGCCTCCTGCTGAAGTCTCAGGGACAACAGACTTCAACCCCCAGCTCCCCGGAGTTCTTTTGGAAGTGCCTGCTGCTGTTTAGGGCCTTCTGAGCAACTGCGTGTCGCAAGGAGCTGGAAGCTTGACTCATCGAGAAGAAGCGTGTTGCTGTGCCTGCCGTCGCCACTCCAAAGGAGGGTGTCGCCGCTGTAGCTGTCATTTTGCACCGCATCGAGAGAAGAATCTCGCAACGAGGTCGGAGCGTGTCACCGTCGCTGTGCTTGCTGTCGCAACTCCGAAGGAAGGTGTCGCCGCTGGAACTGTCACACTGCACCGCATCCAAGAAAAGCGCCTCGCATCCCCGAGAAGCGTGCCGCAGTCGCAGCTGCTGCCGTCGCATCGTGGATGTTGTAGTTGTCGCATTGTGCGGAAGCTTCACGCATCGTGGGAAAAGAGTGTTGCAGCTGAAGCTGTTGCATCGCTGAACAAGGGTGTCCCCGCTGCAGTCCACGCATCGAACCGAGAACTTCTCGCATCCCCGGAGAAGCGTGCCGCATCTGGAAGATCTTCATGTCTTTATTTCTTTGCACCTGAACTTAGCCGCATTTCCCTCGCTGCGACATTGCTTGTCGTGGAAGCGCAACCCAACCTAAGGTACATTGACGCAAAGTGTTGAATCTTAAGAACTGAACTTAACTAGTAAACAGTATTGTGTATTTTTGTTGTTTATGGTCTGGTGGTAACTCTATATAAAGAATACTTATTTTTGATATAAAAACCTTGCGTGGTTGTCACTGGGTTACTGTATGTGGTCACAAATGCTTTACACACTGCCTTTGAGATAAGCCTGTCTGCTTGTGCCAAGCTACCAAGGGGGTGAGCAGGGGTTATTTAGGAGTGTAATCCCCTTATCCTGACTAGAAGCAAGGGTCCCTATTTGTCTCATATACCACCTACCTGTGCCAACTAGAGACCCCCAAATCTAACAATTGTGTTACAAACACATAAGCCTCAAATGTCTATCTTTAGAACTAAACAAGCATTCATGCAACTAGTGATGTCTCCTCTTGTCCATGATTGCACAATGGTCCTGCCACATCACCACAAACAGAAGCTCCTAGGTTCAGGCAAACCTGATTACCTTCATATAATACACTAGACTTTTTTTTATTTTTGTAATCAAAAACCAGCAGCTTTACAAAGTAACTATACGAAAGCTTTACTGAAAAAAGTAGCCAAGGGAGTATAATGGTAAATGGTTTAATCCCTATAGCAATCAAGGATTTGATTACGTTCCACAGCCTGGTCCCTTATTTTACGAATGCTCTGTCACCCTACTTTGCATACTTGAAGCGAAGAACTAAAAGGCCGGCCTTGTTGTAGGATCTAGGAGTTCTCAAAGGTAAGTATTTTCTTAATTTGTCTAAGAATTTGGAAGCTGTACCATGGGAATTTAATATATGATGATTTGAATGTGTTTTGTCATTGGCAGCCAATGTACTAAAATAAACTAAATTACTAAACTGCAATGTAAACTTCTCCAGCTGGCCAGCAATAGTGGGTGAAATCCCAACTTAGGACTTATCATCATAATTTAAAGAAAAAAACATAAAGGCTACTTGCTCTTAATGCAAGTAAACTGCATGGACAAGCTGAAATGCTAAATGAAATATTCAAATATAATGTGGAAGGGTGGGTGTTTCTACTTTCTGGTAGAGCAGGAAAGTGGGCTTTCCTTCTTGTCAGTTGATAATATTGCTAGACACAACAGGGAAACTTTCAGGAAAAATAGAACAGTAAGAAGAAGGTAATATGTTGGCTTTGCCTGAAGTGTAATTCGGTGATGAAAAAGCCACCTGTACTTACTTTATGTTTATATCTAGGATAAAGAAGGAGGACAGGAAGAGGCTGCTGAAGTACATTGCACTGTTGAGAGGTCATTGATGGGATTAAATCAGACACAATGGGAACAGGTCTGCTGCTGTCAGATATAATCTTTATATTACAAGAATACACCTTACACTAGACAAGTGGTGTTATTTTCGAATAGCAGACCCTCCCCCCAAAGGGCAACCCACCATTCGCCTTCTTCTCCCATCTTTCACTCACCACTTTTGGTAAAGTCTGCATGTGCCTCTTTGTGGTGAAGAAGCTCCACGTCATAATTTGCAGATGTGTTAGCATGCTGCTCTTCCTTTAGATAAAACAAAACAACATTATATTTTGAACACAAAATATCAACTCAAATTACCATTTTACTACCAGAGATTGCCAGCTGCTCAGTGATGAAATGAAAGATGCAGTCGGCCACATTGTGCAAATGGCTACTGTCTAACAGTTATATATTTCCAATGTGAAATATATGGAGATTGGTAAAATAAAAACCCCAATTGAAATTTTCAACAGTGCCAAAGTTCTAAGTGAAAGACTACTGACATTACAACTGTCTACCAGATACTCCCTGTCCCTTTATCTCAATTCTACGGTTTCCTGCTTCTACCTTTTGTGACGGTTCTTTCTCTTCCTCCGTCTCTGTAGTTCACATTATTTCCTCTCTTGCTGTCAGTCAAAGACTGCTGCATAAAAATAAGGGCTGTTGCCAAAACATTAGTGCAGTGTGCCCCTCCAGCAACCACTGGCTCAAATTATCCACTGCTAATCAAAGAAACGTAGGGACAAAAGGTTGACAGTATACTTGTTAAACATCTTTGATTTAAGTGCAGGATCATCTTTAACTTCAAAAAAACAAATGCGACCCTGCACCTTTTCTCTATGTTTATTTTAAACTCCTATTCTAGATACGAAGTATTTGATTAAAATGTGAAACATAATCTAACATTTGTCTAAGGGACGATCCCAAGATGTCATGCTTTGTTTCTGAAAACATGCATCTCTAGAAAAAAAGGCATTTATCTGCAGCAAGTGGTGAGTTTAAAATCATCTACTGAAGATGGGTATGCTCTTTGGCAACTAGACAGACAGACATCCCCATGTTTATTCTGAAAGGGTGTCAATATGACCACCAAAATCAACTTAACACATTCGTTTTCAGCAGTACAATTTGCAGTTTCTGCTGAACTTCAGTTCCTCACGAATAGTGATAGGTTTAATCCCAGATTATTGAATATTTCCAAGAATAGTTTACCCAGGATAAGCTTTAACTTCAAATGTGTCATTAATCAGCGGTCTCGTCTGAGGTCTCGTCTGAGGTAATCCACAAATTCTCCTATGAATACCCCAAAATACACTCATGTGAAAGCTTCTTTATGCAAGTAAGGTTTGAAACCCACCTATGAGTTTGAGTGTGAAATTATGCAGTTCAAGATATGTATTCCATTAAGAGCCCAATTACGTGCAAGGATGCATGTGCAGGGATTCCGATTGGCAGGTATTTTCTTACACACAAAATCTCTGCATATAATTTTACTGGCCAACTTTTCTGGGTGGTGAAATGTGCTCAGTTGAATGTTCCCGCACCAGAGAAATCCTAGTGGGAAAACACTGCACAACTTATAATTATGAGTAGCAGAATTCCACACAGGATCCCCGCTCTATAAACTATTACTCAGAACCCAGATTTACTGTGAAACATCATTTGAAATGCATTTCACTTGGACCTTTTATAGCACGTTTGTTGAAGTAGATGGCCTTTCCTAATTATTCACACTGTCCTGCCATCATTAACATCCCTGACCTGTCCCCAGATATAATATCAAGTGAGACAGAGCTTGCTAGGAAATGGCGATTGTATTGGGACTGCATAAGTACATGTTGTAGAAACAAACACTGTTGTTTGTATTTAGTTTTAAATATATGTAAATAAAAAATATAGGAAAACACACTATACATTTTGACAGATACATATAAACATGCCTTAAACTTTGTAACGTTGAGAAACCAATACGAGGAAGGTAAGTCTACAAGTTTTAAAAAGCAAGATACTCATGATTTTTTTAATCTAGTTTCCCCATTGGAATCTGTGAGCCAGTAATACTAAATTGGTTTTGTTAGGCCTGTCAGCTTTAGGGTGATCTTCCCCCCCGACTTTTTGCCTACCTCCTTCACTTATTCTGACATAATTTTTGCTGGTATTAAGACTCTGCGCACTTTACCACATCTAACAAGTGCTAAAGCCCTTGTGAGGTCTCCTCCACACATAAAAATATTGGCTCAGCCCCAACTGGCATATTTAATTTACTTTATTTAATTTAATTTGGTCCATGCAAAATAAACATTTTGCCAGGCCCAAACCTTACTTTTTAATACATATACGGCCCCCATAAGTAGGCGCTAGGCAGCCCAGAGGGCAGGATACAATGTATTAAAAAAGCAGGACATGTACGTTAAAGTTTTATATGTCCTGGTAGTGAAAGACTCTCAGACTTGTTTTTCAGTGCTTCAAGGCCTATATCTCCCATAGAATAACATTGGGATTACATTATTACATTTCATATGTGTAATTTCTAAATGGGAATATATCACTAGTTCATGTTTTGTGTCTCTGGAATCACAATTAGAAATCCTAACTTATGATGAAGTCAGATTTTAAATATGCAATTCTGAAAATGCTACTTTTAAAAAAATTGCATTTTCTTGCCTTAACCACTTGGTGCCAGTAGCCTGTCTGTGCTCACCTGACTGGGTGTAGTCGACAGCTGGGCTTTGTATATTCCTCCTAAACAGACACACACAATGGAAGCTCAGGTGTGACTGAATGGGCCATCACTGGCTGGATGGGAGGGAGGAGCTGGACCCAGCTTCACTTATACCTGCATTGACTGTGTCCTGTTCCCACACAAAGCATTGCATACCCCCTATAGTTAGTCTTGAGCCAGGGCAGAGAAGTCCAGGTATCTGTGCACTTCAAAGGCATGCCTCTTAAAGCTTCTACCAAATTAAAAAGTGCAACTATGTATTAAAAACAAAAAAGGTTCTCAGACGCCCCCACTTTGGAACACTTCTAGACCTGTGGATACTCTTCCAGGAAGAAGTACTGCTGTACTGCTGAAGGACTGCCACTCTGCTTGACTGCATACTGTTGGACTCCTGCTTTGCTGTGCTGATCTGCTGCCCTCTTGCCTGGGTGATAAGGATTGGACCTGCATCTCTTGAACCCAGAATGACTCCAAGGGCTAGTTAGCTCGCCTCCTGATCTGAAGCCTCAGGGACATAACAGGCTTCCAACCACCTGCACCCAGACTTTGCCATCTGAGTCTACCCTGCCAGCTATATCACCTCAGTTCTGGACCCTTGGAAGGGGCTCAAGGTCCTTGCTAGCAGAACCGATGCTGAAAACTCAAAAACAAAAAACTGCTGTACGATCCTTCGCCGGAAGCACGCCTAAAATCTGGAACTCTATTCCCCATCACATCAGAACTATTTCCTCTTTTGTAAAATTCAAAAGCCAACTCAAAATCCTGTTCCTCGACCGCTCCCTAGGAATCCGATAGGAGCTGTCGGAGCGGGGAAGTAGACACCCCGCACTGCTTCGACTCCTTGCCCCCAAGACTTCGAATCAGATCTCCCCACCATCAACCTACACTGTTAATGTTTTTTGTGATTCTCTGCAATGTATCTGCTCTAAAGCGCTCCGATACCTCGGGCCAGGCCAGCGCTATATAAAACTTCCAAAATAAATAAATAAAATAAACCTCCTCGGCTGAGCGGTGCATCCACGAGCAGAACTGACGCATCACTAATACTACATGAATTGGACCCGTCACAAAGACTCGCAATTCCCTCTGCAGTCCTCAGAATTGACACATTGGCCAGCAGCGCGTTGCATCCAAAGCCCACATCATCACACCTCTCGTCAACGCTAGCCTTGACGAAGACGCTGGACTCCACACTGCAGCCTTGCAACTCTTCAGGACCGATGCATCACCAGTTGAGAGCCGCATCCTTAACGCAGGACTTTCGCATCGCACGCCCCATTGATGGGATCCTTAACAACAATGTAACAGGATCTTGCACCGCAGCCTTGCCTCAACTTGGACCAGACGTATTGTTTCTGCTGCACCACTCATCTTCGACATGGATCTACTCAACGCTACGCAACTAGGTATTCGATTCAGAGGGCCTAACTGGTCCATGTAACTGACTTGTGCTCCATTGTGGTCGACCTGAACTTATGACTCTGTTCCGGTCCGGCGCAAGCAGTTATACCCAATAGCGCTTTGTGCTATTTTTACAATAGACTTTAAAAAACAATATCTCCAGTTCTACTAATTGGATTTGTCTTGTTTTAATCTGGTTTTATTTATTAAAATTGTTTGAAAGTCTGTTGTGGTCTCCTTTTGTGATGTGTTCACTGTTCCCTGTTTGAAGTGTTGCACAAATACTTTACACATTACCTCTAAATTAATCCTGACTGCTCTATGCCAAGCTGCAAAAGGTATGAGCACAGGTTAATTTGAGGTGCTTGTGCCTTACCCTGACACGGATTGTGGTTGCTGCCTGACCAGGCCTTATATCCCAGTCAACCAAAAACCTTATAAGTCTTATAGAGATTCATGGCAAGAACATTTCCTCTTCCTTTTCTAAATGCAGAATAGATCACTGGTACATCAACCTCAAGTAAAACAAGTCTTTTTTATAGCATATCCTTCTAAAATGAATAAACGTGCTTAAAAAGCACTCAAAGAAACTATATGCTCTTTAATTAAAGATTTCCTAGATGTCCTTTAACAACACCATACACATTTGAATTTCTCATGACTGATCATAGATTGATCAGTGTGAAATAAATAAAAATAATCAAGATTATTTTCATGTAGTGTGAACCACATCAACCTAATTCCATTAATTTATAATCTTCCAAGAATGGAAAAGTGAAAGGGAAATATAAGATACTGAAAAAGTGTCTTCAAAGAATCACGATTTGTAAAAACAGGAAAAAATAATCATTCATATATTTGTGTTAAGCAGTTAGCTTTTGTTACATTTATAATCAGCAACAATGGTCACCTAACGCTTCTTCTAACTAACTAACAGACGAAATGTAGTAAAAAACAGTAACTAATATATTTGTCAAAATGTCAATGTTTCAGAGAATTCCATTTCACTACTTCTGATAACTGAAAGGCAAAACATAGTGTGCTTTTTTAGACACTTTATATTGGAATGGTCATGATACCGAAGAAGCAAAATTCTACTGTACAATTAAAATACACAGGGTAAGAATTAACTAGTTGGCAAACTACAGGAAAATAATGACAGACACAAAACATGGAGCAAATGTATCAGACTGCAATAGTTCCTGGGTGGGGCTACATCTAAGCTGGGCACAGTACAATACAGCAGCTTGCTCTGGGGCCTTTTTTTCATTAGTATTTTTCCTTTTTCATAAAATGTACTGACCTGGTCACAGACATTGAACGTGGGCTAGCAAAACAGAAAATATGATTATGAAGAGAAAACAATGCAAAACAAAACTAAGAATTAAAATAAATGTTAAAAACAAACTATATTAGCGAGAGATGCAACTGTCTGAACATTAAATCAGTAGAGGAAGTCAGAGTACCTTCATGGGGATGTTAGTGATGGTGGTTGAAGCCAAGTCAAAGTGGTGCTGTACTAAGATATTTAGTTTGGTAGCAAGATGGCGTCCTGCTCGGACACTATGTACTTCACTGGTCAAAACTGAAGAAAGCTGAAAATGATTTAAAAAAATGTAAACAGGGAATCCAACATGAAAAGAAAACATTTATATTTTCACATCTCAACTGACAAAAGATAAGCAAAATCTTAACATAGTAAAGCAGAGTGAATGAATCTGGGTTTAGGCATTATGTTCAAAGTAAAATGAGCAGTCATTGTTCATACACGTATGAACTGGGCAAAATGACTTAGTCAGAAAAGCAGACTGATATTTTGGAAGCAGCACAAACATGATGGTAAAAGCTACGTAAACAGAGCAGTGTCTGCAGAAAGCAAGCATTCCTAATTTGAAACTTGTAATATGTAAAAGCTTGTGCTGCAGAATGCAAGCAGGATTTAGTTGTCCTTAAGAAGGAGACAGAAGTACTGTAAGTGGATTATTGTTTCTAATCTTCTACAAAATCCGAGAACCCACCTTGTACATCTCAAGGGAGCTTTCTAATGACCTAAAGCAAAATACAATGAAGTCAGAAGCTACAGATAAAGAAGTCAACTTTCCCATTACATTGTGGCACATGCAGGATCCCAATCTTTAGATCCACTATAGTAGCAGATACACAAAGGCATTGTGCTTTGTAAATGTAGGTCTACAAGTACCTTAATAATTTCAATCATGAGAAATCAGGAGTTCTAGTTAAATAATGAGACCAAGTCTGCCGTTGCTTCTTAACTAGTGAAATATGCTCATAACACTTCCTGCACATAATATTTTTTTTTCTAAATGAAATGCATCTGGCAACGAAGATAATGGAAAATCAGACTAAGAAAACAGAAATAATTTTGAGGATTAATTTGGCTTTTTCTTTGTTCTGGTTGCTACGTTACCATAATTAAGACAAACTTTTTAACAAATGAGTTATAAGTGTTAGAAGAAAAACAACTGTCACCTCCACTCATCCCCTTATAATACATCTTTAATAATCCTAATGTTAATTAGCTTATTGTGTTACAGAACTTTCAGCAAAAAATTAAAGGGCACTCTGTGAGGGCCTAAAGGAGAACACAAGGAGGAGTCGCTGCACTCTGGTCTATTTCCTTACGGAAGTATGCATCCAGATTTGTTTTTTTGACTGTCCCTGTACTAGTTTAAATAAAATCTAGGACTACTATTCCTGTGTGAAATCAGAACCCTCTATTACAGATTGTACTTGAGGAAGATCTTGAGCTGGTATTGTGGGAAGAAGGGGTCTTTTCTCTTCCAGGCAGAACAGTTCGTGGACTTCGCTGGAAGGGGACAGTGAGTTTCTACTAAAAACACATCACCAATTAGGTCACTTATGCACCATCAGAAATCTCGAATGTATATGCTGCTATTGGTGTAAGGATCCATTAGAATAAGTTACTTCTACACACACCCTCCGGGGGTACATGTGTGAATGATTTGTAGGAAGCTTATTCTTCTGTGCTAAGTCCATCTATACCTGCAAGTGAGGTTACCTCAAAGTAGTCTTTTGCTACTACTGTGAGGGTGGTGGAGACAGGTATCAATCTAACCACACCCAACTTGCAGTTTCACACCAAACGTATAATTAGCTGTGCAGCAAGGGAAACTCTGATGGTATGCAGAAGTAGCAGACGGGTCACAGCGATTCCCAGAGCAGGATGAAACTTCAAGTTGGGTCCTATGTGTGAGACGCATTAAGCTTGCACAACTGCTCACAAAATTCACATATGTACTCTGGTCATCTCTCATGAGTGCTCTGTAACAGCCCCAACATCCCTTACATCCTTGTTATCAACCAATAGTTGCTTATCAAGGGTCTGCCCATATATTCCATTCAGTACTCCAAGACTTAATGCTGGAAAATGCAGCATTTTTTTCTTTATAGTAGGCTCCGTTCACAAAGTTGCATGAATTACAGAGAACGCTGGTGACCTCTAATTTTAGTTGGCTAGTATCAATTGGCTTATAGGCAGCAGGAACTCTAACTCCCCTGTAGATTTCCAGATCAGCGAGGAGTTGGTTTCCAGTAAAGGTTAAGGATCATTTTCATTGTGTTACAGTTGTTTGGGTAACATTGGGTCTCCCATCTTCGACACGGTCTGAGGCATTTTCAAACAATATAATACTTCCAGCAACTTTTTGGGGTGTGTTGGGAAAGGTTTCAATCATACAGGGTCTCTTCCAAGATTTCATAAAAAGACCAGTTGGACCTCCGTAGTCACTGCAGAAGTAGTGGGAAGGTTTCAAACATTATTCTAAGGGCAAAAAAAGATATCTGAACAAATAGTGGCCAAAGACACACAATTAATGGACGGAATGCAGAACAAATCAAAACATTCAGCCCCAGTCAAGAGATCTGGGTTAAATCCATCATTCCTTTGCTCACCATGCCACCCCAGTTTATACCTGGCCATATGCAAATCAGTCTTGACCCTGTGCCTCATGGGAACAGTCCAGCCCGAACTGCCAAGCCAGGTCCTCCATGGACCGGAAACAAGCATCCTTGGTCTGGTTTCGGGGTTTCACCCCTCATCAGCAAGGATAGCTTGATTCCAGTGGCACAGTGAGCCCGGGACCCACGTCTGGGCGTACCCGGCGCACTTAGGGCGAGGAAGCAAAAGACATACAATTGATGGATGGAATGCAGAACATATCAAAACAGGAGGAGGGCTGCGGTCCAGTAGTTGGACGCTTCCCATCCGCCTCACACCATATAAAAAGATGACACCCTCCCGTCCGCGCAGCGGGCGGGCGCAGCGGGCGCGCCGGCGGCGCACCGAAGGCGCGCCAAAGGCAAGCCCGTCTGCGCCCGTCCGCGCACGGCCGGGGACAGGGGCTAGTCCCCCTGGCCAAATCACAACTAGAATATGCTGGACTTCTCAGCAACTACGAGATATATGTCCCGGTTTGGCTAAAGGCTGTTTTCACAGTCTTAATGTAGAGGAAACCAATAGCTGCAAAGTCTGCCATTATACGTGGCAGACCAGACCCCCTCCCAGAGAAGAGCATACCAGGCTCCTATGTGGGCTACTGAATACCAGATCTATGAGGAAGCACTGCCTGGATATTCATGATCTACTATTAGAAATGAAACTCAACTTATTGTTTCTTACAGAAACCTGGTTGGATTCCAACTCTGGCCCTGATATAGTTGCCTCTCTCCCTGCGGAATACAGTATAGCTCACCTGGATAGGACTGAGGGAAGGGGCGGGGGGATAGCTGTCATTTTTAAACAACCACTGACATGCCAACTTGATCCCTTCCCCATAGCTGAAGGCGAGATAGGAGCCTTCACTATTAAAATCAATATGGGGAATACGGTTAACGGTTTACTAATCTACCGTCCCCCGGGTCCCTCGACCCAGTTCACTACCCGTCTTATTGACGGTATTACAGAAACTGCCTTACGTAGAGATAAATTCCTGCTTCTAGGCGATCTCAATATTCACCTAGATAACTCAGCTGATAAAGCAGTTACTGATTTCTATCAGCAACTTTCTTCCCTCCAACTATCCACTGAATCCAAAGCCGCAACTCACTCAAAAGGCCATTTATTGGATCCAATATTTGCCAACTGGGAAGGTGTAACTACTCATTCCCCTATCCCTGTGGTCTGGTCCGATCATTTTGTTGTTCCATTCACATTATCTGTCCCAGCTGTTAATACACCTAAACCCCAGTGTACTAAATACCTTAGTCGGAAATGGACTACATTCTCCCAAGCGAAATTTGATTCAGCCCTTACTATAGGTGGTAGACCAGGTGGGGAAGATGCTGATACTGCGTCTGATAGACTGGATGAGCGTATAACTATGGCCCTGAACGCCACCGCTCCACTCTGTCAAAAATCACCCTATAGTAGATCGCACAAATCGGCCCCTTGGTTTAGTGAAGAACTCCGCTTAGTTAAAGCGGAATGCAAGAAATTAGAACGGCAATGGAGGGTTGCCTATCTAGAGCAAGCCAAACTGAAATATAAAACCAGAAGCAGGGAATATCACACTCTCATCAGACGTGCCAAAACTAAGTACTTTTCAGATAGGATTGGAGAAGCCCAAAACTCCACCAAGGAGCTATTTAAAATCTACAAGGAAATTTCCATATGCAGCTCCTCTGTTGATCCCTCACTAAGCTCAGTTGAGTCCTGCAACCGTATTGCGACCTACTTCTCCGATAAAGTGGCTAATATCTATTCTGCTTTTGCAGGGGGAAAGGACAAGGCAACTGAGTTTAGGGAATCTCCTAACTTAGATGCAGGGACAGATAGTTTCTGCAATTTTGAGATTCCATCATCTAATGAACTTCAGCGGATTTGTCATTCGATTAAATCCGGGTCTCCTTGTGACCCAGCATCGCCGAAACTTCTCGGTCGAAGCATTGAAACTTTAGAACCTTATATTAGAGATGTTCTTGACATCTCTTTCAAGACCTGCACTGTTCCCAGAAAATGGAAGCAAGCAATTGTACTCCCACTCCAAAAAAAAGCTAACCTCAGCTGGGACAGGTTGGACAACCTGAGACCCATTTCCCTTCTTCCCTATATGGCCAAGGTGGCAGAAAAGGTGGTCAATTCCCAAATCATGACCTTTGTGGACGAATCCAATCTTCTTCACCCTACGCAGTTTGGATTCCGCCCCCGCCATTCCACAGAGTCTGCGCTACTTTTGGCCACCGAGATTATCAGGCAGGGAGTTGATGAGGGTCAAACTATGGCACTCATCTTGCTTGACCTTAGTGCCGCCTTTGACACTGTAGCACATTCCATCTTGCTACAGTGTCTCAATAAGGGAGGAATCAAAGGGAGGGCACTTAGATGGCTACAATCTTTTATGATGGAAAGAGGCTTCCGGGTCAGACAGGGTGAATGCTACTCCAAGCAATTCCATCTCGACCAAGGAGTTCCCCAGGGCTCTGCTCTTAGCCCCACCCTGTTTAACCTGTATGCATCTCCTGTAGCCACTATTGTGGAGAAATACGATATCCAACTCGTATCCTATGCTGACGACACGCAGCTGGCTATCTCCCTATCACGGGCGCCCGACACCGCAGCCGCCAACTTCAGTGCCTGCATGCAGGAGCTAGCCTCCTGGATGTCCAACAACTGCCTGAAGTTGAACGGCTCCAAGACTGAGGTGCTCGTGGTGGGGAGCGGCCCGTCTGTGTGGTCCTCAGCATGGTGGCCAAACTGCTTAGGCCCTACTCCTGTGCCAGCTCAACAGGCCAAAAATCTGGGGGTTCTATTTGACTCCGAGTTATCATTTACGCCACAGATCAACCGGGTTGTGGGAATGTGTTTCGAAGTACTCAAAACCCTGCGCAAGGTCCTTGATATGCTCCCTGTTGGAGACAGACAGACCCTCGTGCATGCCTTAGTAACATCGAGACTGGATTATGCTAACCTCCTGTGCCTGGGTAGTACGGTCAGTAGTATGAACCGTCTCCAGGTGCTGCAGAATGCAGCGGCCAGGTTGGTGTTAAGGCACCCGAGACGTACCTCTTCCAAAGCGGCCCTAAAATCTCTCCACTGGCTACCGGTCTGTGAAAGGATCAAATATAAAGCCCTCTGTATTTGCCATCGTATCCTAGGAGGCAAGGCACCTGTCCCCTTGAATGGTCTTATTACCCCCTACAGACCAAAGCGGAGGCTTAGATCCTCCGACACTGGCCTGGTCACTGTCCCCAAAATCCGCAAAGCCCGCATGGGTGGGAGATCGTTCCGTTTTCTTGCAGCCAAAAATTGGAACCTACTGCCGACTGAACTACGCCTGGAACCCTCTGAGTCCAAATTCCGCAGATCCCTCAAAACTCACCTGTTCCGTCTAGCACTGCCCTAGCTCCTTTTCCTTCACTCTCCCTCCCTTACTAAGCAATTCAGCGCAGGGACACGCCGGTGAGCGTAACTTAGCGCTTTATAAAATTCCAAAATAAATAAATAAACATTCACCCCCAGTCAAGAGATCTGGGTTAAATCCATCATTCTTTTGCTCACCATGCCACCCCAGTTTAGACCTGGTCATATGCAAGTCGTGACCCTGTGCCTCATGGGAACAGTCCAGCCCGAACTGCCAAGCCAGGTCCTCCCTGGACCGGAAACAAGCATCCTACATCTGGTTTCGGGGTTTCACCCCTCATCAGCCAGGACAGCTTGATTCCAGTGGCACAGTGAGCCCGGGTCCCACGTCTGGGCATACGCGGCGCACTGAGGGCGAGGAAGCAAAAGAGACACAATTGATGGACAGAATGCAGAACAAATCAAAACATTCACCCCAGTCATGAGATTTGGGTTAAATCCATTGTTCTTTTGCTCACCATGCCACCCCAGTTTCGACCTGGCCATATACAAATAAGTCTTGACCCTGTGCCTCATGAGAACAGTCCAGCCCGAACTGCCAAGCCAGGTACTCCCTGGACCGGAAACAAGCATCCTAGGACTGGTTCTGGGGTTTCACCTTCAGGACCTGGCCTAGAAGTTCGGGATGGACTGTTCCCATTGGGCGCAGGGTCAAGGCTGATTTGCATATGGCTGGGTCGAAACTGGAATGGCATGGGGAGCAAAAAAACTATGGATTTAGGCCCAGCTCTCTGTACTAGGGTGAATGTATGACATTGCTCTGCATTCTGTCCATCAATTGTTATTTTTGCATTTGTCACCCCAAGTGGGATGGGTATGCCCAGACGTGGGTCCCGTGCTCTCCATGCCACTGGAGTCAAGCTATCCTGGCTGATGAGTGCTGAAAGCCCGAAACCAGTCCTAGGATGCTTGTTTCCAGTCCAGGAAGGACCTGACCTGGCAGTTCGGGCTGAACTGTTCCCATTGGGCGCAGGGTCAAGACTGATTTGCATATGGCTGGGTCCAAACCGGAATGGCATGGGGAGCAAAAAAACGATCGATTTAGGCCCAGATCTCTATACTGGGGTGAATGTATGACATTGTTCTGCATTCTGTCCATTAATTGTTTTTGCATTTGTCACCCCGAGTGGGACGGGTATGCCTAGACATGGGTCCTTTGCTCTCCATTCCACTGGAGTCAAGCTATCCTGGCTGATGAGGGCTGGAAGCCTTAAACCGGTCCAAGGATGCTTGTTTCTAGTCCAGGGAGGACCTGGACTGGCAGTTCGGCAGATGCCATCCAAGCCTTAGCTGTACTAGTTGAGAGGACGTAGTCCTGAGCAAAAACTGTGCGGTCCACTGACCCCACATCACAAGAGGGCTTGCAAAGGCTGAGTTCAGGATTTCATGCCCTCATTCTGTCAGTAGACAGAAAAAAAACATTAGAGTCCCATTTGAATTTAGATTTGGTGCATATTCACATGGGCTCAGTCACCCTATATGACGGTCCAAAGATCAACTTTGTAGAGTGAGACTGCCAAGGCACCAGTGGATATTTTCTGATGACATGTGAACTGTGAAGTGGAGTCTTGCTAGTGATTCCGCATAATCAGGAAATAAAAAGGGCCATGAAGTAGAGCAGCCACATATTACTTGAGGAGAATACACAACTTACAAGGCCATAATAAAACAAGCATTTGCAATGCAATAGGTCTCGCACTATAAAAGTTTGAGCTATTGGTGTTGCATTCTTTAGTAATGCCAATAGCTCAAACATTAATAATGCGAGACCTATTGCATTGCAAATGCTTGTTTATGTGAGGTTCATCTGACAGTAAAGAGGTGCTTGTGACTAAGGCATGCGGGTCCCTAGTCCTCCTGAGTTGACCCCTCCTGGACGCGCGCACACCCACAAACAAACATAAGGTCAGTCCAGCGCGCTCTGCAGCAGCGACCCCTCTTCCCGCCACTATTACGTGAACAGGTCAGGAGTGCCTGTCACACACTCTGAGGTGCCTGGGCGCTCTATGAAACCACGGGGGAGGTGGGCCGGATACAAACACACATACACAGGCGTTCCGCTAATATCTTCGACGCGCAATGCCTGACCCTACTCCATATCATGCATTGTCTGGACAGGAGCCCATGGGATACCACACATGAGCGCTCCCACAATCACAAATGAAAGATGTCAGGTTGGCGACCGCCCTCTCCCTCCTGCAGGCCTCACTCCGGCCAGCAGCACAGTGGGATCTCACCTGACTCTACAGCACACTGCACGGTGTCTTGTGCCCTCAGTTCAGTGCCAAGAATGGTGAACACAGGCGCACATTAAAGGTGTCATGTCTACCGCCCACCACAGCACCTGTGCCAGGCCTCCGACCTCAGTGCACATCACACACAGCGTCTGCTAATGCAGCGGATAATAAACACACGGGCTGTCAGTGCCCTTCCTAGCACCCTCGTGACATCACTGCACCCCTATGCACACACGTGTCTGTGCCACGCTGCACAGTGTCTGCAGCCGGCATCAGTGCCAATAAAGGCCCTCGGCCGGATCCCCACCGAGTATGCAGGACAGTCAGCAGCCATCAAAGAACCACAGGGGCAGCTGCACACAGATGCACAGGCACACAACCTAAAACAGACACACGCCTGGTTAACTAGGAAACATTGAACTGCTGCAGCTGTGATTCTGTAGGATGGCAGCTTGCACTCCGGTCTGAGCCTTGGTTGATGATCGCTTTGTGTGGCGCTGCACTGCTGCAACTTGTTCGTTACTAGTTTTGCGAATAATTTGTTTTGCGTCTTTGCTCATGGGATGGTGTGAAAGATCGGTGCGCGCCCCTTACACCGCTGCTGCTGATCCTGTGACATGTTGCCTGTAAGAGCCCGCTGCTGTCTGAGCAGGGCCTGTTTTATACTGCGGGGGCCTGAGCTGTTGCTCCCTACCCTATACTTGTTATGCTGTGCGCCTGTGAGTGACGCTTGTTGTGCCTGCCTTGCTTTACATGTTCTGTGATAATGCGCCCCACGCTGTACTGTCTGCTGTGGGCGAACGGTGCTTTCATTGCTCCGGACGGTGCTTTCAATGCGTTGTACATGTTCCATTGGAAGGTGCCGGTGCTGCCCGTTACCTGCCTCGGAAGCCAGGCTGTTATGCTTCCCTTCCATCCCTTGCAGCATCGTCGTTGATATAAACGCACATGGCGGACACACACCTGCCTTCCTGATCGCGCTACACTGGGCTGAGGCTTCAGCCTCGCGCCAGCCACTCCCTGACTGCCGCGAGCCCGCCCAGCCCTGCGGCGGCCACTGGACGAGCGCGAGTCTGTCACAGACAGAAAGACCGGAAGCCGAGGGCCGTGGCGCGCGCCAGCCGATGTGAGACTTTTCCACGCGCCCGTTCTCACCAGGGCTCCATCTCTCTCCCTTAGTCTCACAAGGGGAGCTGACGCACTTGAAGGAGAGCACCTATTTATAGCGGAGAAAAGAAATCAAGCAGACGAGATAAGGGCTCGAGGTGGAGTGTAGAGATAAACGGAGCGAAACAAAGGAGAAAACGGAATGAGCACAGAGAGAGAATGAAGTGCGAGAGATGTAACTGAGGCACCAGACGTAACCACGGTTGTAGCGCAGGAGACGCCGTCGCCGTGCGCGTGCACGTTGGCTGTCCCTGCGCAAGCTGTGAAGACACCCCGAGCCGAGGTAGGGGGGTGTGTGTAAGCGCTGGGGGGTTCTGTATGTGTGTGTGTGAGCACGTGGGGGGGGATGTTCTCTATGTGTGTGTGTGCGTGTGTGTATGCGCGGCGGCGGGGGGCAGGAGGGTTCTCTGTGTGTGTGCGTGTGTGTATGCGCGGCGGCGGGGGGGTGTCTGTATGTGTATGTGCGTGTGTGTGTGTGTGTGTGTGTCTGTCTGCTTCCAAGGAGCCATGGGAGACAGGAAGCGCGCGTGACCTGATCCGTTTACGCGCGCGTGCACATCACTTGTCTCCTGTCTCCCTTGACTCCTTGAAAGCAGAAATGATCACAATAGAGTCTCGCAGCGACGATCGCTTCGCGATCGATTCACAGTGCGAGCCCTAAAAAGCAAGAGGTCAAAGTAAAAAACTACTTTCACATAATTGTTTTTTTTTTTTAAGAACACACACTTTTGGTAAGGCACTTAAAAAAATATTTAAAAGTGTAAACGGAGGATCTTCAGCCTGCATGAACCAAGTACACAATTAAGCACAACAAAATATGAGGACCCATATCCACCTGCGACTTAAAGCTAAAGTCTTTAACTATCATGTAACCAACATCAGCCATGTCCTGAAAAAAGGCTGATGTTGTATCCTGCCTGGTTTCTTTATTCAGTAACAAATGCATTTCACCTGTACCCTTTTTTGATGAAAGCTGTTAGACCTAAGACAGCGACTTTATCATCACCGATCCAAGAGACTGATAGTATGACCATTATTCCAATATTAATAGGTTTGCAATCTTACGATAACATAGCATAAATGAAGACAGCTTGTTAATGAGAACCACATGTGCAAGAGCAGTAAGAGAACATGGCAGAGAAGTAGATGCAATTCAAACTACAACTACAAAATAACCAGGAGACTTCTTGAAAGATTATGAAGGAGATGGGAAAGTGTTGCCAGACAACATCACCATAGAGAAACGGATAATATCTTGATAAAGAGATATACTGCAGAAGAAAACGATGAAAGGATATACTGTAGAAGAAAACAAGTTACTTACCTGTAACTTTGGTTCTCCGGTATTGGTAACTTTCATGGATTCCCATAGCTTGTATCATTCCCCGTCATCGGAATGGAAGTCCCCGGTAAATAAAAAATACCATAGCAGTAGGTACAAAAAAAGAACAAGGCCTAGGGCTCATCTCATTTTGTAGCATATTCACCTCTTTTTGTAAAAGAGACCAAAACCACTGACCAGCCAATCAGAACAGCCTCACCCATAGAACCTACCTGAGAGAGCCTCAGAGACTCAGATGTTCGTAGCCGTTGTAGAACAGTATAACAGAAGATGCTAGAGGCTGAGCTTTCGCAGGGGAAAAGGGTGGGCGCCTGGAAATCTATGAAAGTTACCAATACTGGAGAACTAAAGTTACAGGTAAGTAACTTGTTTTCTTACTCCAGTATTGGAACTTTCATAGATTCCCATAGCTTGTATCAGAATAGCTAGCAGTTAGCAAACGCACATTTTGTGTAATAATACATTGTATAACTTTGTAAGAGGTATATCATCATAAGAGATAATAGTTACCAAAACAGTAGTCAGAAAACATTATTAGATACAAAATATGCGAATAACAGGAAGGAAGGTTAGAAGGGAAAGCTCACTGCTTATTGGAAAAGATTCCTCAGGACTGCCTGTCCCACTGCAACATCACTTCGTGTGGAAGCATCCAAGCAGTAATGCTTTGTGAAAGTTTGGGCACTGCTTCATGTTGCTGCCCTGCAAATGTCTTTGATAGGCACTCCTGCTAAGAGAGCCGCAGAAGAAGAAATGGATCTCGTAGAGTGCGCCCGGACCTGCCCTTCTAGGGGCTTGCCGGCCGCTTGGTGACAGTATTGGATCGTGCTGGCAATCCATCGTGAAATCTTTGGTGCGCTGGAGATAGAATTTTAAACACCTTTCAACATCCAAAGAATGAAGAGCGCTTTCCGCTGGAGCAGTTGGTTGAGGAAAAAAAGATTTGAGAATGACCGGTTCATTCAAATGAAAGTCAGATGGGGCTTTCGGGATAAATTTGGGATTCGTCCTCAGAGTCAGAGTGTCCTTTTTAAGCTGCAAGAACGGATCCTTGATCTTGAGAGCGTGTAGTTCACCTACCCTCCTGGCTGATGTTAAAGCGAGAAGGAGGGCCACTTTCCACAAGAGGAATTTAAGGTCCGCCCTATGAATTGGCTCAAAAGGCGGCCTCATAAGTTGAGTAAGGACTAAGTTGAGCTGCCACAGTGGTGGTGGAGGTCTAACTGGTGAAAAAACTCTAAAAAGTCCTTTTAAAAATTGTTTCACGATTCTTGCCCACCAGAGGGAAGGACCAGAAGAAGTTCGCCTGAATCTAGAGATAGCTGCCTGGTGCACTTTGATAGAGGAATGAGCGAGATCTGACTTAGTTAAAGTCAAAATGTATGGTAAAATTTGATGAGGAATAAGGATGAATGTTCTCTTGCCGGCACCACAGGCAGATCGCTTCCATTTCAAGCGATAGGTCGTATTCATACTTGGTGCACGGGCCTGAGCTAGCACCTCTCTACATTCTTATGAGATATTTAACTTTTGAAATTATCTGTGCTCAGGACCCACGCTGTTAACTGAAGTGAGCTGGGATCCGGAAGTACCACTTGGCCCTGGGACATCGTCAACAGAGAGGGAATTGGCGCTGATGAATTGGATGATCCAGGGAGAGCAGGAGAAGCTCCGTAAACCAAAACTGGCGGGGCCACACCGGGGCCACTAGAATCATCCTGCAGGGTTCGTTCCGCTTCTTGAGAAGCCTTGGAATTAGTGGAATTAGAGGCAAAGAGTAAACAAAGGCGCCTGACCAGGCCATCGAAAGCGCATTCCCCAATGATCCCTGATCGTGTTCCCTGCTCTGGGGTGGCAAATAGATCAATGGATGGAGTGCCCCAGAGATTGAAAATTCTTTCCAAGTGCGATTGTCTAGTTCCCACTCGTGGCTCACCGATTTGAGGTGACTTAGTGTATCCGTCGTCTTGTTGAGGGCACCCGGAAGATGCTCTGCCGAAAGAGAGATCTGATGTTGGATACTCCACTTCCAAAGCTC
This sequence comes from Lissotriton helveticus, assembly GCF_964261635.1. NCBI lineage: Eukaryota > Metazoa > Chordata > Amphibia > Caudata > Salamandridae > Lissotriton > Lissotriton helveticus. The sequence continues at coordinate 607,241,554 of NC_136057.1, forward strand.
CTGAGCTTCCTTGGATAGCAGATGAGACCTAGTTCCTCCCTGCTTGTTCACATAATGCATGGCCGCCGCGTTGTCCGTACGGACCAGGACGGTGGATCTTCGGATCCGTGGAAGGAAAGCTTGTAAAGCCAGATGAATCGCTCTGAGCTCCAACAGATTGAGGGGGAGAATGCGTTGCTTAGGCTGCCAGCGACCGCTCACCTGAAGATCTTGTAGTACCGCTCTGTTGTAAGTATTAGAGGAGCTGGGGTGACTGTGAAGGTGAGACCCCAAGAGATATTGTCTCTGATCGTCCACCAGTTGGCTGCCTCTTTCATAGGCTGATTTATCATTATTTTGTCGTCAAAAGAGCCTTCTGCTTGGCGCCACTGCAAATCCAGTTGTTCTTGGAGAGGGCGCATTCGTAGCCTGCAATGCGGAATTAAGCAATGCAGGATGAGATCGATCCTAGAAGGGACTTGTATAGACGAACTGAAAGTGACCGTCTTTTTTGCAACCGACGGGCAGAGGCCATCAGTTTTGTCTGCCTTTCTTCTGATGGAAAAGCTTTGCAACAAGTTGTGTCCAGAATAGCACCTAGGAACTTGGCCGATTTGGACAGGCACAGGACTGACTTTTCCTTGTTGAGCTGAAACCCCAGGTGACGAAAGAGCTGAGTACATATTTCGACTGCCTCTGTTGCTGCTTGAGAAGACGGTGCCATTACCAACCAGTCGTCCAGGTAAGGGAAAACCTGGAGAGTCTGTCTCCTGAGAAACGCTGCGACTGGGGCTAAGACCTTCGTAAATATCCGCGGTGTGGATCCGAGTCCGAAAGGCAGGACCTTGAATTGGAAGTGCTCTTGGCTACTGTAAAGCGTAAAAACTTCCTGTGGCCCGGGTGGATGGGAACATGGAAGTATGCGTCCTCGAGATCCAGGGTGGCCATGTAATCTCCTGGATTGAGAAGCCGCAAGATGTCTTGTAGGGATACCATTTAAAAAGAGAGCTTTATGAGATAAGCGTTTAGCTCCCTCAGGTCTAAAATTGGGCACCATTTTTCTACGGTCTTATGAACGGGAAAGAACCGGGAATAGAATCCTTTGGCCCGCTGGGATAGAGGCACCGGCTCTATCGCTCCTTTGAGAAGTAGTTGGTGGGCTTCTAGACGTAGAAGGTGTAGATGTTTGGATTCGGTGGCGAAAGGGGATCTGGATGGTGGTTGGTGTTGAAACTCCAGTGTATGGCCAGACAAGATGATATTGAGAACCCATCGGTCTGATGTTATAATGTGCCAGTTGTGGAAGTATTGTGATATCCTGCCCCCCACTGGTGTAACAGGGGACGAAGGAACAGTAGGAAGAGCCGGGAAGCCGCTACTGGCGTTTAGAGGAATCCCTCCCCTGGTGCTCTTATCGTCCTCTAGATGATGGTCGAGAGAAAGATGACGATTGGCTTTGACGTTGTGAATATTGTGGCCTGTAAGACTGAGAGGGTTTTGAGTAGGAGGAATAGCGCTGTTCCTGGTATCCGCCTCTATATGAAAAAAACCTTTTCTTCTGACTCCACGGAAAGGAACCTTGCGGTATTGCAGAGTCCCAAGGGACTTCGCAGTTTCCATGTCCTTTATGTCTTGTAGCACATCGTCAATGTGCTTTCTAAATAGCATTTCACCATCAAACGGAAAATCCAGGATCTTGTTTTGGACCTCCGGATGAAAACAAGTGGTCCGAAACCAGCCTTGCCGTCGAAGGACTGCTGCTCCTGCGAGAGAGCGGAAAGCCGTAGTAGCAATGTCCATTGCACAATCAATTATTTCAGACAATGAACGTTCCCCCTCCTGCAAGATCTTCTTGGCTTTAGCCTTTGCTTCCTCAGGTAGTTGGTTTAAATACGGGGATAGATCACACCACATCTGGCGATCATACCGTCAAAGAATAGCCAAGGCATTGGCCGCTCTGACCAGGAGGCTGGACATGGAAGAAAACCGCTTTCCAACATTATCTAGCCGTCTTCCTTCTTTATCAGGTGGTGTGGTAAGAGGTGCCGCCGGATTTTTAGATTTTTTTTGGGCCGCTTGTGAAATTACAGAGTCCGGTTTCAGGTGGCTGGCCAGACAAGCAGGACTATCCTCTGGAGCTTTGTATATCTTTTCTAGACGTGGAAGCACAGGCATGACCGTTACCAGTGACTTCATGACCCTTATCCCCTCATCCCAGACATGGCCACTATTGGGATAGAGCGAACAGACTTCCTATAAGGTTCTTTGAAGTCATATATAAAACATTCCGATGGTACCGATGGAATGGGCAGATAGAAACGTTTAGAAGCACTCTCCATTAAATTGTGAAACCCTCCGACATCAGCTGGAGGAGAATCTGCTGGATCAGGAGCTGGAGAGGCGGGATCCAGAATAATATAATCATCCCATTCCCTTTCCGGGTCTGGGATTGTTGTAGTGCCTTGGTCATCATCCGATGAGTTGTCCTGGACAGTGACCACATTCTGTCCGGTTCGGTTAGCTCCTGTACCGGAGTTTGAGGGAGCGGAGGTGCAACCAGACAAGGAGGTTGAGTTGGAGGCATGTGCCCTGTCTCTTGGCCGGAGGACTGCGACGGAAATCTCCTCCTGTAGTCCGACAGAATGAATTGAAGGTCTGCAATGAGTCAGGATGGCATGCAGACCATGTCCTGCTGATACTGATCCTGGGACCTAGATTGCGGCACATATTGTTGTTGCTCCATATAATAGTCCTCAGAGTCCGAGTCCTGATACTTCACATGCAGTTGAGATAGACTATCTGCATCACCATAAGGTCCGTCATCATCCTCTGAAAACTCCTCTTCCAAAAGGAGTGCAGGAGGCAGGGGTGTTACTTTCCCTGGGGATGTCATTTCCGGGGTAATGCGACGCCTCCTTATAGAAATTACCACATTTTGTATCGTCGACGGGGTTGTCAACGAGGTCGTAGACGGTGCCACCTGCGACGAAGATTGAACCGTCGACGATGAAAGGGCCACCGTCAACGAGACCGTCGTCAGTATTAGTCTGGAAGCTGTCAATGTCGTCGTCGCCGTGGTTGCAACACCATTATCGTCGTCATCCTTATCAACGTGGAAGTAGTCATTGTAGACATCGACGACATAACAAAGGGTACCTCAGACTGTGGCGTCGTCGTCGAAGTCATCATCGACGAAGTCATCGTCGACAAAGTCAACGGAGATGATGAAACTCTCGTCGACGAGCCCATCGACGGAGCCGAAGTCGATGAGGGTTGAATTTTCGAAGCTGTCGTCGACGGAGCTGATGTCCTCGTCGACAAACGAATTTTCCTTTCCCCCAGGTGGGACAGAAGCTGTTTTTTTGAAAACTTTCTGTTTATCAGAGGGTGGAGAAGAAACAGAAGACCCATGGCTCGTCTTCTTACCCGATGCCACCTCAGTAACCAGTCCTTCCCTCTCCTTTACACCTCGGTGAGGAGATTTGATGGGATTACGCCTGTTAGACCTATCCGAGGTTGTTTGTAAGGCTGTGGCAGGGGGGTCTGAAGAAGTTGAAGGTGAGGACCTACCCCTTTTCTGTGATCTCTTTGAAGATGTCGCAGAGGAGGCATCATCACTGTCGCTTGAAACAGGATCTTTCTGTGACTTCAATTTTTGTAGCCAGGTGAGCAGACGTCCCTCACGGTCCCACAAGGTTTTTGTAGAGAAGGTACTACAAATCTTGCAGTCAGTAGCCTGTGGTCCAGATACAAACAATAAATACAGTCTTTATGTTTGTCCTCCACATAAAGCCTCTTTTTGGAGCAGGTGGCACAAGCCTTGAACAGAGCCTTCTTTTCCATATCAGACATAATGTAGATTTGAAGAGTTGCGATGACAAAGCAGTTGAAGAATGAAGAAAAACTGAGCAGAGCTCAGTGGAGACTCCCTTGCACAACGTGCAGTAGAAAATCTGAGGCTCTGAGGCTCTCCCAGGAAGGGTCTATGGGGTGAGGCTTTTCTGATTGGCTGTTCAGTGTTTTTGGTCTCTTTTACAGAAAGAGGTGGATATGGTACAAAATGAGATGAGGCCTAGGCCTTGTTCTTTTTTTGTACCCACTGCTATGGTATTTTTGATTTACCGGGGACTCCATTCCGACGACAGGAAATGATACAAGCTATGGGAATCTATGAAAATTCCAATACTGGAGTAAGTTTGAGATCGCAGCTTACAAAAAAAACACTCAGTTGACTTGTGCCAATTTTGATAAAAGTTAGGTGATCCAGCTCAAAGAAACAAGGTTTTGAGAAACTGACCAATTCTGCTATTTAAGAATAGTGGTTGCCCAAACGTTCAAAAATTGAAACAATATAATATATTTACTGTATAACAGAGGGCCTAACTAGATCTGTGTAATTCTGGAACACACTCCCCATGTCCATTATGGGATGAGTGCCAGGGCTGAGGTTGATGTTCTTGCCTCGTAGCCTATAAGCCTTACAGCACTCTTTAGACACGCTGCCAAGGATAGTGTTCAAGCACCTACATTCCTTACTAACCACTGTGGTGTGTGTGGGAGGCAGGGGCAGAGTGTCCTGAAAGATTTTTCAATTACCTATGGAGGAGGGTGGGCTTGCACTACCCAATATTTAGCATCCCTGTTGCAACATGCAGCACAATGGTTGTCACATACCAGGAAGCCCCGACTTCCTTTGACATGTTCAGGACACTGTTGGATTTTGGTGGGGGTAGACACTTGGTTTCCCACCTCTATAGGGCCATGATTGCTCCAACACAGCGGCGTTGCAATGGTAGCAGAGTGCTCCTCTGTTTCAGAAACTGTATTTTAGAGGAACATTGTATTTTGGGGAGGGGGCAGTCATTGATAGGTCGCTATCATTGCGCAGTCACTGTGTCAGAGTCTCAGCCTAGCTGATCCGGTTTACCCTTCGCGAGGACGGATGTCCAACTTGTGACCAAGACGGGGACCTACGTTCACTTATCTTCAGGTAATGGGGAGATAGATCATCCAGTAGGGGATTCTTGGCAGAATACCCGCCGTAGGCAACTAGGTTAAGGAGCCGATAGTAGGAGTACACTATACCCAGTACTTATACGCCAGCATATATACACTGTACTAGCACAATGGTGGAATCATTTATCCTTCTCACTGTTCTTATACTGCTAATCACTTTTATCTGCGTCTATCTATTAATGATTGCTGCGCATTTATTTTATACAAGAATCACAGTGGTTCAATAAATATTGAAATGCCCCTTTGTGTAGTTCTTGTGTACCTTTCTGCGCATGCACGAGTGATTAGGTGAAAATGTTCCTTGGCAGTTCAAAGCTCCTTTGGAGTGCAGCAGCTGGAGTCTCTCTTCCTCTTTCAAGGGGGAGCAAAGAACACTGGGAGAGTGACGGATTGGTCAACCTGGACACCAGTCATGGCTTTTAGCAAAAAGGCCGACCTGGCCCTTAACACTAGTTTTTCTGAGAAAAGGTGGTGTAAGAGAGCTGCACAGAGAGACCTTGGAGTTTACTTATGTGACAAACGAATGTTACTGCAATCAAGAACACTGTCTTCAGAGTCAGGAGATGTAGTGAACAGGTCTGCATTGTTTTGAAGGGAGTAAAAGTGAAGATCAAACGTAGATCCCACTATGGCATGACAAAGGGCTTGAGTTGAAAAATAGGAGTCAAACATTTTAGAACCTCATTACAACAGGCGATTTCAACAGGGGCAGCTGGTCTGGCAAATGTAAAAAGACTGAAAGAGTTGGCAAGTTACCTTTAATAGGGTCAATGGAAGCCCTTGCTGGGCCGGAGATAAAATATACAAGACAGCCAACATTTCTTCTTGTAATGATTGGTCCATATTGCAAGGCTACAAACTTGTCCCAGCACCCAGGATAGACAGACGTGGCAGTGGGATGTCTGGCAGCAAGGATGACTGACAAACACAACTTCAAGAGGAGATCAAACACAGTCAAATGCTACCGCTCAGTCTACATAGATCAAGGAGCTGACTGTGCGGGTTTGGTGCAAGACCATGCTATGCTGCTGAGTGGGGCAGGGAGCGGGGTCTGCCTCTGATCCAACTGCATTTGAGCAGTCACCACTATTGTTGAAGTCTCCTCCAAAACCTGTCTGGAATCCGACAGGTTCCACATGAGCTAGGTTTACTGAGACTTCAGATTCCACGACAGATATGCCATCTGGCACGACAGATATGCCATCTGGCATAGAAGAGGATCAGTATGAAGGAGGCTAAGAAGTCTGAGACTCACTCACACTGACACCTAAGACCAAGTCCAAAACACTGGGATTATAGCCCTAATGTCCTGGACTAGCTGTGATAGAGGAAAGACATAGAACCGCACCATATCCAGAATGTTTCTAATAAGAGGTAGCCTTTGTGAAGGAGTCAGATGTGACAATGACATGTTGACAGTGAACCTCAATGAAGTCAGGATGTTTACTTTCATCTGTAATCAGTCTATGACTGACTGTGGGGATCCTGCCTTAAACAGTCAGTTGTTGAGGCAGGAGAAATCTGGAATCCTCAACCTCTGAAGGTGGGTTGTGACAACCACCATCACTTTCAAGAACACCCAAGGGGCACACTAGTGAGGCCGAAGAGAAGCACAGCAAAGTGAATATCCTCCTGGCCTACCTTGAAGCTTTAGAAGCATCTGTGGGACTGCAGAATGGTAAATGAAAGTAGGCGATGCTGGAATGGCCTGGAAATTGGGAATAGTTCCACGCTTTTGACTTCCGGTGGTACTTCTGTGACTTCTTTCAGAGTTCGGCTTCACACTGGATTGCTCAGGGATTCAAAAGGGCATTTTCCTGGCAGTACTTGGGTATTGTGCCCTGAACTCAAACACCAGAAACATGCCTTGTGAGGGTCTGTAGCAGGTATCTTTTTGTGGCATTTGCTACAACCTTTAGTTTTAGGATGGGACATAGTTTCCCTGTACACTGATAAAAACTGCAGAATGTTAAGAAAAAACTTGTCAACTGATGAAAAAGTTTGAAGCAACCTACAGATTTTTGTACGGAGGCATGTAAAGAAAGGACCCGGCGTCGATGCACGTGACTGGCATTTATATGTGGGTTCACTGTCACTTCTGGGGAGGAACAAGTCAATTCATAGCTGTATGGTGCTATCTGCTGGCACACAGGAGCACCATACAGCTGTTTAAATCTTCTGGATACAGTCTGGTACCTGAGGATATTCTAAAGGTGAGCAGCCTTCAATTAGAAGTATCAATTACAAAGCGCAGGGGACTAAAGTACTTTTACAATATGGTTGTATGGCTATATATATATATATACTGCTACAGTGTGTAAAGTGGCTGCTATCTGTGCACTGATGGGTAGGCATACATGTATTTGCAGCAGTAGGTTGCCCCATTATTTCTTTGTGTTCCAGTACAATCTTTTACCGACAACAATAATAGCCAATTTAAAAAAGTACTTTTACAAAGGAATATGGCAATCACACAAAAATTGGCAGAGCTAAATAATTATTAATTTATCATCAATATCACACAGATCTATAGGAAGGAACACCACAAGTTATATCAAATGATTTTTAAACATTCAGTAGGCTCATAAACACAGACTAGTTGAAAGAAAAGCACAACTATAAAAACATATCAGTAGTTTGAAGCCTCCTAAAGTAATGCCTCGTATTCTTTATTTCTTCCCAATTCATTCTTACAAATATTGTGAGGGCATAGCGGACATTCACATTAAATTTTTGCTGTTGGTGGCTAACAATAAATTGATTGCGCTATAAATAATACCTCGTATTCTTTATTTCTTCCCAATTCATTCTTACAAATATTCTGAGGGCATAGCGGACATTCACATTAAATTTTTGCTTTTGGTGGCTAACAATAAATTGATTGCGCTATAAAAAAGGGTGATAACCTCAGGCTTTTTAATCCTGCTTCATACTTTAAGCAAAAGTGTCAAACCTGGTGCGTGTGGAGACTGAACTGATCTACACATTTGTAATACATAATAAACACTTGGATTCAGATCTTGCAGCCTGAGAGTGATATCACTGTGAAACATGCTTCTTAATAACACTTGCTCAGAATCTATGCTATTTAAATCTACTTCAGTTTAGACAACCCTTTCAAATGGTTACGAAGACCCAGGAAAATACAGCCACAGACGTTACATATGTTAGTACACTGCTAAACCTGATAACATATACCAAACACGCTAACTTTGCTGGACTCAATCAAAATATTGAGAACGTATACGAGAAAAGCAACCACACAAGCCTAGGATGCTTCCAGGTCTGGTTCAAAGAATGATAAAGGCTGATTTAGAGCCTCAATGATTATGTTAAAAAAAATCTTTTTTTTTTTAATGAAAGGAAACTGCAGACATAATTAAATCACAAAACTCCTGCCATACTGTGTTACTTTGTGCATCATCAATGAACCCTGGAACCTCAGTATTTCCCAAATAAAGAGCACATAAATATTTATGAGTGTTTCCAACCTCTTTCTTTGGACGATCCGACACAAGACTATCCTCGCCAACTGGGTAAGTATGGATTAGGATCAGTTCACATTTCTGAATCTGCATGAGACTAAGAAACAAAATGTTCATTTAGTATAGGATGTCAGCTTTTAAACAGTTATGCAAACCGTACAGTTGTAAAACATTCATGAAGAAATAGATTTTCAATTATATGTTTGTACATTTTTCATATAATACAGTGTGTCACAGTTAAGTTAAGTTTCAGTCTGTTTGTCATTTTTTTTAAACCTGGGTGACATATGTTTCAATAATGGCTCATTCTATATGTATGTGTGTTTCTGCCCACCATCCAGTGCCCACTGTATCTTCTGTGCAACCAGTGACGCATTTTTCTCAGAACAGCTGTTTTACCCGCTTAGCCCGACAGGCACGTATGCTGCTGCTCTTGCCTATCTTAAGGTTGCTCAAATAACTCACCGCCAATGCTATTAACAGTCTTCTTTACTGACATTGTTCCAGATATAGGACTCTTGTAATGACAGTTTGTCTACAATTCAGACTTCCATTATGGTTGTGTAGTGATATGTTGTGTCTGTGAATGCACAGAATGTGGAGTGCGGATGCATGGAATGTTTGGTCTTTTTGTGCTGGGTGAAGCCTGGGAATGGATTGCAGCGATGGGGCCCTGCAAGGAGCTATCAGGTTGTGGCTGTAAAATAAGGTTCTAACATTAAATGAAGTACTTACTTCCTACCTGTTTGGCTCCAGTCTCTTGTATAAAGGCCATGTGCTTCAACTACATGATTTTGGCAATGAATTGTTAGAAAGGACCTGTGTGGAGATGCAGGAATCTAACGTCGGTTGGGAGCTGGCCATGGCAGTGGAGGAGGCTAATCTAGAATGGAAAGAGGCCTTGTGGCCATAGAGGAGCAGTTGGGGGCCATCACTCTCAATTCAACCGGCAAGTTGAGCCAATGTTGGCTGCCCAACAGCTGGAGCCTAGTGAGGAGCGAGGGCAAGGGAAAGAAGCCAGATGAACAGAGTAAAGAGTCTAGAACATAAGGCAATGGACAGAGCTCCTGGCACTGTCGGAAAGTGCCCATTTTTGTATGGTCATCCCCACTTTTTACTACAAATGCTGATGGTTATGACTCTAATAGTGCACTGAAGTATGCTGCCTAGACCAACGTGCATGTGCTCTCTCCGATACTGTTATGTGGGTCGCTAGGGAGGCAGCATGGTTTTGTGCCACCTTGGGCATTCCAAGCAAACTACTGACAGCAGGCCAGCTTTACAGACTGCAGGAGCAGTGCAAACTGCTCAAATTCAACTGTGCCTTCACCAATGGACTGCCTGTAATATATGTCAGGCACGCCTACGGTAGGCCTCCTCAGCACAGGAGGCAGAATGCAGTATATCAAAGGTGAGGACATATACGTGCTAGCCTATATGTCTCTATAGTGGTGTTCCCTATTGGAAACTACTATAAGTGTTAGCGGTTGGTATCAAACAATGCACAATCTCACCCCTGACATGAATCCCATGTCCTGGGTGACGTGGCGGCCTTAGTGGTTGTCCACCCGCTTGCCCCAGCATCACTGTGTTCTGGCTGACCAGAAAGCTCTTTCCCACGCCTGCTGCCACCCAGACACAAATCTGACCTTCTGTCAGGGAGTGTGATCACTCCCAGAAGTGAGAAACAATGGCTTGGGCAGGAAGGAGGTCACACTTCACTTCTCTGTAGAAAACTAATGAAGCGACACATCAAGTCGAGGAGCCTGCATCGCGTTTGATATACATTAGGGCTGGCTCCCAGTGGCGGAAACAGCCCTCATCCTGCCTCAGGCACAATTGCCACCCGGGCAGGTGGGAAATTAGCTATGCAGGAAGGTGTACACCCTCCAGAAGGCTGGCCACACATCCAGGGTGAGAAGACTGGTCTGTAAACCGCAATTTGATTCCTGCCATCTTTAGGAGTGGCAGAAAAGAGGGTAGAAAAGTTGATCTACACCCCCGGATGTGGTCACCTCAAGGGCGGACTAGCTGAGGGACTAGATGCCCACTGGCTATTAGCTCCCACACTCCTAACTCCCCTAAATCTAGGATTTAAGGGACCCCTTTGACACCATAACCTCAGATCTGAACAACTTGCATCAAAGAAGGGCCAGGAAACCCATGTCACCAATAACAGGACTTTGTCCACAGCACCAAAGCAAAAGAGGGATACTTAGCCCTGTGGTAATAGACTTGGAACTGAGTGAACGACCCTCGCCCTTGGCTAAAACTAGGTAGTCCCTACGAGAGGGACCCCTGTGGAGGCTAAAAGCACCCTCAGACTACCCTAGACTAGCAGAACTAGCCCCTGCAAACTGAAGGTAAAAATGCTTGCTGGATCCCAAAAAAACGCTGGCCATCGCAGTGAAGTTCCAAGTGCTTACCGCTCCCAAGGCATGTTGGGTAACCGACTCCCACACGAGACTCTCCATCTATAGGAAACACTGTGCAACCATCATCTGACATCAGCAGCTGTGTACCTCTTGTGTTTTTGCATTCTGTTTCTTGCAGCACCATGTAAGCTGGTAAAAATCAGCACCACCGTGGTTCCCGTTCTCCACCAAGGACAGCCAGAACAACCTTGCACCCGGACTCCACGTCGTGGACTGGTCCAGGAGGCCACATGACCTTAACCCTGTAAGGGTTCCATGTAACACGACTTGCATGTGACCGACTGTCACTAGTGATTTTTTTCCATTGACCGCAATGTTACCTTTTTTATGTACTATTCTGCACTGATTTAATATTGCTTCAAAAATCTATAACTCTTCATTATATATATGCTATTCCGTTAATTTCGGGTTTAAATTAAGATAAAAATACACTATTTTTATAAATTGGTGACAGATCTCTCTCAAGTTGGATCAATTACTTAGAGTCCATGTTGGTACTCTGAAATGATTAACAAATGCTCCGTGCAGCCTGACTGCTCCATGGCACGCTAGCAGGACTGAGCTAAGGATATATTAGTGTGAATTCAAGGACCATTTCTTTCGGCAGTGAGATAGTATTACATGGTGAAGTCTAACCCCCATACCACATAATGCTCCACTTTCCTACAGCACTTATTGGGGAGAAAAGAAGTGTGCCTTACAATAGTACGTCAGCAAAAGCTAAAGAACAGGAGTAATAAAAGTGCTGTATCACCGTCAGCTGGAAAAGAGAGGAAGACAGGGTACAGAACTGGAGGAGAGTGTGTCTGTTGCTCATGTATCTGTATCAAATGAGGTTTGGCAGTGCTGGCCTTCAGAGCTATTTATTTAAATGGAATTGTGCACTCAAAAATCCCAACAAAGGCGATGTCAGTTTACATGGAGGAGCAATTCTTTTTTGAAAGACTGCGAGTGCTAGCTTTGGCATGTCAGAGAAGATGCACATGGCATTACACACTATGGAAGTACATCAGGCAAGCCAGCTGGCTGTCCTGTGAGAGCTGGTTTAAAGGTGCCCAGCGCACGTCAACAGAAATGACGATGCGCCTCTCCTGTGTGTGCTCATTTAAAGGTGTCCAGCAGAGGTCACCAGACATGACAGCACAGCTCCTGTGAGCATCAAGGATAAGGCAATGTGCAGCACCTGGAAGAGATGTCTCAGCCTGCGCTTGTGCGAGTGAAAATAAGCATTCAGCTCGTTTTTTGGCAGTGGGACCCTTCTTACAGGAGTAGCTATGCACTTTATAAAACTCATACTCATTCATTCTCTTGGAGACCTCAGCTAGCATGGGATCATACCTGCTAGAATCTAACCTGGCACTAACCATGTGATGAATTACTGGGTCCCCTAATCACTTGGTGTTCTTGATGTTCTAGGACTGGTCAACTTGCATTTGACATAAGAATAATTAGACAACAGGATAAGAAGCAAGACTATGGCCAAGGTCATTGACAGTGAAATAACGGTGTTCATCCAAAGTCTCTATGCAGGTATAGAGAATAGACTGGGAGAGTATCAGGTTGAAGACTACGAACGTCTAAATATACCAGCATATTTACACACATTTTCAATATACCATGGCCAGGTAATCCATGTTGTACGATGTGCACTGAGTGAGCTGCTAGTAAAGTGTAGCCTAGTTCTGTGGTTTTTAAAATCAAGCTATGATTTTAGAAGATATTGTAGTCAGCTCCTGTTAGTATTATTTGTTTCACATTGTCATGGACAACTCACATTCCTTTCCACGAGAAAATACTGGTCCCAGCTCATTAGTCGTTATCTTCAAGTTCTTGTTTTATCATATAGTCACACTACTATACAATCACATCGAGAAAACATGTGTATACAAATGTTTTAGCATGATATGCTCCAACTGATCATGGGTGATGCTTTGGTCTGTTCAAGCAACAATTGTCTTGTAATATTTTTGATTGTTTGCTGGCTATTTTGCATTAGATGAATGCATGCTAGACTTTGTAGGCTATCTAGCCTGAGTGCTATGTTTTTCCTTTTACAATGTTTACATTGAACTTTATTCTTGTAAATACCCTGTTGAATTACAGAAAAAGTAGAGTGAAGAAACTCTATTCTGGTCATAAACTCTAGTAGCATTCCTGGTATAAATAAATAGTTAGAAATGGTCCTGTACAGCACGTTGTTGTTTTATTTTGAAAAATGAATAATTTTTTCTTGCTTGCTGCAAAGACAGAGACGTAATCCTTAATGCAAACTACTTTTTTTACCATAGTAAACTTGTACCATCTATTTATGCACATGGAGTCCAGAGGAGACTTCATGTGTAAAAGGAAACAAAACCTCAGGTGATGAAAGTATTGCACAACAATTTGTAAGAATTGAAGAATAGAGAAACGTTTATTTATACCCATAACTTTATTCTTGCAGGTCTCCTTCCCTTCTATTCCCACCCCAACCACCTTATCCTGTGCCACTACAATAATCTACATTGGTATCTAAAACATAGGTGGAGTTTGGAAAAGGGATATATTAAGCGTTGAACCGATCCAGAGATCTGGGGACGAGAACTGTGGAGCTGGCAACCTGCATATAATTGTACAATGGGGTGTAGAGCAACTAAAGGACAAAGCCACCCTCCCTACTCTGCAGATGGCATGGGACAATAAGCATGCAGTGAGGTGAGGAAGCTTTGACAACTTGATGAGTACAGAAAGGCCACTAGTAGGACCAGCAACATTACCATCCTGCCACTCTTGAAGCCACAGGAGGTCAGGGAAAACAGAAGAATGCATAAAAGACCTTAAAGACAACAACTGTGATAAGAACCGGCTGAAACCTAAACACTGTAGTCTAGACTCCACAAGCCAAAATCCACCGGTCAGAGATGGAAATGGAAGCACAGAAGTCATGTACATATATGTATGTTCATGTACTTAGTCCAAGGAAAGGAGAGAACCAACCATGGTCAAAGCAAAAACACACACACCAACTAGCAAACCACAGATGCCAAGGCTAGAAGACAAGCAAGACGAAACCCCAAAAAATGGTGAGCAATCACAAAGAAGTAGCGAGTGTCAAACCCCGCAAAACTGCACACCAGTAACTCCTTGCACAACATCAACACCTAAAGGAAACCAGGGGAAGCTGCAGCAGAGAACGATGCATATGGATAGGGAAATGTCAGTATACAACAATATGAAAGTCAAGGACTGTAAGAACGAAGGGGGCACTGCAAAAATGAGGAATAAAACAAAGACAACCTGGCCCACCAAGACACAGCAGAAGAAATTACACCCAGGAATCCAGATCCAGACAAGAACTTACTGACCAGGGGCCAGAAATGCATACCAGGCCAAAAGGGAAACACAGCCTTCAACATCGCTGCCCAAAGGAATTGGAACCCAAAACAGTAAACTCATTTGGCACTAGCAATGCAGAAGACCCAACACACATACAAACAGGCAGGCAGCAAAAAAGCCTTTAATAAAAGCAGTGGGATGCCACACTGCACACAATACAACAGACAGACCAATGAACATGGACGGCAAAACAATGCTCCTCCCACAATAAGAAACCAGCCATATAGAGAAAAAAAAGGAAAGGAAGCACCACAGGGAAAAGAGGGGAGAGTAGCTACAGATCCGGGGCACTGACAATCTGCACACCCAAGGCTACAGTGCATAAGAAAGCAGGAAGTTTAAACCATCACTAGCTTAGAAGAGGGAAACCACCCAGTAGAGAATCACATTAGGGAAGAGACTGAGATGTGGATAACAAGGAGTGGCAGTCACTAACACAAAACTTGAAAAACAGACAGACATCAGACAATGGGTATGAAGCCCCAGACACAAGATGCAGAACAATCAAAAGCCGCTAGAGGGCCAAACAAAAAGCAGCAGAGCAGACAAGAACCTGCATAAGTGCACGCAACACCCACACAACAGTGGGATGAAGGCCTAAAAGACCAATCTGCCTCTTGAGCAGCAGCCCACTGACACATTCAGGTGAACTGCTGACAGGTCATGAGCCAAGGCGCTCACTAGACAGAAAGACTAAGAAACCGGCAGAACTAGAAACTGGTTCACAGTGCCAACCAGCACCCCCAACTCCTGGGACAAAATTCTGCTGCCGTTAAAGAACAAGCATTTATTATTTATTTATTTATTTATTTAAAACATTTATAAAGCGCAACTGTCACCTTGCAGGTATCCTGGCGCTGAGACAACTCTCTAAGATGAATGCAGTAGGAGATGAGCAGTAAAGTGATTGGCGTTTAGCATTTTGGATAAAGCCAGGTTTTAATCCGTTTCTTAAAAGGGAGAAGTTCGGTTATTTGGCGGGCATCCAGAGGCAGGCTGTTCCAGAGTTTTGATGCAGTAACCCTGAATGATCTTCCTCCTGTCCTGGCTTTTTAAAATCTTGGAACTTTAACCAGACAGGCTGTTGTGGATCTGAGAGCTCTGGTTGGAATATACCATTCGAACAGAGATTGCAGAGTAACAGGGCCAACTCCGTGCAGAGCTTTAAAAACAAGGCAGAGCGATTTAAAAACAACTCGCTGTTTCATAGGGAGCCAGTGGAGTTCAGCCATTGCCGCAGTAGCCGAGGATCTCCTAGGCCATCCCAGGGCCAGTTTGGCGGCAGCTGATTGAACTCTTTGGAGTCTGTCCAACAGTGCAGACGGAGCCTCAAGCAGCAGCGCATTATAATAGTCAAGGCGACTAAGAATGGTGCATCTGGCGATTAAGGCCCGGGCCTGCAAGGGTAGGAGTGGGAAGATCTTGCGGAGTGAGCGAATCAAAGCAGTGCTGGTAAGCACTGTTTTCGCAACCTGGGCTTCCATGGTGAGCTTGTTGTCTATCATAACTCCCAGATTGCGAACGGCGGTGACCGGCTGTGGTTTTTCCAGAGTTTCAGGGGGCCAGAACTCAGCTGGAAACGGGCGGGGGATCCGACTTCCGGCACAGAACAGAACCTCGGTTTTGGTGGCGTTGAACTGTAAGGAGTTCTTGTGAAGCCAGCAAGCTGTGTCTCGCAGACAGTCATGAAACGACTCCAGAGGAATCGATTCCTCACCCTCCCAAGAGAGAATGAGCTGAGTGTCATCGGCATAGTTGATTGCTCCTAGCTTGTGGGCTTTGATTAACGTAATTAAAGGTTTTAAATATACGTTGAATAAAATCGGGCTTATGGACGAGCCCTGAGGCACCCCGTGGATCACCGGGGAGAAGGCTGATTGATACGGGGGGAGGGACACAGCCTGCTTCCTATCCCGCAGGAAGGAATGAAACCAACGCAGGGCAGTACCGCCCACCCCGGCCTCTTTTAGTCTCTCCAGCAGAATCATATGGTTGACCGTATCGAATGCGGCAGACAGGTCCAACAGGATCAAGGCAACCGCCTGACCCCTGTCTGCACGCATACGAAGGTCCTCCATGGCAGTAAGTAGAGCTGTTTCCGTGCCATGGGCTGGACGGAAGCCAAATTGTAATTCGTCCAGAAAATGATTCTGCTTCAGGTGTTTGGAGAGGCATGAGCTCACCCAGCGCTCGGCAATTTTTGCCGGGAAAGGTAACAGGGAGATTGGCCGGTAATTCTGTAGACACTCAGGGTTCAGGGAAGGTTTCTTCAACAGTGGCCTAATAAGAGCCTGCTTCCACCGGGCCGGAACTAGGCCACTGCTCAAGGATTGATTACAAATCCTACAGAGAGTGGGGAAGAGTTCCTCTCCAGATGACTTCCAGTATTTAGGGGGGATGGGGTCGAGAGGAGAGCCCGAGGAAATCCCATGAGCTAGTCTGTTAAATTCTACCTCAATAATGGGGGGAAATTCCCACAGGAGATCCATGGGCTGGTGCTCTTGGCTCGCGGCTCCAGGGTCAATGATGTCAGTGTCAGGGCAGATGGAAGCGACCAGAGTGGGGGGGATGCTTAAGTTTCGAATGATGGTCTCAATTTTATCTTTGAAGAACGGCGCCAAATTGTCGCACAGAAGTTGAGTGGGAGGGGTAGCTTTTTTTGCGCAATCAGGATGGATAAGGCTGTTTAAGATCTGGAAGACACTTTTGGAGCTGTTGGCGGCTGTACAAATTGTGGAACAATAATAAGCGGCTTTGGATTTCATAATCGCATTTTTATATTCCAAGAGTTGCGTTTTCCAGATTTGCTTGTTAGCATCAAGGTAGCCCAGTCTCCATTTTCTTTCAGCCTGCTTACAAGCCGATTTAAGAAGCTTTAGAGAGTCATCAAACCAAGGGGCTGATGCTCTCCCCTTGTGCTTACATGTTTTTAATGGAGCTAGGGAGTCAATGGTTGTCGACATCTTGAGGCAAAAAACCTCATAGTTATCCTCGGCCGGACGGTGTGGGGAGAAGCTGTCCTCCACTTGGAACATAGCGTCGGTAGATCTGCGCCTTTCCAGAGCCTTCCAATCTCTATAGGTAACTTCAGAGGGAATACTGTGTGCTAGTATTTTAGTTCCCTTACAGTTAATGAAAAATTTAAGGAGAGAGTGGTCTGTCCAGGCCATGGGCAGAATGTCATTCAAGAGTACTAGCTGAGGGGTGGAGAGAATAAAATCAAGTATATGTCTGCCCTGTGAGTGGGTTCTCGGACTAGCTGTTTCAACCCCACGCTCTCACAGGAGAGCAGGTGGTTATGTAGTCCAGTATCTAAAGAACCGTTAGGCCATAGATTGAAATCCCCTAGAATAATTAACTTATTGTGGGCAATTGCCATGTTGGACAGGGAACTGAGTAGCGATTGTTGGTGCTGGCCACTGAAAGCCCCCGGTGGGCGGTAGCAGATGATTGCAGTGAAGGTGACTCCTGTTTGACTGTTGATTGAAAGTCCGAGGAGCTCAGTCCCAACAACCGGGTCCATATCCAAGATGTTAACGTGCCAGGAGGCTCTATAGATGATTCCCACTCCACCCCCCCGACCTTTGGGTCTGGGTAGATGCAGGATTTTGTAGTCCTGCGGGCAAGCCCAGTCGAGCTCAATTTCACAGTTCGGGTGGGTCCAAGTCTCGGTACAAAAAAGAACATCTAACTGATGAGTTTCTACTAGGAGTTGAATTTCAGCGGCATGTTTTGGCAGTGATCTTACATTGAGGAGTCCGCCAGATATCAGACCACTGGTCACAAAGTCACTCAAAGGGAGGGCGGTGGCGGCAAAAGAAAAGTGTCCTTCACACGCATGCTCCCTCAGATGGAGCAGAGTCTCCCGAGAGTACAGTGGAGGAGAGGCCCCATGGTTAACGATGAGTCGGGCAGGGTGGTTCGTGCTCGTCGCGGCCTGATTGCGGACGGGCGCAGACGGGCGCGCCTTTGGCGCGCTGCCGGCGCGCCTGCTGCGCTCGTCCGCTGCGCTTCCGAGAAGTGAACATTTTTAATGGCGGGGCTGGGGGAGGAGATAGGGCGTGGCTTGTGTGGGGGGCGTGGCCTATCGTCTCGAGGGCGATGGCGGCGCTGAGGAGACCCTCCCTGCAACAGCGCTGGAACCGCTGTGCAAGTACCCCCAGTCAAGCAGCAATCAGAATAAACACAGGTAGGCACACAAGTTTAAAATCAGAAGCAGTGCAAATGGCAATTTTTTCAATATTACTGAAGACTCCCGGCTTTCCGCCTCAGGAGAGCTGTCTAAGACGCCTGCTCGCAGTCAGCGGGGCGTTTTGTAGCTGCGAAAAAGGGGCGTGGCTTGTGTGGGGGGCGTGGCCTATCGTCTCGAGGGCGATGGCGGCGCTGAGGAGACCCTCCCTGCAACAGCGCTGGAACCGCTGTGCAAGTACCCCCAGTCAAGCAGCAATCAGAATAAACACAGGTAGGCACACACGTTTATAACCTGAATGAGTGCAAATGGCAATTTTTAAAATATTACTGAAGACTCCCGGCTTTCCGCCTCAGGAGAGCTGTCTAAGATGCCTGCTCGCAGTCAGCGCGGCGTTTTGTAGCGGCGAAAAAGGGGCGTGGCTTGTGTGGGGGCGTGGCCTATCGTCTCGAGGGCGATGGCGGCGCTGAGGAGACCCTCCCTGCAACAGCGCTGGAACCGCTGTGCAAGTACCCCCAGTCAAGCAGCAATCAGAATAAACACAGGTAGGCACACAAGTTTAAAATCAGAATGAGTGCAAATGGCAATTTTTTAAATATTACTGAAGACTCCCGGCTTTCCGCCTCAGGAGAGCTGTCTAAGCATCTCAGGTCAGATTATGATACACATGCAGTTATCCTTTGCCTACACTTTCCCTCACACATTCTTCTTTATAAAATGTCAAATTATCATTTTTACAGGTGTATGGTACAGATTAAATACAATTTTATAATGTTGCGTACGCAAATTGGCTGACAGAACTATTGCCCCTGCCATATCGATGGAATCTTGCAGAAATACGCCCGAACATCCAAACCGGTTTTGCCATTTGGTATCCTGCAATTCAATATCATCCGATTGTTTTGATAATAGAATTTCATATAAGACACCTATCTTGAAACCTTTTGAGAGAGCTTCAATAAATTTGTTAATTAAATGGATTGTGGTTGGCGTTTATACATAAAATCCCGTATTTGCAAGTATTTAAAGAAATCAATTTTCAGCACCGAATACAATTCCATTAAATCCGTGAATTGAACCATGGTACCATCCTTAAAGAAATCGCCCAAATGTGATATCCCTTTGCTTTTCCAAATTCTCATCTTGGCATCCCAAAATATAGATGGTAATATGTTCCTAGAGTCTAAGGGTGTATAAAAATTAACCCGCTGGATATCCAAGATTTTTCGAAGTAGCTTCCACCCCTTACAAGCCGCAAAATAGCTAGGCTCAACATTTTTTAAAAGGGCTTCGCGAGCCATACCATGTACCATACACCTGTGAAAATGATGAAATGGGGAAGTATTTATGATGGTAAATGCTTTCGATGTCAAGTGGATGCAGCCGATATTGTTCATATATTTTTTAATTGCAATGCACTTTCTCCGTTCTTTCTAAACATAGAGCAATTTTTATCTACTATATTGAAGGTGCAATTTCATCTAAGTCGAGAATTGCTGCTATTCGGGGTTGGTATTGATGATGAAACTGCACCGAACTGTTATCCCCATCGATTTTTCCTTTTTATGGCTATGGCGGTAGCTAGACTAAGCATTGCTACAATGTGGCTGAAACCCGAACCACCTGCTTTTGAAATGTGGAGAGCTAAGATTTATAATCAAGTCAAGTCAAGTCAAGTCAAAGTATGCTTTATTCGAGGTTTCACTCATAAAAGCAGGTACATTCAACAATTTTAAAAATACAATTAGATTTACAGTTAGTTATTTTAAGAACTAAAGCAATTATTGACTTGGGTTACAATTCCAATTTTAGGAATTGAAAACAGTGCAAAATAAGCAATTTTTTTAAAAATAATAGAAAAATTAAAATTAGCCTGGTTAAAAAATTTTATAGGTAAAAACATAGGCATAAAATGTAGACAAGTTAGTTGGACAGAGAATAGTCAGATGACTAGCAGTCTCTGTCTGATCGACCATGCCCATCCAAGATACTTGGCAGTAGCTATTAATAGTCATGTCAGATTGTTAGTGCGCATAATACGCAAGGCAACAGTGCTGCTGGTTCCCAAGTTCTTAGACATCGGTGTTAACCAAGTGCGCCGTGGATCAGAGTAGGCTGTGCAAGAAAATAAAAAATGACCAATTGTTTCTTTGGCAGTACCACAAGCAGGGCAACTGTCGCATGCTCCACCGACCTATTTTGCTGTCAAAGCTCTAAGGGGAAGTGCACCTGCTCTTAATTGGAAAAGGAGCTTTCTATCGCCAGACCTTGTTATGATGTCCCAATAGGGTTCCAGGCAGGGATAAAGTTTAGCTTCTAGGAATGTTCCAGCCATAGATCCTGTACTCGAGCTACCCCAGCCCCAAGAGGCTACCTTCTCCTAGTAAGTTTCTTTTAAGACTCTTTTAGTCGGAAAAGGCGATCCCGCTGGATCTACCCAAAGTGAACTCATACCAAGCTCATTCAAAATTTCACTGAGTGATTTGAGCCACTCTATTTTGTGAAACACATCTGCCTTAATAATATCTAGGAACCCCTCGGCGTAATGGGAAAGCTCAGAGTCGTCCAGAGCCTTCGCCAATACAGAATCGGTCGAAGCCTGACCAAGTCTGTAACCGCTTTTCTGCCCAGATCATATCTCAGGGGCAGCAAGGGAGTACTTTTAGGTACACCAGTTATTGCCCGGAGAAACTTATTTTCCGAGGATTGAAGTGCAGCCACCTTCTCAAACCCCCATAGCTCAGCACCATGAAGTGCGGAGCCAAGAGCCTTTGCTTCATATACCTGGAGAGCAGACTTTACAGGTTTAGTCAGGGATTTTCTATGCTCTGAGCTAATAGCACCTGACAGTTGTCTATGTCTCAGTGTGGCAAGATCTATATGCTGGCTCCACCTGTTCCTGCTCGATATGTGAATCCCCAAATATGTGAAAGCATTCACCATCTCCAGAGGGCGGCCATTCATAATGATTTTAGATTTGAAGCTACGGTGGGGGTTAAAAACCATAAGTTTTGTTTTGGCCACATTGACCTCTAGGCCATGTTCCCCACAGAAAAGATCAAAGATGGACAAAGCACTCTGGAGACCGCTTGGAGTCTTTGATAGAATGAGCGTGTCGTCTGCGAACATTAAAATAGGCATTTTTATGCCGGATAGTGATGGAGCATCCACCTTCGCAGACAACATGCGGGCTACAACGCCATTAATGAATAGTGTAAAGAGGGTGGGTGCCATTGAGCAACCTTGCCGGACGCCCGGCTCAACCGGGAAGTCCGCAGTCACCTTACCATGTCCCCCCCACTGAATCCTGGCAAAGTTTGTTTTGTGGAGTCTTATTATCAGTGACAATAATTCTGTAGGAACACCCATAGTCTTGAGGACTGACCACAGCTTGGACCGTGGCACTAGGTCGAAGGCAGCCCGCAAGTCAACAAAGGCTGCGTATAGACTGCCCCCGCCCAGTACCACGGTCCTCCATTGCAACAAGGTAAAGCGGAAAACCTGGTCCACCGTGCTTGTGGACCTACGGAATCCAGCTTGGAAAGGTGACAGAGCGTTGTTCTCCTCTGCCCAGTCAAGCAGCCTGTTCACAATCACACGGCCCACTACCTTTTGGATGGTATCAATAAGGCTTATCGGCCTGTAATTGCCAGGCTGTGATCGATCACCCTTCTTAAACACTGGTATTATTACCGCACCCTGCCAGGATGTCGGTACCTCTGCACCCTGGGCAATAGCGTTAATAAGAAGGTAGATGTACTTACACCAGCGTTCCTTATCGTTAATAAAAACGTCCGCTGGTACTCCATCTAGTCCAGGAGCACGCCCACTGGACACAGAGCTCAAGGCCGCCATGATCTCTTTTAGGCTAAAGGACTTATCTTTAAAGTGGGATGGACTTATACCCACCAATGTAGGGACCTGTTTAGGATCGGCATACTGTGCCTTAAAGTATTTTACCCACTCGTCTTCCGGAACATTTTTTACCTGGGGGATCGGGTTGCCCCTCACTACCCCACTTAACAATGCTCCAGAATAACCTAGAATCGTTCCTATCGCAGGCTACTTTTAACTCCGACCAATGATGCTCGTCCCAGGCTTTCTTTGCCTTCGCTATACTAGCCTTATATCCCTTTCTAGCAAATCGAATAGCAATGGGCTGTCTCCCTTTTATGGCAGCACCTAGGGCCAGGCGGGCATCCCTACAATGGGCATTAAACCATTTTGCATGTTTGGGGGCTCTCGCTCTTGTGATTTTTACGGGCTTCAGAAAATGGTTTTTGATTGTACAAAAAAGAGTATCGTGGATTTCATCCACAGTACTCGACCCAGAACTAGAGGAGTTAATGAGTTCTAGAGCTAGTACTGCATTATCTACCTCACAGTTAATATTGGCAATAGCCTGCTGGTTGGTCGCTACATTTACCCACCTAAGCCTGCGCATGTCATTTGTAGGGACAATTAAGGGAGGAATAAGGACATTAGAGCCTATGGGCCCATTGGTGGGAGTCCACCATTTATGCTCTGTACACAGAGGGTTGTGGTCGCTCTCACTCCTCCACACAACCTCCATGTCACAGACCAACCGCCATAATTTCAGGCTACATAAGACATAGTCAATTCTGCTTTTATGGCGCCCGTTGTCAAATGTACTAGACCCATTTTTGTCACTTAATGTCCTCCCGTTTAACGCTCTTAATCCTTTTTCATAGCATAAGGCATTCATACTAATGACATCCTCGGTCCAGCGTACAACTGATTTCAGCTCTAATTTGGGGACTCCCCATTGCATATCCTCTTCGTCCCCGAGAAAATCGTCATCTATGGCTAAGGGTTCAAATGCTCGGTTAAAATCACCTGCAATGACAATGTTATTATCTTGTGAATGAGTATCAAGGAGGGAACCCAAGGCCGCTAAAACCTTTGACCTCCCACCCTTTTTGTTCCTTACATAAACATTGTAAATATCAAGCGACCCCAGAGTGTCAGAGCTCATTCTGATTAGTTGTATGTCTCTGTGGGAGGTGTCTATTGCCTTGACAGCTAGTTTTAAAGTCTGACGGACCCAAATGGTTAAACCACCTATAGGTCTCCCCTTTGGACCCTTTAGTGCTGGCACAGAGCAATTCAGGTATCCCTGTGCAAAGGATGGTTCGCATAACCATGTCTCCTGGAATATACATAAATCATAAGAATTAACAAAGAAAAGCCAGTCGCCAGAGTCCAGTTTAGAACCCAACCCAGCAATGTTCCATGAGAGTAGTTTTCCCACATTGTCCACAATGCCAACCGGGGGCTTCAGTAGAGGGTTTACATGGTTCACCAAAGACGAATCTTGTTCCATTTCCTTTAGCAGACCTTGATGTTGATTAGAAGCAGTGTCAACCCTACTCCCAGGATCTGGCTCGAGGTTAGGGCTTACTAAGGAGGTAACATCACACTCTTCAGGACTAGGTGAGCCATTTCTTACCAGTCTGTGCATACCCTCCCTATCATTGGTTGCCATCCAATTCTCACTACCTTCTGTCTGTAAGACCAATGATTGTCAATCATTATTATCTAGCCCAGAGTTAAACCTACTGCCTAGTCTTGCAGGAAGTGCAGGGGTGGACACCAAGGTGTGGGGGCATGTTTTCCTTAGCTGGATCTGAGAAGGAGATGGGGCACTGCATCTAAACTCCAGTGCAAAAAGGTTTTCTGCAAGGAATGGGGATTTCAGAGTTAGCTCTATAGAGTCACCTACAAGATTTGGGGAGCTCAATCTCTACAATATCCTCCCTAATCACCGAACGGCATCCTCTAACATGGCGCAGCCAATGAATGGCTTTGTTGGTTAGAGAATCCGAGGGCTCGCTATTGCCAGGCTTACCCTTCGTAAATTTCGGAACATTGGTCATATATATTTTATTCTTAGAGGAGAGTACTTTATTATAAAGGCTACTTGGTTTAGGACCCTAGTCTTTTGGCCCTAAGGTTGGTGGACCCTCAGAGACTTTAGCCGAGTATAAATGGGGACCAGCTGGCCCATTAATAGTTTGTCTTGTTGTTTGGCACATCCCTCTCCTCTAAGGCCTTGGGGAGGCTGGCCTGTATTCCTCAATTTCGGGGCTAGGCACCCGGTGTTTAATCCAGCTAAATTCCCCTGTCTCTGGGTACTAGATTGGTTCGGGGTTTTAACTAGGGGTACTTTACTAACTACGTCAGTACGTGTTTGAGATAGATTGTGTACTGGCGGAGCCACTTTACTTGTTGGTTTTGGTACACCTTCCCGTTTTTCAGTGATCATAGAGGTTAAATTTACTATCAATGACCTCAAGACCCCTATTTCATCCCTTAGTAAGATAACTAGATTGGACAAAGTACCAACGTCCATAGGCAGCATCTTATCCCTGCTACTATTGTTACTAAAGTGAGAAGGAGACTCTTCATGGACCTCAGCCAAAACTGCAAACCTGTTTCCCAGAAGTACCTGCGGGGCTGAGGCCAATGGCTCAATCTCACTCTCAGAATCAGTGGGAGTAGTCCTGCCTACTGTGCTAACAGATTCACTTGGTACAATTAAACAATCCTCAATGGGATTTGCCATACTTTCCTTAGATTTACGTATCCGTTTTGCCTTGAACATAGCTGGTATTTTAGGATGATCATTTGGAGCATTGGATAGATTCAAAGTGTCCCCACCATTGTCAGTCGCAAAGGTCTCTATCTGATCAACAGCGAGAATTTCTCTACACTCATTCACAAGGGAGTCAATACGATCCAGAACGTCACTATCTGCTGCTTGGCACGTCTTTTTAGATACTCTCTTCGCCTTGCGAAGCTTTGATGCATTGCCTGCTCCATTCCCCCCCTCCATCGCTTTTCGTTTCCCCATGTAGCTAGGGTATACGGGGATTTCGTCTTTTCAAAGAATACTATGTATTGCCCCTAAGGCAGAACAATTTCAAAAGGGGGTGGTGATGGACAGAGTATCTGAGTTAATCAGAACACTCCTACCCAGTCAACAGATCAGGGCTTGATCCATCACCGTTTTTTAGCTCACTGCACCATCCCGTTCAGAACCTGGCTATATGCAAATTAGTCTGTCCCTGGCCCAGTGCATCATGGGAACAGGGCAGACCAAACTACCAAGCCAATTCTTCACTGGAAAGGAAACAAGCTTCCGGGAACCGGTTTCTGGCATTACAGCCGTCTTCGGCCCGGCTTGCTTGAATCCTGATGGTGCAGTGAGCAAGGGACTCATGTCTGAGCATACCCTTCCAGTCTTGTGGTGGCCAAAATAATTTCAAAAGGTGGTGGTGATGGACAGAGTATCTGAGTTAATCAGAACACTCCTACCCAGTCAACAGATCAGGGCTTGATCCATCACCGTTTTTTAGCTCACTGCACCATCCCAGATCAGAACCTGGCTATATGCAGATTAGCCTGTCCCTGGCCCAGTGCATCATGGGAACAGGGCAGACCAAACTACCAGGCCAATTCTTCACTGGAAAGGAAACAAGCTTCCGGGGACCGGTTTCTGGCATTACAGCCGTCTACAGCCCGGCTTGCTTGAATCCTGATGGTGCAGTGAGCAAGGGACTCATGTCTGAGCATACCCTTCCACACTTGTGGCGGCCAAAATAATTTCAAAAGGGGGTGGTGATGGACAGAGTATCTGAGTTAATCAGAACACTCCTACCCAGTCAACAGATCAGGGCTTGATCCATCACCGTTTTTTAGCTCACTGCACCATCCCAGTTCAGAACCTGGCTATATGCAAATTAGTCTGTCCCTGGCCCAGTGCATCATGGGAACAGGGCAGACCAAACTACCAAGCCAATTCTTCACTGGAAAGGAAACAAGCTTCCGGGGACCGGTTTCTGGCATTACATCCGTCTTCGGCCCGGCTTGCTTGAATCCTGATGGTGCAGTGAGCAAGGGACTCATGTCTGAGCATACCCTTCCACACTTGTGGTGGCCAAAATAATTTCAAAAGGTGGTGGTGATGGACAGAGTATCTGAGTTAATCAGAACACTCCTACCCAGTCAACAGATCAGGGCTTGATCCATCACCGTTTTTTAGCTCACTGCACCATCCCAGATCAGAACCTGGCTATATGCAAATTAGCCTGTCCCTGGCCCAGTGCATCATGGGAACAGGGCAGACCAAACTACCAAGCCAATTCTTCACTGGAAAGGAAACAAGCTTCCGGGGACCGGTTTCTGGCATTACAGCCGTCTTCGGCCCGGCTTGCTTGAATCCTGATGGTGCAGTGAGCAAGGGACTCATGTCTGAGCATACCCTTCCACACTTGTGGCGGCCAAAATAATTTCAAAAGGGGGTGGTGATGGACAGAGTATCTGAGTTAATCAGTACACTCCTACCCATTCAACAGATCAGGGCTTGATCCATCACCGTTTTTTAGCTCACTGCACCATCCCAGTTCAGAACCTGGCTATATGCAAATTAGTCTGTCCCTGGCCCAGTGCATCATGGGAACAGGGCAGACCAAACTACCAAGCCAATTCTTCACTGGAAAGGAAACAAGCTTCCGGGGACCGGTTTCTGGCATTACAGCCGTCTTCGGCCGGGCTTGCTTGAATCCTGATGGTGCAGTGAGCAAGGGACTCATGTCTGAGCATACCCTTCCACATTTGTGGTGGCCAAAATAATTTCAAAAGGGGGTGGTGATGGACAGAGTATCTGAGTTAATCAGAACACTCCTACCCAGTCAACAGATCAGGGCTTGATCCATCACCGTTTTTTAGCTCACTGCACCATCCCAGTTCAGAACCTGGCTATATGCAAATTAGTCTGTCCCTGGCCAGTGCATCATGGGAACAGGGCAGACCAAACTACCAAGCCAATTCTTCACTGGAAAGGAAACAAGCTTCCGGGGACCGGTTTCTGGCATTACAGCAGTCTTCGGCCCGGCTTGCTTGAATCCTGATGGTGCAGTGAGCAAGGGACTCATGTCTGAGCATACCCTTCCACACTTGTGGTGGCCAAAATAATTTCAAAAGGTGGTGGTGATGGACAGAGTATCTGAGTTAATCAGGACACTCCTACCCAGTCAACAGATCAGGGCTTGATCCATCACCGTTTTTTAGCTCACTGCACCATCCCAGTTCAGAACCTGGCTATATGCAAATTAGCCTGTCCCTGGCCCAGTGCATCATGGGAACAGGGCAGACCAAACTACCAAGCCAATTCTTCACTGGAAAGGAAACAAGCTTCCGGGGACCGGTTTCTGGCATTACAGCCGTCTTCGGCCCGGCTTGCTTGAATCCTGATGGTGCAGTGAGCAAGGGACTCATGTCTGAGCATACCCTTCCACACTTGTGGTGGCCAAAATAATTTCAAAAGGTGGTGGTGATGGACAGAGTATCTGAGTTAATCAGAACACTCCTACCCAGTCAACAGATCAGGGCTTGATCCATCACCGTTTTTTAGCTCACTGCACCATCCCAGATCAGAACCTGGCTATATGCAAATTAGCCTGTCCCTGGCCCAGTGCATCATGGGAACAGGGCAGACCAAACTACCAAGCCAATTCTTCACTGGAAAGGAAACAAGCTTCCGGGGACCGGTTTCTGGCATTACAGCCGTCTTCGGCCCGGCTTGCTTGAATCATGATGGTGCAGTGAGCAAGGGACTCATGTCTGAGCATACCCTTCCACACTTGTGGTGGCCAAAATAATTTCAAAAGGGGGTGGTGATGGACAGAGTATCTGAGTTAATCAGAACACTCCTACCCAGTCAACAGATCAGGGCTTGATCCATCACCGTTTTTTAGCTCACTGCACCATCCCAGTTCAGAACCTGGCTATATGCAAATTAGTCTGTCCCTGGCCCAGTGCATCATGGGAACAGGGCAGACCAAACTACCAAGCCAATTCTTCACTGGAAAGGAAACAAGCTTCCGGGGACCGGTTTCTGGCATTACAGCCGTCTTCGGCCCGGCTTGCTTGAATCCTGATGGTGCAGTGAGCAAGGGACTCATGTCTGAGCATACCCTTCCACACTTGTGGTGGCCAAAATAATTTCAAAAGGTGGTGGTGATGGACAGAGTATCTGAGTTAATCAGAACACTCCTACCCAGTCAACAGATCAGGGCTTGATCCATCACCGTTTTTTAGCTCACTGCACCATCCCAGATCAGAACCTGGCTATATGCAAATTAGCCTGTCCCTGGCCCAGTGCATCATGGGAACAGGGCAGACCAAACTACCAAGCCAATTCTTCACTGGAAAGGAAACAAGCTTCCGGGGACCGGTTTCTGGCATTACAGCCGTCTTCGGCCCGGCTTGCTTGAATCATGATGGTGCAGTGAGCAAGGGACTCATGTCTGAGCATACCCTTCCACACTTGTGGTGGCCAAAATAATTTCAAAAGGGGGTGGTGATGGACAGAGTATCTGAGTTAATCAGAACACTCCTACCCAGTCAACAGATCAGGGCTTGATCCATCACCGTTTTTTAGCTCACTGCACCATCCCAGTTCAGAACCTGGCTATATGCAAATTAGTCTGTCCCTGGCCCAGTGCATCATGGGAACAGGGCAGACCAAACTACCAAGCCAATTCTTCACTGGAAAGGAAACAAGCTTCCGGGGACCGGTTTCTGGCATTACAGCCGTCTTCGGCCCGGCTTGCTTGAATCCTGATGGTGCAGTGAGCAAGGGACTCATGTCTGAGCATACCCTTCCACACTTGTGGTGGCCAAAATAATTTCAAAAGGTGGTGGTGATGGACAGAGTATCTGAGTTAATCAGAACACTCCTACCCAGTCAACAGATCAGGGCTTGATCCATCACCGTTTTTTAGCTCACTGCACCATCCCAGTTCAGAACCTGGCTATATGCAAATTAGCCTGTCCCTGGCCCAGTGCATCATGGGAACAGGGCAGACCAAACTACCAAGCCAATTCTTCACTGGAAAGGAAACAAGCTTCCGGGGACCGGTTTCTGGCATTACAGCCGTCTTCGGCCCGGCTTGCTTGAATCCTGATGGTGCAGTGAGCAAGGGACTCATGTCTGAGCATACCCTTCCACACTTGTGGTGGCCAAAATAATTTCAAAAGGGGGTGGTGATGGACAGAGTATCTGAGTTAATCAGAACACTCCTACCCAGTCAACAGATCAGGGCTTGATCCATCACCGTTTTTTAGCTCACTGCACCATCCCAGTTCAGAACCTGGCTATATGCAAATTAGTCTGTCCCTGGCCCAGTGCATCATGGGAACAGGGCAGACCAAACTACCAAGCCAATTCTTCACTGGAAAGGAAACAAGCTTCCGGGGACCGGTTTCTGGCATTACAGCCGTCTTCGGCCCGGCTTGCTTGAATCCTGATGGTGCAGTGAGCAAGGGACTCATGTCTGAGCATACCCTTCCACACTTGTGGTGGCCAAAATAATTTCAAAAGGGGGTGGTGATGGACAGAGTATCTGAGTTAATCAGAACACTCCTACCCAGTCAACAGATCAGGGCTTGATCCATCACCGTTTTTTAGCTCACTGCACCATCCCAGTTCAGAACCTGGCTATATGCAAATTAGTCTGTCCCTGGCCCAGTGCATCATGGGAACAGGGCAGACCAAACTACCAAGCTAATTCTTCACTGGAAAGGAAACAAGCTTCCGGGGACCGGCTTCTGGCATTACAGCCGTCTTCGGCCCGGCTTGCTTGAATCCTGATGGTGCAGTGAGCAAGGGACTCATGTCTGAGCATACCCTTCCACACTTGTGGTGGGCAAAATAATTTCAAAGGGGGGTGGTGATGGACAGAGTATCTGAGTTAATCAGAACACTCCTACCCAGTCAACAGATCAGGGCTTGATCAATCACCGTTTTTTAGCTCACTGCACCATCCCAGTTCAGAACCTGGCTAGATGTGAGTCCCTTGCTCACTGCACCATCAGGATTCAAGCAAGCCGGGCCGAAGACGGCTGTAATGCCAGAAACCGGTCCCCGGAAGCTTGGTTCCTTTCCAGTAAAGAATTGGCTTGGTAGTTTGGTCTGCCCTGTTCCCATGATGCACTGGGCCAGGGACAGACTAATTTGCATGTAGCCAGGTTCTGAACTGGGATGGTGCAGTGAGCTAAAAAACGGTGATGGATCAAGCCCTGATCTTTTGACTGGGTAGGAGTGTTCTGCTTAATTCAGATACTCTGTCCATCACCACCCCCCTTTTTGAATCGTTTTGGCCACCACAAGTGTGGAAGGGTATGCTCAGATGTGAGTCCCTTGCTCACTGCACCATCAGGATTCAAGCAAGCCGGGCCGAAGACGGCTGTAATGCCAGAAACCGGTCCCCGGAAGCTTGTTTCCTTTCCAGTAAAGAATTGGCTTGGTAGTTTGGTCTGCCCTGTTCCCATAATGCACTGGGCCAGGGACAGACTAATTTGCATGTAGCCAGGTTCTGAACTGGGATGGTGCAGTGAGCTAAAAAACGGTGATGGATCAAGCCCTGATCTTTTGACTGGGTAGGAGTGTTCTGCTTAATTCAGATACTCTGTCCATCACCACCCCCCTTTTTGAATCGTTTTGGCCACCACAAGTGTGGAAGGGTATGCTCAGATGTGAGTCCCTTGCTCACTGCACCATCAGGATTCAAGCAAGCCGGGCCGAAGACGGCTGTAATGCCAGAAACCGGTCCCCGGAAGCTTGTTTCCTTTCCAGTAAAGAATTGGCTTGGTAGTTTGGTCTGCCCTGTTCCCATGATGCACTGGGCCAGGGACAGACTAATTTGCATGTAGCCAGGTTCTGAACTGGGATGGTGCAGTGAGCTAAAAAACGGTGATGGATCAAGCCCTGATCTTTTGACTGGGTAGGAGTGTTCTGCTTAATTCAGATACTCTGTCCATCACCACCCCCCTTTTTGAATCGTTTTGGCCACCACAAGTGTGGAAGGGTATGCTCAGATGTGAGTCCCTTGCTCACTGCACCATCAGGATTCAAGCAAGCCGGGCCGAAGACGGCTGTAATGCCAGAAACCGGTCCCCGGAAGCTTGTTTCCTTTCCAGTAAAGAATTGGCTTGGTAGTTTGGTCTGCCCTGTTCCCATGATGCACTGGGCCAGGGACAGACTAATTTGCATGTAGCCAGGTTCTGAACTGGGATGGTGCAGTGAGCTAAAAAACGGTGATGGATCAAGCCCTGATCTTTTGACTGGGTAGGAGTGTTCTGCTTAATTCAGATACTCTGTCCATCACCACCCCCCTTTTTGAATCGTTTTGGCCACCACAAGTGTGGAAGGGTATGCTCAGATGTGAGTCCCTTGCTCACTGCACCATCAGGATTCAAGCAAGCCGGGCCGAAGACGGCTGTAATGCCAGAAACCGGTCCCCGGAAGCTTGTTTCCTTTCCAGTAAAGAATTGGCTTGGTAGTTTGGTCTGCCCTGTTCCCATGATGCACTGGGCCAGGGACAGACTAATTTGCATGTAGCCAGGTTCTGAACTGGGATGGTGCAGTGAGCTAAAAAACGGTGATGGATCAAGCCCTGATCTTTTGACTGGGTAGGAGTGTTCTGCTTAATTCAGATACTCTGTCCATCACCACCCCCTTTTTTGAATCGTTTTGGCCACCACAAGTGTGCAAGGGTATGCTCAGATGTGAGTCCCTTGCTCACTGCGCCATCAGGATTCAAGCAAGCCGGGCCGAAGACGGCTGTAATGCCAGAAACCGGTCCCCGGAAGCTTGTTTCCTTTCCAGTAAAGAATTGGCTTGGTAGTTTGGTCTGCCCTGTTCCCATGATGCACTGGGCCAGGGACAGACTGATTTGCATGTAGCCAGGTTCTGAACTGGGATGGTGCAGTGAGCTAAAAAACGGTGATGGATCAAGCCCTGATCTTTTGACTGGGTAGGAGTGTTCTGCTTAATTCAGATACTCGGTCCATCACCACCCCCCTTTTTGAATCGTTTTGGCCACCACAAGTGTGGAAGGGTATGCTCAGATGTGAGTCCCTTGCTCACTGCACCATCAGGATTCAAGCAAGCCGGGCCGAAGACGGCTGTAATGCCAGAAACCGGTCCCCGGAAGCTTGTTTCCTTTCCAGTAAAGAATTGGCTTGGTAGTTTGGTCTGCCCTGTTCCCATGATGCACTGGGCCAGGGACAGACTAATTTGCATGTAGCCAGGTTCTGAACTGGGATGGTGCAGTGAGCTAAAAAACGGTGATGGATCAAGCCCTGATCTTTTGACTGGGTAGGAGTGTTCTGCTTAATTCAGATACTCTGTCCATCACCACCCCCCTTTTTGAATCGTTTTGGCCACCACAAGTGTGGAAGGGTATGCTCAGATGTGAGTCCCTTGCTCACTGCACCATCAGGATTCAAGCAAGCCGGGCCGAAGACGGCTGTAATGCCAGAAACCGGTCCCCGGAAGCTTGTTTCCTTTCCAGTAAAGAATTGGCTTGGTAGTTTGGTCTGCCCTGTTCCCATGATGCACTGGGCCAGGGACAGACTAATTTGCATGTAGCCAGGTTCTGAACTGGGATGGTGCAGTGAGCTAAAAAACGGTGATGGATCAAGCCCTGATCTTTTGACTGGGTAGGAGTGTTCTGCTTAATTCAGATACTCTGTCCATCACCACCCCCCTTTTTGAATCGTTTTGGCCACCACAAGTGTGGAAGGGTATGCTCAGATGTGAGTCCCTTGCTCACTGCCCCATCAGGATTCAAGCAAGCCGTCCCGAAGACGGCTGTAATGCCAGAAACCGGTCCCCGGAAGCTTGTTTCCTTTCCAGTAAAGAATTGGCTTGGTAGTTTGGTCTGCCCTGTTCCCATGATGCACTGGGCCAGGGACAGACTAATTTGCATGTAGCCAGGTTCTGAACTGGGATGGTGCAGTGAGCTAAAAAACGGTGATGGATCAAGCCCTGATCTTTTGACTGGGTAGGAGTGTTCTGCTTAATTCAGATACTCTGTCCATCACCACCCCCCTTTTTGAATCGTTTTGGCCACTACAAGTGTGGAAGGGTATGCTCAGATGTGAGTCCCTTGCTCACTGCACCATCAGGATTCAAGCAAGCCGGGCCGAAGACGGCTGTAATGCCAGAAACCGGTCCCCGGAAGCTTGTTTCCTTTCCAGTAAAGAATTGGCTTGGTAGTTTGGTCTGCCCTGTTCCCATGATGCACTGGACCAGGGACAGACTAATTTGCATGTAGCCAGGTTCTGAACTGGGATGGTGCAGTGAGCTAAAAAACGGTGATGGATCAAGCCCTGATCTTTTGACTGGGTAGGAGTGTTCTGCTTAATTCAGATACTCTGTCCATCACCACCCCCCTTTTTGAATCGCCTAAGGCAGAACAGTCACAGTTAGATAACAAGTTCCTCTTACGGCTTTTGCTAGTATCGGTGATCCTTTTTTGGGGGGGGGATGTTAGAGATGTGGCCCGTCCCGTCCCAGGCCGACCCCGGACGGCCACAGACGGCTCGGCCTTTGCCCGGGCTTAGCCCCGGGCGCTCCCGCGACCCTGGGCCGGCGTCCTTTTAGCGCGCCTCTTGGTGCGAGTTGGTCAGCTGGACGCGGCTCCCGCCGCTGGGGTGTCTGGGGGTTGTGGTTTCTCCCCGTCGCCTCCCTCCACACTGCGGCCGCTAAGGCTGGATTCTGCGGTGGCGGGAGGGAGGCAGAGGGTGCTGGTGTTGGCGGCGTTCTGCTGGGCTGTGCAGTGGGGCAGCAGACGGTCAGTAGCCCGCACAAGAATGGAAAGATTTATAATGTGTTCCATTTAGAATTTAATTTATATCGCATTAATTCTATGAAAAAAAACTATTGGGATTGAAGATATGGCAGCCAATGCTCCAACACTTTGAATTGTCATTTGGATAACATTTTTGTTTATTATTTGTAAAAGTACTATAGTATTGTCTTGTTATGGAACTTATGCTTTATTTTTCTTCTTTTTTTTGTCTGCTGTGAACTGAAATAATAAAAAGAAAGAAAAAAAATGTCAAATTAAAACTTTTTTCAAAAGAAGTAAGCCCTTCCAATATATTTCTTGTAATGTTTTTGTGTTCCATGCCCTAGCGATTGCCTCTACTTGATTTTAAGCAGTAATTTAGCTGTCTTTTTTTACAAATCCACATTCCACTGATGAGGTGTTTTTGTCCCTCCTAAATTCCAGGAACAGGTGTATGTTGCATATCTGACTATGAAGGGTCCTGAATATCATCTCGGTTATGTGTTTTTGAACATTCTATGGTGTTAGTAACACACAACTGTCTGACTAATGCATTTTTTATGATAATGATCCCAGGCTTGAAGAACAAGTTACTTATGTTCAGTAACAATGTATCTGGTAGAGACATATGTTCGTTGTTAAGTCCTTATCTTAATTATAGATTTCATACCTTAGAATTTCCACCAGACGTCAGTCTGGATCCAGAGATTTGTCTTCAGCAGTACCCCTGCGCATCGTTAGGTGGCGGTCAGCTCCGTGTCCATAGTTGGCCCCGGGATGACACCGCAGGAACTACATTGACGCCGCCCATGTGCGCTGACGTCAGTTCTTAACAAGACTTTCCACGCCAGAAGTGCAGTCTCCTCGCTAGGAGGTGGAGGCTGGACAGGTTTGGGTGGAGGACACTCCCTTGTTGCTGCGACAGATGATCCTCTCGATGGGGCAGTCTAATCGAAGGATCGATGGCCATGCTCAAAAGGTCGGGGTACCAGATTCTTTGTGCCCAATCCGGAGCTACAAGAACGACTTGAGCCTGGTCGTGCTTGATCTTCTTCAGCCCTCTGAGCAGAAGTGGTACAGGCAGAAAGGCGTACAGGAGGCCGAAGCTTCATTTGAGATGAAAAGCATCACCGAGCGAGCGCCGACTTGGAAACTCCAACGTACAATATTGCTGACATTAGGTGTTCTTTTTGGAGGCGAACATATCTAGCCAAAGCCCTCCCCACCGCTGAGAGACCTTGCGTCCCTCTGGATGGAGACGCCATTCGTGATCGACTAGGCAGCAATAGCTCAGTACCTCTGCCCTGGCTTTCAGGGAGCCCGCCAGGTGTTGAACAACCAGGGTTATGCCCTTATATTTTAGCCGTGTCCAGAAGCAAGGAGCTTCTTGACAAAGGGTCCAGGACCCCACCCACACTGTTTGTTGCAGTACCGCATGGCAGTGGTGTTGTTGGTGAACACCTACACCACTTTCCCTTTGAGAGAGGGAAGGAATGATTGACCAGAGCTCCGAAAGGTTGATATGGAGACCATAGGCCTCTGTTCTCTGCCTCTCCCAGGTGGCAACACCATCCCAAAAGTGATGCATCTGTCACCACCGTACGATCTGGATGGGGAAGGGAGAAGGATCTGCCTCTAACCTAATCTTGCTTCGTAAGCCACCACTGCAGTTGGTGCGCAGTTCCTTCTGAGATCTGTACGTAGTCGGGAAGATTCCCCTGATGCTGCGCCAGTTGGAACTTCAGGGCCCACTGCGGAGTCTGCATTTGCTATCAGGCATGATCCACCAGCAGGAGGCCAGGAGACCCAGCAGCCTCAGAGTCATTCTCACAGAAATCCAGTATCATAGCCGGAATATCTCGGACTCGTTGCTGGGGAGGATAGACCTGAAACTGCACCTTGTCCAGAACCCCCCGATGTTGGGAGCGCCTGAGGAGTCAGATGTGACTTTGGTACATTGATAGTGAACCCCAGCGAATGCAGGATGTCCTCCATAGTCTGAAGTTGGGAGAAAACAGTCAGGGGCGAGTCCGCCTTCAACAGCCAGTGGTCAAAATAGGGGAAGACTGGAACCCCTGATCTGCACAGATGAGCTGCCACCACCACCATCAACTTCGTAAACACCAGAGAGGTACTGGTAAGGCCAAAAGGGAGCACAGTGAACTGAAAATGCTTGTGGTCCACCCTGAACTGAACCGCAGGTAATGTCTGTGGGCTGGCAGGATGGGTATATGAAAGTAAGCATTCTGCAAGCCCAATGCTGCCATCTAGTCTCCTGGGTCGAGTGCAGAGAGAACGTGGGCTAGGGTGAGCATTTTAAACTTCTCCTTCCGGAGGAAGAAGTTGAGGGCCCAGAGGTCTAGGATAGGACGCAGGCCTTTTTTCCTTCTTGGGTACCAGCCAGTAACAGGAATAACAACCATAACCTACTTCTGGCACAGATACCTTCTCTATAGCTCCCTTGGCCAAGAGAGCCGATACTTCCTGGCGGAAAGTTTCAAATGATCCTCCGACATTCAATCGTAAGAAGGTGGCATAGAGGGATGCGCAGTTTCGAAGGGGGAGGGAGTAGTCCCTTCGGACTATTTGCAGAACCCACCTGTCCTTCATGATGGATTGCAAATGGAGTAGGTGGCTACGAATCCCGATTCTAACTGGCTGGTGATGGGCCTGAAACATCGGACTAGAAAGGTTTGGAGGCGTTGGTATGGGGGAAAGGGTCGACTGGCCGTCCTGCTGGCTCCCTGACCCACAAAGACACTGGGTCCCACGGCCACGCAGAGGGTGGACAGCTTGTGTGACTCTGTGGCTATGCTGGACAGGACGTGGTTGGGCGCCCCTTCCGTAGCCACAAAAGGGGACACGAAGCAGACTGAGGTGGACGAGAGGTAGCCGCGAGGCCCAAGGATCTGGCTGTATTTCGAGAATCCTTGAAGCGCTCAAACGTCACCAATAAGGCGAGTGCTATCAAAGGACATGATCATCAAAGAAGACTGGACATCCCCTGAGAAGCCAGAAGTCCTCAACCTGGCGTAGCGTGTAACAGCTACCGATGTGGCAATCGTGATCGGTAGTATCTAGTACACATTTTATGGCGAATTCGCCCACGTCTTTCCCATCTGCAACCACTTGAGAGAAAAAGGCCCGGGCCTCCTCCGGGCACTCAGGCAGCACCCGAGTGACCGTATCCCAGACAGTGTGGGAGAATCGGCCCACAAGGTATGCGGTATTCACCAACTGCAATGCCAAGCTGGAAAAGGACATCTTCTTCTCAAGTTGGTCCAGCTGCTTGTATTCCCTATCTGTGGGAGCAGAAGGAAATGTGCCTTTGATGATGAAGCTTGGACTACCAAGCTCTTAGAGGACGGGTGTTGGGTCAGGAACACTGGGTCACCGGCGGTGGGCAAGTGTTCTATCCACGGAAGCCTCTGTGCTGGGTTTGGACCCAGTGCCCACTAAGACGTCCGTGAGGGCTTCATTGAACAGCAAAAGGGGTTTAGAACAGGAAGTCGCAGGCTGAAGCACATCTGTCATGAAGTTAGTCCTGACTGCCACCGTAGGGAGCTCGAGTCCGAGGACCTCGGCTGCCCTCCTCACCACCACAGCATAGGTGGTAGCCACCATAGGGGAAAAAAGCAAGTCAGTGTTGGGACATGTACAGACCACTGGAATTACCCAAGTCCATTCGCCTGTCCCATTCCTCAAGCATGTCAGTTAAAGGGTCCAGTGGCTCCTCCCAGTCCTCACCTTCTGGTCCAAAAGGAACATCAGGAATAAACACAGGGATGAAAGTCCTTTCCAGCATCGGAACCGACACTGGTCCGGCTCCGTGTCCATTTTGAGTACAAGGATTGGGTCGGCGCCGACCGGGGGCACGGTCAGCGCCGGGAGCGTCGTTGTCGGGATCGGCGTCGGGGAAAGCTGAGTGAGATCGACCAGCATAGATCCGGATCCAGGCCTGCATCCACAGGGATCCTTCAGAGCCAGGGCCACAGCTACTGGCGTCAAAGTCCCAGGGACCCGAAGACGCGTCGGCGGAGCCGGGCTGCCCAAGCATGAGGTACAGGGCCTCATAAAATTTCTGAATTTGGCCAGGAGACACTCAGGCTCCCGGAAAGGTAGGGAGGCGCGGAGCCGTCTCAGAAGGAGGCTTCGAGTGACGACGCTCTGTTTCACACGTCGCGATGGCTGACCGATGAGGAGAAGTCGAAGAACGCTTGTGCTTCTTCAACTTTTTGTGTTTTCTTCACTTACCCGAAGACCTTCCCAACGATAACAAGTGCGAGGAGTGCGAGCTTCGCAACAGTTCTCGAAAGGTTACCCTTGGACGAGAACAGGAGTGACGCGGAGTTGAGAGCTGGGCCTCCAGCAGCTTTCGGTACCACTCCCGCCAAGGATTCGGGTTCATGGCCCGGTACTTGGATTCATGGCCCGGTACTCTGAGAACGACTTCAGGTTGTGGTCGCGCTTCACACACCAAAGGCACATGAGAAGCGAATCCGTCATGGACCTTGCCCGATGACAGGAACCCTCAACGCACCGGGAGTTTGAGAACTCGGAAAAGAAATCAAAAAAATCAAAAAAGACTAGCCAAATACAGCTAATGGGTAGCCCCTTCCTGATCTGCGCTTAGGCTGGCGCCAAAAAAGAAAGAACTGATGTCGCGTTCATGGGTGACGTCTATGTAGATCCTGCAACATCATCCCAGCGTCCACGATCACGGAGCAGACGGACGCCACCTAATGACGCGTAGGCGTACAGCTGAAGAAATATCTCTGGATCCAGACTGAAGCCTGGGGGAAATTCTAAAGTAAGGAATGTACAACTAAGGTAAGGAATCTACAATTAACAGTCTCTGTCAGATCTAATTTTACATTTGATAACATCCTTGAAAGGGAGACCTTACGTTTCTTTGCTTAACAAGTTTTAACCTGTTCTAAATTTAAAAATTACTCTTCTATCACTGTTCCTACCTGCACACCACTGACTGCTTCAATTTCGCATTACTCCCCAGTCCACCAAGGGATTTCCCACTTGTTGTGGAGGGAGTTGCGGTGATATTAATTTCCGAGCAGGAGACAGGGGCAGGCGGTGACATTCACTTAGCAGCTCAGCTGCAGATAGTATATTAAGAAATGGCAGACACTTCGCGCAGCGGACGCGCGCTTGAAAGGGAGACCTTACGTTTCTTTGCTTAACCAATTTTAATCGGTTCCACATTTTAAAATTACTCTTCTATCACTGTTCCTAACTGTACGCCTCTGACTGCTTCAATTCCGCATCACTGCCCGGTCCACCGCAGGATTTTCCGCTTGTTGTGGAGGGAGTTGTGGTGACATTAATTTCCGGGCAGGAGGCGGGGGCAGGCGGTGACGGTCACTTAGCAGCTCAGCTGCAGATAGTATATAAAGAAATGCCAGAAGCTTTGCGCAGCAGACGCGCGCTTGAAAGGGAGACCTTACGTTTCTTTGCTTAACTAATTTTAACCTGTTCTAAATGTTTAAATTACTCGTCTATCACTGTTCCTAACTGTACGCCTCCGACTGCTTCAATTCCGCATTACTGCCCGGTCCACCACAGGATTTTCCGCTTGTTGTGGAGGGAGTTGCGGTGACATTATTTTCCGGGCAGGAGGCAGGGGCAGGCGGTGACATTCACTTAGCCACTCAGCTGCAGATAATATATAAAGAAATGCCAGATGCTTCGCGCAACGGGCACCGGGGGCCCGTTCGTGCCCTACCAGGGCCAGGGGCCACGAGCCCTACTCCTTTTTCGAGGGACAAGATGACTTATTCTCTAAAAACATTGCACGAGCTCCGACCAAAGCCACAACAGAATTGTATTACCTTCCTACCGGATAATTCTGATTTAATTTGCTCCTGCTGTGGCTTTAAAGTTACTAGACTACCCAGTAGGGAACATACTTTTGCTTCCACGAATCATAGTACTCAGCTACCCTGCCTCACTAAGAATAAGGATGCTTTTTTAAAGGAATTCACCTTTTTTAATATAAAAATGTAGGTCACTCCCTAAGCATAAGGAGGACATCTATGACCTCCTGTCCAATACACAACCAGATGCTATTTTCCTCAAGGAAACATTGCTTCAAGAGGGCTCTGGCCTTGTTGTGGCGTTCGCTCTACCACCTAACTACACAATAAGGAGAAAGGATTGTGGCAGCAAGGCCAGATGTGGCATTGCACTAATTTTCAATAATGCTTACACTTGTAAATGGGAGGACCTAACCTTTAAGGGATGCGAGGCTAGTTTTTTAAAACTCTCTCTTACACCCCAATTCACTCTCTCTGGGATTTTAATTTACCGTCCATCGGGGCCAGCAGGACGACGGGGCCAGCAGGGCGATGACGTTTCCCGAACTCATAGCCCCCTTTCTGCTTGATGCAGCACTTTTCAGCATCTTGGGAGGTTTAAACATTCCAACGACCACTCTTTTACTACGAGCACTGCCCTAATGGCTGATTTGGCAGCTATGAATGTTTTACTTTGCAATTCGGGTCCTACCCACAGAGCAGGCCACTTGCTAGACCCCATTTTTTCCAATCTATCTAGCATCTCATGCCAGGCAGCCATCCCTATACTATGGTCCAATCATTTTTTGGTCGATGGCTAGACCTGCAGCAAGAGAATCCATCTATTTTACCGGGGTCTAGAAATTGGAAGAACTTAAGAGATTGACGCTTTTAATCAACATCTCACAAATAATATTCCTGCCATCACTTCTATTAAGTTAGCGGACTCGGACACCATCCATACCTGGATCGTATCATCCATCCACTGATGTGTGCCTTCCAATGTCTATTAAAAAAGTGGACATTCATCGTCCTTCTGCCCCCTGGTTCTCAGAAAGGTTGAAAATAGAGAAAAGCAAATATAAAGTATTGAAAAGACGTTGGAGGAAGGATTACACACCTGAATCCAGACACATATACAAACTGGCTAAACGGGACTATCACTCCCTTTGCAAAGCTGCCCGAGCAGAATATGTAAACAACACCATTACATCGGCACATAACAGCCCCAAGGACTTGTTTAAAGTAGTCAAACATCTTTCAGGAGCAGCTTGCCAACCCACCTCCCCCCGTGCTCAATGAAGTTCAATGTGAGGGCATGGCAAAGTGGAGAAAATTTACACAGACCTGAATGTTGTAACAACTAATGAGGGGGACCAAATAAGGAGCTCTCTCCCTACATCAAGCTGCGCTGCACCACTAGCAAATGAGATCACCATGCCTACAAATAAACTAGAAAACTGGCAGCTTTTGGATACCCCCTCCCTCAGACACATCTTAAATAGCCTGAAATTCGGCTCGCCTAGAGATCCTCTCCCCATTCCCATTTTTCAAAAATTCGAACCATCATCACTTAAAATTATTATGGAGCTGCTTAATGCGTCTTTATTAGAAGCAACCGTTCCATCGGCATGGAAGCGTGCCATGGTTTGTACACTCTTGAAAAAAGTTAATGCTGATCCAACTGACTTATCTAA
Organism: Lissotriton helveticus; assembly: GCF_964261635.1. Lineage (NCBI taxonomy): Eukaryota > Metazoa > Chordata > Amphibia > Caudata > Salamandridae > Lissotriton > Lissotriton helveticus. Next base: position 607,283,202 of record NC_136057.1, read on the forward strand.
TTTCCGCCTGATCTCATTACTACAAGCCTTCTCAAAAAAAATTAAAAACCTATAAACCAACAACTGACGCAATTTGTCCACTCCCAAGAAATTTTATATACATCACAATCAGGTTTTAGAGCTGGGTTCCCTACTGAAATCACGCTTTTAGGTGTGACAGAAATTCTGCGTGAACGCCTTGATTTAGGTGAAACTGTGGCACTCATACTGCTTGATCTGAGTGCTGATTTTGACACTGTGTCACATACCGCCCTACTCAAAGCTCTTCAATCTGTGGGCATTGCTGAAAAAGCACTCTAATGGCTCGCCGACTTTCTGACCAACCGGACTTTTCATGTCTTCTCATCGTCGGCATGCTCCAAGTCCCACGATTCCCCTTATGGAGTACAGCAAGGTTCTATCCTCAGTCCATTATTATTTAATATCTATGTCAGACCCCGGGCAACAATAGCGGAAGAGGCTGGGCTATGTATATATTCGTAGCCGGGTCTGGTGGCGCAGTGGACTAATACATCCAATGTAGGGGCCTGTGCTCGACAACATGGTCATAGGTTCTAATCCTGGCGGGTCCACTCAGCCTCTCATCCATCTGAGGTCGATAAAATGAGTACCCTTGAGTTGGGTAACAATATACATCTGTTATACCGCGCCGTGAGACCTTCGGGCGATATGTGCGCTTTACAAATGTACATGTTATGTTATGTATGTTGATAATACCCAGCTAATCTCGCTTGCCACTAATGAGGCATCTAAGGTATCCTCTCTTTAGATAGGACTGCAAAACATAGCCGGTTGGATGCACGCCAACATGTTAAAGCTAAATAGTGGAAAAACAGAAGTCCTAATCCTCGGTAAAAACAAAGATCTTTGGGGCCCACGACATTGGCCCTCTCAAATGGGTGATCTCACCCAGCTGCTACAATTGGTCTGCAACCTAGGCATAATCATTGCCGACCTGCTGTCAATGAGGCAGCAAGCAGTCAGGGTTGCCTCAACCTGCTTCACCGTCCTAAAATGGCTAACAAAAAAATACTCTGGGTGTTGCCTAGTCCCACAAAAAGAACTGATCACGTCAAGGCTGGACTATGGCAACGTCCTGTATTTGGGAGCCAACAAGGAGGTAGTTCGAAAGCTTCAAGTAGTACAGAACTCGGCGGCAAGACTGCTTTGCCAGGTGCCTAGAAAAGTCTCTATATCAGGCTCCTCTCTCTGCTTGCGTAGGTCCGATGGCGCCGGGAAACCTCCGGGTAGCTGTGCGCCTTATAAAATGAAACTAATACTAATAATATTTTCAGTTTGTTTGTTAACAGTCGTTAGATGGTGTAGTCGACAAGATATAAGCAACAGAATCCAAATAATGAAAATCTGTCAGACAAGGCGAAATTCATTCATACCCCTGTGGCACTGACAATAAAAATGTTGTAGTACATTCTCCAGACAAGAGTATGTTTGCCTGCATGTGCATTAATCAATCAAAATAGATATAGGCCCATCTGCCTTAATGACCCCGTCTCCTGCAAAATGAAATACATTATATGTAGAGAAGTATAATTTTCAGTGTGATTTGGTAATTTTCCTGAAGTTTTGTAAGAACCCAGGGCAAAACAGTTAATAGCGGCTCCATCTCTTTAAATTCTCCTGTGGTCAAATGTATACTTTTAACTAATGATCCTCACTTGACAGGATGTTGCATCATGAGGTATCACATTAGCTGAAATGATCCATAACCTTCACGGGATCCGTTTTCCTTTCCACTTCACATAACTTCTTTTAGATAACAAATACCAGATTAAAAAAAACACATTCTGAACAGTATGGGCACAGGCTATATTGTAAGGGGCACAGTTAAGCCAACCATTTATTTCCTTCTTGTATCTAAGAAAATGTTCTTCATTTGACTGTAAGATATCGGCCATCAAAGATTTCTTGTCCATCATCATCCGCTTTCTGAAAAATGCTACATGCTTAACAGAGCTAGCTGACGTGGAGCTAGAATCAGGGGCATTTTCCTCTGCTAGGCAATAGGAAATAGCATCTTCATTCCTGAAGAAATTAGGGGATAGTAGGTGCTTCCTCAGTGAAAAGACGATGCATGAGTGAAAAACAGACAGGTGAAGCAATCAGGCATTTGCTCCCTTTTTTAAATCTTTATAATTATTTGGAGGACATTGATGTTACAAGTTTCTAATCTTGGGCTTTCCTTTTTCATGGTCATGGTAAGCAAGACAAAGCTCAATACCCTCAAACGTGGAAACCTAAGGAGAAAAACATAGAAACCAAAGCAATTTCCACATATAACACAATGTATGAGTTCTAAAATATAGCAATAATAGAGCATCAACAAAGCTCAATGGCGGTATAAAAGGATATGAGGACAGGCACACGGGGATGAATTGCCATCAAGATATTATCAAGTTTAGGACTCACTGGTATGCTGTATCGAATGAAAGATTCTTAAAATACATGCAGATTGATGTTACAGAAAGCTTCAGTAAACAGCTAACGGAACATGGATAAATTAACAATAAGTGTTTGAAAAGGCAAAAAATACATTCTGTAATTTTCAAACTGTTTTAGCACTTACTGATCAGAACCAGCAGCAAGCTTATTATGCTCATGGATTGTTTCATTAACGCAATCTTCCAACATACGCACATGGCTGTCACTGAAAAATAGCAACAATAAAAGATTTTAGGCCACAGTTATGACATATGTACGAATGACTGATGCAGTTCTTTAATGTGTTATGAAAAAGTTTTCTCCATTAAATGGTTTGTGGCAGCTGATATCCCATATTGGAATATGTACTTCTATTTGCAAAATATTTTACTGTGGAGTTTTGTTCTCATCTTTTTAACCTGTTGACTGCAAACCAGATTTCCGTCCGTATTGTGCCCTGAAGTGAGGTTGTTTTAATCATTGGGTCTTTATCACATGAATTCGCTTTGGGAGTAGTCTTTTGTGTAGACGTAGTGTTTGACTATCTGGATTTAGCAAGTTGGTTCAAGTAGTTTCTGGAACAGTTAAACTTCAATTTCACTCCAGTCCGAGTTTGCCAGTAACAGCAGCAATTTGGTAGCTGTGCTTTCTGATAAGTTCTCCCATTTTGGAAAAGCAGTTACTTAATGTAGTCTGTAGAGGGTGCTCCAGAAGTGTGCCTAGGCAAGTCAGTCTGCACCCAGTCCAGTGGCCAACTGTGCATCCAGCTTTCCATACCATTAAGTGATCAATGTATTCTTACTTCCGACTGTGCAACTCTTTTGAACTTCTATTCCTCAACTCACATTTTGAACAATGAGCTCAGAAGAAGTATACAAGTTGAGGCATCTATGTGAAAAAACCTATGGCTTCAATCCCTTACTCTAGACCAGATACTATCATGACTTCTAATCAAGGCACATTCTGCAATAAATAATTGAAGATTTTACTATAAATTACAACTTGGATTTAATGGCCATCAATGAAACATGGTCTACCAACCACTCTACACAGGTTCTTAACTATTATAATTAAATAGGAACATATCAACCTATTAAGAGTGGTGGCGTTTAGGCTTTTTTGGTTAAGATGTCTTTTAAAATAGACAAAATTTCATTTTACCACTGCTCCAGCATTAGAAATGCTTACTAATAAATTAAATAGCCCTGGTGGTGCTCTATGGACACTCATATTGACATTCAGATTTTATTTAGCAATTTGAACATACATTTTGATCTCTCCACTGTGTCTTTGGCTCCTAATTTGTAGACAGATTTGAAAACCAATATTTTGCTTCTTACTCATGTTAAAGGGCAGACCTAGGAAATTGTTTGTTCTATCTCCCAGCAATGTCAACCCTATCAGCTCATATTTGAACCCTGTCAGAGTGTTTTTGTCTCTCCTTCGCTTGTGATTTTAGTAAAGACCATTAAAATCAATCTTTTTTCCCCATGACCAGGTTTAGGAGGTAGAACGCTGTTTATGCTGAAATCCTAGCCTTTAAAAATCTCTAAATGCACTAGGGGCTATGTGCAATTGAATGAATACTTTATTTAACTCTATTGCTGTAATTCCTTTAATCAAGCAAATCAAGCAAAAAGTCTTGTTCACTGTGCAAGTGTTTTTCTCAGGATACTCCTAAAGTGCGAGTCGCTGAACGAAACAGGCATAATAACTACAATCCAGCTGGCAAACCGAGGTGGCAGAAACTCAATCAAACCTCTAAATGAAATCAGGAAGGCCAAGCTAAGGTTTCATTTTAATTATTTTTTCACACCCTCTATCTTTCCTCTGAAAGGTTTACTAAAGAACTGCATGACCTTCCAAAAAAGCAGTCTGTGTGACTTCAACGGACACATGCAACCAAACTGTAGATTTATTTAAGAATAAGATTTCAAACACTCAGGCTTCCTCGCGGGCTGCCTAAATCTCCCTTTCCGCTCCTTTTGAAGTTTGTTAACTCTTAATTATTCCGGTGCCTAAGAAAATGCAAACTTTGCTACATTGGTTAGCTCTAGGAAAGACTGTACGTTGCTGGATTCGCATTGGCCAAGAGCTATAATCAAAGTACCCATAAAGCCCAGCATTGTTCCTGAACCCTTTACATTTGAGTACGTCACTCCTTTGTTCAAACAACCTCTTGTATCTGCCTAATTTAACAAAATCGTCCCACTTCCTAGTTAGCATACTTGGCCAAAATACTAGAGAAGGCAGTCTAAATTTGTGGAGACTAACCGACTTTAATATCCCATCCAGATGGGATTTTGTTCTGGCAACAGTACTGAACAAAACGGTCTTTTCTGCTCTCGACAATCCATAGGTTGAAATAACTAAGCCCCCTTGATACCACTTGATCTCTTACTTGGCACGGAGAGTCCGTCTATCTTACTGACCACATTTACTGACTAGGGTATTAGAGAACTAGCACTATCTCTAGCCCTATCTTGGCTGTCTGATATTTTGCCAAATCTTCCTACTGCCATTCATCTCATCAGCCAGACTCTGTTCCTGTGGTGTTTTCCAAGGTTCTATCTTTTTTTTTATTTAAATAATTTTCATTTCTCTTTTAAATCATATCAGACTGTGGTTTAATCTTCAAACTGCTGGTGATAATTATGCACTATTAAAGTGAGTAAGGGAATGGCCTAAATTGCACAAGGATAATCGATAAAATGCAAACTAGGTGCTCCACCATGATTGTTTGCAAAAAAAGACAGTCAAGCCACCCCATGAGAAGTCCCTTATGATGGGGTTTCCAATAATTCTCTTAGGTGCTATGGTGGGATAGTATAATTTTTTGCAGTAGTTTTAAAGTTAAGGATCAGGCCACCCCATCAAATGGTTATAGGGTGTTAACGGAGGCCTTTAATCTCTTCCCTTCTTAGGACTTTGTTGCCATCTTCGGCTCATTTTAGTGTGGTGTGCCACCAGGCTATAACATTAGAGGAACATCTGCTCTCCACTTCAATGTTATGGTTCACTTGCCTAACAATAGGCCAGGTCAGGACAGCGGGCAGCCAGCTTATTCTTTTTAGTACATTTAGAGAGGCCCAGAGTGCAAACTTCACAGTTTCTGATGTTGGGGGTGCCAGTGATGTCAGTGACTGTGAGCCAGGAGTTTGCTAAGGAAACCCAACTCCACAGCATGTGTTTCAAGTCCACTCCAGAGGTGTTTCATTGAAGGCATAAGACTTTGGTTTCTGGAAACATTTATTGAATTTGTCAGGGGAGAGGTAGGCTCTATGTAGGACATTATGCAGAATATATTCGAAACAGATGTTGCACAAGACTTTGTGTGCATTCGAGAGTACTCTGTTCCATTCCCTGTCATTTAATATCCTTTGTATATCCATTTGCCACTCCTCGCACAGTCCCTCCAGTGAGGTCTTAACTGTCTTGAAACAGATCGCCCAATGGTGTAATGTCAATGGCACTCAAGTGTCTTAGCTTGCTTACAGAGAAGCGGGCCTGATGTTTTGATATCAAAAGAGGGATAAGCAGGTGTATGTGTGTAGTGAAGAGTTAGCTTTTTTAAAACAATTCTTGGCGACATGTAACTGAGAATGCTCATGAAAGAAAAAGGCTGAGCAGTGCTCGGGTCACAGCAGCCCTGCCCTGAGCAAGTGTCTTACAGTAAGGGCCAGAGATCCAACAACTCACCCACAGTAACAGGGCAGCTAGTGCTCAAAGTTGGCTACCCTCCTATTCACCCCTCCACCCAGGTCCCCCTTATCTAGAAGGAGTCACATCTTGGCTAATAACACCACGAGACAACCATTGCACTAAATAAGGTTCAGGAAAAAAAATTCCAGTTCCCAAAAGAATTTCTTCAGAGGGTACAGCAGGTGGTCGTTGAAGTAATAGAGGAGGAGATAAATCTTGCACAGAGTGATAGATTCTAACAGTATATATTCTCCCAGTTGAGTATCCCACGCCCGAGTTGTATCTGAGCCTCCAGGGTGTTTGTTCGGAGGGGACACAAGCAAGATTTCATCCAATTGACGTAGAGCCGCAATGCGCTTCCGAAATCCTACAGAATGTCTGCCATACTATTATGCTACACATAGACATCTTGGATGTAAAGCAGCATGTTCACACTATATGACAGTCATATAGTGTGAATATTGTCAGCAGAAGCAATGCTCCAGTGAACCCCCTTCTTGACACATCTTGATTTGATAGCAAAGGGCCCCATGGCAAGAGCATTAAGAGAGGGCGATAGCGGGCATCCTTAATGCATGCCATTATGGATTGCAAAGGGAGCAGACAGGAGCCTCTCAGAGCAGACCATGGCTGTCGGGTCAGTATACATATGTTTAATTAACTTAGTTATACGCCTGCCAAAGTCGAATTTGGCTAAGACACTAAACAGGTAGTTCCACTCAAGGGAGTCAAATGCTTCCTCCAGATTAAGGGCCAGACAGACTGAGTGAGGCCATTTACCGGAAGCGACGTCCATAAGACTGTAAAGTCTACAGATGTTAAGGGATATGATTCTCCCAAGGACAAACCCATTTTGGTCCATTAGATCTAGAAGAACATGTAATATTTTCCCCAAAATAATTTTGCTGCAGAGTTTTTAGACACATTTAACAATCAATAGTGGCCTATACAAAGAAAGGCCACTATCGTTTTAATACCCAGGCTTGGGTATTAAAACAATTAATATTGCTCTAAGAGAAGGGGGCAACCAGCCCTATGTTAATACAGCTTCATATTATACAGCCAATTTTGGTGATAGTTCCTAAGAGTAAGTTTGGTAAAATTCCAGTGGAAATCTGTCAGTGTCTAGCATTGACTCCTTGTCTAGGCTCCATATGGCATCTATGATTTCATAAAAGTCAGTTATGAGGGCATCCATCTCGTCCCTCAGTTTAGGAGGGACACTGGGTATCGTATTTCAGCCAAGAAATACTTCATCACAGTCAGGGCTGAGGTTATTGGCACAGTATAATGTTTGATAGAAGGAGCGAAATCCTTTGTGTATTTCGTGCTGGGTGTATACAGTGACATCCAGCGCTACTTGGAGTGAGGAGATCAGAGTGTATATTTGTTCTCAATCAATGAGCTACAGCTGTAGTCTTACCAACCTACTGCCCTACGAATTTGTTCTGGAGGCATAAGCCTTGTAATCGAGGCGGTAACGATGCTCAATTAGTGCCGAATGTGAAGTGTGGCTCTAAATGTGTATATCTGCAAGTGGAATCCAGCTTCTAATTTTCTAGCTGGAGCAGTAAGTTCTATGCTGTAACAGCTCCCCTTCTGTAATTTAATGAGCTTTTTCCTAGTCAAGACCATAAATGGGTCGTCCTCAACTGCTAAAAGGAAACCACGTCCGTGAATTAATGGTGAATTATTTTGCTTAGAGCAGCGAAGAATGCAGAGTGCTTTAACAGAGGGTGCTGTAGAAATGCGAGGGTGAACTCTACCCCAGCTGAACTCAATGAAAAATGTGTTGTGGTCAGAAATTGTCCTACCATGGTAGTCTAAGAGGGCTGTGTTGTAATCTACTTGGTTCATTCCTGCCTGTTCTTTCTCCTCCCCCCTTGTCCTTTGGAATGTCGTCTTGCTGTTGAACGAAGATTCCGCAGCGGACTTCAGCCGACTGGAACCTGTTGATTGTGTAGGATATAATAAAGACAACTCATCTTCACTCAGTGTTTTGTCTTTTTAACACTGGCGACAATTAGCTGTGTGGGGGCAGCCACACCACCATTCCCAGCTGTATACTACCTACTGTTTACAGCCGTACTCCAGTAGCTGTGATTACTACGCTAAGGTTCTACACATTTTTACTTCATTGACAACTCCAAGGTACTGTACTTTCTATAATGTATTACTGGAACTCGGTCCAACTCACCTGCGTGTAGTGTTGCGGTACATTTTCCTTCCAAGTGTCTGTGCTGCACCTATACCTTCACTTTCGTCTTCTGTGGAGGTTGGTGCGCATTGATCGCTGGATGTGATCGCCTGCTGTGTTTCCATATTTTATCGAAAAACCTGTGGTCTGGGTTGTTCTGACTTCTATCCAATTGCTAAGCCTGCCGTCTGTACACGCCTGACTATATGCGTTGGCCCATGCATGTTCACACCGACTGACTGGGAGTGCAGGTGCCTATTTCTGTGCTGAACAGGGGGCGTGCAAAGCCAGGTATTTTTGTGTCGCCTGACTGGAAGCACTGAGCCACACATTTCAGTGATGCAGGCTGAGGGCGGGTGCTAAGGAGGGTTGACCTCTTCCCCGGCTCCACTACGCTGACAGGAATAGGACACTTTACTAAGCACACATTTCATTACCCCGCGTTTTTACTCCGCAAAAACCTTTACAACGTAGGTCTTTACAACGCAATCCATTACAACGCATTGTCCATTACAACGCAATTTACTATTCTAACTCCACTGGGCCATGTAATGGGGTATGCGTTGTAATGGTTTGCTGTGTAAACAACCATTGTTAATGGAAGGACTAATTGAAACCACTTTGGAGCTAGCCAGTACGGTCACTAACTTCATAGTGTTAGGAGACCTGAATCTCCATTTTAATAATCCTTTAGATACCACTGCAATGGAATTTACTAAAGATTTAGCCGCCTGTGATTTAAACTTAATAGTTCTACATCCTACTCATTCCAAAGGGAATCTTTTAGACCCCATATTCTCAAACATTGTAGAACTGACCTCAGCTGAACCATACTCGATTCCCTGGTCAGACCATATGGTAATCCCTTTTACATGGAAGATAAGCAGACCCAGCTCTATTAAACCTTCTTATAAAGCTTTAGGTAGGCGCTGGACGAAACTAGAACTGAATGATTGGCTAGAAACGCTGAAGCAGAGCGAGCCTCTGGCCAACCAGAACATCGATAGGGCAAATAAAGATTTCAACCAATGGATTGAACAATCACTGGATAGTGTGCTCCCAAAAAAATGTATTAGAAATAAAAAAGGCCCCATTAAACAACCCTGGTTTAATTCAGACCTAAGGTCCCTTAAACAGGAATGTAAACAGGAGGAGAGGCAGTGGAGAAAACATTTCGATGAGGAGAAGAAAAATAAATACAGATCTACTATAAAGAACTATAAATCTGCCCTTAATATAGCAAAATCCACCTTTTATGCAGAAAAAATTGAGAATTATGCTAATGCCCCTAGAGAAGTGTTTAAAATTATTGAAACTCTGTCAAAAGCCCCGGACCGGCCATCATCAGCACTATCCCCCGAGGAATCTGGTGTTCGTTGCAATAAACTAGCAAGCTTTTTTGCCACCAAAAATCCAAAATATCCTTCTCTCTCTTCCCCCCCTATCTATGGCTGAACTAACCCCCTCTCTGGTAGGTGATATTGATTTTACTCCGCCTCACCTCTCATCTTTCTCTACGCTTAGTGCAGAACTTTTACCCCCTCTTTTTAACTCCATAAAGAGCGGTTCCCCGCTCGATCCTGCCCCTATGACCATTTTAAACCTGGCTCTGCCTCACGTCAGTAAGCATATTATCAACTTAGTTAACACCTCGCTGGAGTCAGGCATAGTACCGCAAAATTGGAAGCTGGCCATGGTCAGGGCCTTGCTGAAAAAACCAAATCTCGACCCTGACGAGTTTTCTAACTACGGCCCCATTTCTCTTCTCCCCGGCATCAGTAAGCTTACCGAAAAATGGGTGAATAAACAGCTGGCATTTTATTTGGAGACCCATGATTTGCTACACCCTACTCAAACAGGATTCCGGAGAGGACAGGGAACCGAGACAGCACTGTTGAGGGTGGTCGAGGACTCCAGGAGTATTTTAGATGCAGGTGGCAGCGCGGCCATTATCCTCCTGGACCTCAGCGCCGCCTTCGACACGGTTAACCACCGTGTCCTTCTATCCCGCCTTGAAAGGATTGGAATCACGGGCAAGGCCCTTATGTGGCTCGAGTCTTTTCTTAGCGACAGGGTTTTCAAGGTTTTCTCAGAGAACAGCTGATCCCTTCCAGTGCCATTACAGTGTGGGGTACCACAAGGTTCTTCCCTTAGCCCCACACTGTTTAATGTGTACATGGCGCCTCTGGCAGAGGTAGTGGCCCCCTTTGGAATCCAGTTAGTAAGTTATGCTGATGACACTCAGCTAGTTGTCTCCTTAAATCAGGTGGAACCCCTTCCGACCAATCTTCGCAGCTGCCTGGAGGCGGTTGCGAAGTGGATGGATGCGTCCCATCTGAAGTTGAATGGGGGGAAAACTGAGCTGATGCTACTAGGAAAAAAAGCCACATTTGATAATTCCACACTGTGGCCCTCCTGCATGGGGCTTGGGCCCATTCCAAAGTCTGAGATAAAAAGCCTCGGCTTCTGGCTGGATACGGAGTTGTCTTTTAAAACCCAGGCAAGAAAGACAGTGGCCATCTGCTTTGGCCTGTTGAAGATAATTCGTAAAATCCTCCCTCAGCTACCCGAAGCAGCCAAGAAAACCATAGTCCAGTCCCTTATTCTATCTAGGCTGGACTATGGAAATGCGCTCTACCTAGGAGCCCCCGCCTCGGTCACTCGGCAACTCCAGACTGCCCAGAACTCCGCAGCAAGGTTACTTACGGGTACCAGCCACCGTATATCAGCCGCACCCTCGCTGAGTACCTTGCATTGGCTTCCAATAAAGGAGCGATTTCACTTCAAAACCCTCTGTCTGGTCCATAAAACTCTTTATGGGAAGGGCCCTCCCATCCTAAATGACATGATCAGACCATATAAATCATCCAGGAATCTTCGCTCAAACCAACAAAACCTTCTAATAACTCCCAGGATCAATAGGGCACGCACGGGGGGCCGCCTCTTCTCGCAAAATGCGGCTAAGTTATGGAATGCTCTCCCTCCACCTCTCCGTCAAGAGCCTAACTTGCTTGCATTTCGCAAAAAGCTAAAAACAGTACTGTTCCCCTAGATCTAGATGGGTTAGGCTTCTGCATCTTCTGATATCTATCTTCTTCTGGTTAGTACTAAGCGCTGGGATGCTTCCGAGTAGCCATGCGCTATAGAAGAACCTTTACAATTACAATTACAATTACAATAAAGCCCTGCGTTGTAAAAGTTTTTGCAGAGTAAAAAGTGCGGGGAGTGAGATGCGTTGTAACACATGCAGAGTAAAGGATGTTTCCCCGCTGACAGGCACAGTAGGCCTGTCAATTCTCCTAGGCTCAGAAGGTGCTGGAGGCTGTGTCCGCATTCTCCGCCTAGTTTCGCTGACGGGCACGACAGTTTCGTCATTTGTTGGAACCGCCCGTTTCGCTGACGGGCACAGCTGTTTGTCATATACTACACTGTCATATCGCAGATGAGCACGGCAAGGTTGTCTTGGAGCAAGGCACTGACTCTTTGTCAGTGAAACTGCTCTCCCACCCTCGCAGCTCCACCATTAAGTGAGGCCTCCCCAGGCCACTGCACTCTCTAGTGTGAGTGTTCGAGGCCCTCCTCCACCCTCAGGTTCACCTGTGCCTCATCCCTGGTGGTCCAGTGGGCCTCTGTCTGACGCTTTCCGTTTAGTTTTTCCACTCGTTTTAACTCATTTTTCACTGTCTTTCCTATATCTATATTTTTGCTTTTTTCTGCTATCTGCACTTTCCTGTGCTCTGCTGGTCTTCTCTTTTTCCACTTTTTCCTACTCTCCTCCTTTCCCGCCTGTTTTTCCCCCACCTCGGCTGCCACCTGGCCCCTCCCCCCAGCACGACCAGCGCAACCAATCCAGCTCCCCTCCCCACTTCCGCCTCCCAGCTGTCCAGCCCTGCCCGACCCCTACTTAATGGTGGCCGCGAAGCTGGCGTGCCAAAGGCAAGCCCATCTGCGCCCGTCCGCGACCCAACCGCGATCAGGGCCAGGAACCCTGGACCTCCACCCCGCCAACGTTACGACCCAGCAGCACTTCACGCACTCAACCCAGACCGCAACAACAACTGCAAGCTAGCATCACCAGCCGATACCCACGGACCCTTCAGCTGTATCGCTGCAGGCACACCTGCAGCACCGCCAAGAACACGGATCCAGTACAACCCACCCACAAGAACACGACCAAACAGAAGACCCGGCAATGCATCCTCCTCAAAGTCCGATCCCTCCACAAACACACCACCGAAACCTGGGACCTCCTCGACAGCACCACCCAGGACGTAGAATTTTTCACAGAAACCTGGACCAACACCACCTCGGGACCGGACATCCCCATTCCCCAGGGATACAAAATCTTCAAGAAGGACAGACCCACCCGTCCAGGAGGAGGAATCGCCATCATCCACAAATCTACCCTCCGCCTGAGCACATTCCCAGACGAGCACACAGACCTGATGGAACACCTTCACTTTAAGATACTGGCTAGCCCCACCGCCACCCTCCGAGGAACCCTCATTTACCGACCCCCTGGACCCGCCGGACCCTTCACCAACTCCACCACCTACATCATCTCCCCGCAGGCCATCGCATCCACCAACTACACCCTACTGGGAGATCTCAACTTCCACATCGACAACCAACCGGACCCCAACACCGCATTCCTCCTGGACAACCTCCACAACATTGAACTGAGAAAAACCTGAAGTGGGAAAATGGACAAACATTGAGAATGGACAAAGTGATAGCATGCAAGTATCCCCATTTATTTCTAAGTGAATGGGAAGGTTTTTCCTCGTAGGTCGCCGAGGAACAGTGTTCAACCTGCATGGCATAAAGACTATAGTGTTGGTTAACTCCTGGTCATTTGTATAACTGTTTTCTCTTCCTGCATATTCAACGTCACTATTTGGAAGTTCTCTTGCTGTTTAACTAATATTCCACAGCTGACTTCAGCTGAATGGAACCTGTTGGTGGTGTAGGATATAATAAAGACACCTCATCTTCACTCAGCATTTTGACTTTTTAACAGGCAACTTGAGCATAGAGTGATTCAGAGCATACAATTTGATCTAAGCGAACATGTAAGTCATGTAGGGACGAGTAAAATGAGTACATTTAATTTTTTTTAATGGTTCTCTATCTGAACATCTTTGTATTATGTTGGCTGGACTAGTGTAATTCAGTCCATCTCTGCTTACTTGCATACCAGATTTGCAGTTTGCACTAGACCTTCGAACCAGAGACCACATTTACTCTGTTCTTGTTTCTTTGGATTGGATACCTATAAAACTGTTCTTTCTTCTAAAATTAGTTTTTGTTGGTTCAATCCTGATTGTCAGCTGAGGTCACAGATGAAAAATGTGTCAGTTATTCCCAAGTTTCATCGAAAGACAGTTGGTGGTAGGGACTATTCTAATGCAGCTGCTTCAAACTGGGAAGCCCTTCCTTCTTGGTCAAGCAATTATAGTACCTGAAGACCTGATTGTTTCCTACAATTCGGTGATGTCTTCTTCACAAATCTCTGCTCCCACATTTTGCAATTTTGAAGAAGTACCTTGAAAGTTTATTCCAGCACCAAGATACCAAGTTTTGGGTGAACATTGCCCTTTATAAAGCCCAAAAAACATAAATAAAATTTCTTTTTACAATAAAGGTTTTCCTTATTGATAGTGATTGTAACAATTGGTATTACCACCAACCAACATAAACTATGTTCACCTGTATTATTAAGGGTGGGGAAATCAGGGTTTTTTGAGAGGATGACAATCACAATGTAATTTTTTATTTAACTTAGCGCAGAGAATAGCTAGCTGTACTTTTGCAATAGCTCTATTTACATCTCAGAACAAATGTGCGACTAATTTTGAGATAGTGCACCTTTCGATGCCATTATCCGACAAATATTCCCAAAGCAAGCTATTGGGCCTTGTCACAACTTTTCATAATTTGCCTCAAAATGTTGATGAAATTAAACTGAATCTTTCTAAAAATGCATACGCTATCAACACGGTCCTCGATTTAGTGGACTCTATAACTAAACTCTTGAATATAAATTGGTCCATAATTTGGTGAGAACCCAGGTGGATCAAAAGATCCTGAAAGGCAGGATCAAAGATCAATGTAACTTTTGGTGTATCCCAACTACTCAATTTCTACTAGCAGGTTCATATAAATAGTTTATCACAGAGCTACTCAAGGCCAACACAGAGAAGAAACCAGATTGCTTATCGACAGTCACATGATTATAGGTCTGCAACTAGTTCTTTTTTCCTTATGTTTACTGGTAGATGTGGTTTCATTTTTTCCCGTGAAGTTGCAACCAGAAGTTTAGGTAGGACACTGCATAATCCTAAACCCTGTACCTCTAATAGAATTATAATTGTAAATCAGGACAATGCACTTTCTCAATAGGGTAGAGGAATAGTGGGGAAAAATCTATATAACACAATTTAGGAAGTATGACGGAGCTACGCATGCCATTACCACGCATTGCCTTTACCACGCATCTGCAAAAAGAACAATTGATGGACAGAATACAGAACAATGTAATACAATCCCCCCAGTACAGAGATCTGGGCTTAAATCAATTGCTCACTATGCCATTCCAGTTTGGACCCAGCCATATGCCAATCAGTCTTGACCCTGCGTCCAATGGGAACAGTCCAGCCAGGTCAGGTCCTCCCTGGACTGGAAACAAGTATCTTAGGACCGGTTTTCGGCTTTCAGCCCTCATCAGCTAGGAGAGCTTGACTCCAGTGGCACGGGACCCACGTCTGGGCATACCCGTCCCACTCAGGGTGACAAATGCTAAAAGAACAATTGATGGACAGACTGCAAAACAATGTCATACATTCACCCCAGTACAGAGATCTGGGCCTCATCTCACTGTGTTTGCTTTGTTCGCCCTAAGTTGGCAGGGTATGCCCAGATGTGGGTCCCTTGCTCACTTTGCCACTGGATTCAAGCTAGCCTGGCTGATGAAGGTGGTACCCAGAAACCGGTCCCAGGATGCTTGTTTCTGGTTCAGGGAAGACCTGGCTTAGCAGTTCGGGCTGGTCAATTCCCATGAGGCACAGGGTCAAGACTGATTTGCATATAGCTGGGTCTGAACTGAGGTGGCGATGTGGGCTAAAGAATGACGATGGATTCAACCCAG
The DNA here is from genome assembly GCF_964261635.1 of Lissotriton helveticus. Lineage (NCBI taxonomy): Eukaryota > Metazoa > Chordata > Amphibia > Caudata > Salamandridae > Lissotriton > Lissotriton helveticus. Next base: position 607,298,687 of record NC_136057.1, read on the forward strand.
ATATGTGACTGGGGGTGAGTCTCTGAAAAGTTTCATAGCTCCGTCCATCATCACCTTGTGTTTGCATTACCATTCATATGCCTAAGCCTTTACCATACATACATTTACAACAAAAATTTAAGTATATTGCAGGTAAGTGAAAACCTATATATTACCCACTGGCGGTCGCCAGTAGGTAGGTATAGTTAAGACAATGTTTCCATAGGAAAAGAGTTTTTGACTTGCCTATATTTTTGTGCCTGTTTGACGAATCTTCACAAAATGTTACCAAAAAAGTGTCATCGAGTCTTGTTGTGTACGGAAAGTTTTGGGGTGTTCCATCAAGCGGGAGCGGAGGAAAGTGTGTTTCTCATGTTAATTCCCAATTGGAGCTTTGAACACGACTGCAGCCGAACTGCTGGACGGAAGTACACCGAACTTTGCAGAAAGGTAGATTTTGATTTGCAGATCGAGCTTTCAGTTATCCACTGTAGATCCGTTCAGTAGTTGTTATGAAATTTAAGGAAATCCAAATGTGTTTATCTGTGATCATGGCTAATTCACGAATAATAACGAGCTTGTGCAGGAAAATGCAGAGCTCTGATTGGCTGCCAACACTTTACCCAAGAAGTGGTCACAGCCATTTTGGGCCTTGGCTTCAGTCGAGTTCCGCTAAAAGATGGGAATAAAAGAAAAGGTTGCAGGGTAGGAATACTGTGAACCCCATGCCTTGGTCATCGGGTATATACTGCTGAAGGGGAAAAAAAGCATATTGTTAAAAAACAAAGTGCAAATATTTGTGGGAAAATCTCCCCAAAAAGCCAAGTGCAGGCTCCTGCAGTTGTTTTCAATAGCCAGGTCCCGGGGGCATTCCTTTCTATAAATAAATAAAAAGAGGGGTTGCCGGGGGCCCACCTTCTTAGGCTCTTGGAGCCCCAGGGACCACCACTTCCCTGGGGCATTATATATAAAAAAAAAGTAGGGGTGAGCACGGCCCCCCTCCTGAGGCTTTATAAGTGTAACGGGGAGTGGTGGAAACCAGGAACTGACCCCGTGATGCCTACTTCCTTGCAGACGGACCCCTGGGAACCAGAACAGGACGAACTTGAGGAGGAGGAACACGGCGCCTTTAATTGGGCGTTCACTGAGGAGGAGAGCCCTCCTTCCGTAAACGTCAGCAACACCGGATTGGATAAACCCCAGGAAGTGGTGTTCGTGGCGTGTGACATCACCCCGAGAGAGAAGGCGAGGAGCGGCGTTGGAGAGCAGGTTGGGGAGTGCAGTGAAGGAATCCGAAGGTATCCCGAAGAACGTCCAGGAGGAAGCGGAGAAGAGCCGCACGGAGAGCCAGGAGGCCAACGACCCCGTGAGCCGCCGTGCCACGCTCCCGGGGGAGGAGTGTGGCTTTCCCAGGTACGGCGGCGTATGGCGGCTTGGGTGGGAAGCAAGCGTGTGTGAATAGTGTACATAGCCCCTGTTCGTCTTCCTCGTTTGTCCCTTCCTCCCGTTTCCCATCTCGCCTTACCTCACTGTCAGTGGTCCCGACTCACCACACCGACGTCTGCCAGACGCACATTGCCACCGGTGACCCCCTCACTACACCCGGGCCCCGAGGTGCATTTACTCTGTCGACGTTTGAACTAACGGCTCCCTCTCTGTTGGTCTTCTCTTTGCATGGGAATCCGGAGCCTGGGAAGTCGCGTTAGACCAGACCTGAAGAGCAGACCTACTCCCAGAAACCCAAGCAGGAAACAGACTAACAGCCAAAACGGATTCAAGCCAGTTTGCCAAGGAAAGACTGACGTTCAGAACCAGGAGGACTCTGATGTTAAAGTCCAAACGTGTAATTCCAATAAAACCAGCTTTACCTCAACAACCTGGCGTGTCTCTCATCCCTGATTCACAAGCCAGGTCCACAATAAGCCCCGGGGATCACCGCCTCTTCGGGGCTAAACAAACATTTATGAGGGGCTGAGCGGACCCCCAAGCCCTGGTGACCAGCACCTCCCCAGGGCTAAACAAACATTGATAAGTTGGCCCCGCCAGATCCCCTTCCCCGGAAGGCTTAGGGACCACCACCTGCCAGGGGTTAAACAAACAAACCATGATTGGGCAGAGCAAACCCCCAGATCCCCAGGGACCACCACCTCCCCATGGTGGGCAGTGAACAAGAAAGGGGGGGGTCTGCTTTGCCCCCCTCCTGGAGCCATACATAGCAATGGGGACCGCTAACCCCCAGGGCCAGCTCCTGCTTTGTCCCGGGGTGCCCACCCCAGGACATAGCTGTTTGCTTTTGCTTGACGGGAGCTTTGACAGCTCCCACTAAGCAAAAGCAAACACTCTGGCTCCAGCGGGTGAGAGCAGTGAAAGTGTTCCCCCCTCACCCCACTGGAGGCAGAGGTTTCATCTCTTTTCCTGTCCCTAACATGCGGGCAAGGAATGAGATTAAACTATTGCTCCTTCATGGAGGGAACTGCCTAGTAGCTCCCTCCATGCATCAGCTATGCCGGTTATCGCAAGAGGCAGGTAGCCGACTGGGACTGCTGGGGCCTGGAGGCTGCGCCTGCGTAATTCCTGAGCTGCAAACTGGGTGCCCAGGACCCATGGGGCATGGCCTGGTCCCGGGGGATGGTGTCCCCGGAGCCGGAATGCCAGGGAGTGGGGGGCTGCGCAGGTCCCCTACCACATTAAAAAATCTATAATTTTAGGGTTGGGCCCCGAAATCGGCCCAGGGAGGGAGCTGTGCAGCCCCCTCCCCTATTTGTTTGAGGCCAGGCCCCAGATGATGGGCCTCCGGGATTGAAATCAGCCCGGGGTGGTGGGTGGTGCGGCCCCCCTCCCCCACTGTATTGAGGCTGGGCCCCGGGGGATGCATCCACACACAGACCCACTGAGAGACTCCAACACACACCCACACACCCACTCACACTTTGGTAAAAAAATAAAATATATATATATCGGTTTCACTTACCTGCAATATACTTACAATTCTGTTGTAAAGGCATATGCGTGGTAAAGAATTGCGTAGTATCAGAAATGCGTGGTGAAGGCACTGCATGGTATGAATGACTGCATGGTAAAGGTTGTTTCCCTGCAATTTATAGCCTATGTGTGGAAGTGAAGGTGTCTAAATTTAGAGTTATGGACAGACAAAAATCCATCCTACGTATTGGATACCTACATTTCTTCCTTCACTATTATAGTAATGTCAATCATTTTCATTTTCTTTATGTCAACATTTCTACAACATGCACATACGATAAGAACAAACAAAACAATTGTGGGGATCAATACATTGGACACAAAATGATTCATGACATAAATCAGTAAGTACAAATGGTGGCAAGTAAAAATAAAGCACCTTTTAGCATTTGTGAGACAGATTATACGTCCTCTATTCCCAACACGGTCAGCATTTTCCATTAGCATAGTACGTGCTTCATGCTGGTAGTCTGTAATTTTGCAAAGAGACTCGACAGCTGCCACAAGGCCATGCAGTATACTGCAGCATTCTGGATCAGCACGTGGATTGGGAGGTCCAACAGCAGCTAAGGCAGCCATTAACTACAGGATGGAGCAAATCAATGTTAAACAATCAAAAAGGAAAACTATTGTGTTCAAAGGTTAATGTCTCAACACAATATGCACATAGAGGATAGCATAACTACAATGTAAGTCAATATAAAGTACTCAATGTTATTATATATGTTCCTGTCTTAACAATCAAGTAGTTATAGTGTCAATAAAATGAAGAATGCAACATAACTTGCTTCATAACGTGTTCTTTATTCAGACTTCCAGCCTGGTTCTCATCTTCACCCTATACTATTTGATCTATTCTGTACAGTAAGTGCAACTTCAGATATTTCCAAAGTTATGATTCCCACTAAGCTGTAAAATACAGTTGACTGATGAAATGTTCATAAAGGAGATTCATTCTAAACTTCAGAAGCTGCAACAACAGTTATCCCAAAGTTGCAGACAGAGATCCACATCAAACAACCCCCTGCTCTAGCTGACCAACGTAAGCATCAAACTTCAAAAGCTGAGGAGGGACTCACCAAGGCAAATGGAGAGAAATTAGAAGAACTGAACTGTTTTTCTTAGTGACAATGTATGCCCATATATTTCAATGTCAAAATAAGGTAAGAGATCCAAAAGGGGGACAATCTTTGGTCCTTAAAAGAAGGGGGGGTGAGTTTGCATTGAAAAACACACACCTTTTGTAAACCATCTGGAAAATCTAGTTAAGCAGCAGACACTGTGGTTAAAAAAAAAATACTTTGCTCACAAGAAAAATCGAAACGTCACTGAAACCGGACTTTCTAAGACGTTTCTCCATCAAGTAATTCATCCTCAAAGAACAAACAGACTTGGAGTGCAGATTCGCTTCAAAGAAAAGCAGGGGATGCTGACAAAGCACCAAAAATTAACTTTCCTGGGACATCAGTAGCAATGGCAAAAGCAAAATGAAAGAAGAGAGGCAAACTAAATAATGGCCCCAGCACACATGCTGGGAACCAGAAAAGTATTCCACTATGATGTTCTGAACTGCACAGAAGTGTATATTTCTGTAACCTTCAAGAACAGTAAACAATGTAAACTGTCTTCTCAGAAGAAATAGTTGCAACTCAACGATACCCAATACTGTCTTATCCCAGGTCCTAAACTATGAACAAATACTTTACAGAGATTGTAGCGTGCCATTTGCTACCAAGCATACAATCTCAATGAAGAACTCTGTCTAGATGTTCCGAACTTTCACACAAAAACGGTGCACTCAATTACTTCAGTCAGCAGATCACAAGGATGAGGATATTTCCATCAATACACAAACAAAGAATAAAAATGTGTCTGAGCAAAAAAGGATCAACTCAAGAGCATTTAAAATCACCAATAAAATACAGAACCCAATTTTTAAAAATGTTTTAAAAGTGTATCACAAGTCTACAACTTCTCATAGGTGTATTCCTACATATATCCGAGGTTTCATCATAAATCTGGAAACTCGCACCAGTGGAAGTGTTCAAAACATAATCCTAGAAAATTCCTCCACAGGTAAAAAGTATTTCTCCATAGAGAAACTCATTATACCATAGCTACACAAATTGTAGAGCTTTTCGCCTTCCTCTTCTGACAGTGGAAAGTCATTTGGTCCTGTACTAAACAGGAATAAATCTCCGACTATATCCATATTTGGGACGGGAATCGGACAACAGATTGAAAATACTTACGCCTCAAGTGGTACTTACTCAGGAACAACACCCATTTTTGGGATAATGATGAGATTGCAAGGCCACCATTTGTGAATATGCGGCGGTCTTGAAGCACGTCATTTTATGTGCTGGTTAGCCTGACATGTGTAAATACTTTGTGAATATAGTCCAATCTTTTGAATATGTTAACAGCTCACCTACAGGCAGTTCTTTATACAGCGTGCTGCTTTAATAGAAAATATTAGCTATTTTCCAGACAAATTATATAAAAAACTAACCAGCATACAACAGGAATGTCTTTTCAAAAACAACCCAGATGGAGGAGACTGACCTCTGCATAAAAATGTTTAGAACGAGGCTGTGGGGAGAAAGCCAGCAGATGGGAGATGAAGCAGACAACACACAGAAAAGGGTTCACAGGATAACAGATTACATGTTCTGTCTGAACAATCCACACAAATAGATGGTGTTGCCTTTTATTAACTAGTGGCCAGTTTCCAAAGTCTCGTTTCTATTGGTACTGGACAGTGCAACAGTTCCTTGCTTCACTTTCACTACTCAAGAGAATCACAAGGGTATTTTACTACAGCCCCTCTCCGAGGAACATTCTAATCAAGGGAATCAAAAGGACATTCAGGAAAAAGGCCCTCTCCTTGAAGGTTCCCTTAACGGTATCAACCCATCTTTCAAGACTTTTCTACACAAGGGAATCAGAGCGATACCACTACTGACAATCCATTACATTGATGTACATTTAAACAGAAGTTGCCACATTTATGCATACTACTACATCAAATAAGACAATTATGAATGTAAGAGATCGGGCATGGATGCAGTAAGATTACAGCCAAAGTTACGGTATGGATCATGAATATGTTAAGAGTTATACTTAGGTTGAGGTTTATGAGAATGTTAAGGGTTAGGATAATGTAGATACATATTTCTATACAGTGGTACCTTGATGTAGTGGTATTCTATTTAGTAAAATAAACCCACCTGGAGTTTCTCCAAACAGCAATCACAAGTGAAAAAGTCCAGTCATAGAAACTCTCTGCTGAAGGAAGTAACAAAGCTATGGAAGATGTAATACTTCACCTGCAATCCCCAAGTATAGGAACCACAGGGGTTATTGTTCAATATGTAATACGGGGACACAGAGGGTGACAAGCATCTTCATTCCCCAATGTACAACAATAAGCCAGGTGGTTTAAGAAGGTTATCAAAGGACAAACTTCCATAGCTCTGTCAAACTTGGAGGATAAATTATCAAAACTCTCTGCTTGGCCTTTCTCACTTCTGTGACAACACCGTTAGAAACTGGTGAGGTCATCACTCTTTGAAGAATAAGAAAACTAGCCTGCACAAATGCATACCCAATACCTCTACAGATTTCAAGCATATGGACAATAGTATTTTTGCATGGATCCATTAAAAACAACGTTGCTTTGTATAACTTTAAGCATTTGATCCCACCATTGTACCACTTGAGGACACTTTTGGCATCAGGCATCTTAGAAGACACTCCAGTCATAACTGTAGTATGTACAGTAGATGCTGTATGCTAGTCTTAGAACTCTATGCATTAGCACATATTCAAAGCTATTTTTACAAAATGACAGATTTTTGCAAACATTGAAATTCATTCTAATACTGTGATGTTAATCATACCTCTTGTAAACTCTGCTCCTCTTGAACCCAGGAATTCAAAATATGAGAGCCAGAATCACTGACAATGAAATTCACCTAAAATGTTACACATGAAATTGTCAGTTAGGAAGACCGAAACAAGTTGAAATATAACTACAAACTTCAAAGGTCCTTACATTGTATTTACTGACACTTTAAACATATCTGGATTTGTTTTTCTCAAACTACACTTCATTCCGTACATATGTGGGGATGTGTGCTCTCATACTTTGAAGAAATCAGGTCAATAATACAATGTATTCTGCATGGTGTCTCAGCCACAGCAGCTCTTTTCTAGTTCCTTTCTTCTTCTCGGCAATCATCCTAAGGAACCCTATAAACTCACCTCATGGAGTATGAAGTCACCTGCATGATAAATACACTCCAGGATCCACCATCTCCTTTTTTAACAACTCTGCTAAAATGCTTTTAACACAAACTAACCATACTACTTGTGGAATATTATACTAGAAGAAATTTAATTAACATAGCAGTTCTAAACTAATTGGAAAGAAACACCACACAAAAACCAATGATGCAGAAAAAGTCTAGGTTGCATTTGCTCATTGTACAAAGCACTGCAGTTGCACTACCAAAAGCATTAGGAAGTTTCAAGGTAAAGCAAGTTCAAAACAACACCCTATATAACTATACAGGATTATGGACCAGTCTCTTCTCAACATTCAAATATTTAGTGGATTTGTATCTTGTTCAGTTTCTCATTCGGTTTTCCTTCAAAACACACCAAGTGTTAAATCAAATGCACATCAACTTGTCTTGGAAAATGATGGCTCTATAAAAAGCATGTCAATTTAAAAGTTAAAAGGAGACCACTGATTTACGTCCTTAATCTGCCAACTGCAAAATGTAATTGCGCCTACCCCCTTCTCACTATACTGGACCGTTGCCCTGTTGTGTGGTCCTGTTTGAAGGAAGTACTGAAATGACAGAGTCCATCAGTGCCGAAAAATGCCACGCCCATCACTGAGGCCAATCCATCCAAAAATATAACAAGCATTTGCAATGCAATAGGTCTCGCATTAGTAAAGTTTGAGCTATTGGTATTGTAAATGACACATTTTTTATTTATGTGTTGGTTTTGAAAATAGCAAAATTAATAGCTTTGTCATGTACAATGCCAATAGTTATAACTTTCGCAAATGTGACACCTATAGCATTTGTAATGCAATATGTGTTGTATTTACGTGACTTAGATGTAATGATATTACAAATAACAATGGCTTTTATTTTATTTTATTCTTAAATAAAAGTTATTGTAATATATAATGGCAATAGCTTAAACTTTTGTAAATAACTTTTGTGAAGATTATGTTCAGTGTATTTTATTGTGACGAAAATCCAAGAACAGAAGTGAAATATTAACATCTTTTTGTGACATTTGTAATAAAGCTTGAAACATTGAGAGAACATATTTGAACTAGTTGTTGTTGAATGGTTGCACAGATTGATGCTGCGGTGGCGCTGAGTGATGTTGTGGTGGCAACGAGTGATGCTGAGGTAACGCATAGTGATGTTGTGGTGCCCCTGAGTGATGCTGTGGTGGTGCTGAGTGATTCTGTGGTGATGCGATAGATAGAGTGAGGGCGATAGATAGATATACAGATAAATAGAGTGAGGGCGATCGATAGATAGAGTGATGGCGATAGATAGAGTGAGTGCGATAGATAGACAGATAGAGTGAGTGAGGGCGATAGAGTGAGGGCGATAGATAGAGTGAGGGCGATAGATAGATAGATAAATAGAGTGAGGGCGATAGATAGATATAGTGAGGCGATAGATAGATAGCTAGTGAGATAGAGTAAGAGCGATAGATAGAGTGAGGGCAATAGATAGCTAGAGTGAGGGCGATAGATAGATAGAGAGATAGAGTGAGGGCGATAGATAGATAGAGAGATAGAGTAAGGGCGATAGATAGATAGTGAGGGCTATAGATACATAGATAGAGAGTGAGGGCGATAGATAGATAGAGTGAGGGTGATAGATAAATAGATAGATAGAGTGAGGGTGATAGATAAATAGATAGATAGAGTGAGGGCGATAGATAGATAGATAGATAGATAGCGATAGATAAATCGATAGATAGATAGAGCGAGGGCGATAGATAGAGTGAGGGCGATAGATAGACAGATAGAGTGAGAACGATAGATAGAGTTAGGGTGATAGATAGATAGATAGATAGATGGATAGATAGATAGATAGAGTGAGGGTGATAGCTAGCTAGATAGAGTGAGGGCGATAGATAGATAGATAGATAGATAGATAGATAGATAGATAGATAGATAGATAGATAGATAGATAGATAGATAGATAGATAGATAGATAGATAGATAGATAGATAGATAGAGGGCGATAGACAGATAGATCGATAGATAGAGGGTGATAGACAGATAGATAGATAGAGTGAGTGCAATAGTTAGATAGAGTGAGGGCGATAGACAGATAGAGTGAGGGCGGTAGATAGAGAGATAGATAGATAGATAGATAGATAGATAGATAGATAGATAGATAGATAGATAGATAGATAGATAGATAGATAGATAGATAGATAGATAGATAGATAGATAGATAGATAGATAGACAGACAGACAGATAGATAGATAGATAGATAGATAGATAGATAGATAGATAGATAGACAGATAGAAAGATAAAATGAGGGAGATAGATAGATAGACAGATAGATAGACAGATAGAGTGAGGACGATAGATAGGGTGAGGGCGATAGATAGATAGGTAGATGGATAGATAAGATAGAGTGAGGGCGATAGATAGAGTGAGGGCGATAGATAGATAGATAGATAGATAGATAGATAGATAGATAGATAGATAGATAGATAGATAGATAGATAGATAGATAGATGTGTGTGTGGTTGTGGTTGTGTGTGGTTGTGTGTGTGGTTGTGTGTGTGGTGTGTTTGGGGTTGTGTGTGTGTAGTGTTTGGGGTTGTGTGTGTGGTTGTGGGGTTTTGTGTGTGGTTGTGGGGTTGTGTGTGTGGTTGAGTGTGGTTGTGTGCTTGCTTGTGTGTGTGCTTGTGGTTGTGTGTGTGTGGTTTGTGTGTGTGTGGTTGTATGTGTGGGGGGTGTGTGTGTGGTGTTGTGTGTGTGGGGGTGTGTGTGTGGGGCGTTGTGTGTGTGGGGGGTTGTGTGTGGGGTTGTGTGTGGGGTTGTGTGTGTGTGTGTGTGTAGAGTTGTGTGGGGTTGTGTGTGTGTCTGGGGTTGTGTGTGTGGGGGGTTTGTGTGTGGGGTTGTGTTTGGGGGGTTTGTGTGTGTGGGGGTGTTGTGTGTGTGGGGGGGTAGTGTATGGGGTTGTGTGTGGGGGGTTGTGTGTGGGGTTGTGTCTGTGTGTGTGGTTGTGTGTGTGTGGGGTTGTGCATGTGGGGGTTTGTGTGTTTGGTGGGGTTGTGTGTGTGGGGGTGTGTGTGGGGGGGGTTGTGTGTGGAGTTGTGTGTGTGTGGCGTTGTGTGTGGGGGGGGGTTGTGTGTGTGAGTGGAGTTGTGTGGGATTGTGTGTGTCTGGGGTTGTGTGTGTGTGGGGGGTTGTGTGTGGGGGGGTTGTGTGTATGGGGACGTTGTGTGTGGGTGTGTGTGTGTGCATGCGGGTTTGTGTGTGGGGGGGTTGTGTGTGTGGGGTTGTGTGTTTGTGGTTGTGTGTGTTTGGTTATGTGTGTGTGTGGCAGAGTTAATTACACTCTTTCACACGCTCAAATTCCTCAATTGATAGTTCTGTAGAAAGATGAAAATACATTCTTAGAAAAAGCCACATTATCCGGAGTAACCTATGAGCAAATCTCGTTTCCAAATACACAAATAAAAAGCAAATCGAGAGTGAAACTATTTAAAGTCGTACAAACAGTTCTGTGACAATTAAGGGAACAAGGGGCAAGGATGTGAGCATTGGTTAAAGGCCAGATCTACCGAATTTGGAACTGGGAGACCCTGTTCGAGTTTCGGCGTCGGCTCATCATCATCTGATTGTGGGCAAATCACTAAACTGCCCGAGCCTCAAACAAAAGGATGTGTCCTTGTGTCATGTAACTGGTGCTTGTGTGAAGCGCTCGAATACCTTCGGGTCGAATTTGCTTTACATAAAACTGCAAAAAAACAGGCCAAACTATTTCTTTGTTTAAATCCCAAAATGAGGGGAGAGAGAGCATGTGTATTTGTGTGTGTGTGAGATTAGTTGGTGGAAAAATACACTAAGCCAGAATGTTCTACATTCCTTGCGATGTTTCATGGAACATTGCCAAAAGATGATGTCACTTCCTTGAAAGTTACAGCAGTTTCATTGCTATCATTCTATTTGTCCTGCCTCATACATTTCTAGGCCCGCTTCTGAGATTGCCCTTTAAGGGCTGTGGCATGGGTGACCAGCCTGCCGTTTCTGCTAGTGCCGGGCCTCACATTGCATCACATATTCGGCCAAAACCGCAGTGTAATTAAATGAAGCATGTTCTACTCATGGAGTTCGCACAGATCACTGCAAGGCCTTCTCTGGTATGTGATGCCGGATCAGCGCGGGAGATGTGTGCCATAGCTTCCAATGAGTTTCACAATTCACTGTAAACACATGTTAACGAAATGTGAGCATACTTCGCAATGAGGGCACTGGTGTACCTTTGCAGTGACGATGGCCACATCTGCTCTGCACTACGCTGTGGCCATATCTCAAAATAAAGGATGCTCACATTTCCAGACTTGGAGCCTGATGTACCAAACATGTTTCCCCAAAATACAGGCTTCGCGGGAGCTGTGCATCTATAATAGGCCTGCGTGGCTGCAGGCAGAATACAATTAGCCGTGCACTGTGCAGTTGAAATCCCGGGGGCGGGGGCACTCTAATTACCGGGCCCGTGTGCACGGGCACCAGAGCTGCTAACGAACCCTACGAGGGGCTCCAGTTCCGAGGCGCTAATGAGGCCACTGTGTGCAGAGAGTGGCACTCCAGGACGGCCACTGTGCAGACATCCTCGGGGGCGCACAGTGCGACACACGGCGGGAAAAATGGTTTGGGGCAAGGACCAGGCGCTATAGGGCTTCAAAAGCAAACAGAATATGGATAATTGTGACAAAAAGTGACGTAGTGCTACTTGGGTAAAAGCGTCAGGGGGTCCAAAGGGTACACGGACCAGAAGAATAAGGCACATAAGTAGAAAAAAAAAAACATGAGCCAGGGAGCATAGCAGAGGGGAACAGAGAATGGCGGTCATGGAGCATGGAGAGTAGGCGCTATAAAGACCAGGAAGTAAAGTGGGGTCCACAGGTGCGAAGCAGCATAGGAACAATCGGAGCAGAGGGTGGGGCAGGGGAGCCAGTCCGCATAGGCAGAAGGAAACAAAAGGACAAAGAGGAAAGGCGACCTGAGATCATGGGACCCAAGCAGCGGGGGGACGAAGGACGGCGACTGCTTTAAGGTGTAGGGCACAATTACAAATAGGCAGATGCTTCCGGAAGCATAGGATTAATGGACACAAGCGCACAGAGGGAAAGGCATCGGGGACAAGAAAACACAGGAGGCACCGTGACATGCTGGCTGGAATAACAACAAGCAAAACAAGTTAAACAGGTTTTAAAAGGAGACACGGCCTCCGGCCGTGAAACTGAAAGTACGGCCGGGCGGCCGTGAATAATTAGGTGGTGACAAATGCGCTGGGAGGGCTGCCTTTGATGTGGTAATGCGAGGCAGGCAGGCAGGCGGCTGGTGGCATTGTGCACGCGCTTTTTAGGGCTTGCGCTTGCGCAATGACCTAAAAAGCACATGCACTCAAAGGAATCGCCAGTGGAATCGCCAGTGGTGGATAAACACTGGATAAGCCCCTATAGAGCTTCCAGCTGTGCACATGTGCACAGCAGGCGAGCCCTAAAGAGTTCCAATATTATTGAAAGGGAAGTCAGGTGACATAATGATGAGATATTTTGTCTCACGTATGACTAACAGACATGCTGTAATTACCAAGAGTGACACTGTATTTACTTGTTTTTCAACAACAAAACAAAAATATTCTAGTCTAGCGTTGGCAACAAACAAACTAGAAAAGTAAAAAATAACTCATGAATGCAATATGCAACTAGTAAACCCCATAGTCAAATTACCTATTAAGCTATAATAATAAAGCTAAATCCCTCTGAAAAGTTACTAAAGGTGCACACAAATGGGAGACTTTTCCTGTGCTCCAAGGAATCTTGCAAAGTCAGTATCACCTGCTACGCTACTGTAAAAGGAAATGATTTCCTTTGATTTAAGAACAAAAGACTTACTAGACAAAACTGACTACCATAATTATTTAAATCGACAGTCATGAGACAAACAATGCCAATAAAAGCCAATGACTTATCAAGATGCGATCAAAACATCAGGAGGAAGTCAGAAGATACAGGGACAGAAGGGAAGAAGTAAAAAAAGTAAACATGCAACTAATTCCTTAGGCACATCTGTGATAAAAAAAAGACTACAACGCAGCAAACAGTACTAAGCGCCTGATTACGATGCGGTTAGGATAGCATTCCCACGAAATCGGTTTGGGAATGATTTACGGTTTGGGAATGATTTACGATCAACTCGGATCGAGAGAGTCCAATTGACTGATTAGGATGCATCCGGATGCTTTCAGATACGATTCGGTCGGACTCCCATTGGCTTCAATAGGAGCCTATGTTCTGACCAAATGCATAGGCTCCTATTGAAGAAAGGGGTGGCTTGGAAAAGTCGGGCACCATCTGGCGGGCACCCTCTGGTTGGTAAGGGGGACCCATACCACGAGCCCAATTGGGAAGGCTCTGGGTGCAGGGGGCCTGCTACGGGCCCCCAAAGTCTGATTCAGACTGCCGATTTGGAAAGGCTGTCCGAATCCAGCATCGTAATCAGTTGTTCGGCAACAATGCCCGTAGAGACATACGAGTCTGCTCCGTACAGCACGGTCATTCCGAATGCCGTTGGGTTTGGATTAGGATATTCCTAACGCCTAACTCGCATCGTAATCGTGCGGTCGGAAACTTTTCCGAGTCGGTCGGAAAGACACGTTACCGATCCCATTTGTAAGGAGGCCTTCCTAACTGCATCGGAATCTGGCCCTAAATCTGCAATATTACATGAGGAGCAAGAAGAACAAAAAGTACTTAACTCCATAGTGCATCACACACAGAAAGAAATCATTATCCCTCAACCTCTTTAAAGAAGACAGACATTCGGCATTCCATAGATTCTGAGAAGTAGGTGCTGCTTAGCAGCAGTTTAATCTTCTTCTACAACTAAAGAATCAGAAACCTTTATTGTTTCCGAAGATTTTCCTAAAAGAAAATTAAAAATAAATTGGTAGAATATCAGCTACAAACAAAAAATATGAAATGCCCAAGAAAATCACCAGTAAGAAGTAGTTTCACATCCATTTAATAGGAATACTATGTACAAGATCGATTAAAGCATTTTAAAAACTGATCACTCAAGAACAAATAAGAATCCCCTCTGAAGAGAGATTGAGCATCACAGTTGATGGCTGCAGTTTCCCAGATAACAGTATTAACAAGGAATTTTAAAATTATTAGCTTACTTTCTGAAAATATGTGGTGCAACAAGTGGAAAACTAAGGTCAAATTTAGTTTAACCAATAAAAAAAGAATCAAATATATATCTTTAAAATTGATCGCACCTGTAAAGTTGCCTTTTACTTTTTACCAGTTTTTTAAAAAAAGCGAGTGTTTGTATGCAAAGACTCAACTTTCACTGAAGACTTAAATCCATGTTTGGGCGTTCCTGTAAAACTGTCAGAAGAAGAATGCTTTTGTGATATTCAGTGGAAGGTAGGGAAGAGCTGGAAGGATCCCCAGGAGACAAGGGTGGTACAGAGCGAGAAACTACATACACCTCGAAATCAACAAGCGGGGTTAGAGTTCCTCGTCAAACACAAAAACGTTTGAGGTGGTCCAGGTGGAAAAATGTGTCACTGGGCCAATCGACTTTAGACTGTGGTGGGGTTCAAAACATGGGTAACAATCAAAGTTCAAAAAGCTAGCACATCAGAAGATTATTTGGGAGCCAGCATTGTAACAATATTCATTAGCAAATTCCAAACCTACACTAATACAAAGGCTATAGCACATATTGTTGCTATAGTGTAGGAGGCTGGCTTAATATATGGTGAACACTTATTTAAGTGAAGCACCTTGCACTAATCCAGGCAACCCATATGGTGATTTCAGTGGTCTTAGACAAGCATAGAACGCTCTCCAAGTAGTAAGTGTGGAGAGCAGCCTTCAGACTTAGTCCAGAAGAATTGTTAAGCAGCTTGTTTTTTTACCAGAACTAATCATATAGTGTGGGTTAGACAAAAAAGAACTACACACAGTAGTTATAAAAATAATTACATTTATTATACACACTCACTAACACATTGATGTATCTCCTAACCGGAGATACCAACACTCTACACACAATATTTCAAATGTAAAACAGGTAAGTAAGCACAAATACTCAATGGTCTCCAGGGGGAGACCAAACCATATACTAAAGTGGAATGCGAACTGCGACCGAAGTCGGGACTCGGAAGAACTGGGGACACAAGGAACTAGCCTAGGTAGGAACCCAGGAACCACACGGAGGCTGTGTACAGAGTGGTAACACAGCCGCGTATTGAATGCAAGTCAGTGGGAAAGTCGCAGTTGCCGTTTTTAAGAAGAAGGACCCTTCTTAGTGGACCCTGAAGAAACCCAGTGGAAGACAGAAGATTGGAAAACCACCCCACCCGTGGATACCCCAGGTACCTACACCTGGGAATCCGGGTGCACAGGTGCGAAGTGACGTCAGAAACTGCCGTAGACCACAATAGAGGACTTCCGAAAAGATGCCGCTGGCGAAGAAAGTGAAAGAGTCCAGTAGAATCCGAAGATGGATTCTTGAAGAGAAGTACCTGCAAGGAGAGGGGACAGAGTCTATGCCACTCGGAAGTGACCAGGAGGCATGGAAGATCAATGACCACGGAAGATGCAGGAGTAATGACGGTGCCCTTGTCGCTGCAGCTGTGCAGACCAGGCGATGCTGTAGAAGAACAGGAGCGGTTCAAGAGCTGACCCACGTCGGAAGTCTAGGACTAACGAGTGGGTGTCCGACGGGAGGCGCAACAAGCCTTGGCAGCAGCAACAGACGTGGTAAACGAAGGTGCAGTGTTGGGACCAGCAAGGTCCATGGGACTCACCGAGTACAGGAGAGTTAGAACAGGCTCCAAGCATGCAGGGGAGCCCACTGAAGCCAAAAGAAACCCTCAAGAGGACCCACAGGCCGAAGGCACAGGAGTCCAAAGAGGACCTTGAGCAGCTCACCAAAGATGCAGAAGAACTAAAATTAGAGGGGCCGGCAGCCTATTTAAAGAAAACACCCTAGAGATTTAGGCAGGACGGGGAACGGTCTCAGCTCAGAAATGATAGATCTCAAAAAAATATGAGGAGTTAATGATGGCATTACTGGAACCTATGCTTCAGAAATTGGATAAGAGTGAGGCAACGATCAAACAATTAGGAGAAAGTTTGCGTGTTGACCTCAAGACTCTCCTGTTGAGCTGAAGCTGAACACAAACAACTGAGTACAGACAACATCATTATATGGCAACTCTGGAAAGAGGACAATTGTACAGAAGGCCTAACTTGCTTTCAACAGAGCATATTTAGATCTTTAAATGTAAAGGTAAACAAAACTGAACAAATGTTGAACTTCTGGATTGCAGCTAACATGAGTGTTTTGGGCCTTACAGCAATCAACACTGGATGGATGAAATCTGAAGTACTTTTTAACGATAAATACAAATGTTGCAGCACAAGCTGCACAAGTTGCTTAAAAAGGCAAAAGTGTTCAAACAAGGAAAAGGGGCAGGATGTTCTTCTAAATTTACATCACTGTGCCAACAGAATATTTGAAATAATGACCGACTCATGAAAAAAACTGCACTTTGCAAGGGAATTTTATCAGAAAGAAAAATGTGCTCCTGTTCACCAATCTCTGCTTTGAAACAAAAATGATAACTGTAGCTGGTAAAGAATGCTCTGCCAGAGATCATTGTCGGAACTTCTTATTGGAAGTCACCAAACTTTCAAGTGAAGAGTAATTTCATACACATAAATTAAAGGTGTGGAAACTTGTCGGGATAAGGCCAGGGGTGAAAATCTAGAAAAATAAAACATAATTTTGACCCCAACCTCACAAATATTATCATGTGCCTCAGACAATGAAAGGGTTTTGTATATTTATAGGATATCCTCATTAAACAAAAGAAATGGGTAATGTCTTATGGTTTTTAGCTTATTGGATTCACTGTCCTGTATTTCCTTTATACTCTGTATTACCCTATCACATCAAATGAGGACAAGTAAGTCAAACTCTTTGAAGTGGCATACAAAAATGATATCGGATATATCATATACTGGTTTGGGCTATAATTAGGAGTTTGAAACATACATTGCTTTCATTCTGATGCATGTGAAAGAATTGCAAACTTTAAAAAAGATTTAAAGATAACCAATGTAAATGACATCATTACATGACACATTGGTAGCTACACCTAACAAGACTTTAAGCAAGCTAAACTTCACAAGGTATGATTTACTGCTAACCAAAGACAGGCACTATATGCTCGGATGACTGAAGCTATCACACAGCTGCTCCAATCTATACAGAATCATGCAACGAGGATTGCATTAGGCATAAAGAGGACTGAAAGCCTATGAACCTAGAAAAACTCTTCACCGACTTCCCATGAACCAGAGGATGCTATTTAAATTGCTGTGCTTAATGCACATTACTTTTTATGGTCTAGAAAAGTCTCCTTCAGCAAGGTTCTTTTTAATTATAAACTCAATAGAACATTAAGCTACATGGAGTCTCAATATTTCAGAATACCAAGACTCCATAAATAGAGAAGTGGAGGTAGAGCATTACGAGTTGTGGGTCCTAAATGTGGAAATTCTCTCACATATTATGTAAAGAATACTACTGAATATCTACTGGTCAGAGAAAAACTTAAACCAATTTCTGTTTTGTTAGGGACGGTTCATTTGTTCTGGGATCCTAAGGTTTCTTAGCATGTGGACCAATTGTCTAAATCTGAGATTTCTGGCTTCTGTTTTTTCAGTTTTGTTACGTCTTAGCCTTTTTACATCTTTGAGCTCTGTTTGTTTTCCTCTGATTTGAATGCCTAGATACCATACTGTGGGTGTTAGTTCAAACGTTATAAATGATTAAATACATAAATAAATACAGCAAGCCACAGATTTCTGCTGAATGAATCTAGCATGACCTAATACTGCTATTATATTGACATAGACTCACTATCAATCACACTGCACTTCAAACGAGATATGTCTAACTAGACAATTGACACTTTAACCCCTTGGGCGCGGCCGCGATTCTGCGCCTGTGCGGCACATTCCGATCGCAGGTGCGGTCATGACGACCGGGAGCCGTCATCAGCACACGAGCACTGTGTGCCATGACGGCTCCCGGCCGTCATCAGCATGGAAGGGGTTAAAATAGTAATGAAATAAGCAACAGGATACAGTACTAGTAGAGATGGGACACCATAAAAGACAAACTAGGAACAATGATGGTATGCATAGTAACAATTAAAACAACTGACATGGGACTCTTAATTTGCACTGCAAGTCATGTTTGTCAACCTACATAATAAGGCAGAAAACTGTAAGCATGCAAATAAGTATTGAATACATACCTGTTTTTTAAAGGGAAATATATCATACATTATCCTACAGTACTCCATGGATGCTTCAACGGCACAGGTCCATAGTGATTTAGAGATGGGAGCAAGAGGTATGATTCCCTGTGTCCGGTTTTTCGTGAGCATATCAAACTCAACATGTTGCCTGCATGATTCTGCCATATAAGGACAGTGATCTACAACAAACACTGTTTTATGAGCCTCCGAGAAGATCTTCATTTTTCCCTAAAACAAATAAACACAAAAGCAAAAATTTAAAACATAGCATACCAACATAATGTGAATGGTGGGGGAGGTACCTGGACAGAACAGGATTTTGCAGTAAACTACTAATTAGAGGGCTAGGAATGTGGAACATAATAATAACAACAATAATTATATTTATTACTTATTAAAGGAACACATTCATATTGAAATCTGCTGACCCAGTGGCAAATAACAATCGACCTGTACGATTTGCTGCCTTTGTTGTTGTCATGGAAAGTGCTCAACCAAAAATATTAGGACTAAAATGTGAGGGGTTATTTTTATTTATTTGTTATGGCACATAAGAGATTTCATATGGATTCTCAGAAGGTGACAGTGACACAAAAGCCTCAAAAACAGCATTGTGCTATATTTTCGACCCCGAAGAAGCCTGAATTTGGAATGATTCACTCCTTGCATGATCATCAAAGATGATGGTAAAGACTATGATTGTGACAAGTACAATTTGGAAGAAGACCTCAAGTTGCAGCTCCTGGTTAGCCGTGACCCCTCAATTTTCAGGATGAAGTAGTTAAAGAAGGCCAGCCAACTCTGTGACACTCATGTCATGAACTTTATTTGATCATATTTGGAGTCAGTCAAGCCTGACGAACCATTACGGTGTGCCTATCTGACAGGGACGCACTAACAGTGTTTGTGCGCTACTTCGTTCACTCATATCACAGCACATCCTACATATTATCCTGTGCAGATGTCCAGTCAGGGGAAATAAATCACCACATGCATTTCAGATCTTGCATTAAGTGGTATGACATATGAGGGGTACCCATCTGTTGTCACAGTTAACAGTGAGAGATTGCACTAAATGGGCAGCAAAGTCCTCACACAAGATACTACTGTGCACTTGAAACTGAATGTAGTGCATATGGAGTGATGGGTCACTTCAGTAATGTGTGCAAGTTCAGGCCCTTGCTCAAGCAAAGTCCTTTCAACTGTTACTACCTCCTGAAGCACTCAAAACGATGCAACATCAAATAAAGGCAAAAAGCCACTGAAGTCATGCCGAGAAGAAAATTATGCGTTACTCTTTAATGTCACCTGAAAGCACAATCCTGAGAAATGTCAGTGTAGTCCGAAATAATATAATAATGGAATCTTTGTGCTTTTGCTCCTCATAGATGTATGTGGCGTTATGTCCCAGATTTTAGTTGACACTGAGGCCTACTTATACAAGACCCAGTTAACCAATCTGCCAGGTAACATCACACTAAACCTTCTAAAATCAAGGTCTACAACGTGTGTATGCCGCTACCCTGTAACGAACACTTATGCACATCACTCTTGATGTGTAGGTTGCCGACTTCAGTGCAGAAATATAGTACCTCTTAAGTCTCTTGATCAGTAGTTGACTTTTGGTAAATCATAAGCTGTGCCATTTCATAGCAACGATAGAAGCTTCTAAATGCACTAAAGTAGCATTTTTCCCCCAGAATTCTTTCAAAGTAATATTAAACTGAAGGGCAGGTGAAGCAGATTAATGTTTATGAAGATGTGAAGCCCTTTAGTGCAATACTTCCTGGGCATTCTTATCAACATTCAAAAACTGGTAGAAGCTCCAAATAAAAAGTGTTGTCATAGCCAGTGCATCACAAACATGATAGTGCTGGCTCTCCCGATTTCAACAGTCGGTCAAGCAGAGCCAATGTGTTCCTTGCTGTTCCACTGAAATAACTACCTTAAGCAATGTGCTGTTGCCGGAGCCCGAACTCCAATAATTCACAGAACGCCAATATTTTTAACAGCCAAATTGTACCTGTGGAAGTTTCGGCTCCAGCACCACCGATCTTGAGATGAGAGTCACCACCCACCAAAACATCAATTCCAACTATTTATCAGAGTAAAATCCAATAGTGAATGTGACCACTCAATAACTGAGTTTAGATCAAATTAAATCTAAAGAGTTTTATTACCAAAATAAAATCTCAATATATCTATACAGAGAAATGCAGTAAATGCCATGAAGGCTCAGATACGGAGTACAAAATCTGAAATCTTATAAGTCCTAATGAAGCAGTAAAGTCAAAAATCGAAGTGTCAAGCTCATAAAGTGTACTGGCAGCAATGTAAGGGAGAAAGAAAAACTCAAGAGAATCGGACAGAGTTTTGGGAGGAAAAGGAAAGTCATCTCCCGAACCCCCAAAACCATGGGGTTTCACACACATTTTACGTACACTAAACTAGGAAACTGCAGCTTCTGCATTGGATGACTGTTGCTAACACATATTGGAAAAATCAGCAACAAGATCGAATTTGCAAGGTTTTATACAACTAACCTATTTCTAAAGGTAGACGATTCCTACTGTTAGTTTCCAAAGCAACAGTAGTCTGGGGACGTAGAATACAATATGAAACATTCCCAAACACAGGCTCATACATTAATGTGCTAGCAAGCCTCATCAGAATTTCCAGCTGAAGTGTCCTTCAGAAAGATAAATTAGATAAATTTGGATCAACATGGAAAGTTTCATTCACAAATACATGCTCCCTTAAAAAACACATCCAATTGTGTCACAGTGTGCTGTGCTCTGCAGAAATCCTGTGAGAGAAGACTCACAAGGGGACATTGATTGGGAGTGGGAATGAGCAGGAGCAAGATGAGCAGAACATCAGAAACAGTATCCATTTTAATAAATGGTGTCTCTTACTAAAATGTGGCATAACTATACTACATTAATAACCACACTTCTAAGCATTGCACTCAACTACTTTCAAGTGTCACATAATTAATTAATGGGTTACAACTATATTCGCTTGTAATCAAAACAGAGAGTGAGGAACTAGAGTAGCTAGTTCGTTTCCCCAGGGCATATGTATTAATCAACAAGAGTTAGCTACTTGGAAAAGGCTATGTGTCTGCCGGGTCAAAAACAATTGTTTTTGAGGGAGAAGAAAAACTATTTGGTTTTTTAAGACAGCCCTCACACCCACCAACCTAGATGGTGGCATGCTTCATCATCGGGCCCCACCTGAGGCACCGAGTGTGCCTCAGGTGTGCTACGACGCCAGATTACAGCGGAGCTGGTTTTGTCAAGTGAGTGAGCAGTGAAGTGATTTGTGTGGGGTTAAAAAAGCTGTCCTACAGGTCCCAGTCAGTTAATTTATTAATGTGCCCTAGGCCGAATTAAAAACAAGGCTTTAGGACATGGTTGGAGAGGCTTATGGTCTCCCACGTCCTGAGTGGTCAACTAGTTTCAGCCAGGCCTTAGTTTAAAAACTGGCTTTCTTCAAGACCTATGTGTGAAAGGGTGAAACAAGGGGCTGATATGTAGTGAGCACCTTATGTGAAGCACTCGCTAAGGTGCTATATATGTAAGAGGAGGTTTTCATCTCAGCTTGTACTTCCTAAATGCAAAAGACAAACATCATGAGTCTCAGGCAGGGATCCGCAATACTCAACCGCTTTGGTGCAATCACTGGATCTGCTGCTTCACCTGTAGCATCCCGCCTTGAGCTCCGACGGAGCTCAAGGCGGGATAACCTTTTTCAAGTAGCTAGCTCTTGTTGATTAATACTTACAACTATATTCATCATAAAAAACAATAGTACGCACATGTACTTAACCACACGACTTTTCCACAATTCTTCCCTAATTCAGTAAATCACAAGCCTACAGGTTTCCATCAGTCAGATTCCTTCAAAGAGCCAATCTCAGGAGTTAAAATAGTCATATTTATAATAGAAAAATCAATACCTCCTCTATTATCTTGTATATATGTACAGAATCACCTCACAGACCCCTTCTTCTTGTGCCAAAAGAATAGATAAAGCATGATGATCTTGCATGATCATAGCCCTAATTGCTACAAACTCTAAATTTAGTAGCTTTAAGGAACCAGCTGTGTCTACAGCAAGCCTATTTACTACTGTAGACAATCACTTAATTTTCACAACATTCATCGTCACTCCCATATAGGGAATAATAACACCTAATAAATCTAAGACTACTTGCTCAAAACTTCATCTCACTCTCCTCAGACCATGTTCATCACTCAGTTCATCCATATAGTGAACTCTAGGGAGCACTAAAGTCAAATAACACAAGCCAACCTAATTTCTCGGCAAACTGAACTAAGTAATCCTTCTACAAATATAATAAATTTCGCTCATAATAGGATCTTCACCAAGCAAATAATCTCCACTAACATTATAAAATATATCACAAACTCTCTCCTACATTGTCTACATTACTCCCATTTGTGGAACTACACCTTACCATACACAATTCACTTTTCCTTTCTGCTCCATTCTCAATCTAGGATATAGACCCAACAATCTAAATGCCTCTTATTCCCTTATTTCTTCCAATGCAATTTTCTGTTCTTCCCAGTTTCTCACCACTTTCACTCATCTTGTTATATTCTCTAATGAACTCACGCTCCTCTCTACTTAAAAAACATACAATTTTAACCAGGTTAATTTCATACCCATTTTGTGCACTTGCTCTTGATAGTTACTATATTTAATTTCATTATTATCTTCCCTAGTAAGCAGCTTCCCTAAAGACACATTAAAGTCAGTCAAATAAGGGGAAAAAATGCATCCGGATTAAAGAATGCGACAAAAACACTACAAGACAAGGAATATGAAATTGGTAATTGAACGTTAGTTGATCCTTATCCAGCACACATAGGAAGATGGGCAGAAATATAACAGCCAATAAACTTAATTATGTCTATATGTGCTCTAATCATTTTAGTTTACACATTATCTTTAAAACCACTAATTACATTTTCTCTCAGTACTGGTACATTATGTTTCAATTCATTTTCTTTAGGTGTGATCCCAACATTAGTATTAACACAATCTAAAACATATCCCACGGAAATCAGTAAGCACAAGAATAGTCCCACTAAAACTATTAATATTATAATTAGTAGCGTTAGACCTACAATTTTATAGCATCTGCTGTCCTCCATCTTCTATTGAGACAAAAATTCTTATTGTGGTAAAAATGTAAAATCTATAAAATCTATAAAAGTGTTGTTTGAAACAATATTTTCATCTCATTTCATTAAAGCAATAATTAAAATCAAAAATACGTTTCCCAGTTCTTTTAAGAATAAATAATTCATGTTACTTTCAAAACTTTTTCTCAAAGTTCATCAGGTTTAGACTTTACATCAATGATGATTTTTAACTTGGTCAAAAAATGAAAATAAACTCCACACATCCTTTAGTCTCCTATCAGCAGAACTCCTCAAATTGGTCAAGGCTTTTTAAAAGAAATTATCTTATCAACATCTCTGTCATCGGATTTTGGGAACCACTTTTATTCAAGAGTCTCTATTCCTCATTGAAGGTGGCTCTTTTTCTGTTTCAAAATCTGTCTCTGACTCACTCTCAATCGTTTACTGGTATCTATTCACCAAAAATAGTCATCCTCCATTTCATCTTCTTCAGGCCTCGAAAAATCCTAAAAATGTTACTAGACCTGTAGATCTAGTGACTTAAATAATCTACTCTACCTAGTTATAAATGGTCTTGACCCATAAACTGGTTTCAAATTATGTGATCATGAGCAAGTATTTTAATTCACTGAGGCGCCATTTTCTTCTTTATCACATATGAGAATGCCTTCAAAATACACCTGTTCAGCATGTCTGCTGTACAGAAAACCTTTGTTTGATTTAATAAACTAAATATTAGCTCCATATAGAATACATATCTAGCACCATACAGAATGCAGATGACCGCTGACTTGCCTCTTTGTTCATTAACAGAATTGTTATCAGGGCAGGGGCAGGAATGTTTCTCAAATCATGTTTAAAAATTATCACTTTTAATAAATACATAACTAAAGCATAAAGTAGCAGCACACTGTCATTTGCAATCAGCAGATTTTCCACAGAATTTGTCACCGACATGAGCGTTTAAAACTATATAGTGTAGAATGTTTGGAAATAAAGCTTCTGCAAATATTTGTCATTTGCACATCA